>NC_091461.1:104319926-104965239 GCF_027789765.1 Dendropsophus ebraccatus | reverse complement strand
ATTTAGGCTAAATGTGCCCAGTTGTATCCCATCTTGTATCCAGGCTAGAAGTACCCAACTGTATCCCATCTTGTATCCAGGCTAGAAGTACCCAACTGTATCCCATCTTGTATCCAGGCTAGAAGTGCCCAACTGTATCCCATATTGTATCCAGGCTAGAAGTACCCAACTGTATCCCATCTTGTATCCAGGCTAGAAGTACCCAACTGTATCCCATCTTGTATCCAGGCTAGAAGTGCCCATCTGTATCCCATCTTGTATCCAGGCTAGAAGTACCCAACTGTATCCCATCTTGTATCCAGGCTAGAAGTGCCCATCTGTATCCCATCTTGTATCCAGGCTAGAAGTACCCAACTGTATCCCATCTTGTATCCAGGCTAGAAGTGCCCATCTGTATCCCATCTTGGATCCAGGCTGGCAGTTCCCAACTTTATATCATCTGAATCCCAGCCTAGAGACACAAAACAATTGTACAATTTTCCTGTAATCACTTACATAGATCATCGTTACACACTTACATCATTACATCACACATAGATGATCATTACATCACACATAGATCAAAACATCACACATAGATGATCATTACATCGCACATAGATCATTACATTACACATGGATGATCATTACATCACACATAGATCATCATTACATCACACATAGATCATTATTACATCACACATAGATCATTATTACATCACACATAGATCATTATTACATCACACATTGATGATCATTACACATAGATGATCATTACATCTCACATAGATCATCATTACCTCACACAGATCATTATTACATCACACATAGATCATTACCTCACACAGATCATTATTACATCACACATAGATCATCATTACATCACACATAGATCATCATTACCTCACACAGATCATTATTACATCACACATAGATCATTACCTCACACAGATCATTATTACATCACACATAGATCATTACCTCACACAGATCATTATTACATCACACATAGATCATTACCTCACACAGATCATTATTACATTACACATAGGTCATTACCTCACACAGATCATCATTACCTCACACAGATCATTATTACATCACACATAGATCATCATTACATCATACATAGCTCATCATTACATTACACATAGATCATCAGTACATCCCACAGAAAGCTTCATTCCATTCCAACCTCTCCTTCTCGGTGTATTCTTATAGTAACAGTGCCTGCTTTATTTTTGCTTACATCATACAGTGATATATTCCTGGTCCTGGCTTGTCATTGACCATCAGATCTCTTGCCCGTATTGTCAGTGAAGCGGGTGAGGGGGGGTGATCTTTCGCCCATCCTTCCTTCTGTCGGTGGATGAGGATTTTTATCATTCCTATGGGACGCTTTTCTTGCCAAGTCAGGACAGTTTGACTGTTCCACATATAATGAGCGTCGGCGCATGTATCGGCCATTTAGCTCTGTCTGATTAATGTGAGATGATCAAATGTGTTCTACAAGACGGAGATTACATCAAGAGCCTGGCACCGTACAACTGCAGGTCACCTTGACGCTAGCGATTACGCCCGGCGCCTGTCATCTGCCACCTGTGTTTTCCGGGGGTAAATGTGATGTTTTGATTAGTGAAATGTTTTTCTTTCTTTGGGATTTGTGAAGTTTCATTGCTAGAACTTCAGATGGGATTTTTTTTTTTTTTACATTTCGTATTAGGTGAATAAATGCAAATCCGCTAAAATGTCCAAAAGGAAATCTCAAATTAGTGCACAGCTCTCTTCTAACCCTCACTTTGTGATAAAAGTCAGAGGATCCCTTCTATTACCTATGTCCTATGGAAATGGGTGGTAGGTTACCCCTTTAAATGTCTTATGATCCCCAATTCTGTGCTGCTTAGTTTTATAACCTGTCTATATGGGGGGCTTTGTTTTATAATTTAACAAATCTTTCAAATCTGTCTGTATAAAGCCACCACTAGGGGGAGCTCACAGAATATGAATTTATAGCTAGTACCCCTTTTGAGTAAAGTGTTGTACGCCACCCCTGTAAGGAGGACTATGGTTGGTGGATGAGTCTAACAAAGGCCACCAGGGGGCATACATAGCCACAAACGCTGTCGGGGAAGTGCACTTCACCATCTACTTTTTTACAACTTGTTCCAGTAACTGGTTCTATAGCTGACCCCTCCCAATGAGGGGCTTTATAGCAGTCAATAGTATGGTATAATAGTTTTATAGTATACCTCTCGTCAATTGAATCTATTAGGGATGCGCTGCACTTTTTTTTTTTTCCATTGGTTTCCAGCACTCTATCTCCTTTACTATCTTCAGCTCAGCTCCATTACTCACAGCAAGGAGTCTATGGAGAGCTGAGCCCACCCCCGAGGACCATACAACTGAGGTTGTGCTGGTTAACCAGGGTACAAGAAGATCTCCTGGTGGGCCTTGGCTCTCATACAGTAATGGGCCTCAGTAATCCGACAGAAGATGGAGCCAACCATATGTCCATAGAGTTTATGGTTTATTGGAAGATTCAGTAATAACCTATTAGATCTTATTGACAATAACAACAAAATTTAGGATGTAATTATAGAGGAAGTACCATGTTCTCTAGTCTAGATGAAGGGGGGATCTAGATAATCTGCTCAGTCCCAAGGAACATCCTTCCGACACTGGTTACAGAGATGACTACATACTATACCGAGCCGCCATGAGCGTGGAGAAGTCCAGACACCCTGCTGGGCTGAAGAAATGGTGGTGCCATGTCCCTGCAAATGGGGTCCAGCACCCGCCAAGAGGGAAGTGCAGACAGAGCGGGTGCGGAGGCCTGACGCACAGAATGCCACCGTGGTTGTGACACCAATGGTGCAATCACATGGTTTACTACATGTTTGTTACTGTGTGGCTCTATTATCCACATGGTTGGTTACATAAAAAATAAAAAGAATATGCCATTGATACAACGATCCTCACCATGTCTGGTTGGCAAGAAGCCTTGTCCTCCTATAGCCATAAATGCTTGGTGTTGTATGGGATGGAATACTGGGACTGTCCCAGCGAGAGTCCATCCTAAATCCAGTAATTGTGAACCTTAAGCCATCGCAACAAGACCCTGGAGCCGGTAATCTTTATGGTGCTGGTTGTTTATTCCCTATTTAGAACCCTGCATCATTCATTCTTACATTTGCTCAATAAAGAGAGCGGATGAGACCCAGGACACGGTTTGTTTTGCTCGGCCGTAAAGATTGCCATCGAAATGGGGTCTTAAAATGCAGTTTAAGAGAATGTCGCTGAATCCGAGCGTTGGCGCGGTGTGATAAATCTCATTCATGGGAAGGGGGGCTGAGAACAAGGCTGATGTAAAGTGCTCCACGTGCTTCTCTTTTATAGATTGAGACATAGAACGACGCATTAACCTCTCCTAAAAGGTGGAGCGTCTCGGTAGGAGCCGTCTCGGGGCTTCCAGTACAAATCACCCTTTTAGAACTTTTGTGGCTCTACCATAAAACTAGATTATTTGACCATAACAGCTGAGCTATGTGCTCTTTAGCTTGACTTTGTGATAGCCAAGGACAGATGGTTTTTTACCGTCACCTTCAGGAAATACTAGCAGTAGACTTTGGCTCAACACACGCGTTTTATGGTGCATCAATTGCAAGAAAGTCTCAAACCTCATACTGCAAACATTGTTGATCTTGATTTGCGCTTGTAGTATCATCTAAAGGAGTGCGGTAAAGTGTGAGGAACGCTGGTCTTGGGAGTGTTGGGAGATATCTAATAAGATCTGTGGTCTTCTTAATGTGTAGATCCAAGATCTTCATGGTTGCCTGCTGGGAAATGCTCCCCGTCACTTCTCAGTCAGTCTCCCCCAACCTGTGGCTTTTTCTAGCTCTTACAAAACTACAACTTCAATCATGACCTGACAACAGGACTAGATGGGAGTAGTAGATTTGCAACAGCTTTAAAGCCACAGGTTGGAGAACAGTGCCTGCACATCTTCTGAAGACTCAGTGGTAGCATTGGAGAGCAGTAACAGCCAGATCTTCTATCCAGAACATTACCCAGAAGGGATTGCTCAAGGACCATCCTGTTGCATTGGATTATGTTTTCCAACTAAGGCCATGTTCGCGCAACGTATATTTTCATAAAAGTACGGCCGTTGCTGCTGATGGCAACAATGGCCGTGATAAAGACGAAAATATACGTTACGTTGCTGTCTGTAAAATCGGGCCGGAGCGTATACACAGACGTGTCAGTTTTCTGCGACCACTATTCATTGAATAGCGGCCACAGAGAACCTGTCAGTGCACACAATGAAGGGCGCAGCTCCGGCTGCACTCTCCATTGTGTGCAGTGGGGAGTTCTGATGCGGGGGCACACTGGTGCGCCTGCATCAGAACTCAGTGGCGCTAAATATCATCCGGCTAGTACTGCAATACCAACTGGGATGATCTTATCTGACACTGGCCGTTCCGTGACCCGGCCGGGTCACGGAACAGTCAGTGTTATACAATGTGTGAAGATGGCCTAAAATCACAAGAACTTCAGATGCAATCTTCAGGTAAAGTAGTAAGACCATGATAATAAAGAGATCCTCTAGTAGATTGTGCCACAATAACATTAGAGGAGGCTTCTTCAGATAAAGTTGCATAACAGAGGTCACAGTAGTGTCAGACATTCTTATCATATACAATGAAGAGATTTCTTGGCCGCAAGGGCCACAAATGAGCTCCGACCAGTGAGGTTCGTGCAGCCATGGAAACTGATCAGTGTATCACTGGATACATATCAGTGCTGTGAGTTTACATATCACAGAGCTGTATATACTTACCACTGCTGTGGTCCGGCATTCTGTTCTTCTGGCTCTCCTGTCCAGCAGCCCTGCCTCCTCCAGAATGATTGATAGCTGGAAGAGGTGGGGCCTGAAGACACAGCCGCTGGATGGCGAGAGCCAGAGATGAGGATGCCAGATTGCAGCAGCGGTAAGTACGTACTGTTCTATGATATGGAGACTGACAGCGCAGATAAATGTATATCCGTGCTGTCAGTTTCGCTTTATTGCTATCAGCTTCACATCCCATGTTTACACAGGGAGATGTGCGGCCAACGACAATAAACGAAAAATCAAGAATAATCCAGCAATTGTAGGGAAGATGATCAGACAGGCTGTTGGGGGTTAATTTCCAGTTCTATAATGCTGGACCCAAAGGGATCAAACTGAGTGAAGCAGAAGAATCCTCTCAGCCCCAATCAGTCCCAATACGCAGAATAAGGCTCTTCATCCTATGAAATGTATAAGGTCCCCGGCCATCGTGCGTATGCGGTCATGCCAGAAGGGCAGATGGTCTCCCTGGAAATATGCCAAGTTTGCAGACTTCACTGGGAGTTCTCAGCAATATGTTTCTGCACAATTAGAAAACATTCATGTGCAATTCTTATGGAGATGTGTGCACGGAGGAGCTATAACCCTGCACTCTTACAATATGTTCTCTTCTATTGAACCATATACGGTAATTCATATAAGTGCAAGCCTTTTGGGGGGAAAGTTTTAAAAAGTCAGTGAGCCCAAAATGCTTGACTGCTCCTGCAAATTTCTAATATACTGTGCTTCAGTACTCATTTACTTATTTGTTTATGTATTTAATTATTTGTTTATTTATTTACTGTATTTATCAATTACAGTTTTTTCCATTCCCAGGCCATGTTCACACACTGTAAGAGACCGGCCGCTCCGTGACCTGGCCGGGTCATGGAGCGGCCGGTCTCTGGAAAGATCATCTCAGCCGGTACTGTAGTACCAGGCAGATGATCTTTTGGGCCGCAGAGTTCTGATGCGGGTGCATCCGTGTGCGCCCGCATGAGAACTCCCCACAGCACACTATGGAGCGAGCGTCCGGAGCCGCTCCCTCCATAGTGTGCACTGACAGGGTTTTCTGTGGCCGCTATTCACTGAATAGTGGCCACAGAAAACAGACATGTCAGTTTTCTACGGCGACGCTATGGATCCCGGCCGGAGTGTATACTATGTGTATACACTCCGGCCTGGATCCCTTCAGCCTGCAGCACTACGTAAGTTCCGTGGAAATTACGGCTGTTGAATCAACGGCCGGGATTTCCACTGAACTTACATAGTGTGGACATAGCCTCAGCAATTATCTACAATAATGTTAACTTCTCCAGCTGTTGAAGAACTACAACTCCCATCATGCTCTGATACCTATAGGGTTCAGCCCTTCGACATGTGTCTGAAACCACGTCCCCTTGCATTCTCCAATGGCTGTGCAAGTTGCCAGGGCTTTCAGTAACACTGCACAGCCATTGGAGAACACAAGGGGGCGTAGTTTCAGATGCATTCATTACCTTGGAAACACAGCACAGCATAGATCGGGGGTGTCAAACTCGCAGCCTTCCAGCTGTTGCAAAACTACAACACCCATCATGCCTGGACAGCCAAAGCTTTGGAAAATTTTTGCATTGAGTGCATGAGATATGTTCATCCACATGCCATGTACTATAATCCATCAGCAAGCCTGCATGCACTTACCCTAAGGGAGAGAATCTGCAGCTGCATCCCCCTGCTCCATGACTAGTATATACAAAAGCCAGAATCATAAAAGACTCCAATGTATAATCCCCTTTCCTTGTAGCTGTAAGAAGCCATAGTCCCCGGCAGCTTCCATGCCGCTGGGTTTGCAGGTTGATCATTGTGCAGAAAGCGTCTCTTATCCACCTCCACTTACTTTATTTTAATTCCCCTCCGCCTATAAACCTTTTGCTCCCGGGCCGGCGTGGAGCCCTCCGGTTTCCAGTATTTAAGCTCTCTCTTACGCTTTATTGGAATAAAGTGTGACTCCAGCTAATGACGATAACCCCGGCAAGCGTTATGATGCGTGACGGAGCACATATTGTGGAGTAATACTTGACATTGTTTGTTGCGTTGGCCATAGAGCTGCTTATTGGAGCTATCACATTTAAAGATTTTTTTTTTTCCAATTCCAATGGATTAACACCAAGGTTCACGAACCGCGAAGAGAAGCCAAGAGGACTTCTGCCAGCTCAGCGTGATTCCTTATCCAAGTAATGTTAATTTGCAGAGCTGGCATCTCCTCTTATCTGCTGATGTACAAAGCTTGATACGGCTGCAGACCTGCAGAATGCAGAACAGGCTCCGCACTTACTGGGGCGAAAACCAGCAACTCAGTCATTCACACATGTATTCCATGTGTGATCGGGTATAGTGATTCATTATCACAATGTCCCCGGGGATTATAACCATATATCTGCCATAGAGAGTAGATTACACTAATAATAATATCTGTTCTGCATAGGATATACTGTATCTCATCTACCCTGTAAAGCTCATGTAATGGGGTCACTTCCAAAGATGCTCCCTGGAAGAAGAATACAACATAGCTCACCTCCAGAGGGAAAAGAGTTGACTCTCTGGTGCCCCCTGGGTGTAGCATCACTGTAAGTTAAAGGGGTTATCCAGCGCTACAAAAACATGGCTACTCTTTCCCCTCTCTTCTCTCCAGTTCAGGTGTGGTTTGCAATTAATTTACTTCAATGGAACTGAGTTCCAAACCCCACCCAATCTGGAGACAAGAGAGGGGGAAAAGTGGCCATGTTTTTGTAGTGATGGAGAACCCCTTTAAATGGGCTATCCTAAGGTTGATGGTCACCCTACAAATAGATCATCAGTATTAGATCAACTGCATTGAAACAATGGAAACATGACCTGGGATTATCAGCCAAACCAGAACCTCCTCCAGAAGGAACAGACGCCCATCTCTAGACTGATGTTTCTTTATGGTGCGTTCACACCTACAGGATCTGCAGCTGATTTTCTGCAGCAGATTTCATTTAAATAACTGAACACAGCATCAAATCTGCTGCAGATCCTGTAGGTGTGAACGCACCCTTAAAGAGTCACTGTCGTATTTTTTTTTTTTTTGCAGAAATCAATAGTCCAGGCGATTTTAAGAAACTTTGTAATTGGGTTTATTAGCCAAATCTGCCATTATCTGCATGTAAAAAGCCTTTTCCCAGGTCCCCCCCTCCTTCCTCTTTTTCATCCACTCTGAAAAATCTGAAAATTGTGACTTGTTGCAGGAGACGTACCCTGTCTGCTCTAGGGAGAGGGGAGGGGGGAGGAGGAAGGAGGGAGTTAGCCGGCAGCAGAAAGCAGATAACAGAGGATTACAGGCACGGAGCTGGGTGACAGCTGTAATCCGAGCTCAGACAGGTCACTGGTGACTGTCACAGGAGATATCCCATGAGGGATTTGTAGATTAACTCTTTGTTGTCCTGTTTTGGTCTTTTCTTTAGCTCTCTCCATAGGAGAACAATGAAGACAGGGGGGAGAGCTTCAAACTGCTTTTTCATGATAAAAATGCATTTTTCGGATAATAAACCCAGAGAGAGGGGGGGACAAGAGAGAGGAGAAACATGGTGGGGGAGAGAGAGGAGGGGACAAGAAGAGAGGAGAAATATGGCGGGGAGAGAGGAGGGAACAAGAAGAGGGAGGAGGGGATGGGGGGGAGAGGAAGGGACAAGAACAGAGAGGAGAAGATGGGAGAGGAGGGGACAAGAAAAGGGAGGAGAAGATGGGGGGAGAGAGAGAGGAGGGGAGAAGATGGGGGAGAGGAGGGAACAAGAAGAGAGAGGAGAAATATGGTGGATTAGAGGGGAGGGAACAAGAAGAGGGAGGAAAGGATGGGGGAGGAAGGGACAAGAACAGAGAGGAGAATATGGGGGGAGAGAGGAGGAGACAAGAAGAGAGGAGAAATATGGTGGGGAGAGAGGAGGGAACTAGAAGAGGGAGGATGGGATGCGGGGGAGAGGAGGGGACAAGAACAGAGAGGAGAAGATGGGAAAAAAGGGGACAAGAAAAGGGAGGAGAAGATGGGGGGGAGAGAGAGAGGAGGGGAGAAGATGGGGGAGAGGAGGGAACAAGAAGAGAGAGGAGAAGATGGGGGTGAGAGGAACGGACAAGAAGAGAGAGGAGAATATGGGGGAGAGAGTAGGGAAAAAGATGGGGGGACAAGAAGAGAGGAGGAATTGGGGGACGGGAGAGAGGAGGGGACAGGAAGAGAGAGGAGGAGATGGGTGAGGGGAGAGGGGGGGACAAGAATGGAGGAGATGAAAAAAGAGAAAGGGGGTAATAGAGAGAAAGCGGGATGAGAGAGGATGAGATGGGGAGAAGAGAGTAGGGGACAAGAAGAGAGAGAAGGAAATGGGGGAAGGGAGGGGACATGAAGAGAGGAGAAGAATGGTGAGGGGAGAGAGGGGGACAGGAATGAAGGGGATGGGAAAGGAAAAAGAGGGGGAATGGAGAGGGGGCGGGGAGGGGGGAGGGGGACGAGAGGGCAGAGAGAGGAGGGGCATGAAGAGATGGGGGCAGGGTGAGAGATAGAAGGAGAAAGAGGAGACAGGAGGGGAGCAGGGAAGAAGAAGGGACATGAAAAGAGAGGAGGAGATGGGGGTAGTGAGAGGATGAGACAGAAAGGATAGGGAGGGGTGGAGAAGAAAGAAAGCGATAAGGGGATAAGAGGGGACAGAGAGGAAGGAAGAAGGAGAGAAGAGATGACAGGAGAAAAGTGGATGGAAAAAGGGGGTAGAGGACAGGACAGAGCGAGAGAGGGAGGAACATAGAGTGGAGAAACGAGGGGGCAGGGAGAGGTGGAGAGGGAGAGACAGAGAGAGGGGGAGAGAGAGGGACAGAGAGAGAGGGGAAAAGGGGACAGAGAGAAGGATGGTTAGAGAGGTGGTGACAGGGTGAAAGGAGTTCAATAAAGGAAAAAGAAATAAAAAGAATGAAGGGGTATGGTGGGAGATAAAGAAGGGGGAGGGAGAACCACCATCACCATGTGACCACCAGGAGCTATAAATACACATCATTTCCATACCAGGGACACTGCCCGCATTATTGTTGATTCCAGTGACCGGATCTAATGTTCACTCGGATTAATGTAATTAACTTTACAAATCTGATAAATCTTGTCTCTTCACGTTCATTTGTTTTCCTTGATGTCCCCGATCGGGGTTGATACAAGTTGTGTTCAATATTATAAAGACTTTAATCTTTGTCAATTGTGCGCTGAGCTGTGATTGATACATTTCGCCGCACTGTATCATTTCCATTAAAGCTTCTTGGCACGAGGCCGGGATTTCCTCTAGAGACACGTTCTCCCGATGTATGGATTGTACCACAGCTTTCATGTTGTGGTTAGAGAGGTTATCCGGGATAAGAAAAAACACAGCTACTTTCTTGTAAAAACAGCACCTTCCTTGTCCTCAGGTTGTATGTAGTATTACAATACAGCTCCATTCACTTCAGTGGAACTAAGCTGCAAAACCCAGACCCAAACTGAAGATAAGAGATGTTCTGTTTCTGGAGGAAAGCTGCTATGTCTTTGTAACCCCTTTAAAAACCCAGCTTTGGACTGGACATCCAATAATGCATCCGTCATATGTGAAATATCATTAGAAATGGTGAATTTCTTTATGGCTGGTGGTGCATTTCTTCTTTCTTGCATTTTTTTGCAACATTTATGATATAAAAAACATGTAGTGCAAAGCCAGTATTGAATTCTCCTCAATGTATTTTATCATTTCTTATGAAATAGGAGCAGGGACTGTTGTCAAAGACAGGTGTCCCTGCTCCTGTACACTGAGTGGCCTAGAGGTTAGCTTCAACTTTTATGCATTATAGCTTCCAGCAAATGCGTTTGGCCACACTCTCCGGAGTCCCTGCTGCTGTATGTACCTTGTGTGGACAATTGCAGGGCAGGGAGAGAGATATGAAGATAGATAGATAGATAGATAATAGGAGATAGATAATAGATTGATAATAGGAGCTAGATTAGAGATTAGATCTATGACTACAGAACATCTGACGTCCAGGGCTTTGCAGTTTCTGGGGTACAGCTGTAATGGCAGCCATATTGGTTGTTACCCAGCTTTCCCAGGATCAGACATAACTATGATCTGAATACTTGTTTATTTTTTTACAATGCAACAGATGAGGAGGACTGAAGGACTTATATTACCCTGAAGATTTTATAATTTCCCCTTTCTATTAACCATATTCGCTTTCCTCCATTATTGGCGTCATTATTATTTCTTCCGCAATCCCGGACTCCTGTAATCTCTGCTCCGTACTTTGCCCCCGTGCGCTGCCTTCCTCTGTTACCATAGATAAGGTTATCACCGTCAGAGATGATGTCTGACCGTATTCCATGAAGGAACCTGAGGAAAGTAAGTGAACCCATATATTACATTGCATTCGTTCCCGGTTTATTGTATCTACATCCTGTGGATTTTTGTGTAGTGTATAGATGACGGAGCCCGGGCTGGCCATAGAGCGGCTGGTAAATGGTTAATCCAGTCGTGTGTTGTTGTAATCGGATAATTCTGTATGGCTGCTCATATGTTGTGATCTGCGGAGGCTTCCCAGGGATCGTCTCGCTGTTCTCGGTCCCTGTGGGACACTAATTCATTATTTCCTGTTGGACTATTGGGTGAAAATGTGTGAAAAAGAGAAGGGGCTGCGTGGATTCTGCACGTACCGATATAAAGCCGCAAATTGTGGAATAGTCCGGGGGATCTCTGGGGGTTTATAGAGGGAAATGTATTCTTTTACATTTCAAATTGCCACCGTAGCATAAAAATCACAATATAATCTCCTATAAAAGAGTGTATGTCAACCTGTAGCCCTCTGGCTGTCGCAAAACTACAATTACCAGCATGCCCTGACAGCCAAAGGCTAGGGATTGTAGCATTGCAACAGATTGTTACAAGTTGGGGAAAGCTCTTTTAAACACCATTGTTGTGTCTGTTGCCCTGCGTTGTTATTCCTAGGGCCTCAATCCCATAGCCTCTTGATGTGTCTGCTCTGGGGTCTGGACCCCATGGCCCTATGATGTGTCCCCCTGAGGCTTGGACCCCATGCTCCTGTGTTCTCCCCCCCCCCCCCCCCCCCCGAGGCCCGAACACCATGGCCTTGTGATGTGTCCCCCCTGGAGACGATAGCCCTGTGATTACCCCCTCCCTCCCCCCCCCCCCCCCGGGGCCTGGAACCCATGGTCCTGTGATGTTTCCGCCCCTGGGGCCTGGACCCCATGGCCCTGTGATGTGTCCCCCCTGGAGCCTGGACCCCATGGCCCTGTGATGTGTTCCCCCTGAGGCTTGGACCCTATAGCCCTGTGTTGTGTCCCCCCTGAGGCTTGGACCCTATAGCCCTGTGATGTGTCCCTCCTGGGGCCTGGACCCTATAGCCCTGTGATGTGTCCCCCCTGAGGCTTGGACCCTATAGCCCTGTGATGTGTCCCCTCTGAGGCCTGGAGCCCATAGCCTTGTGATGCACTCCCCCCCCCCCCCCGGGGCCTGGACCCCATAGCCCTGTGATGTGTCCCCCCTGAGGCTTGGACCCCATGGCCCTGTCATGTGTCCCTCCTGGGGCCTGGACCCTATAGCCCTGTGATGTGTCCCCCCTGAGGCTTGGACCCTATAGCCCTGTGTTGTGTCCCTCCTGGGGCCTGGAGCCCATAGCCTTGTGATGCACTTTCCCCCCGGTGGCCTGGACCCCATAGCCCTGTGATGTGTCCCCCCACCCCCTGGAGCCTCGACCAAATAGAACTGTGATGTCCCCTGTGGCATCTTCAAATTTCCCATTGTCACCAGATCATCTGTGTTTTTCATTCACCACTCAGTGGTTTTAAAGGGGTTATTTAGCATTAGAAAAAAAACACAGCTACTTTCTTGTACAAACAGCGCCACCGCTGTCCTCAGGTAGTGTGCGGTATTACAGTTCAGACACTATGGGGGAGATTTATCAAACATGGTGTAAAGTGAAACAGGCTCAGTTGCCCCTAGCAACCAATCAGATTCCACCTTTCATTTTCCAAAGAGTCTGTGAGGAATGAAAGGTGGAATCTGATTGGTTGCTAGGGGCAACTGAGCCAGTTTCACTTTACACCATGTTTGATATATCTCTCCCTATATATGAATCAGCTTCAGAGAATGGTTATCATCTCAGCAAATGAGATGACATGAGGAGGTCTAACCTAGTGGGGGGACCTGTGTCTGCCCCCTCAGACTTCCCCACACCCCGTATGTCCTAGGTTTGCGGCCCCGTCTGAGCTGTGAAGTGCACCGCTCTGTTTTTAGATTTCAGAACTATGTTTAAAATGTCCATAATGTTCGGTTTTTACTGCAAATGATTTTCCTGAGATTTGGAAGGGTTATAATTTGGTTAAGGACCAATTACCTTATTATGTCGCTTTCCTCTGTTATCAGCCGGTAATTTTCACATTGCTTTAATTAAACATTGCCTGAAATACAGGATTTTCTGGAAAAATATAGAAACATGTATTTAGAGACGTTCTGCGACGTAATCCTGTGATTAGAGGCGACATTTCCTAAACTACTGTACTGCTGCGGAATAAGAAACGAATAGACACGAGACAGGGAGGAGATGCTGCTGCTAGTCTGGGAAGAGTCACCATGGTGGGGTTCAGCCGGCTGGAACCCCCAATAATAGGAAGATCCACCATTGGATTCCAATAAAACTGGGTCTTAGAACCGGTGGTTGATAGAACTTGTAAATCCCACTAAGTTACATGACTCATTGCTAGCCAGGAGTTGTCTTTTGGGGAGTCCCAGACCCCCTTATTGTGTTCTTGCATTATGATAAACAATCCCTTTAAATGTTGTTGTAACTTTCATAGAGGAAAGAGGCCTCATACAGTAGCAGAGATAAAGTGGACCCCAAAAGAAGTGGCCGGAATTTGACCTCTACCCATGTTTATCAATGACCCTTGGACTAATTTCCCATATCCTTTTTTGAAGCCTGCACTTATCCTAACACTATATATATATATATATATATATATATATATATATATATATAAATATATTAGTCAGTTATATAATCATATAATCAGTCTAGATGGTTGAGGTGGTTGTTTTCTGCCCACAATCTTTGCACAGCAAGAAGACCAGACCAGGGTGCTTTGCAACTACAACCACAGTGGAAGTTCTCACTATTGGGTGGGGGGTCCTTCATATGATCCTCCACTCACATATTCCGCAAACAAGGGAAAGGAAGTGACAACAAGAAAAGTAGTAGTCCTTCTAGAGGGAGAAATGAGAATGGTCTGGGCTCCCAGGGCAATAATGGTCATGAGCCCCTAACTACCTTTAAGTGGCATTTATTTAATCCATGCCTCCCTTTGGACTGTAGACCTTGTAGCAGTGAGCCCTTTTCTAAAAGGCACTTTTCTAATTACTTAATCTACACCTACCTATTAGCCACCCAAGTCAGGAGATTCCATAACCTCCTGCCAACCATCCAGAGACATTCCATACATTCTATTAACGTATTCATATTTACTATACAGCAGGGGTACTCAACAACTTTTAGTGAAGGTCCAGTTACCGGGGTCTATTGTCAGGTGAAGGTCCGAGCTGAACATCAGTAGTAAACGTGTTTTGTTAACTTTCCAAAATCTTGTTGAACTATACATACAGAATTGATGCTTATTAGTGGGAAAACTGTCATTTCTTTCCTTCTCCCCAGCCCTTTGAAATTGGGTACAAAGGGGGTGACTGCCCCAGTAGTATATAGCCCCCTGTTTCTCCCCCAGTAGTATATAGACCCTTGTGCGCTCCCCCCAGTAGTATATAGACCCCTGTGCTCTCCCCCAGTAGTATATATTCCCCCTGTACGCTCCCCCAGTAGTATATAGCCCCCTGTGCGCTCCCCCAGTAGTATATAGCCCCCTGTGCGCTCCCCCAGTAGTATATACCCCCTGTGCGCTCCCTTAGTAGTATATAGCCCCCTTGTGCACTCCCCAGTAGTATATAGCCCCCCCTGTGCGCTCCCTCAGTAGTATAAAGCCCCCTTTTGCGTTCTCCCCCTGTAGGATATAGCCCCCCTGTGGGCTCTCCCCCAGTAGTATATAGCCCCTGTGCACTCCCCAAGTAGTATATAGCCCCCCTGTGAGCTCCCCCAGTAATATAAAGACCCCCGCTTTGTGCTCCCCAGTAGTATAAAGCCCCCTGTGCTCTCTCCCAGTAGTATATAGACCCCCGCTTTGTGCTCCTTAGTAGTATATAGCCCCCCTGTGTGCTCTCCCCCAGTAGTATATAGCCCCCTGTGCGCTCCCCCAGTAGTATATAACCCCCCTGTGCACTCCCCCAGTAGTATATAGCCCCCCTGTGCGCTCCCCCAGTAGTATGTCAACCCACGCTTTGGGCTCCCCAGTAGTATATAGTCCCCCTGTGCTCCCCCTCCCATATAGCATATAACATAAAAACAAACACTTATACTCACCTGGGTCTGGGCGTCTTCTTTTCTCTTTCCCTCTTGTGGCCGCACTGCAGCAGTCACAAGAGGCTGCTCTCCTCTTGTCCTGGCGCCGGCGCTACAGTGACATCACTCGAGTGCCGGCACCAGAGACAGAGAGCGGCCTCTTGTGACCGTTGCAGCCTCAAGAGTGACAGGGAGGGAGCCAATGGTTCCCTCTCTGTCAGTGCTGCTGCACGATAACTATGAGCGCTCGTTATGAGCACTCATAGTCACTATGCAGAGCGCAGCTCAGTATAAATGTATACTGAGCTGCAGCAGGGTTCCGGACAGCTGTCTGTGGTCCACGTTCGGACCACGCTCCACCAGTTGAGGACCCCTGCTAAATAGTAAAGCAAATAAAATAGCCAATACGTAACATGTGTTGAGCCCAGGCTTGCTCCACCCCCAAGGAACAAAAGTTAACTCCCTACGTTGTCTCTATATAATCCTCAGTTTTTTACCTCTATGATTTTAAAGGTCATGGGTTGTCTTATAAGAATAGACAGAATGAGCAATCATCATGTCATGTATGTCTTAGGAGCCGCTTCTGGTAAGGGCCCTTAGGCACTTTCCTAAAGACTGAATAGTTATTAGAAAACAAGGAATTACATGTGAAAAGCCACAGTGATGCCCACAATTCCCACCTCCTTGTGCTTACTTGTGCTACCCATCACAAAAACCTCCTGAGACATTCTTATAAGATAGAAAATCAGGAAAAAAACCCTATTCACTTCCACTGTTCTTTATTGGATAACATCTCTTCAGGGGTGGAGCCCTGAGCAGCTTCACCCCACCCCTGAGGAGCAAGGATGAAGCCAATCTCACCTCTTTCCATAGTCTCCTCACCATCCTCAGGTTTCTGCCTCTATGAATGATCTTAAATTGCATTGAAAGAATATATTTATTCCGTCAGGTTGAAATGAATCCTTTTTCTTGAAAACGAAATTAAAAACGAATTAATTTTTTTAAAATCTTCTCGACAAAAATGAAATTTACAGATGGTGCCTCTTTATGTCGGAGTAGCCGCGGTCCATTAAGCAGACGGCGCGGGGTGGAGGCTGATAAACAGCTTTCTTGACCACACAATACAATATTTGATTACACACTACATTGACTTGATAAGCAAGTCGCCATATTATATTTTAGGAAATTATATTCTTAGCTTTTTTGTTACATTACAATGTGATTTATTTCCAGCCGTTGTTTGTGCATGGGAACAATGTTGATGGTTAATGTATCACTTGGAACGTATTGTTCCATTATCTGTAGTGACCTACATTAGGGTGAGTAGGAAGCTGGGAAAACAGATTGACTGTCACAGTAATCTGCATAACAAACATTTCAGCCGGGGACAGTATGGTGAATGCTTACACGCTGTGACAGACCCACTATTATGACTACTAATCTCCCAGGCAACGTCCCCCCCCATCCTGCTCCGAACAGACGAGAGCTGCCAAATATAAATCTTAGTGCTTCAAGCTGAAGGCTCAGGATATGTAGAACTGGGTCAGAAATATGGGGAGAACTGTAGCAAATAAAAAAACGAAAGTGACCAATAAGATTATGGCTATCAACGAGGGAGGGAAGTCAGTGATTTGCTGCTAGGGTCGGCAGCTATGTTACTATATGGATATATAGGCATGGTTCCACCTGCATACATTATACAGTGCCTCATCGGTTTACGGACACTTATGAGTTCCAACTGTTCGATATTTGAATGAAAATGTACCAGGAAATTATGTTCGGAACTTGAACTGCTTAGTATCTGATGTCTGGTGTCTCATGCTAGTGATAAGTGAACTTGACGAACGTTCGTGTTCAGATGAATGTTACCGAACCCCAACGTTTGGCAAGTTCACTCATCACAAGTTTGGACCCTTGCGGTTGCAGCATTGCGCATTTTCACGTGACGCTTGTCTACCCCTTCCAGTGTCCTGACTCCTCCTGTTCCAGAAGTGAGGGTAATCGTAGCACTAGTGAGCCCTAACATACTGTACAGTACTCTATAAGATTACTTGAGCGCTGTAGTTAATTATTACTAATTACTGGTGGGTGCCGGAACCAATTAAACACATTTACATTATATCCTATGGGAAGACACTGCTCGGTTCTCAAACTGCCTTCTTGAACCAGTTCAAGAACAGAGGTACCACTGTATTACCAAGTTACTATTCTACAGGTGGGGTCACTGTGTACATACATTACAATACTCATCCTGTACTGATCCTGAGTTACATCCTATATTATACTCCAGAGCTGCACTCACTATTCTGCTGGTGGGGTCACTGTGTACATACATTACAATACTCATCCTGTACTGATCCTGAGTTACATTCTGTATTATACTCCAGAGCTGCACTCACTATTCTGCTGGTGGGGTCACTGTGTACATACATTACATTACTTATCCTGTACTGATCCTGAGTTATATCCTATATTATACTCCAGAGCTGCACTCACTATTCTGCTGGTGGGGGTCACTGTGTACATACATTACATTACTTATCCTGTACTGATCCTGAGTTACATCCTGTATTATACCCCAGAGCTGCACTCCCTATTCTGCTGGTGAGGTCACTGTGTATATACATTACAATACTCATCCTGTACTGATCCTGAGTTACATTCTGTATTATACTCCAGAGCTGCACTCACTATTCTGCTGGTGGGGTCACTTTGTACATACATTACATTACTTATCCTGTACTGATCCTGAGTTATATCCTATATTATACTCCAGAGCTGCACTCACTATTCTGCTGGTGGAGTCTCTATGCACATACATTACTTATCCTGTACTGATCCTGAGTTATATCCTGTATTATACTCCAGAGCTGCACTCACTATTCTGCTTTCCATCTTAGCTGATCTCTTTTAATACAGGGGACATACAATAGATAACACTGTGCAGATCACTGGACCAAGCACATGAATAAGCAGGGGACACAGAAAGATGTGAACTCATCAACCCGCCAATGTGTGACTAGCTGTTTTGTTTAGTAGTCTATCACTCAGTATTGGTGTTATATTGCGTGCCCTAAAGCTTTGTATACATGACTACATCTAATCTTACATCTTTTTGAGTAACTTTCTTCCCCTCCAGTCACATCCACAGCAGCAGGGGTTGGTGCAGCATCAGGCGATGTCAGGGCCCTCCCAGTTTAGGGGGTTAATCTGTATAAGAGCTTTGTTGCCCATGGGTTTATCTGAACAGCTGATGTATTATATATGCAGACACTGAACAAGCAGGGATCATTACTGACATGTTAGGTCATGCAGCCTGAGAGCTAACATGAAGAAAGCTGAATTGTGGATGCAGCTCTGGGGGTGGTGAGACATAATAATGTGTACTGTTCCCACCATCTGTCTTCAGTATAGGATGCATGTCATATAACGTCAGAGCTGTCTCCGTCTCTGCTGCACGTCAGTAAATATCCCGAAAATATAAAATCATTAAAGCAGACAAAAAGCAGCATTAGAGAAATGTCAGGGAATGTCACCCGTCTCGTCCGGCCCCCCGGAGCCCGCAGTCATTCTGCTACACTTCACCACTGCGTCCTGGAAGGTTGTGAGACCCGGCTGGTAATTGTACCTCCGGGGTCACCGCTTCTGCTGACCCGTACAGTCTGGGGCAATAACACAGGGAGGTGATGTCGACTTCAATGGTCAGAAAGATTTCCAGACAAGTCGTCAGCAAAGCATCAGGGACATAACATACAAGTGATTGCTGTGATGTCCGCACAATGAGGTCTGCGGAGTCTGGAGACTGTAACAGCGGCAACAATGGCGGATACAGCACTGATAGGATGGAACTGTATGAACTGCCCAAAATCTGCAGAAGTTACACCCGTCCGCCTCCTTCCATTTTAAACTCACGGATTGATAGATAGAAAGTATATGAAATAGTTAAAAATAAACATTTTTGCAAACTTTGTAAAAAATTTAAATGTTTTTAAAGGGGTAGTTCAGCAAGAAGAAAAAAAAAATTAAATAACTGGTGCCAGAAAGTGCCACAGATTTGTTATTTACGTCTATTAAAAAATCTCAAGTCTTTCAGTATATATCAGCTGCTGTATGTGGTGTATTATTTCTAGTCTGAAGAGCAGCAGAGGTTTTCTATGGGGATTTGCTACTGCTCCGGACAGTTCCTGCCATGGACAGAGGTGGCAGCAGAGAGCACCGTGTCAGATTGGAAAGAACACACCATTTCATGCAGGATATACAGCAGCTGATAAGTACTGGAAGAATTGACATTTTTTGATAGAAGTCAATTACACGTCAGGCACTTTCTGGTACAGATTTGGTTTTTTAACTACCCCTTTAAAGCGTCAGTTCACCCCCAAAAAATATTTTCTTAGAAATGAACTGGTGACAGAAAGTGCCAGAGATTTGTAATTTACTTAATCTCAAATCTTCCAATACTTCCAAGCTACTGTATGTCCTGCCGGAAGTGGTATTCTTTCCGGTCTGGAGAGCAGGAGAGGTTTTTTTATTGGGATCGGCTATGGGATAGTTCCTGACAGAGGTGGCAGCAGAGAGCACTGTGTCAGACTAGAAAGAATACACCACATCCTGCAGGACATACAGCAGCTGATAAGTACTGGATGACTTGAGATTTTTTTTTTAATAGTAAATTGCAAATCTCTAGCACTCGATTTAAAAACATTTTTTTCCTCCCCTTTAACATAAAAATTAAGAGCACATGCCTGACAGTAACTGCACGGTAAGACTTGACCATAGAAAGTAGGTGTATAAATGACATAATCTATGTACGTTTAATCATTTTCTTCTTGCCCATGAATATAATATGATGGAGCTGTAACATCCGTCTTACCTTCTTGTAGCCTGTAGTTACTTTTTCTTGGTAAATATTTACAATCCTCCTCAGCCACCAGAAGTCCAACATTAAGTAGGAGAGAAGAGGGAGGAGAAGAGGGGGATGCAGCTGCAGTATCTCACTATGAAAATAGCAAGAGGGGAAGAATAGGGGAAGAAGCAGAAAGTGGACATATATCTGGTACAGAAGAGCTCTGAGATCACATGGATACTTCCTTACATTCCTTTTAGAGATGAGCGAACCGGGTTCGAGTCGATCCGAACCCGAATGTTCGGCATTTGAGTAGCGGGGGCTGCTGAAGTTGGATAAAGCTCTAAGGTTGTCTGGAAAACATGGATACAGCCAATGACTATATCCATGATTTCCACATAGCCTTAGGGCTTTATCCCACTTCAGCAGCCCCCGCTAATCAAATGCCGAAAGTTCGGGTTCGGATGGACTCGAGCATGCTCCAGGTTCGCTCATCTCTAATTCCTGTACAGCTAGGTGTGTATGCCCAAACACATGCACATCTCTCCCAATACGCATGCGCAGTATCCATCCTCCTCCTCCTTGGATGAATGCACCAGTGTCCCGTCACTAGGGTAACCCCTTCCGAGCTGATCATTTCTCCCCTATGATCTTGTCCCTGCCTATAACCTCCCACTTTTTTTACTGTTTCATCTGTAGAGGTACTGTATGTACTTGGAAACGCTTCATAATCTTCAGACGTCTCCATTACCTGGTGAAGTTCTGTACTTTGAAGCCCCTCTTTGCTTTGTGTTTTTGGTGTCTGTTTACCTCGTTGTTGTTGATTATAGTTTCTTATTTCCTTTCGAGGAGTCACAGGTTCATGTTCCTCATCCAGCGCACAAAGTCGCCGCATAGTTACAGAAGGAAAGTTTACCCCCAATTATAAAAGACTTTGTATAAATCAATAGTAAGAGGTGATAAGAAACTTTGTAAAATATCAGAGCACAGAGAAATGCCCGTGTCTCCACTTATCAGACGACTTTCATCTTCTTTTCTGTACTGATCAGCCACACTTCTTTCCGCCTTTATACACAGAGTGATGTGGATTAAAGGGGTACCCTGGAGAAAAAATTCAAGTGGTGTCAGAAAGTTATAAACTTAAAAAAAATACTTCCAATACTTATCAGCTGCAGTATGTCCTGCAGGAAGTGGTGTATTCTGACACAATGCTCTCTGCTGCCACCTCTGTCCATGTCAGGAACTGTCCAGAGCAGGAGAGGTTTTCTAGGGGATATGCTACTGCTCTGGACAGTTCCTGACATGGACAGAAGTGGCAGCAGAGAGCACTGTGTCAGACGGCACTTCCTGTAGGACATACAACAGCTGAAAGGTACTGGAAGACTTGAGATTTTTAAATAGAAGTAATCTATAAATCTGTACAAATTTCAAGTACCAGTTGAATTAAAAACAATGTTTTTTTCTGGAGTAGCCTGTTAAGGTGATAACTGTTGCCCATAGAAGTCTATGGAGAGGGCAGGGTGGGGAGGAGGGAACAGCTGCAGAGAGAGGCCACAGCATGGATAACATTATACAGCAGTAATAAGCAGTATTGCTGTGAGTCTCTTTTAGGGCCCTATTCCACCGGACGATTATCGTTAGCATAATCATTAACGATTAACGATCTCAAACGACCGCTATTGCGAAAGACCTGAAAACGTTCACTCATTTCCATGGAACGATAACCGTTACTTATGATCGTATTTGCGATCGTTTTTTCTTCGCTATTGCGTTCGTATCTACTGCGAACCACCGAACGGCGTCTTATGCAATGCGAACGTTTTGCGAACGAGCAAGGATAAAAATAGGTCCAGGTCTTATAAAGCGATCAACGACTTCTCGTTTGGTCGTTAATCGTTAACTGCATTTCAACCGAACGATTATCGTTTAGATTCGAACGATTTAACAATAATCTGAACGATAATCGTCCGGTGAAATAAGGCCCTGAAAGACTGTTTACACAGAACGATTTGCGATTTTTTTGCGAACGATCAACGACGATTTGAGAACATGTTGAAAGATCTAAATGAATGATTTCTCGCTCGTCGCTTGATCGTTCGCTGCGTTTACACGTACGATTATCGTTTGAATTCGATCGTTATCGTGCAAATTCGAACGATAAATCGTTCCGTGTAAAACCACCATTCCTCTCTGCAGCTGTTCCCTCCCCACCCTCCCTTCCCCATAGACTTATATGGGCTGCATTTGTTCTCTCAATTAAGCTGCAAATCCATCTCTTCTCTACCTCTGGGGGAGGGGAGATGAGTCTGATAGATGGATAAAGAGGCACTTTCGATGTAGAAAATGTTTCGAATTGAAGATATAATTTAATTCATAACATTTTGATAACTTGTGACCATAAAGAGGGGAAACATGGACGCTTTCTCCATACTGTTTCATTGTTGATGTCTCTGTATATTCAGTATGCAGCACAGAACCATACAGCCCCTTTAAGATCTCTGTGTACGAGGTTTCTGGAGATGATTATGAAGCGCTTAGGGTCACAATAACCTGCAGGGACAGGGGGACACATGTCACTGCTCTCAGGGAAACATGAAGCAGACATTTGTCTTAATTAGAATTAAGTCTTTGAAATGTAGACTGGATAAGATCCCATGAGACATCACAGCACATGGCGTCCACCGTTACCCTGCATGACCTCGCCTGTCATGGCTGCATCTACTAAGAATTAGCAAGTCCTATAGGAAGATGTCCAATCTGTCGTCTCTTTGCTCACTTATCCCCCTCGACCCCTCCCCTCTCCATAGAGCATAATGGACACTGAAATCCTGCTTCTTCTGAAGTGAGGGGGGAGGCTGGAAAACTGCTTTTTGAGTACAGAGGGAAACTCTTTTGATTATTAAAAGAGAGTTTTGTAAATTCGCTTCGATTTTTGCAAAGTGACAGTTAAATGACAGCTACACTTTATGGTAAATGCAGTTATCTCTTCTGGTATTGGGTTCCCAAAGGGTGATGCCAATATCCCTGGTGACCTAGGGTATTGATAAGGCAAGAGACCCCCCCCCCCCCCCCGTATAGCAGGTAGAAAGAAGTCTGCCATGTGCCCAACATGGGTCATATGTGAGACCAGTTTCGGGCTCTTTGCCATCTTGGTGGCTTCTTACAAGTTACAACTTTGACATTTAAGAAATCTCTATATACAGCTACAACTAGACGTATAAATAATAATAATAATCGTTATTTTATCTAGAAATCCAACCCCAAATCCTTCCACCCCGGTCCCGTTTCCCATCTTAGGATAAACAATTCAGGTTAAAGACACAGCAAGGTTGTAGGCCGGAGGCCCTTCCTCACCAGAATGTTCTGTTGTCTGGGATCTCATTGCGGCCTCCGTCAGAGCGGCCTTGTAGAAGATCAGAACAAGATTAGGATGAGAACATCTACAGGATTTCGGAAACAATTGTTAACCCAGCACAACCACAAGGGGACGGCATCATGAAGGCTGGATACAATTTTACAGAAGCTGATTATGAGCAGAGCGGTAGTAATTATTATTATTAATTAATTATTTTTCTTTATGAGTAATAACATGGTAATGTCAATTGCACTAATGGTCTAATGTAGTCAGGGGTCTGATAATAATATTCCCAGTGGTCTAGGGTAGCAAAGGGGTTCATTACAATATCCATAGTCCGGGGTGGTACAATGGTTGATTACAATGTCCCTGGTGGTCTAGTGTAGTTAAAGGGGTTGATAACAATATACCTGGTGGTCTAGGCTAGTAAAGGAATGAATTACAATGTCTACTTACTATGTCCCTGGTGGTCTAGGGTAGAGGATGGATCAATTACAATATCCCTGGTTTGGTGGATAGTGGAGGTACAGCGCCTGCAAAGCAACAATTCCCAGCATGCCTTTGTAAGCCTGCTGTTAAGAGTTGATGGGAATTGTAGTTCTGGAACTAGATAGATAGATACATAATAGATAGATAGATAGATAGATAGATAGATAGATAGGAGATAGATAGATAGATAGATAGATAGATAGATAGATAGATAAATAGATAGGAGATAGGGAGATACATAGATAGATAGAAGAAAGAAAGATAGATAGATAGATAGATAGAGAGATAGATAGATAGATAGGAGATAGATAGATAGATAGATAGATAGATAGATAGGAGATAGATAGATAGATAGATAGATAGATAGATAGATGATAGATAGATAGATAGATAGATAGATAGATAGATAGATAGATAGATAGATAGGAGATAGGAGATAATTTCTATTGTTGTATTTCCATTGTGTTGCTGGGGTTCGGGCTGCGGGTCATGTGCCGATGCCGCCGGGATGCCATTAATAGCATTTCTCTTCCATCTGAATACTAATCACATTTACTTCTGTGCTTTTTAATAAAGTGCAGGCGATCAACCATGTAAATATTTATCCGCCATCTACTATGAGGGTTTAAATATGAATCTGGATACATTTAATTGGATTTTCTATCAGTTTATTTGCGGCCCTTGGCAGCGGCTGAATCAATTGTCTGCATTAAAGGCATTAAAGGTAGTTAAAAGTTTAGTTTTCATACATTTACATAATATGTAACCGGGGGGAGACAGTGAGCAAAGAACTCTGCCAAGTTTCACCACTAGGGGCAGTGATGATTTGAGAGATCTGAATTTAGATACCTGGTTACAGTAAGATAGATAGGAGATAGATAGATAGATAGATAGATAGATAGATAGATAGATAGATAGATAGATAGATAGGAGATAGATAGATAGATAGATAGATAGGAGATAGATAGATAGATAGATAGATAGATAGATAGATAGATAGATAGATAGATAGATAGATAGATAGAAGGTGTTCGGAGCTGTCCTTCTGTCACACTGTATACTATAGATTACAGGGCATCCTATTTTTTTTTTCTTCCCTTATAAAAAGTTACTGTCAGGTTTATATGACGCTTCTGTAATTTATCTGGATTTCTTTATTCCTTCCATTACCTCTGTTGGACGTTGTGATGTTTTTTCTTTGTGGTTTTCGGTGTGACTATATTTTGGGGGTAAATAATGGTGAAGACATTTTTGGTGCTGTAATAATTGTATTATATCACGATAACCTTATGGTTAATAAGGGGCAGACCTTATGGTGAAGAAGGAGTAGATCCTTTGGTGGTGGTAGACCGACCCTATGGTGGAGAAGGGGCAGTCGCTATGGTGAGTAATAGGCAGACCCTACGGTGGAGAAGTAGTAGACCCTTTGGTGGTGATAGGCACACCCTATGTGGTGGAAGGGGCAGATCCTATGGAGAAAGGGCAGACTGTGTGGTGCAGATGGGGCAGGCCTTATGGTGGGGATAGGCAGACCCTATGATGGGGAACCATTTCTCTTCTGCATAATGTTGGACTGTGATTTCTTGGTTTCACCGGATTAGTCGATGCTTTGATCCCTATTATTTGTGAATCAGTCCAGAAGACAATGACGCTAGTAGTGAATAATTGGCTATAATGGTGTTGTCTTCTGAAGATTGTATCAAGAGACACAGGCTACACCATGTGATCCTCATCTGTACTGCTGCTCTACTGGCTTAGAGGGATCATGTGATGTACCCCTGTTTGGTACTTTTAGTTTGTATAACTGTTCCCACATTTACAATGGATTCCCATTGGTGTCCTTATTATGAAAGGGCTGGTAATAGAGATGAGTTCCCTTTATATGAAAGTCCCCCGCCAGGTGTTACTTTATATACATTGATGATCAGAAGAGATCTGATCGTGTTATTTTTACTGAACTTCAATCCACATGATCAAATATCAGGACAGCTGGAATGTTGGAAATAGACGCCGAGCTTCTCACTCCCCACCAGATCTGTGCCGGCTTTCACATTATAAATGCAAAATATTCCGATAACTTCACGTTGGTTGCCAGGGAGTTTTGGAATAAATTGAGTTATTTTTATTTTATTTTTTTATAGTTATTCATATCTACATTTCAGATCTCACGTTACAAGGTCTGATGTACAAAGCCGAATCTATAGCATATCTATTATCACAGAACAGGGATCACAATCCCTCCTCCGGCTGTCCCAGAGGTCTATTAGATGTTTTATAACCTACAGATTGTGGGGGCTTGTTTCCGTTGTTGGTAACAGTACATTTTAGAGTGGACTGGCTCTTCATACCTTTATGTAAGGGTATTATAATATACTTTAAGGCATCAAGATATCTCCTCCCCCTCCCCTCTCATTGCACAGAAACTGCAGCTGCATCCCCCCTTTTCTCTCACCTCCCTTTCTCCTTTCGTTGCATGCAGAAACTGCAGCTATATCACTGCATCTATCAGACTGTTTCCCCCCGCCTCTCCTTAAACAAGATGCAGACTAAAACACCGAAGGTGCAGATGTATCTCCCTCCTCTTTGTACCTTCCCACAATATACAGAATCAGTAAAACAAACTGTAGCTCCGTCCCCTCCCCTTTCTCACAGCCTACAAACTAAGACACAGAAACTGCAGCTGCTTCCCCCTCCTCCCTGTCCTACCCTCCGATCTTACACAGCAGGCAGACTTACACACAGAAACTGCAGCTGCATCCCCCTCCTCTCAGGAAGGATGGTGCAGGTGTCCTGCAGCCACAAGTGCCCTCCCACATCCTTGTTATACTTTATTATGCCATAGTCTCATCCTCATAGCTGTCCAGCAATGCCAACCTACTAGTAGTCCCACAGTGCCAGTTTAATAGCAGTCCCACAATGCCATTCTCATAGTAGTGCCACAATGCCAACCTACTAGTAGTCCCACAATGCCATTCTCATAGTAGTGCCACAATGCCAGCCTACTAGTAGTCCCACAATGCCATTCTCATAGTAGTGCCACAGTGCCAACCTAATTGTCATTCCACAGTGTCATCCTCATAGCAGTCCCACAATGCCATCCTTATAGTACTACTAAAGTGCCAACCTACTGTCTCATCGGGGGTAGTCTCTTAGCAGTCCCATAGTGCCAGCCTCATAGTAGTACCACACACTAATCTCACAATCTCACAGTACAAACACACATAGTTGTTTCTGGAAACTTTGCTTAACTTTAAAAACTTAACCTTGTATCCTGAAAACTTTCTGCCTGGTTGTCACCTTGAGCATGCTCCATCCTCCCTGAAGGAGAATTGCAGCCTCTTAATGATGGTCTCCTATAAGTAGCAACTGACACCATGGAAAAGGTTGCTGCGACCGCCAAGCTGCAAACCTTCAAGTGCGCTCCATGCCTTGTGACAAAGCGCATCCCCCCCAAGCCCCTTCTAACATGGCTGTTTGTCATTTCTCCCGCAGCTCTTGAAAGATGTGAGTGAGATATGTGATTTGGAGAGCCGCATCTGAAGGGCTAAGCGATTCTGTTGGAGAAGACTTCTAGATGAGCCTGGATCTGTGTGAAGAGGTCTAAGGAGGATTTAATAGGATGTCAACTGAGGCAGAACTTCAAGTGGCCGTGAAAACCAGCGCCAAGAAAGAATCAAAAAAGAAAGGTACGTTTCATGTTCTGGGAGGTGCAGTGTCAGGCCGGCGCTTATATTACACAACCTTCTTATTTTTCATGTTGGAAATGATATTTCACAGAAATGGTTCCTATACTGAATTCCGTCCTTCTAATGTTTTCTACAGAAATCATGGCAAAAAAAAAAAAAAAAAGTTTCAGGGGAATAGTGCTACAAAGGAAAAAACTGGAGGGGCCACTAACCTAAGGAAATCCATCAGCAAGTCTCTCCCTGGTGTACGTGGCTGATACCAGGGGGCAATAGCACATGTCATTGAGCTGTATTCAGTCTCGGATTGACCCAACAAGCAGCTGCTGCTTAATGCATTCTCCGTGTGCACATGAAGGTGGCCATCTTAAAGTCTATAACAGTTGGGGGTCAAGTGATATCTGCATATAGTTGTAAAGTGGGCCCCAGAATCAATTTCACTGGTAACCCTAAGATCCGTAGTCTGACTGCATTGACAACCAGGATGGCCATAGCTAAAGCTTTGGCTGTCTAGGCATGATGGGAGTTGTAGTTTGGGGGGCCGAAGGTTCCCCATCGCTGCCCATAGATCCTTATGATGCAGTCAAGTCTGGTCATTACATTTGCAAGCGGGATGGGACTTTTGGCCGAAATGCATAGGCCAACATGCCAGCATATTTCACTGGGAGGCATTTTGGATAGTGTGATGCTGATTGTTATCTATTGGTCCATGTTATCTGCCACTTCAGCCTTAAAGGGGAACTATCAGCAGGTTAGACGAACCTCCCTATTGCGCAGGAAATGCAGAGGATGCAGGTATGTCTCTTACCTTCATCCTTGGCGTCGTTCCGGTACACTTCATCGTAGTGGAGCACTGCCCCACCCCCATAGTGCTGATCCGCCTCCGGCTGTCCCTCCCCTTCTAATGATTATCAATGGAGCAGGCCGACCAGATCGGCGCTATGGGAGTGGGTCAGTGCTCCTAATGGTGCAAGGAGTGCACAGTAACAGTGCTAAGGATGAAGGTAAGATTGATACCTTCATCCTCTGCGCCTCCTGCCCAATAGGGGGCTAGCAGCAGGTTAGATTCATCTAACCTGCTGATAGTTCCCCTTTAATGTAGCACTTTCTATTTCTCCCTGTTATCAGCCATAACAGGAAGGAGAGAGGTTGACTGCATTATTCTTCTATGGCAAAAGTCCAGAAACCTCTCACCTGCCATATGTCAGGTATGTCCAGTGCTTACGTAACATGTGACAGGTGTCAGCCGCTCCTCTTATATTATAGACACTGCTTTGTTATAACAATATAAAGCTGCTGAGCTTTTATAATAACCACTTATAGCTTTCAGTCCTGTACTCACCTGTCTTGTATAATGTTCAGTGCTACAAGTTGATACATTGTAACCTGGTTTGTTTTTATTGTATAAAGTCAATAGGGGGAGATTTAGCAAACATGGTGTATAGTGAAACTGGCTCAGTTGCCCCTAGCAACCAATCAGATTCCCCTTTCATTCCTCACAGACTCTTTGGAAAATGAAAGGTGGAATCTGATTGGTTGCTAGGGGCAACTGAGCCAGTTTCACTTTACACCATGTTTGATAAATCTCCCCCTATGTTTATAAATAACAAAGTACTGTGCTCCAATGATGTAGAGATGGTGGTTAGCGAGAATTGGGATCTCCCAACAGAACTTTCTTTTACACTTTATATATTTGTTTCATTAGGATTACAACAGTAATGCATTTGCAGCACTTTGACCTGTGCAATTTTGGTGCAATCTTAAATGCGACTTTTTATGCTACTGGCATAGTGTGGGCCAGTCGCTGCCACGCTATGTCAGGTCTATCGCTGTGCAGGATTTCCCATGAGCAGGATCCACTATGACGTCTGTTGGATTCCGCTACATAGAAACTTCCTCCAGTTTTGTGGTTAACAAGCGGTGAGAGTCGGTGATTGTCAGCAGAGGATATTAGACAGGATTATGGAAGGCTACGGTAAATGTTTCCAGACACTTGTAGGTGGTGCGTGTTCTACCTCAGCTCAGTACAGCTCCTTATTAGAGGATGCGAGAATTGGACATGGATTGTGAGATGTATCCAGACAGCGGAGAGAAGCTTCCTGTGAAGGGGAAAAGAGGATTGGGATTTACAGGAAGTCATTTGCTCAGGTATCAAACAGTTTCTCCTGAACCAGTTGATTTCCATTTGTTGCAAAACTACAACTCCCATCTTACCATGACAGCCTTAAAGTGACTCAGTCCCCCCAATCTGCCCCTCCAAACTGCTTGAACCGTCAGATAGAGTCCTGGGGTCCGTTTGGCAGCTGATGCAGTTATTGTCCTAAAAAACAACTTTTAAACTTGCAGCCCTGTGTCAAATTGGAGTGGCCTAGAGTGTCTGTGCCCTAGGTCTGCACCGCCTCTCCGTCCCTCCTCCCAACCCTCCTCACCATGAGGAATGCACCAGGCAGGATTTCTCCTATTCATCACTTTTCTGGCCACTGCATAGGTGCTGGATAATTAAGGAGGAATCCTGTCTGGGGCATTCCTAATGGTAAAGAGGGTGGGTAGGAGGGACAGAGAGGCGGTGCAAGCCTAGGGCATAGGCACTCTAGGCCACACCAATTTGACACAGGGCTGCAAGTTTAAAAGTTGTTTTTTAGGACAATAATTGTATCACCTGCCGAACGGACCCCAGGACAGATCTTGGATTAAAAGCAGCTATCAGAAGGTACAAGCGGTTTGGGGGTCTAAGATTGTGGGTACAGAGAAACTTTAAGCTCTAGCTAAAGAAAGACAGGTTGAAGAACATTACAATAAAGGCTTATTATGTTGTATAGCTCAAAAGTTTAGCATACATGGGGATCTATGAGCTAATACTATATCAAATTAGATGCTGAACATCAGAGATTTCCCATTCTGAACCCTCATATTTTAGCCACGTCAGACTGGTTACAAAGAGTATCTCTCTTTGGCGGACCCATGTATACAGAGCAATGATTCCAATAGGCATGGTGTAATGCTTCATTTCACCTGTGGTGGCGCTGCAGGGAAATCTCCCCCACAGTTCACAGCTTATGGCTGGAGGTCCTAGCGGTGGCACAACCTGTACTGTAAACTATTGAGTGTTGTTGCTGTCAGAGAATATGACTGGGAGGCATCTACAAAGAGCCAAAGGAAACACATAGGATGTAACAGTGTATCTAATGACTCGCAGAGATCCATAGAATTCTTAGGGGTTGCTAAGCAACAGCGCAGAGGAGAATTAAACATTGATACAATAATTAGATATTGAAGAACTGGCTACAATTCATTTCCTGCTTCTCCTTTAATTCTAGATGAGGATTTCTTTTTGAACTTACAAAGTAGAACTGATCTGGAGGTGTAGAGATGGGATCTAAGACAGGAAGGATCCCGCATGTATAATATGACCAGAGGTTATGTCCCCCAGAGATCAGGGGAAAGAGACCTGCCAACAATTGTTCAGGGGAACCGGGCAATAAGTGATCAGTGACCCTGCAGCGCCACCACAGGAGATATGAAGCATTACACAGTGTTAATTCACTTCAATGGAAGGTCCTGAACAGTAGACCCCTCCTTGAACTCTACAATTACTATTAGGCTATGTTCACACAACGTAAGTTCCATGGGAATCACGGTACTGCCTTGTGAGGGAATCCCGTCCAGAGTGTATACACATAGTATACACTCCGGCCGGGATCCCTAGTGGCGCCGTAGAAAACTGACTTGTCAGTTTTCTGCGGCTGCTATTCATTGAATAGCGGCTGCAGAAAACCCTGTCAGTGCACACAATGGAGTGAGCGGCTCCGGCCGCACTCTCCGTAGTGTGCTGTGTGGAGTTCTGATGCGGGCGCACACGGACGCATCCGCATCAGAACTCTGTGGCGCTAAAGATCATGCTGTACCGGCCAAGATAATCTTTTTAGAGACCAGCCTTTTACATAATGTGAACATAGCCTCAGGGTGTATGGAAATGGGTTCTCCAAAATGGACAATCCCATTAAATGGAAATTGCCTCCAAAAAAGTGAGTTAAATTTGAACATATATTGGTAAATAAAGTTAATTTACTACTTTTTTTTTGCCTCTGACTTTCCAGCCTACTGTAACAGACTTCCTTCTTTTGCTGCACACTCTTTTTTTTTTTTTTTTTTTTTTTTCCCTTTTTTTTTAATTCTCTTTATTTTTGCAAATAAATACTTAGATTGCACAAGTATAAACAATGAGTAATAAACATTACTACATTATAATAATTGTTAAAACCCTCCCCTACCCACACCCCCACCCCCCCAATTCCCCCCTTCCCCCCCCCACCCACCCACCCTGGCTCGTGAGAAGAGAGAAAAAAAAAAAACAAAAAAAAACAAAAAACTACCATTTATGCCAGACCAGTGAGTAAGCCCTTTCTCCCTTTATTCCTTTTCTGGTATACCAGACCTGCTCATATTTTTTAATTTTCGAGACTACATTTACCCATTCCTTCGCGGACGGCGGGTCACCATTCATCCAATTTCTCAAAATCGTTAACCTGGCATAAAATAGCGTTCTTAAAACTAATATAACATCATCACGCTCAGATAGTGTAGGGGTTGCACCCAAAATGGCTATATAAGGAGTTAAAGGTACATTATAACCTAATTTTGTGTCTAAACTCCTTGCTACCTCTTTCCAAAATCTTTGAATTGCTGGACAATCCCAAAACATATGAGCTATATCTGCCTCAGAGTTAGTACAACGCTGGCAACATGAAGTCTCCCTAATCTGCATTTTATACAACTGCGCAGGGGAGTAATAACTCCTATGTAGAATCTTAAACTGGGTTAATTTATGTTCCTCACACAATGAAACCTTACCAATATTCTGAACAATATTATCCCAGCTCTCATCCGAAATCGCCCCCCAGTTCTCTTGCCACTTTAAACGACAACTAAAGTCTGCCCTTGTTTTAATATCCAATACCGTACGTTTATAGATAAGCGATACACCCCTTCTCATATTCCCCATAGCCATTAAAGTGTGCATAACCGTATTCTGAGATAAACTAAACAAACTTTTATTTACAGACCGGCTCGCCGCATGGGCCAGCTGAAAATAGTAAAAAACATGCTTGTGCTCAAGCCGAAATTCTACGGCCACCTCACTAAAACTGCGAATTTTCCCCTGGTGAAATAACTGTGCCACCCCAGTAAGACCTTTATCTACCCAAAATTGTTTATTTTGAATTTTCTCAAACTCCGGAAAGTTACTATTATCCCAAATTGGGGTACATAACAGATGCCCACCTGTGTTGCATAGACCTTTCAATGATTTCCACACCAACACCATTAAATGCTCTATTGTACAGTCGGGAGGATGATTTGAATTCAGTCTCCCCGATTCTAATAATTCAAATATACTATGTGCCTTATATTTTAATCTCAAATAACCGTTAAGTGAATTACTCTGATTTTTAACCAAAACCGCCAATTGTGAAGACAAAAAGTAAACCCTAAGATTTGGCATGGAGTACCCTCCCCTCTGACTGTGAAAACTAAATTTCTCATATTTAATACGTACCCGCTTTCTTCCCCAGATCAAACTACCTAATAATACTTCTATTTTTTTTATCCATTTATCGCTTATCCATACCGGGGCTGCGCCAAACAAAAACAGCAACTGGGGAAGAACCACCATTTTTATAATGGCCAGACGATCGGCCATCGAAAGAGGCAACTTCTTCCAAATCCCTACACGCCTCTCCAGATTCTGTAGAAAGGGTGTGAGGTTTGCTGGAATAAAGTCTACCCCCTTTGCCGTTATTTTTATTCCCAAATACTCCAAGGCCTCATTTTTTTTAGCTATCCTCACCTCACCAATTGGACTATTAATTTCCTCATCCAATGGGAGAAGCCAGGATTTCCCCCAGTTTATTTCCAACCCTGACAGAACTCCGAATTGCTCCAGATTATTAATTATGCTTGGGACAGACTTATCTGGTTCTAAGACAAACAACAAAATATCATCTGCATATAGTAATATCTTGCTATCTTCCCCCTCTAAACCAAAACCCTTAAACTCTGAATGTTGCCGTGCCCATGCCGCCAGAGGCTCAATATATAACGCAAATAAAAGAGGGGAGAGAGGACAACCCTGGCGGGTGCCTCTAGTGAGAGAGAAACTGCCGGAAGGAACCCTATTAATTATTAAACGTGCAGTTGGATCGTTATATAAAGTCTGGATCCATCCGATAAATCTCCGGCCGAGTCCCATAACTCTAAGAGAGTGCCACAGAAACTCCCACTCCACCCTGTCAAACGCCTTAGTGGCGTCAAGTGACAGGATGGAGCGGGAGCCAGAAGCACTAAACTGAATATTTGCAAACACTTTACCCAGATTATCATGCACGGTTCTCCCCGGCATGAATCCTCCCTGTTCAGGCCCCACCAAGTCAGTTATCACACTGGCAAGACGTCTAGCTATAACCTTTGAAAACAATTTAACATCCGTATTCAAAAGTGATATTGGACGATAGGCTTCCATTTCCGTAGCATCCTTATTTTTTTTCCTGATAAGTATAATATGGGCCTCTCTCATAGATTGCGGTAGCTCTCCCCTAACACAGGATTCATTGAGAACCTCCAGCAACATGGGCAGGACAACATCCGAGTAGTTCCTATAAAACTGAAAAGGCAACCCATCCCCCCCTGGAGTAGAATTCCCAGAAAATGATCCCAATGAGTCCCTTAGCTCATCCAGAGTGATATCCTCTTCCAACCACCCCCTCTTCTCCTCAGAGAGAGAGTTGAGAGTGACGCGCTCAAAAAAGTCGCCACGCTCACTCTCTCCAACTTTACTTTCCGAGCTGTATAGTTTAACAAAGTAGTTCAGGAACTCCTGCTCAATTTCCTTACTATCCGAGATCAAACACCCCCCAGAATCCCTAAGGAGCGTAATATCCTGTCTTTCCTGCCTACCTTTAAGGATCCCTGCCAGGAATTTATTCGGTTTCCCTCCACCCAGATATCTCTGCTGACCCTGGAAAAAGACTTTATGTTGCGCTTTCTCCGATAAAAAGGCTGCATATTTCTCCTGCGCCTCTTGGAGCCTATTCCAGGAGTCAACAGAGCGATCTGACCCATAGGAGGCCTCCGCCTTCTCAACGTCCTCACACAGCTCCCTCTCCTTCCAGGCAAAACCCCTCTTCTTCTGACAGATCAATTTCAAGAAGATACCCCTTATGTAAGCTTTAAACGTATCCCAAACAACCAACAAATCGGCTGAATTTCTGTTCACCTCCCAGAACGTACAGATTTCTTTCCTAATTACATCCTCTTTCTGTAAAATTGTCAACCAATAGGGGTTCAGCCTGAAAGGGGGAGGAGCCGCTTCCACTCTCTTTCCCACCATCTCCACAGAGATCGGGGTGTGGTCGGAAACAGACCTCGGTTCAATTTTTATCTTCCTTATATATTTCAGTGCTTTATCATTGCACAGGACTAGATCAATTCTGGACGCTGTATCGTATGAGGTGCTATAGCATGTAAAACCGGTCTTCCCAGGGTTTAGTACTCGCCAGGCATCTACCCAGCCTAGCTCTTCACATAATCTATATAAGGGAGAAACACATTGCTCAGTGGTCCCCGTAGGGCGTCTCTTATCTTGAGAATAATTCATGACACAATTGAAGTCCCCCATCACATAACTTGCTTCACAATTCCTCTCTTTCATAAACCCTACAAGATTAATCAGTATTTCGTTTCTGAAAGGAGGAGCGATATAAACTGCTGCGAGAATAGTTTCAACTCCTTCCAATGTGCCATGTAGAAAAATAAACCTCCCATTGGTATCAATTTTAACAGTTTTACAAATAAAATTAATTTTATGGTGAATGAAGATCGAGACTCCAGAGGAGTATGCCGAACAGACCGAATGGTACTCCAGCTGGGCCCATTTTCTTTTAGCTAAAGGGACACAGTCCTTAGTGGCATGAGTTTCCACTAATATAACTATCGCAGGAAGATGTTTAGTTATAACCTCCAGGATTGCCATTTTTTTCAGTCTGTCCGACATACCCCTAATGTTCCATACCAATATTCTATAACTCATTCAAAATAGAAGGAAAAAAAAAAAAAAAAAAAAAAAAACCCAACCCACGAGCCAACCCTCCCTCCCCTGCCCCTCCCTCCATATCCCCCCCCTCCCTCCCCAATCTCATGGCCCCTGAGCGGGAAGTCACCCGCTTCAACGACCTCTAACCTTGGTGTTACTCCTGCTACACCCCCTCAGCCATGCACCCCCTCCCCCCCCCCCCCCCCTCCGCAGAAACAATCCAGTAGAAGAAGAGGAAGAGAAAAAAAGACCAGAGAAATAAGGAACATACAAAAAAAGAAGAGGAGAACAAAAGATAACTTCATGTTCTCACATTCCCTCCCTCTCCAGCCAATCCGAGGCTTCCTGAGGATTCTGGAAAAATTTTACCGACTCCTTGTATATTACTCTCAGCTTAGCTGGAAAGATGAGGGAAAACGAGATTCCAGCGCTATGCATTCTCTTCTTGATCTCCCTGAAGGATGCACGCTTCCTTTGAGTCTGAAAAGAGAAGTCAGGAAATAATGCAATTTTAGACCCATTATATAAGATAGAATCCCTCTGTCGGGCCATTCTCAGGATTCTATCCCGGTCAGCCGAGCTAGTAGTTTTAATAATCATGGTCCTTGGGGGGGCACCTGGGGGGGGAGGCTTAAAAGGTATCCGGTGAGCCCGTTCCAGTGCAAAAAGCTGTGACAAATCATCCTTCCCAAACGTATCCAATATCCATTCATAACAAAACTTGAGCGGGTCAGCCGCCTCTACCCCCTCAGGAAAACCGAGCAGTCTTATGTTGGACCTTCTTGCCCGGTCCTCTAAGTCAATTACTTTAGACTGCACATCAGATAGCTGATTTCCCATTAAGTGCAGTTTAGCTTTCAGCTCAGTTACATCTTTTTCCAATACAGGTACTGACTCCTCCATAGACACAATTTTCTCCCTCATCTTTCTCATGTCATCTCTCATAATGGATACATCTGACGTTAATGAGCCCACATTTGTAGCCAGGACTCCAATTGACTTGGTGCAGTTTTTAAGCTCAGAAAGTATCACCTCTAAGGTATTTGATTCAGCTGATTCTGGCAGGCACCCCTCTTCTAAATTAGAATCAGGATTTCTCCCAGCAGGGGGAGTTGTAGGGGCCTGCCGTGTCTTAGCCGGCTGCACAGGGGATTTCATGTACTTATCAATTTTTGAGGCTCTTGGAGCATCTTTCGGGGAGACGGCACCAACGGACTTCCTGTTCTGTGCTTTAGGCGGCATTCTGCGCTGGCGTGGCCCGGGACTGATTGTGCTCAGGATTTACACCAGCTTGCCTCTCCAGTTTATATTAAACACTCCTCTAAGAACCTTTTCTCCATTACCTCCTCAGGGACATAGGTAGTATAAGTCCAGGAAGTTCATACAGATTTCCAGACAGTCCGCCAAGAGGCCTCTGCAATATACTGATACTGTCCAGATACTGGGGGATGAGAGAGATCCGAGTCCCCATACTGCCCAGCTCAGCCAGCTCAGCCACTTACTGGTTCCCAATGTGCAACAGACGTCCTGTGGGGGGGAAGAGTCCACCAAGACTGTGGGACATCTGGAGGCACCTCCGGTCCACTGCTCTCACCAGTGACCGGATGTCTCCTCTTTATCACCGGAGCCGCGTATGGATCTTCTCATGCGGCCGGATCTAGATCCCGTTCCTCCACGCCTTGGAGCAGTCCCACGGCTGCAGCAAGCGCCGGCCGCCAACAAACCACCGCACCATCGCACCATCGCCAGCATCCGCGGCCCCCCCAAGGGGCACCCGGAGGAGCTCCGCAGGCATGCCACCACACCGGTACGTCCCGCCATCATCCGCGTCAGGGCCGTCGTCCCCGATCCGGGGTGCCGCCGTCTCCGACGCCGCCTCAGAGCCTCATGGCGGGCAAAGAAGTCCCGAGGTCAGGAGGAGAAGGTATGGAGGGAGGTGGAGGCAGGCACACAGCCAGGAGCGCAGCAGCAGGGCGTCCTACGTCATGACGCCACACCCCCTTTTGCTGCACACTCTAGCTAGAAATTTAGCCAATGATCCTGTTGGAGTTGTGGGTGGGGCCATAGTCAATAAGGTGTAGTAAGAGATAGAGCTGTCTGAACAGACTTCCTGCTGTACACTGTATTTGGGAATTCAGCAACCTTTATCTGACTCTATTGTGTTGGGGTTCCTATGGGTAGTGGGTGTGTCTATAATTAGAAAGGTGTAGTGGGAAATGGAGCTGTCTGAACAGACTTCCTGATCCTGCTGTACATTGTAGGATGGAATCCAGGTACAAGGTACTCTCTCTACCTCTCTTTAAGTGGAGGATCCTGTGGGTGGGGTTATGCAGGAGAAGATGTAGTGAGAGATAAAGCAGCCAGAACATAATTGTTGATCCTGCTCTACACTGTAGGTGGGAATTCAGCCAACTCTGTCTACCTCCTACCTTGTGAAGGACCCTGTAGGTGCAGTGGGGGTGGCTATAGTCAAGAAGGTGTATTGGGAGATGACGCTGCCTGAGCAGACTTCCTGATCCTCCTGTCCACTGTAGGTGGGGATTCAGCCAACTCTATCTACCTAGTGGGTGCGATTATAGACAAGAAGATGTAGTGACAGATGGAGTGGCCTGAACAAAATTTCTGATTCTGCTGTAATCTGTAAATGAGAAGTCAGTCAACTCTGTCTCACGCTATGTTGAGGATCCTGTGGGTGTAATGGACATGGCTATAGTCAAGAAGGTGTATTGAGAGATAGAGCTGCCTGGCCAGACTTCTTGATCCTGCTGTAAACTGTAGGTGGAATTCAGCCAACTCTGTCTACCTCCTGCTATGTGGGTGTAGTCGGCGAGGGTACAGACAAGAAGGTGTAGTGGGAGATAGTGTTGGCTAAATTTCCAGCTAGAGTGTATAACAGGAGCAAGAAATTTGTTATAAGATGTACAATAGACAGGAAGTGGTACAATGAAAACCACAGATCAGACAGTTTTCATCAAAGCGTAATGTACTGACATAATATATAACATAGACTACATCACTGGAATACTCCTCTAAGAAAGGTAATGGTATATTAGACTTGCTGCGTCTATTGTCAAGCACATAAGAGGAATATTGGTTGCTTGGAGGGGCGTCCATATGTTGTTGTTTTTTTTTTTATATTATATAATGTTATAAGTTTCTTTTATTGAAGCAAAAAAGAAGAATCCAAAAGTTTGCTCTTGTCATGCTCAATTACCCTCCGATAGAGCTGAGACACTTTCATACGAGGGATCTCGAGAGTATTTCACTATTGTAAATTGATAGTCGCCACTTGCTGTTTATATCTACAGAAAATTCTTCTACAATTTTTAATCTAAATGCAAACTGGGGCTCTGAGCCTCTGTGTAGTCAGGTAACAAGAGGACGGCCGACCATAGGGTTTCATGATCACAGAATTTTATATATATATATATATATATATATATATATATATATATATATATATATACTGTATATATATATATATATATTTTTTTTTTTCTTTCTTCTCACGGAGCATGATGTGACTGTCAATGTGTCAATAGACGAAGAGATTCCTATAGATGTCAGGATAACAAGACGTTTATTACTGAGGTCCCCTCTGGCATCGACAGCGCCCGCAGATAGTACGTTTAATCTTTATGGAAAGCGACATAACAACTACATCCGCGCTCTGACATGTCTCACAATGACAAAGAAATTGAATCTGCCTTGTGGACTGTGTTTAAAGCGTCTCCTTCACCTGCACCGAGGGAAAGCGGCCATTTCATCACAGCACGCTCGGCCTGTTATAGGAACCTGTCACCACATCAGCTTCTCTCTGGGTATTTACTAGATGATCTATCGAGGCGGAACCAATGGGTGCAAGTTACTTCCAGCCCCATGATTCCTTGATAAGGAGTCTGGCTTAGGAAGCAGTATTCTCTTTGCTCTACTGAATCACTAGGGGGCCATTCTCACCTTGTCCATAGAGATATGGCCTCAGATCAAAATTCAAAATGGCGCCCTCTTTGCAATGTCTTATCCATAACTGGAAGGCATAGCACTCTTTCGAAAGCAGGTTATTTAGGATATAAGGTGACATGGAAGCCTTTAACCTGAATGGAGAGTGCAGATCATCCGGAGCATCACAGTTTATAGGTACACAGTCTATGTTTTTTCTCTCTTTCGCTTGCTCCTCATCTACAGCACAGGTTAAGCCTAGCCCCCACTTCCTGTCATCTGTCTTGCTTAGGCTGTCAATAGAGACAGATTTCCCCTAACAACAGGCAGTGCAACAAAATGCAGGGAAGAGAGACAACTAGTGGTTGAGGTTTTAGAGCTGTTTTTCTGGGGTAAGGAGTAATTTTTGCTAAATGAAGTGACTTAAAGTGACAATGTTGCCACCATTTTGCATTATGGGTAAATTTTACAGTTTTCATACCTTATTTTATATCATACGTCATGGTCCTTGTTCCAGTAAAAAGTGATCTTTTATCATCTGCTGATTGGGATACCTGGGCGGGGCTTCACAGGCAAAGCGCCACTTAGCCCCGCCCCCAGCACCACTTAGCCTCACCCCTATGTGGTGACATGAGCTCATAGGCACTGCCCCTCAGCGGCCATTGATGTGGGCCAATCTAGTGGGGGTGGGGCGCAGACCTTTAGGCCGGCCCTTCTAATGGCCGCTGAGGGCCGAGGCCTATGTGCAGATGACGTCACGGAGGGGACAGGGCTAAGTGGGGCTTCAGCCGTGAAGCCCCACCCAGGTAATAAGGTATGAAAACTGCTAAATTTACCCTTTACACCTGTGTAGAGAAGTCAGAATGCAAAAAGGGGGTGACAGTGTCACTTTAAGGCCGATAATCGTCCTGTGTAATAGAACACAACCATCAGCCGACATGAACGATGTCGGCTGATCGTTGTAGTCGTTGGTCTTTCAACATGTTGAAAGACAAACGACCCATATAGCAGCGATCTGCTGCTGTCACTCCATGGAACAGGAGCGGTGGCAGCACACCGCTGCTAGACGCTATGGGTTGCCACGACGATCTAGCGATCACCCGGGCAGCCCCCGCACCTCTCAGCAGCAGCAAGAGGGGCTTTACAGTATGTTACAGATCACATGGGGCGGGAGTTGTTTCAATGGCACCCATTTTAATTGTTACCTGTGACCCAGAATGCTTGAGCTCATTGCCCTCAGACACATCAGGTCATTTATCAGCTTCCTGTAAAAGGCGACAATGACGACTCTTCCACCTTCTCCAAGGTCACTGAGGAATTCTGCCTCCAATTTGCATTTGAAAAAAAATCCAAGGGTTCAAAGAGAAAAACATCCTATAGAGATAGTAACTGGAGGTGACATGAGGCATCAATTGTGGGAATAGAGGAAGCGATAAAACTAAGCGCTCTCCAGAAATGGGTCAATGAAACGGCCCAGGAAACGGACGCGGCGTCTTCAAACACGCAAGGCATTCACTGCAGTGAGGCGTCTGTAACGATGTAGACGGCTCGTTATCTCAGATTGACAGTAATTATAGACGTGATACATTGTAACCTGTGATCATAGACACTCACTGCTCCACTGCCTAAAAATAGCAATTAAAACCCAGATCCATATCCGGCCCCAATTACTGGAGGCTTAAGGCCATTATCCCAGCCTCTACCGGAGAGGACAGGAGGGGCCCAAAGCTAGAGAGCCCCCCAATACTGTCCTTATAGCCAAGTATAGTCACACAGCACTGGCTGGATGAGGAATCGGAGGAAAGATGTCAGTGGGGATCAATATACAGTATGCAGCGGAGAAGGAACAACATTAATACCATAGAGAGGAGATAGATAATAGATAGATTAGATAGATAGATAGATAGATAGATAGATAGATAGATAGATAGATAGAGAGATAGATAATAGATATATGATTGATAGATAGATAGATAGATAGATAGATAGATAGATAGATAGATAGAAGATAGATAGATAGGAGATAGATAGATAGCTAAATAGATAGATAAATAGATAGATAGATAGATAGATAGATAGATAGATAGATAGATAAATAGATAGATAGATGATAAATGATAGAAAGAAAGAAAGAGGAAAGATAGATAGATAGATAGATAGATAGATAGATAGATAGATAGATAGAAGATAGATAGATAGATAATAGATAGGAGATAGATAGATAGATAGATAGATAGATAGATAATAGATAGGAGATAGATAGATAGATAGATAGATAGATAGATAGATAGATAGATAGATAATAGATAGATAGGAGATAGATAGATAGATAGATAGATAGATAGATAGATAGATGATAAATGATAGAAAGAAAGAAAGAGGAAAGAGAGATAGATAGATAGATAGATAGGAGATAGATAGATAGGAGATAGATAGATAGATAGATAGATAGATAGATAGATAGATAGGAGATAGATAGATAGGAGATAGATAGATAGATAGATAGATAGATAGATAGATAGGAGATAGATAGATAAATAGATAGATAGATAGATAAATAGATAGATAGGAGATAGATAGATAGGAGATAGATATATAGATGATAGATAGATAGATAGATAGATAGATAGATAGATAGATAGATAGATAGATAGGAGATAGATAGATAGGAGATAGATATATAGATGATAGATAGATAGATAGATAGATAGATAGATAGATAGATAGATAGATAGATAGATAGGAGATAGATCGATAGATAGGACAAACATTAATAGACATATATATTAGACAGATACACTGTAAATAGAGAGATATATAGCTACAGCATAAATAAATAAATGTAATTTAATTTTAAAATCCAGAAATAATTTTCTAAATTTATGTAGAAAATTCCTGCCGGCGTTTCCTGCCTTTTATTTAGTGTGACATTTTTCTCTGCACTCTTGGCACGATGAGCAGCACAGAACATGGCAGAACAGATGGCAAGTTTTACAAGAAGTCTGGGCCCTGGTAAAGATTGTTCTGACACAGTCTGCTCCTGCAAACACACGATAAATAAATGAAGTTCATGGCGGCGGTGAGTGACAGGCGGCTTCTCGAGGACGGCTCCTTTAAATCAACTCTCAGCATCCGAGGCCAATGGAATATTTCAGAGTCATATGTTAAACTTGGATGCTCAAAAATAGCACAGAGTTCTGAGAAGCTGGAGCTAAGCGCGGCCCATGATTTTATTATGAGGCTTAGAATTAAAATTTCATTTTCCATGTGTTGGGCTCCACAGTTACCAGTGCGTCCATGATTCTGCTTACTTTGGATGATGGTTTTGTTTCCTTCTTCAGTGCTAAATCCACTATTGCTCTTCTTTCTTTATAGTCATCTTGATAATATATTATACTTTTATGTATATGGCTTTGGATTTTAGGATGGACATGTTGGGCTTTACAGACCCATCTTGGTAGGCTATGGCACAACTCAAACTTGGCGTACCCCCAAAACATAGACTGTACCCCCTAGCATACGTGTCCAGCATGGAGTACACCAAACTATACCAGATTATAGTATAAGTGGAGTCTTTACTGGGAAAAAGCAAAGTTTACCACTAAAAACCAGTGATAATACAGCAAACTGACCCGGCCGGATCTGTCAGTCTGTAATAGTACAGGGGAATAAACAACTCATTCAGTGTCTGTCTTATAGGCAATAAGATCACATAGCAGCTGGATAGGAGACGGGTCAGTACCTGACACTTACAGCTTGTGGTCTCAACTGACAACTGACAACTACTCATAGGCTGATGATGTTCCATTCAGAGGCCCTCAGGCTATCTCTTGCAGTCATTGCACATTACATCAGCTCCTCAGTGTAATCTCCTGCAGCAGCTCTATCAACTTCTCCTCTATGTAATGTTCTGCAGCAGCTCTATTACCTCTCCCTCTGTGTAATGTTCTGCAGCAGCTCTCTGACAAACTGCTCCTCTGTGTAATATCCTGCAGCACCTCTCTCTCTGCCAAGCTGCTCCTCTGTGTAATATCCTGCAGCAGCTCTCTCTGCCAAGCTGCACCTCTGTGTAATATCCTGCAGCAGCTCTCTGCCAAGCTGCACCTCTGTGTAATATCCTGCAGCAGTTCTCTGACAAACTGCTTCTCTGTGTTATATCCTGCAGCAGCTCTCTCTGACAAACTGCTCATCTGTATAATTTTCTCCAACAGCTTTCTCTGACAAACTTCAGCTCTGTGTAATATTCTGCAGCAGCTCTCTCTGTCAAGCTGCTCCTGTGTGTAATATTCTGCAGCAGCTCTCTCTGCAAAGCAGCTCCTCTCTGTAATATTCTGCAGCAGCTCTCTCTGCCAGTCTGCTCCTCTGTGATATTCTGCAGCAGATCTCCATCAAGTTGCATCTCTGTATCATGTCCAGCTGAAGCCCTTTCTATCAAACTGCTAATCTGTGTATTATTCTGCAGCAGCTCTCTCTGCCAAGCTGCTCCTCTGTGGAATATTCTGCAGCAGCTCTCTCTGCCAAGCTGCTCCTCTGTGTAATATTCTGTAGCAGCTCTCTGCCAAACTGCTTCTGTGTGATATTCTGCGGCAGCTCTCTGCCAAGCTGCTTCTCTGTGTAATATTCTGCAGCAGCTTTCTCTGCCAAGCTGCTCCTCTGTGTAATATTCTGCAGCAGCTCTCTCTGCCAAGCTGCTCCTCTGTGATATTCTGCAGCAGCTCTCCATCAAGTTGATTGTCTGTATCATGTCCTGCTGAAGCCCTTTCTATCAAACTGCTCCTCTGTATAATATTATGCAGCAGCTCTTTAGCCCCCGACATTTCTGTGTAATATTCTGCAGCAGCTCTATCAGGTTGCATCTCTCTGTAATACTCTGCAGCAGATCTCTCTATCAAACTGCTCCTCTGTATAATATTCTGCAGCAGCTCTTTAGCCCCCGACATTTCTGTGTAATATTCTGCAGCAGCTCTATCAGGTTGCATCTCTCTGTAATACTCTGCAGCAGATCTCTCTATCAAGCTGCACATCTGTGTAATGCCCTGCAGCAGCTCTTAGTATTACGCCGTGTCTCCCATGTTGGAGCTATGTGTCTCCCATGTTGCAGCTATGTGACTTTCCCCTGCTAAATCCCATCCTCCAGTTCTCTCAGTCATGGGCGGGCAGCAGGGTCCTAATGCCTACCAGCTAGCTGAAGAACTACTGTGCCCAGTAAACACACTGTAAATCAAAAAAGGGAAACTAAAAGTTATTATCTATATATTGCCCAAATATAATATACCAGTCAACACTGCCCAAATTAAAGTGCAGGATGATACCCATCAATATCACCAGCGCTGCCCATAGTAATGCCATGTAGTGGATAAATAATACTGTGTGCAAATTGTGCATGGCTGGTGGCGGAGTTCAGGGTATTGATGCCCCTGGGCATTTACCTAGTTGCCTTGAAATCACATTGGTGTATTATCTTACATAGTCATATAATGACGTCTTTTTTTTTCTCAATGTAAAGATCATTTCCTTGTAAATCTCCCTCTCGCTGTTATTTCTTTTAAGTTGCGTTCCAGGAAGCAGCAATATTGTACCATCTCCCTGATGTAAGGGCACAGAGGCATCTTTTATACATACCATATATATATTATTTACTCAGCAATGCAGTGACAACATTTTCTAAGTATTCTTCTCTTGGTTAATCAAGCCTACGGTCTATCCGATTCTCGACACGTCAGGAGATGAAGTGTCTTGTCCAAGGTTACAAGGAGGGGACATAGGATTCCAACCACAGTCTCCCTGCAACATTACCATTTAGTCACATGTTGCAGCAACAGATACCGTATCGGCTACTGTGATATATTCAGATATATCTGTTCTGCAAAATATTGATTGTGCTTTTGTGGGTGTATTGTACTGTCCTATATAGTGTAGGCATCATAAGTGTATTATTTTCATTTTATTCTATTATTTATGTTACAAATGGTAGCAATATAGTATAAGATGTAACAAAAGTTGTCCATAATCTTCTGTGTCTAATTTGTTGGTGCAATTTTTTCCTATACTGCTCCCTATGTAGAAGAATATAACTACTATAATACTGCTCCCTATGTAGAAGAATATAACTACTATAATACTGCTCCCTATGTAGAAGAATATAACTACTATAATACTGCTCCTATGTACAAGAATATAACTACTATAATACTGCCTCCTATATACAGGAATATAACTACTATAATACTGCTCCTATATACAAGAATATAACTACAATAATACTACTTCCTATATACAGGAATATAACTACTATAATACTGCTCCTATATACAAGAATATAACTACTATAATACTACTTCCTATATACAGGAATATAACTACTATAATACTGCTCCTATATACAAGAATATAACTACAATAATACTGCCCCCTATATACAAGAATATAACTACTATAATACTGCCTCCTATATACAAGAATATAACTACTATAATACTGCCCCTATATACAGGAATATAACTACTATAATACTGCTCCTATGTAAAAGAATATAACTACTATAATATTGTTCCTATATAAAAGAATATAACTACTATAATACTGCTCCCTATATACAAGAATATAACTACTATAATACTGCTGCTATGTACAAGAATTTTCCGTAGACCGGAAGAAGCGTGGGTACACGTGGAACAATTGTTGTCTACTACTGAGAATACACCTGCCTCCACTCCCCCCTCCCTGCATGTGTGGATGTAACCTCCAGTAAAGTACCCCAGCGGCACACTATATCGGTGAGTGCACGTATCTTTGACTCTTTTTTGTTTGTACATAACTACTATAATACTGCTCCTATATACAAGAATATACCTACTATAATTCTGCTGCTATGTACAAGAATATAACTACTATAATTCTGCTGCTATGTACAAGAATATAACTACTATAATACTGCTCCTATATACAAGAATATAACTACTATAATACTGCTCCTATATACAGGAATATAACTACTATAATACTGCCCCCTATATACAAGAATATAACTACTATAATACTGCCCCCTATATACAAGAATATAACTACTATAATACTGCTCCTTTATACAAGAATATAACTACTATAATACTGCTCCTATATACAAGAATATAACTACTATAATACTGCTCCTATATACAAGAATATACCTACTATAATATTGCTCCTATATACAGGAATATAACTACTATAATACTGCTCCTATATACAGGGATATAACTACTATAATACTGCTCCTATATACAAGAATATAACTACTATAATACTGCTCCTATATACAGGTATATAACTACTATAATACTGCTCCTATATACAAGAATATAACTACTATAATACTGCCCCCTATATACAATAATATAACTACTATAATACTGCTCCTATATACAAGAATATAACTACTATAATACTGCTCCTATATACAAGAATATACCTACTATAATATTGCTCCTATATACAAGAATATAACTACTATAATACTGCTCCTATATACAGGTATATAACTACTGTTATACTGCCCTCTATTGTAATAAGGAAGTATTTTACATAAATGTTATTCACCACATGTACAATAGGTTTCCTCGGTATGGCTTATTATATATTATTGCAGGCTATTATATTGTTATATATTATGGCAATCATTAATTTTTCTTCATTATAATTAACTTTTGAAAAATGGAAACAAATCCCAATCATTGATTTCGTATTTGAGATGAAAATTAAAATGTATAATGACACGGAGAGAAAAATGTTCAAGCTCCAACAATTAACCCATTAATGACTGAGGCGTCTCGTGTATAAGGAGAATAATGAATGAGCCGAGTCAGCAATTACTTAGTGAAACTTTACATTAAATAGTCATGTGATGTGTGTGGGGTGGCGGTGGTTTCTAGCATCTGGCATACTGTCATGTCAGTGAGTAGTAATGATGGGAGGATATATACCAAGTATAGAGAGGTGTGCAGTTGCCTAAATAGCAATCCCCTAACATAATGTCAGCAAATACTGAATGAAAACATACGATCAATCTTCATAGTTCCCACCCCCAACTTCTCTCCAGGCCCCTCCCCAAGCCTCACCCCCGCCTAACACTCTACAAATATCTATACACCGTTTCCACATTGCATAGAGCTGTGGAGATGATGATTTTTCTCCTTTACTCTGATATATAGCAGATATTGCATTGTATTTCTTGTCTGTGAAAATTTCTGAAAATATGTTTTATAATAGAAAAAAATAGAATATTCTAGGAAATTTATCAGAAATTTCTCTATAAATGTGTTTTCCAGTCTTTTATGACTTTTTTTTTAACATTTCTTTCTTTCATCCATTCGTGTTGCTTGTACGGCACCAGCCTATCCTCATCACTCACATCGGTCCCTGACACCGCTGGGTCTCACAATCCACTTCTCTCATCTTAAACACTGTTTTTTAGGATGGCAATTGATTTATCAGGATGTTTTGGATTATAGAAAGTGACTGGAGGTTTAGGGAGAAAAAAACCTCTCAGGATTATGGGAGAACCATGAAACATATTGTAAAGGGTTAATCGGGGTGTCACTTTCTGCCCGTAGTGTACAAACTTATCACTAGTGCTACAGTGCCATCTGCTTCATTCCAGCACAGCTGCATCCAGGAGTTACATTACTGTAACTGGATCATGTGACACATATTTATGATCACAACTGATCCCTGGTGAATCTACCAGGGGGTATTTAGGGATGAAGGTATTGGCAAGTGACTCTTCTAAAAACTAAGGTTTGTAGAGATCCCCTTTAATCAATCAAGTTTAACTTAGGCAAAGTAATAGCAAGTTCTACATTTTAGTATTTTTGTCATTTCTATTGTTCCCAATATTATTACACAAACATGCAAATATACACAAAGACATATATACAGCTATACGCACACCATACACATATTATACAAACACCTACACACGCTCCTACACACACACACAGACAGCACACACACTACACAGACACACTCACCACGCACATACCACACAGACAGACACACATATACACACACCGCACACTACATTCACTTACTACATGCACACCCACACACACCACACGCACACCAAACACTCACCACACACACTACACAGACACGCACACCACACACATACCACACAGATACACACACACGCACAGACACACACACACCATACACACTCATTCATATATGTACAAATATCAATGAGGGGAGCGGAACATAACACCCCGTTATTCCTCTAAAGCCTAGTGCCATGTACACACAAACACACACACACATCACACACATACCACATGCACCACACAAATGCATGCACACAGACACACACACACACACACACACACACCATATACACAAGGAGACACACACTACACGCAAACCACACACATACCCCCTCCACACACACACTTGCTTACACACATACCACATACACACTACACAAAAACCACACACTATACAATACACACATACACAGACACGGACACCACACACAGATACATCACTTACACACATATTACATACAACCACATCACACACATATACAAAGATAAACAAACTACACATAAACCACACACACAGACACCATCCTCCCTCCCCACACACACAAACACGCACCACACGCACGCACAGACACTCACCTCCATACTCACACAAACCACACACACAGATGCACACACCACACAATACACCCCCACAGCACACAATACTCGCACCACATATACACAGTTTTTTTTAATATATACCTTTAAATATAGTGTACAAATATGAATGAGTGGAACTCAACATAACGCCCTGTTATTCCACTAGAGCCCAGATGTGCCCTCATCCAGAGTGGAAGCCGCTCTTGCGGAATTATTTGCATAGAGCCGTTGAGCGAGGACGGTTCAGCAGCTGTGTGTGCATTATGGGATGTCCCCTCCAGCACAATTGGCCATACTTTAGGAAGTATTGGCCAGAGGTGACAGATTGGAGTCTTTACCTTCAATAGCGGAATCGTCAGGAGACAATTGGAGAGGACGTTTATAATTTTGCAGAAGGCTCCAATAGACGCCTCCGGTGATCTCCTTCTCTTCTGTGTCTTCATATTAACAAATAACTGCAAAAAAAGACAACTGATAAATGTCACACAAGACACATCGGCATCACGGAGCTGATGAGCAGAGACAGCTCAAATAAGAGAGATGTCCATGCACATATTTACATCCAGCAGACAGAAAATGGACCCTTTAAATAAAAAAAATCAAAAAGATTTTTAGTGTAGACATTTTTTTCTAGTGTTTATTTTAGATTAAAAAAAAGGCAAAAATTATTTAGAAAAAAAAGATAAGATTCTTTTTTGTAGACAATTGTATTCTGTAGCGCTGTGAGCATGGTAACTTTTAGTAATTTGTCCGTGCAGTGAATTATGCACAATCCTACTGTACTGAAGTGCCAAATAAGAGTTGTTTGTGCCACAGTCTGGCACACCTCTCCACTTCTTCCTCCTCCCCCTTCTTCATGAATAATAAATGCTGCCCGGCCTCCTGCTCGCTCAGCTGTTAGCCAGTGTCTCTGATTGCAGATCAGTCCTCTGTAGGCAGTTTATATCTGAACAAAACACTTAGATATAGTTGAATCTCTAAAGCCAGTATGGTTGGAGCTGTGGTCTAGAAGTAACTCTCCTGTCTAGAGACCTGCCAACAGGTACTTCTTTGGTTCAACTACCCTGACGGAAATGAAATATCTCTTTACTTTTTTCTTTTTTTTTCCTTCTGATTATTCTACATTTTTAAGGCTATGTTCACACACAGTATTTTTGCTCAGTATTTTTGTTACTACTTTGCAAACAAAACCAGGAATGGATTGAAAACACAGTCGAAATTGAGTGTATGGCTTTCATTTAATGGCAAATAATTACTGTTATTTTAAAACAACCGCCATTGTTTTGAAATAGCAGCAATTATTTACCTTTATTGGGGCCATCCACTCAACACAAATTTGAACCAAGGAATGACCTGCTGGCAGGTCTCTAGACAGGTGAGTTACCCCTAGACCACAGCTCCAACACATTTGGGGTCAGAGATTCAACTATATCTAAGTGTTTCTTTCAGACATACCTGAAAACAGAGGACTGATCTGCAATCAGAGACACTGGCTTAAAACTGAGTGAGCAAGAGGCTGGGCACAGTTTGATCAAAAAACACCACACTATCAGCATGCTACAAATTGGAACAACTTCCACAGAGCCTCAAAAACTTCCAAAAAGGTGAGGAAAACGCCACCCCCATGTATGTAAACGCCAAGCATGTACACTCACTAACTTCCGTTGACTTCCAGCTAACATCTGGCTGCTGATGTTCTTGCAAAAAATAAAAATAAAACACCATGGCATTTTTATTGCCATTTTCCCCAGATTTTAAACCGACCTTAGTCCTTCTAATAAAAAACTGCAGCTTTTGTACCCTATAAACCTGTTGCAGAAACGTCATAAATTCTCCCCAAAACTCATTCCAGTAAGTTGCGGACTCTTATTTCAATATTACAGCAATTCCTATGAATTCATAGAGCTCTGTGCAGCTCTCCAGTGATTTGGCGATTGCCGTGTTCTTTATTCTTCGCATCCAGAACATGATAAATAATAGACATTCCCTGTGTCCATCTAGTAATTGACTTTTTCTCATGTAATGAACGCATCGCCGAATTATAACATTTAATTTCCAATTATGTCCTGCCTCCTCAATAAGCATCTCAGCCGCCATAAACCTTTCCAGGGAAGAGAGAGAGAAAACACAAATAATCATTATAACATGTAAAACGGAAGCGTCGCGTCCACTGCACATGGAGGAAAGCATCAGCCATCCCATTATCTCTTCTAATAAACCATAATACTAATCAGGGAACACCAATAATTTCCTGGAAATATTGTCCTGCATGGTAATGGCACATTACTTTATTACTGAGATGGGACTCAGCGTCACGCCTGTCATTTATAACACAGACGTCTACAGATGATTATTGAATGTGCAATGTTCATTGTGCCAGGATACGGCGAAACCAAGGAGAATATTCCTGGCAAATAATACAGACGTTGTGGACGCTAATCATAATACCCAGATGAATAAAAGTACCCTTACTGTCATGTTGTTACATATGAACAAGAGGATAACTACTTTAATACTGCTCTTATGTACAAGAATATAACTACTATAATACTGCTCTTATGTACAAGAATATAACTACTATAATACTGCTCCTATATACAAGAATACAACTACTATAATACTGCTCCTATATACAAGAATATAACTAACAATACTGCTCCTATATACAGGAATATAACTACTATAATAATGCTCCTGTGTACAAGAATATAACTACTATAATACTGCTCCTATATACAAGAATATAACCACTATAATACTGCTCCTATATACAGGAATATAACTACTATGATACTGCTCCTATATACAAGAATAAAACTACTATAATACTGCTCCTATATACAAGAATAAAACTAAAATAATACTGCTCCTATGTACAAGAATATAACTACTATAATACTGCTCCTATATACAAGAATATAACTACTATAATACTGCTCCTGTATACAAGGATATAACTACTATAATACTGCTCCTATGTACAAGAATATAACTACTATAATACTGCTCCTATGTACAAGAATATAACTACTATAATACTGCTCCTATATACAAGAATATAACTACTATAATACCGCCTCCTATGTACAAGAATATAACTACTATAATACTGCCTCCTATATACAAGAATATGACTACTATAATACTGCCCCCTGTGTACTGGGATATCATTGCTATAAGGTTAGCTCAGGACACAGTATCAGGCACTCCTTTCCCCTCTAGAATCCATGTCCATCTCTGCTTTATACGCTCCTTGTTATCATCCAATTAGGTCGCATTGCCAGAGATAAGCGGCTCATCCGCAGATGTGTAATCTAGATACTGTGCATCAGACCATACACCAAGCACATCTACATTTTGTATTGCACTAAGTGCTCCTCTGGGCGGCATTACAGGCTCCTCCATATTCCTCTAACACAAGTTTCTCTCTCCGCATCTCACTCTAATGTTTAATCCTTGCTGTTAAAATCTGCGCCCCATATTGGGTGTAAGATAAAGAACGCTGACAAAAAAATTATTATATGCAGTTTGTTCCTTAATAGTGATCTGCAATATGACAAGCTAATGCGTGTGCGATAGGTCCAGTATACGTACAATCCTGGTATAACCTGGGTATCTCCTGTATATAATTATATATTTACAGCTGATATTAGTTATAGACCTTCCTGTATATAATTATATATGTACAGCTGGGATAACCTGGGTATTTCCTGTATATATATACATACAGCTGGTATAACCTGGGTATCTCCTGTATATAATATATATGTACAGCTGGTATAACCTTGGTATCTCATGTATATAATTCAATATGTACAGCTGGTATAACCTATGTATCTCCTGTATATAATTCTATATGTACAGCTGGTATAACCTGGGTATCTCCTGTATATAATTATATATATACAGCTGGTATAACCTGGGTATCTCCAGTATATAATTATATATATACAGCTGGTATAACCTGGGTATCTCCTGTATACAATTATATATGTACAGCTGGTATAACCTGGGTATCTTCTGTATATATTTATATATATACATCTGGTATAACCTGTGTATCTCCTGTATATAATTATATATGTACAGCTGGTATAACCTGGGTATCTCCTGTAAATAATTATATATATACAGCTGGTATAACCTGGGTATCTCCTGTATATAATTATATATGTACAGCTGGTATAACCTGGGTATCTTCCTGTATATAGTTATATATGTACAGCTGGTATAACCTGAGTATCTCCTGTATATAATTATATATGTACAGCTGATATAAGTTATAGATCTTCCTGTATATAATTATATATGTAGAGCTGGTATAACCTGGGTATCTTCCTGTATATAATTATATATGTACAGCTGGTATAACCTGGGTATCTCCTGTATACAATTATATATGTACAGCTGGTATAACATGGGTATCTCCAGTATATAATTATATATTTACAGCTGATATAAGTTATAGATCTTCCTGTATATAATTATATATGTACAGCTGGGATAACCTGGGGATCTCCTGTATATAATTACATACGTACAGCTGGTATAACCTGGGTATCTCCTGTGTATAGTTATATATGTACAGCTGGTATAAGTTATAGATCTTCCTGTATATAGTGATACAGGCCTTGATGGTATAACCTGGGTATCTCCTGTATGAGGCCAGGAGATTGGACAGGGCACAATGATGGGTGTTATGCTCTTCCCTTTGACCCCGCATGGTCTATTAGATAAGCGGCACATGGCTGATGTATGGCTCGCAGTCACCTCAGTCCATGGTATAAATATCCGGCCACTTAGCGCAGTCATTCGGAGACATAAAGCAGCGAGGAGCCCAGAAAATAATGTAAGAATGAATAAAATATGAGTTATTATCCACTTTGGGGATGGGGGGGGGGCATAGGTGCATTTTGCTTTTTTTTCCGGCTGGCATTGTCTTTTGTTCGCGCTCGCACATCACATTATCATAAATCACTTTATCTTCCTTTCAGCCCCCATTGTTTTATATGAAAGGCGCCGTATCGGCAGCGGCGTGTCTTCAGGTGAACGTCCGCCAGGAAGGAAGGAGCTCGCCTTCACGGTTCCATTAAGGAGTTTGTCAGCTGTAATTGTCGCTGGCTAATTTTTGCCTTGTCCTCTCGCTCCTCAATTCTTCACGTTCCTGTCTGGATTCTAATGATCCTACATTGCGCTCGCCATTGATCGCATTAATTAAATAAATCATTGAAGCGCGGTATAATCCTGGTGATAGATGTCACTTACACCGCCGAGCAGCCCTCAGCGCAGCCACAAGTTCCCGGGGAGCCATTTATAGTTCTATCATAAAAACTTCTTCCAGGACTCCCTATTGGCAGAAAGCTGAGGGATATTCTCCGGAGTGGCCGACATATTGGTTCTCCCAGTTCTTCTAGATCCACAAACTAAGAAATAAGTGAAAAGAATGTTTAATTAAAGGGGCATTCCACTCAAATATAACTTTTGATGTGTTGCTGCTCATGGCGAGACTAACAATTCCTTCCATACTTGTCATTATCTATTCAGTCTTTTTCCCTTAGTTCTGAGCTGCTGCTTTCTGCTGAAGACACAAAAATCTGTGTGTGAGCTTTTCTCTCTGTCTCCCCCTCCTCCCCCCTCCCTTAGGAGAGAGCTGATATAAACAAGTTGCTGGCAGGCTTTATCTGCAACTTTGTAATGCCAAAAGGGTAAATTACATTGAATTCATCAGCAACTTGACCTCAGATTAACCCTCCCAGCATTAGGCCCATAGTGCAGCCTGTGGACCTGCGACTGCTGACTGCACTACGATCAGTAGTGCTCCATGCTGCACGGACCATTACATAGAAGATAGCGATCCGTAACGTAAATTTGGGTCTGCACTAGGACCTGTGCTTTTTTTTCCAGGTCATTGATCACGGCCCTGTTCACACATTCAGGTCTGCAACTATGGACAGAACCACAGATGTGTGACTAGCAACTTACAAAGATGCTATAAAGTTGCAGATAAAGGGGGTGGATGGGGAGATGAGAGAAAAGCTCACACACAGGTTTTTGTGTGTTCAGAAGAAAGCAGCAGCAGCTCAGAACTGGGGGAAGGAGACTGAATAGATAACAACATGTCTGGAATTAATTGTTAGTCTCACCATGGGCAGCAAAATATGAAAAGCTATGTTTGAGTGGAATGTTTTTGTTTTTTTTTTAACAAAAATGCAGCTTTAGTTTGGATATTGCACACCATGTGGCCAGGAAGGGTACTGAAATTAATTTACATCAATGTTTAAAGGGAAGTTTTTTCTTTTATTGGACTTATTGGTGACTGAGGAGGTTCATGAATATTTCTATAGACTGCTGGAAAGGGAGGTGGCGCTGTAATAAGCTATACAACAAGGCATCATATACTCACATGAAGTGCTGCTCCAGTAATACATGGCTGTATACATCGTATTTAAAGGAGAAGTCCAGTGAAAATTTTTATTATAGTATTGTTTTGCCCTGAAAAGTTATACAAATCACCAACATACACTTATTACAGGAAATGCTTATAAAGAGCTTTTTTCCCCTGCACTTACTACTGCATCAAGGCTTCACTTCCTGGATAACATGGTGATGTCACTTCCTGGATAAAATGGTGATGTCACTTCCTGGATAAAATGGTGATGTCACTTCCTGGATAACATGGTGATGTCACTTCCTTGATAACATGGTGATGTCTCTTCCTGGATAAAATGGTGATGTCACGACCCGACTCCCAGAGCTGTGCGGGCTGTGGCTGCTGGAGAGAATGATGGCAGAGGGATGGCAGAGGGTCGGGTCGTGACATCATCATTTTATCCAGGAAGTGATATCACCATGTTATCCAGGAAGTGAAGCCTTGATGCAGTAATAAGTGCAGGGGAAAAAAAGCACTTTATAAGCATTTCCTGTAATAAGTGTATATTGGGGATTTGTATAACTTTTGGGGGGCAATACAATACTTTAATAAAATTTTTTGCCAGACTTCTCCTTTAAGTGAGACGCAGCGTACTGTAAGCAGTGCAGCCTGTGATGGTACGGCCCACTCCGCCCTATTAGTTCTCTTGCATTGTGTTGTGTCAGCGTCTAAAAAACCCCTCTAAGAATAAGTAGGACAGATGTTAGGACAAAAAGCTGTCTGCTGCGATCATGTCGAAAGAAGCAGCGCCGGTGAGAAGCGGAAAACTCTGCTACATAATTTAACATGGGAGACCACCTGTCCTGTGTCTTGTTTTTTTTTTTTTTTTCCTCTAAAGATAATTAGCGGTACAGTGTACATGGCTGGTAGTCGCCGGTGGCACCGCTCCCTGCCCCCACCCCCGGGTCTGCATACACAGTCTGCGGAACAGGTGCAGCCCCAGCAAGTTGCTGTCGATGCAGTGATCTAAAGGCCTGGTGGGGTCCCGGGGGGCCGGCTCCTCATTACAAATTTCTACGTAGGTATTTATTCTATCAAGCTGACAGCGGAGTTACCGGCTACAAAGAAAGCGACGTCGTTGTGTTTGTGTGTTTTATGTTATGAAGCCGAAACAGAAGAGCAATATAATCTCCCCAAAGTCATATAAAATAAGAAATCACCGCAGCATCATAATATACTGAGACATGTAGAGAAGGGGGAAGGGCTCACACTTATTTTATCTAGAATGTTCTTTTATTTATTACTTTAAGGCTGTGTTCACACAAAGTATAAATTTGATTAACAACGGCCGCTCTTTTCAGGGAAAAGTTGGTAATGAAATCATTACATTGGCATTGATTTCGATGCAACAACAGCTATAGTGTATACACACAGTATACACAGGGTATAAACTATGGCCGTTGCTGAACTGCGGCCACAGAAAATAATGAGCATGTCTGTTTTCTACAGCTGCAGTTTGGCAAACAGCGGCCGTAGATAATAGTTGTGCGCACAATGAAAAGTACAGCTGCCAGCCGTAGGGCCCATAATTTACAGGAAGTGTGAATAAGCCCTTTCACTATTTAAAAATGAAAGACGTGGTTCATAATGATGGCCGTCATTGTGCTAACGTAAGATCCGTTCAGAAAAATCAATGGACATGCAGTTTATTGAGTGTGTAGGTTAGTGAGCATGCAGAGCAAGTATTTTGTGTAGTGGGCATGCAGTGTAGTATCTGGTGTAGTGGGCATACGGTGTAGTATATGGTGTAGTGGGCATGCAGTGCAGTATTTAATGAAGTGGGCATGCAGTGTAGTATCTGGTGTGGTGGGCATACGCTGTAGTATCTGGTGTAGTGGGCATGTGGTGCAGTATTTGGTGTAGTGGACATGCGGTGTAGTATCTGGTGTAGTGGGAATATAGTGTAGTATTTTGTGTAGTGGGCATGCGGTGTAGTATTTGGTGTAGTGGACATGTGTGTAGTATTTGGTGTAGTAAGCATGCGTTGTAGTATTTTGTGTAGTGGGCATGCGGTGTAGTATTTGGTGTAGTGGACATGCGTGTAGTATTTGGTGTAGTGGACATGCGTGTAGTATTTGGTGTAGTGGGCATGCGGTGTAGTATCTGGTGTAGTGGGAATATAGTGTAGTATTTTGTGTAGTGGGCATGCGATGTAGTATCCAGTGTGGTGGACATACAGTGTAGTATCTGGTGTAGTGGGCATGCAGTGTAGTATTTAGTATAGAGGGCATACAGTGTAGTATCTGGTATAGAGGGCATGCAGTGTAGTATCTGGTGTAGTGGGCATGCAGTGTAGTATTTAGTGTAGTGGGCATGCAGTGTAGTATCTGGTATAGAGGGCATATAGTGTAGTATCTGGTGTAGTGGGAATGCAGTGTAGTATCTGGTATAGTGGGCATGCAGTGTAGTATTTAGTGGGCATGCAGTGTAGTATCTGGGGTAGTGGGCATGCAGTGTTAGTATTTAGTGTAGTGGGCATGCAGTGTAGTATTTAGTGTAGTGGGCATGCAGTGTAGTATCTGGTGTAGTGGGCATGCAGTGTACTGAGTATTTCTAATCACAATATTCCTGTCATGTGATGACTTTAATATGGATAGAAGTATAGAATTTAATTTCAGCGTTAATACCCCGGAGCCTGTGATGTGTTTGCCAAGCAAATGAACCTGTTCCTCGGGGGTCAGGGAAGTGCTATGTGCATTCTTAAAACAGTTCAATCTGCATCACCCAAGTTATATTAGACTCTGAGTCACTGACAGTGAAGCAATGGTTTCTATTTCACCACTTTCTCAGATGTAGCAGAGCTGAGTAAATAACTTAATTGTGGAAGAAGTAATATCAATTCTCAATCCAAAGGTATCTGTAGGATGTTGTCAAACTGTGTTTTTTTTTTTTTTTTTGTGGCGTTTTTCTGGCCTCCAAAAAGCAAAGAGAAAAACTGCTAAATCTTATCTTGGCTTTCTTTCGTTTTTTTCTCTTTTTAAGACGAACAGAAGAAATTCCATTGAACTCTTTTAGTTACCTAGACTTTAGAAAAGTTGGGTGACAACCATCTTAAGGTTTTGTCCATTGAAAATCTTTAAATCAACTGGTTTCAGAAAGGTATATAGATTTGTAATTTACTTCTATTTAAAATCTTAAGTCTTCCCATACTTAGCAGCTGCTGTACGTCCTGCAGGAAATAATTTTTTATTTTCAGTCTGACACACTGCTCTCTGCTGCCACCTCTGTCCATGTCAGGAACTGTCCACAGAAGGAGAGGTTTTCTAAGGGGGTTTGCTACTGCTCTGGATGGTTCCTGTCAGATTGAAAAAAAAAAAAAAAAATCCTGCATCACATACAACAGCTGATAAGTATGGGAAGACTTAAATAGAAATAAATTATAAATTAACAAATCTATATAACTTTCTGACACCAGTTGAATTGAAAGAAAAAGATTTTCGCTGGAGTTCCCCTTGGAGTAAATTTTTTCTCAGTTCTGCTGCGTCTGGGAAAGTTGGGTGACAATCAAAAATCTGTATTTTCTCCATTCTGAGTCTGGGAAAGTTGGGTGACAATCATAACTTCCCTTTTCCGGATGATCTTGTCGTTCCCTTATGACAATGTAACTGGCGATTGCCAATAGAGGAAGCGCTTTGCCCGGAGCGGCGGATCCTCCTGCGGGACGTTGTTTGCGTAATTACCATGTAGTGTAATTACTGTATGTTAATTTGGCTTTTGACGCGGTGAATCGATGACATTGACGCGGTTCTTGGTGCTTTTCCGCTGGCGTTTCATCGCCTTGACAGCATTGTGTGAGAAGAAAGGCTGGAAGCTGTTGCGGTATTATTCGCCGGCCGGGCAGTACATGTGCTTGTCACCAGGAGATCTTTTATTCGGTGTTTCCAAGGTGCCGCGTCTCTGTTCTAGTAACAATGTCATGAATCATTTGAAGCGATGGAGGGAAGAGTCGCCGGTGCCCTTCAGATTTGGCATCGGCGCCTCTGGAATCTGCACGGCTGCTGTATTTCGCTTTTCCGCAGCAGGAGCCGGGACATCTGTATTTCCGAGGCCCATTGGGTCTATTAGTCCCTATTCTGCAGAATAAATCATTCGTAAAGCCGCCATCCTCCATTGTGGCTCCGCAGCTGTACGGTAAATGGGGTGAGCAGGCAGAGAGCTGCCGGGACATCAGTCGCAGAGGTTGCAATTTTTTCCTCCAGCGCATTTTTCATCCAGCGACCCGACCCAGATTTTATAAAGGGAATCATATTTCAGATTTCCTTTGTGTTGCAGGCAGCTGGATTCTCTCAATAGGAAATAATGAGCATTAGCAGATACTGTTATAAGGCTCCTACAAGAGTCTATAACAGTGGGCCCCGACTGGTGTCTCTCCAGCTGTTGCAGGACTACTACTCCCAGCATGCCCTGGCAGCCTGCAGCTTTGGTCTGTAGTTTCACCTGGATGCTTTCCTATAGGATGGATGTGCTGTATACTCACAGGGGGAGATTTATCCAACATGGTGTAAAGTGAAACTGGCTCAGTTGCCCCTAGCAACCAATCAGATTCCACCTTTCATTTTCCAAAGAGTCTGTGAGAAATGAAAGGTGGACTCTGATTGGTTGCTAGGGGCAACTGAGCCAGTTTTACTTTACACCATGTTTGATAAATCCCCCCCATAGTTCTCTCTGTGATCATAGAGATGAGTTCAGGGAGGTGATTGAGAGTATACTGTACAGATGTAACTGTATGACCACACAGTTCTCTCTATGATTATAGAGATGCGTGCAGGGTGGGATAGAGAGGACTTTACATTTGTAACTCTATATAACCACACAGTTCTCTCTATGATCACAAAGGTGAGTACTGGGAGGTGATGCTGTACCTGTATGTCCAAACAGTTCTCTCTATGATCATAGAGGTAAGTACAGGGAGTGGATAGAGAGGACTGTACAGATGTAACTATATGGCCACAGTTCTCCCTGTAATCAGAGATGAGTACAGGGAGGGGATAGAGAGGACTGTGCAGCTGTAATCATAGAGATGAGTGTAGGGAGGGGATAGAGAGGACTGTGCAGCTGTGACTGTATAACCGCACAGTTCTATCTATGATCATAGAGGTGAGTACAGGAAGGGGATAGAGTTTACTGTACAGATGTAACTATATGACCACTGTTCTCTCTATGATCATACAGATGAGAGCAGGGAGGGGGCAGAGAGGACTGTGCAGCTGTAAATATACAACCACACAGATTTCCTAAAAATCCAAGACCATGTAAAAAAAAAGATATGGGTAGCTTTCCTGTAAGTTAATATCCAAGTCACATAAATGTCTTGAAACATGATAAGGAATTTTAGCTAAATCAGAGACTCCTCCACAAGGTATAGACCCATCTGAACCAGTCAGCCATTCCTCTGCTGTATAGTGACAGTGGTCCTCATCTTCTCCATCCTGCAGATACAGGCACTGTATGCTACTCCTGTCCTGTTGGGTGGCAGAGGGGCCCGTCAGACACCATCTCACTCCCCCATGCTGCTTTGCTCTGGTCTGTCCCCTATAATCCATATACATCTCTGCTCTATGCAGCCATGATGTGACTTCCCTGAGGTCACAAGGTCAACGCTTGTCATGTTATTTAACGCCGGAGCCCCCCAGATTCTTCAGGAGGAGTAATGCACCACGTGGCGTGAAGACAATATCAGAGCAAAGATTCTACATCGGGTTCACACATAATGGAGAAAGTCTCAGCAGAGGCGAGACACATGGGGCTGTCAGATGGAAATGTCTCAGCGTGGGGGCCGCACTTACTGCACGCTGCTTCTTAAGTGAAGAAACTAAAAAAAAAAAAAAAAAAAACATCATAGTAATGTTACCATATGGAGAGGATACAATGTAACAAGTGATTCCTCACCTCCTGACAACAACTATACACAGAGCTATTACCAGGTGAAGAACAGACAGTACTTAAAGGGGCCTTACCGTATTTTACCGTATCTATCTATCTGTCTGTCTCTATGCTGTATGACTGATGAAGTGCACACTTTCTTAATGTTTTAAGTTGGACAGATAAAATAGAGTAGATATATCAGCGGTAAGCAATGGGTGACAACTAGAATAATGGGGCGGCCTAGATTCCGCCAGACTGCTGACTACAATGCTTGATTTTATTGTTTGCATGAATCAGAGAGGAGGGTGCAGCTGTATACAGGAAAGCCTGCAGTATAGGAACTCATGCTATACAGGATGACTTTATCTTATACAGAGTGTAACACTTCACTCAGTAGAGGCTTACAGTAGGGGGCAGTATTATAGTAGTTATATTCTTGTATATAGGAACAGTATTATAGTAGTTATATTCTTTTATATAGGAACAGTATTATAGTAGTTATATTCTTGTATATAGGGGCAGTATTATAGTAGTTATATTCTTGTATATAGAAGCAGTATTATAGTAGTTATATTCTTGTATATAGGGGCAGTATTATAGTAGTTATATTCTTGTATATAGGGGCAGTATTATAGTAGTTATATTCTTGTATATAGGAGCAGTATTATAGTAGTTATATTCTTGTATATAGGAGCAGTATTATAGTAGTTATAGTCTTGTATATAGGAGCAGTATTATAGTAGTTATATTCTTGTATATAGGGAGCAGTATTATAGTAGTTATATTCTTGTATATAGGAGCAGTATTATAGTAGTTATATTCTTGTACATAGGGGCAGTATTATAGTACTTATATTCTTCTGCATAGGGGGCAGTATTCTAGCAGTCCTATTCTTGCACATTGAGGACATTTGTACATGTAGCTATTAGAGATTATTGCTCTTTGGATGTGGTTTACCATTGTCATTGTCTCTTTGATGCTATGGAAATGATGTACAAGTATAATACAAGGGCTGATTCCTCTGTAATCCTTTAGTAAGATGTGCAGCAATCCGGCAGTGACCTTGGGGTTACCTTGTGTGACACTTACACTTCTCCTTGAGTTAATCCCTAGATTGTCTCACACAGTAATTGTCTCGGCCTTGGATGATGAGGGCTGTGTAGATAATTCTCAGCCTTTACCCTGGAGAACGTCCTCCGATTCATCACTGATTCCGTGCACCTTATTCACACAGATATGTATAATGCATTTCCCTGTATTTCCAGGACGCCATGTAATACCACAATGTATTATGTTGTACAGAAGGTAAATCTTTATGATACATGCCCGTTTTTTACAGTTCAGTAATCCTGATGCGACAATCCTTTTAACCCTTTTGTGACCCCCAATCCATAGGATGCATTAGGGGTGGATAGAAGCTTGTACTTGGGGGAGGGGCACCCCTCATATGTTGTGTAGAAATAAATGCGATGTGATGGAAAGCGAGTGCAAATCCGCTGCATATAGGAAAGGACGACATTATTCATGTTCCTCTAATGGAAACTACATCCACAATGTCTGGGAACTAGGCCGCCTTCTAGATCAGTGTTCTCCAACCTGTGACTCCCCCAGCTGTTGCAGAACTACATCTCCCAGCATGACCTCATTGCTGAAGGCTGTCAGGCCTTGCTGGGAGTTGTAGTTTCGTAACAGCAGGGGAGACACACAGGGAATGCTGGGTGATGTAGTTTTGCAACAGTCAGAGAGACACTGGTTGTTCAACATTGTCATGGCATGATGGGGGTTGTAGTTCTGCAACATCTGTAGAGATGCAGGTTGTTAAAGACTTGCAGGACATGATGGAAATTGTAATCAGGCAACAGCTGGGGGCTGCAAGGATATCATGGGAGTTGTAGTTTGGTAAGAGCTGGAAAGATATGGGTTGCCAAATACTGTCAGGGCATTATGGGAGTTGTAGTTTTTAATCAGAGTGACTATTGATCTACATTGTGAAGATTATAATGATCTTCTTATTATAATGATAAGGGTATGTTCACACTTAGCAATAGGCAAAAAATTTCCGGTGAAATCCACGCTTAATTTAAAGCATATTCTGCCTGTAAAATATGTACAGAACAATGTCCTGTTGTGTTCAATGGGATTTCCGCTTTGCCGTTTACACGAATGAATTTTTGTGCGTAATATTCCGCGGCGGATCTTCTCCGCCAGAGAAATCCTATAGAAGTCAATGGGGCATTAAATTTCGGAAATTCATAATTCTGCACCAATTCAGCACCAACTCAAGAAGAGGAAAATTTCTTCAGGATAATGTCCTCTTTAATTCCTCACCTATTGCTCAGTGTGAACTTACCCTAAATAGCAATAAAGCTGGATACCAGGCGGCTCTCATCATGGTACTGTATGTAGTGACTGATCTGTCTCCACATCACAAGCTCCTCTCATCCCGCAGCCAGGAGATCACCGTTCTGTGATGTGACGGCACTTTCATGATTTTTACATGATCTCCATGTAATGGGGCCTGGTGTCCTTGCCGGGGGCTGAGGGGCTTGTCGGGTGAACGCATTTATATCGGGACACGAGAAAGCTGTGAGTCCTCTCACCCCCCGGACATATTCATCTTGAGAATCCGTCTCTACATTGTCATCTACAGTATACAGTAAGCCTTATTACATATGATGCATAGGATCCTAGTATGTGACATCTGCTCCTATACTGCAGTTTTACATCCCCCTTCACCCGACTAAATAGAGATTCTGAAGGGACAATCATTTCATTGACACATCGCTCAATCTTATACAACACAATGTATTAAGGGACATACATATAGAGGACAGGCCGATATACTCTACTGCTGGCCCTGTAGACCCTCCCAGGTATTCTCTGCTGGTTCAGTGTCTGTATTTTCCTAGTTGGTGGCGGGTAATTCCCTACAAAATCCGCACTTAATTTAACATGGATTCCGCTTTAAATTCCACCTGTAAAATACATACCGATCGTGTTCAAAGGGATTTCTGCTTTGCTGTTCACATGGTGGAATTTACACACGTAATATTCAGCTGGGGATCCGCATTCCGCCTAAAGAAATGACATGATAGATATCGCTAGAGAACTCCTATAGAAGTCAATGGGGCTTTGAATTTCCGCTTCCCACCTGTATGCCACGTGTAGACTGCCTGCTATGATGTCTCCATAGACTGCACACCGAAGAGGAGATCCTGCTCCCCTATATATGTATGACACACCATCAGAAGCAGCATAGAGGACATTATGGAGCTGTTAATCATGCAACAGGTGGACATATAATATATACTACAGCTTTCTGCAGTTTCCCTGTATCTTTGCAGCTTCTTCCTCCTCCTTTCTCCATAGACTTCCATGGACAGCTGTAATCTGATATAACACTTACTAGAGCTTTTAGCAGTTTCCCTTTATCTCTCTGCCTCTGTCTCTGCAGCTCTTATGGCCCTATTCCACGGGTCGTTTTAGAGGAGCAAACGAGCGCTATTATCGCTCGTTTGCTCCTCGTTCCCCGCTCGCTGCCGCCGCTATTCAACGCGGCTGCAGCGAGCGGGTGAGTGCGGGAGGGGCGGCGGGGAGCTGCGGGGGGGGCTGCCCGGGGGATCGCTGATCGTCCGGGCAGCCCATAGGATATAGCAGCGTCTGCTGCCGATGCTCCTATTCAACGGAGCGACGGCAGCAGATCGCTGCTATATCAGTCGCTTGTTTTTCAACATGTTGAAAAACAAGCGACTGCAACGATCAGCCGACATGAACGATGTCGGCTGATCGTTGCACTCTATTCCACGGAATGATTATCGTCCGTAGCGGTCGATATCGTCCGAAAACGAACGATAATCGTTCCGTGGAATAGGGCCATTACTGTCTCTCTGTCCCTTCTCCATACACTTGTATGGGCAGCTGTAATCTGATATAACACAAACTAGAGCTTTTAGCAGCTTCCTTGTGTCCCTCAGCCCCTGTGCTGCTCCCCATTCTCCATAGACTTCTATGGGCAGCTGTAACTTAATATAACACTTTATAAAGCTTTTTGAGTGTCCCTGGCTTCCTCTTCCTCTCTCTGTCCGAGTTGATCGTCTTAAGCAGATTTTGCACAGTGAATGTTGAGGTTAGCAGAGATGAGCTCGATAAATTGAGGAGGCATTTTTCTCTGATAAGGTATATTACAGATTTTCTTAAATTCTTTTCTCCTATTCATTTACGCAAACTTTACAGAAATTATAATGTATGTTTAAGGTGGCAACAAAAAACATCAAAATTCCCAATAGCTAATGCAGAACAGAACAGCTAAAATAGAACAGTTTTACACATATTTCCCCATGCGGGAATGGGCCTATGTCTATAACATTTTATTATTCCTCCGATAACTTGTTATATTCGTTCAGCCTCTATCACTGTATGAAGCTTTAACTCAATATAGATTCAGGAGATAAGCTTGAGCCTCTTAATCTTCGTTTACTGAACTATAGCTGGATTCCTAACAAAGGGATTCTCTACAGTAAAAGGTTTACAGTGACCAGGACTCTGCTGCAAAGAGAGAAAATCCGGAGTAAAGCTGTAGAGAGGCGTAAAGCTGTAGAGAGGTTGGATCCAGCTCACCCGGACGCTCTGTGCTCTCCTCTCCGCCCGCTCAGCTTAATGTTATTTTTGCAGTCTAAGAAACTGAAGAGATTTCATGAGAAATTGAATTTCTATCTCATTGGCTCTGGCATCGGAGCCGTTCGCCGGCCTCTGTTAGTGAGTAATTCTCCGGCGGTTTTCTCATAACTGCGCTGATCATTCTGCGAAGATTTTAAGACTTTCTAGTAAATTCCTGCTTACTGCTTTTATAGGAAGCTTAAAAGGCTTCGCAGGTGCTGCGGCTTCATGGGAAAGAGAGGTACAAAGAGATGGGTTTGGAAACTTTTTGCTACTAAAAGTTTTTAGAACATCAGATTTTGTTTAGTTATGAGATAAGGAATTATGGGGGGGGGGGGGGGGGGGGATTTACCGATGGTTTCTGTGTAGGTCGTAAATGTTAAAGGAATCACTCAATGGTGCGAATAATGTGTCATATGTTTGTTGTGCAAAAATGTTCAACTTTTTTATTGACTTTATTTTACTTGTTGTCTGAAGAAAGAATTGTATTTCTATTTTGATTAATTTTCCCAGATCTATCTATCTATTTTTCTATCTATCTATCTATCTATCTATCTATCTATCTATCTATCTATTTTTCTATCTATATCCTATCTATCTATCTATCTATCTATCTATCTATCTATCTCTCTATCTCCTATCTATCTATCTATCTATCTATCTATCTATCTCCTATCTATTTTTCTATCTATCTATCTATCTATCTATCTATCTATCTATCTATCTCCTATCTATCTCTCTATCTATTTGTCTCCTATCTATCTATCTATCTATCTATCTATCTATCTATCTATCTTCTATCTGTCTCCTATCTCTATCTATCTATCTTCTATCTTTCTACACTATATATTATTTCTGTTTGCCTTCCACCATTTCTAAGACTTACCAAACATTTTGGTCTAGAGCCTTTGCTCATCCCGAGATTTCTGGGGTACATTTATTAAATGGGTAGTGTGGTGCTACACATTTATTCACTATACAACTTTGTAATGTGTGTTATTTAAGTGAATGGCCCCCTTCCCCGTGTTCCCCCCACCCCCGGAAGTGTGGTGCATTATAATCACTGCATTACTGTCGACCCCGGCCGCCATCTTGGGACAATGACGTACTCTTCAGGAGGCCGGCCGGACCGCTCCAGCCCTCCCTCATGGCATAGTTATGCTCAGTTATGATAGTTATGCTCAGCCAATCACGGCTGAGCAGCTGATGACGTGCCAGAGGGGGGCCAGCATGAGGGAGGGCTGGAGCGGTCCGGCCAGCCTCCTGAAGAGTATGTCATTGTCCTAAGATTTCGGCCGGGGTCACCTTTTTTCCACCGGGCTTAGAAATGTCCCCATGGCGCAGAGGCTCACAGGGTATATGTAGAGGTACAAAGCCGCTACCTAAATTACATTCACCCCAGAGCCCCTCCATGTGTACCTACTGCAAAATGTTAAATGTAAAGCATGCAGAGACCGCGCCCCCCGTTAACCCCCTTCCCTCTGGCGCAAGTGGCGCAGAAGGGCCCGATGTGAATAAAATATTCGCAAAACAAGTGTTTACATATACTGAATATATTTGCATCTGTCAACAACAACTGCTGATTTACTCTCATTAAATAAGCATGACGTAGATAGATGACAGAAAGTCCATAGCACAAAAAAAAAAAGCAGGCCCCTTTAAGCAGCTGCCTGACACCAGCCCACACTCCTAACCCAGAAGACTGGTTGTAACTGATGGGGGGTTCCTATACACCCCCACATGATGTCAGAGTGACCCCCAGGCCTCGTGGGCGGCTGCCTACCGGCTCTACAGGAGCAATAGGCGCAGTAACCGGTTGTGGAACAGATGTTTCCAGCTTGTATGATGAATCATAAAGTCGATGTAATCAAAGATGAGAAACATAGGCAAAAGCTAGGGGCTGGAGCGGCCTCTCATGACTCATAGTGCGGCTCGGGGTGACACGCCGTGAAATCCGGCTACATAAATAATCCACGGCTGACCCCGGAGATGGGGCATGCTCAGGTGAACTATTGATAAACTCTCACATCACAAGAAATCCTGCATAATGTTCTACCAATGGAGCCTCATAGATCACGGCTGCAGATTGCTTAATAACATATAGTAAGAAACATCTGCATTCTGGGCTCTACTTTCTGAGATTAAATTGTTCATCCAGAACCTCCTGTTACATGAATAGACTCCTGGTAGGTAGTGTAACTCATTGAGAAGATTGTGCAATGCTCTATGGGAAATAAATATGCAAAGTAGCTTTCTAGCAGATAAAAAAGAGCTTGCTCTCTGCTGCCACCTTAGGGAGAAACTCTGAATTGGCTAAAATTCAACAATCATGTTTTAAAGGGGTAGACCGACAAAACTTTATTTTTCTTTTGAATCATCTGGTGCCTGCAAGTTATATAGATTTGTCATTTACTTCTGTTTAAAAATCTCCAGTCTTCCAGTACTTATCAGCTGCTGTATGTCCTGCAGGAAGTGAAGTTTTTTTTTTTTCCTATTCTGACACAGTGCTCTTGGCTGCCACCTCTGTCAGTGACAAGAACTGCCTGAAACAGAAACAAATTCCTATAGAAACCCTCTCCTGCTCTGGACAGTTGCTGACGTGGACAGAGGTGGCAGCAGAGAGCAGTGTGTCAAACTGGAAAGAAAACACCACTCACTGCAGCCCATGCAGCAGCTGTTAAGTACTGGAATCTTGAGATTTTTAAATAGAAGTTGTTTACAAATCGATATAACTTTCTGACACCAGTTGATTTAAAGGAATTAAAAAAAAAAATCACTGGAGTATCCCTTTAAGAAGAGCAAGCTCCTTTCCTTCTGGTGGAGAACTTCTTTGCATTCTTGAATAGAATACTAGAACTACAGTAAAGACTGACACTTAGGGTCCTATTACACTGAGCCATTTTTAACGATTAACGACTAACGATTAACGATCACAAACGAGATTGTTTATCGTTAACCTGAAATCGTTCACCCTATTACACAGAACGATGGTCGTTAATTACGATCGTTACTATGATCATTACTGAGATCGTTACTATGATCGTTTATTCCTTCTGATCCCAGAAAAACAATGAACAATGTGCAATTACACTGAACGATTAGTGAAAAAAACGTGGAACTTGAGCGAATTACAGCAAATGATTAACGATAATTTTAGGTTCAGATCTAAAGGTGCGTTTACACGAAACGATTATCACGCGAATTCGCACGATAATCGTACGTGTAAACGCTGCGAACAATCAAACGACGGACGAGAAATCGTTCATTTTGATCTTACAACATGTTCCAAAATCGTTGTTCGTCGTTCGCAAAAAATCCGCAGATCGTTCCATGTAAACAGTCGCTGATTTAACCAATGTGTGATATAGGCTTAAGCGATCGCAAAACGAATTTCTGTACGATATATCGTACCATCTAAATGCTGACAGTTACTCCGTTGTTACTCCGACATCGTTAATCGTACGATCGGGCCAATTATCGTTTCGTGTAAACGCACCTTTAATCAACTACATACGAACGATTTTTCGATCCTTGACTGCAATTACACAGAACGATTATCGTTTAAATTTAAACGATTTAACGATTTTTCGCACGATAATCGTCCCATGTAATAGGGCCCTTACACGGGCCGAGCAGTAGTAAAGAGGATAGAAGGCATTATGGATGCCTCTAGATGCGGTCACCCTGATGAATGCGGTCAGTGATTTCTATCTATCTTCTAATCTTGTAGGAGCCCACGATAACTCCGCTGAATGGAATATTAAATCTGTGAGGGAGACTTGAGTAATGAACTCTGGGAAATGTATGCAAATAAACCCATCTAGACGGAAAACGGACTTCAAGATAATGTATTATACCATCATCTTCCGATTGCAGGCTATTATAACCAGACTGGGTGCACTGCATATAGATAACATTATAGTAACGTCCTTCTTCCTGTGTGTTCTCAGCATCTGTGATACATGTGGATGTTGCGTCCTGAACACAGGAGTGACCTGCATGGGGAATTCACTATGGGACTACCTTGTATATATCAATGCTCAGTGACTGGGTGACCATAGATAGCTGCAGTTGCCTTCCAAATTGTTCTTGTATCTACTTACAAAAAAATTGTTTCAAATCAACTGGTGTCAAAAAGTTATATAAATTTGTAGATTTCTTCTTTTAAAAAATCTTAAGTTTTCAAGTACTTATCAGCTCCTGTATGCCCTGCAGGAAGTGGTGTATTCTTTCCAGTCTGACACAGTGCTCTCTGCTGCCACCTCTGTCCATGTCAGGAACTGTCCAGAACAGGAAAGGTTTTCCATGGGGAGTTGCTACTGCTTTGGACAGAGGTGGCAGCAGAGAGCACATAGTTAGACTGGAAAGAATACACTACTTCCTGCAGGACATACAGCAACTAATAAGTACCAGAAGACTTGATATATTTAAATAGAAGTAAATTGCAAATCTATACAACTTTCTGAAACCAGTTGATTTGAAAGAAAAACAAATTTGAGTACCCCTTTAATGAAGAGCAGCTCTGGAGTACAAACTGCAGCACTAATAAATGAAATACAATGAAGACAGGATATGTATGCGTATACAGCTGTACAAATGGATGTGTAGCTATATATACACTCAGTGTGTCCTCCGGTGATATTCCACCCCTCCTCGCCTTCAGTTCCTGCTGCCCGTTTATTCGGTGACACTTTCCAGGCCCGGAGCGAGCGATCATACAATTTACAGAATGACCTCGTTCAATCCAGATTTGGGGAGATAACCTAGAATTTCATAGCCGGAATCACATTGTGCCCCAGCTATATAATTTCGACGGAGTTTGTTGGGAGATGGCGGCATATTTCCGATACTACCAGATAGGATCAGTGTTTAGAGTGCGCTCTTATGAATAGATTAAGAGACGGCGACTATGAGGAAGATTGCGGGTGAGAGGGGCATCTATGGGGGGGGGAGGGGGTGTCACTGTGATGGATTAGCCGCCCCTATGAGGCCGCTGCAGATAATAGGGAATTACATGAAATACATTTATTTGTTCATTTCTACAGGTAGCGGAGGAAGGTTATATGAGGCGCACACAGTTATATGAGGCGCACACAAGTATGAAGTATGCATACCCGTATCTATGAGGATATTTCTGCTGCTATGGGGTCTGGTATAATACATGAGGACCAGCACCCTAAATATATGTGTGTGTGGGAGGGGGCAGAAAGTGGTCTTTTACTTTGAAGGAAGAGGCAGGTAGTTCACCAGTGTGCACCCGCATCCAATTTCCCTATTGCACACAATGGAGTGTGCGGCCAGAGCCACACGCTTCATTGTGAGCACTGACAGGTTTTGTTTGACATGTCAGTTTTTTGCAGCACCACTAGGGATCCCAGCCGGAGTTTATACTATGCAGCACTACGTGAGTACTGTAGTAATCATGGCCGTAGTTGCAAATTGGCAACAATGACCGTGATTACTTCGGTACTTACGTAGTGTGAACATAGCCAAAGTCTGTAAGAGTAGGCAGTTAAAAGTTTAACATCAAAGTCCCTAGTGGTCTTAGACAGACAAGGGTTTGATGGTAATGTCCCTGGTCGTCTAGGGCACTACAGGATTTAGGCTATGTTCTCACGAATGAACAATGGCCGTTGTTTGGCACTTAAAAACAATGGTCATTGTCTTGAGTGTTAAATAACGGCCTTTTTCGCAGTGAAAATAGCATCAAAATCAATGCTGATCGGTTGGAAAGAATTGATTTCCATGTTATGTCCGTTGTTTAGTACATTGTGTGATCAAGGCATTGACATCAGTGCAGCTCATTTTTTATGAAAAGAGCGAAGGTTGTTTTAATTGACAATGGCCGTTATTGTTATAAAAAATATGTTGTGTGAGCATAGCCTTAAAAATAAAATCCCTGGTGGTCTGGGGCAGTAAATGGTTGAACGTCTGGATGCCATTGTATACATGTTTCTCTGGCAGTCTTAGGGCGGCATCCAACTTCTCCAGATGAGTGCCGAGTGTTTGGGTTTGGAGAACATTGCTGGACCCGAACAGCTCGGCAAGTCAAGTCAACACTGTTCATGAGTACATACTCTCCTAGGCTGCACTAATACTCAGGGAAATCAATACCTCTAAGGAGAGGTGAACATTGTCTCCAGATATAGGTGTAATGGTGCGATCGTAAACAAGTGGGTCTCACTGGCTTTATGCTGTACATGGAATATCCCTTTAAGACCTGTAATTTTCAATTTAACATTTGTAATTTTCTCATTTGTGATGAGTTCAGTCTTGTGTATGGGATGTAATTAATTATGGGGGAGCTTTCAGGACGTCTTTATGGCTTTTTATGCGGAGAAGAAAAGACCAAAGGCTTCTCCCAGACACCAGACGCATTTCATGTTATTCTAACACATGTGACATCCGATGCTATCGCTCCTCATAGACGCCGGTATTATGGCAGTCGTAGCTCTTCTTTTGTTTCCTGGTTCGGCTGCACAGAATTTTCTGTATATTCTATTTATCTTGATGAAACGGTTCTATTCACATTGTGTTTGCACCGTAATGATTCTGGTGGGACGGAGGGAAACCATTGTACCGTATCTCGGTAAGAATCACAGTCAGGGCATTAAGAGGCTTAAAAGGCAGAGGCACCTTGGAAACTTGGCTAAAGTGAGGGGCACAGTCTGAGAGATCATCAGGAAACCTCACCAGGGACCCTCACCAGGACCCCCGGGTCACTTTCTTCTAAAAGAGTCACCAGTTGGCAAAAGATACAATGGGTAATGCGGCTAAAGTGGTGGAACTGGAAATCTAGTGAGGGACAACAAATCCAGAGGATTAGAGAAGAGGTCAAACAAAGGGGCAACAAACCAAAGACAGAAGGTCTAATAGGGGGTCCAACAAATCAAAGACTGAGGGTCTAAAAGGGGGTCCGATAACTCAAATACAGAGGGTCTAATAGGGAGTCCGACAAATCAAAGACTGAGGGTCTTATAGGGGTCCAACAAATCAAATACAGAGGGTCTAATAGGGGGTCCAACAAATCAAAGACAAAAGGTCTAATAGGGGGTCCTAGAAATTAAAGAAAGAGGGTCTAATAGGGGGTCCGAAAAAAATCAAAGACAGATGGTCTAATGGGGGGTCTGACAAATCAAAGACAAAGGGGGAGATTTATGAAACATGGTGTAAAGTGAAACTGGCTCAGTTGCCCCTAGCAACCAATTAGATTCCACCTTTCATTTTCCAAAGAGTCTATGAGGAATGAAAGGTGGAATCTGATTGGTTGCTAGGGGCGACTGAGCCAGTTTCACTTTGCACCATGTTTGATAAATCTCTACCAAAGGGTCTAATAGGGGTCAACAAATCAAAGACAGAGGGTCTAATAGGGGGTCTGACAAATCCAAGGTCAGAAGACAAGGAGGCTTGAAGAATCAATACTTGACTAGAGGAATCATCCAGAAAAAGTTGAACTTTGCCAATTTAAATAGACCTGTCAGTATTGAACAGCATCCATTACTGGATGGCCTGGTTATTTGTGTCCTTACTGTACACTGGCATCATGGTGTATCCGCCCAGTGTGGTGACCAGAGTCTGCGGCAAGTATTGTGCCCCCTAAGCCACTGCAGTCAATGTAAAGTGAGTAATGATATATACACTGTATGCATCACCACTCACTACAGTACACTCAGATCTGGGTGCCCTAGAAGCCGTCACATTAGCCTAGATGGGTGTAAGGGCATTAAGAGCAGTAATGCAAACTGTACCTTGCATTAGCCGTGAACCGAATGATGGTGAATACAGTATACAGGAGCAGGGATCTGGCTATGGCATAACCCACCATAGGGTATACACACAGGAGGGGGACTCCCTGCTTCTGTAAAGTATTGAGTGGTGCTGCATACAATGTATACACTGACTGTATGCACCACTGCTCACTTTACATTCACCAGACAAGGTTAGGGTGTGCAATAATTATTACATTTTGTGCCCCTAAGAATTTTGAGTCCAAAACAACTACCCCCAACACACAACTACCTCCAAGATGGCAGGAGGAACCAGCTCATTGAGCTTGTGCTGGGACTTGCTGCTGGGAGAGAGGGGGATAGAGCTGAGTTAGCCATTGTTCCAACACATCTTATATCATGACCAACATGATACAAAACACTGGTAACATTAAAGGAACACTGAGCATTCAGAAAATCTTTGACATGTTCCCAGAACAGTATTGATTGATTGGGGTCTGAGTGTGGGGACCTTGATCAATCACTAGGATTTGCTGATAGAAGTCAATGCTAAGTGCATTATCACCTGTCTCTATACCACCTGGTTGGTTATACTGTATAAGTCTATATATAAGTCAATGGAACTGTCTCAGTAAGTGGGGAGAAGTGCTCAGTTGTGCGCTTCTCCCTATTAGTTCTCGCGATCAGTCGGGGTCTGAAGTTTTGACATATCCCTAGGATGTAAGGATAGATAAAGAAGAGGTAGCAGTGATGTATAATGTTGGGCCATGGGTTCCCCCCACCCTTGCACCCCTATAGCAGGATCCCTATAACTTACAGACACTTTAACTTAATAAACTATGTTAAATACTTTTTTTTTTTTTGCATTTTACATCTTTTAACTTGTTAAACTAAATGTCTTGCTTTCTCCCTTTTGGAAACCAGTTACCGTTTCTGTACAGTAATAACACGTTTAGATGAGACAGCCTCGCACACTACAAGGCGCTGCCAATACATCTTAGAATAGCTGCCTGGTAACTATGGAAACTCCCGCCGGCTCCGTATATACCAGCATTCAGTCCTTAGTGTGAGAGAAGGAGAAAAAAAGAAATATTTCCATAAATAGGCCACGGCGCTTCTGAAAGGCCGATAAATGCCGGCCCCCTGCCCTCCCGAACTAACTCGGAAAGTGCCCCAATATTATATTAAGGGCGGCGAATATAGTGCGAAGCTGCGTGCAAGGTAAATGCGGAAAGTGCAACAAAAATAACTAAATTATAGTGGCTGCTCCACGGACTACTAAGACTAAGAAACACAGAGAAACTATGCATGGAAATTACTGTATGTATTTCTGCAGGTAATAGATAGATAGATAATAGATAGGAGATAGATAGATAGATAGAAAGATAGATATGTGGTCACTTGCTAGGTGGTACAGTATGACGCCACTACTGTAGTGGTTGGTCAGTGGAATATAGCCCAGATAGTAGGTTGTCGTCCCTTAGGTGCTTATCACAGTGGTCCAGAGTGGAGTTATGACCCACCCGGACTGTCGGTACCACCACCCACAGAAAGGGGAGATGACCCAAGGACGGTGTATCCTGTGTGTAGGTGCCGGAACAATAATCTTTGAGTCCCAGTAGAATAAATAAACTTCCTTTTTACTTGAAAATCTGTGATAAAAGTGAATAATAGAATATGTGACTGATACAGACTTGACTTCTCCAGATCTGTACTGAGAGCTGTTGAGGTAGAAAGTAAAATGATAGTGCTGAATGGGTTGCGTGCTGAGAACAGTAGAGAGGAGTTTGTCTTGAGAGTTCAGAGTAGTTGAGAGGAGTTTGTCTTGAGAGTCCCAACCCAATTTAGTACTGTGCTCTGCCGGAACTTTAGAAGAAGAATACCTGAGAATACTTGAGAGAAGAATACTTGTGCCTGTGTCTCGACCTTTGTTGTTGCTGTGTCACCTGCTTCCCTACAGTCTCGGGTGACCCGTCCTATTAGGATGACACAAGCCCCATTCCTAGTTACCTGAGTTGAGCGAAGTGTCCGAGGGTGTCCGAGTAAGTAGGCTTGTAGCAACTTTGCTCTATCTGGATCAGTTCCTCTGCTATAGGATACCGTCCTGCACTCTTAGAGATGTTCACAGCGCGGGTTGGGGTGATCCCTGACTTGTCCTCTCTGTTGGGTGTTTAGCACTGCATAGTAAGAATAAGAGTTGCTTCAAAGAAGAAAGTTTCTGCGCCTCTCATACATCTGTACACTACAGCTGGTCTGTTGCGGACGGGGAACCTGGCAGAGCCACGTCCCTGGCTAACTCAGGAGGGATGCCTGACCTGTGTGTCTTGCTCCTCTGAGAAACAGATGAGAACTAACGGTAGCGTCCAAATCCCATACTGTAAAGGGACCTCGCTGGGTGCGCGCACACAGTTCTCAAGCCCCGCCCCGGCCAGATTTTATTGGCTGCTCCGCTCCAGGATTCCTAGCAGCCAAAATCAGACCCTGCCGGACCCCTGACCCTAATCTGAATGTTTAGTTTTAGGGTTAGGTTGGGGGTCGGATTAGAGTTATGTCCCACTGCTTGTCATGTTCTAACCCTCCCCACAGCCCCAACCTTAACCCTAACCCTCCTGATTAGCACCAATCCCGAGGGTTAGAGTTGTTGTGTGGGCAGGTGATAGTTAAGTAGTTTGGTAGTAACCCTAATCGGACCCCCAATCCTAACCCTAAAACTAAAAGTTCGGATTAGGGTCGGGGGTCCGACAGGGTCTGATTTTAGCTGCTAGGAATCCCAGAGTGGAGCAGCCAATGAAATCTGACCGGGGCGCGGTTTGCCTGGAGAGCTGTGTGCGCGCCCCCAGCGAGGTCCCTGTACGGTATGGGATTTAGTCACTACCGGGACCTAAGTAAGTTTGGGTGTACACTTCCTCTCCCCATGTGACAACTTTCTACAAGGTGTGTAACAGCTTCTGTGAGTGGTGAAGAAGAGAGTGAAAAGGGAAAGGAAGATAGAGATAGGCAGTAGGAAAGAGCTGCTCTCATTGGTAGTGCAGATGCCGAAAAAAACATTAACCCTTGATTCACTACAGCTGTGCAATGTACATACATTATAATGACATCAAGTGGCAAAACTTATACATAACTTCATTACCACATAAAGTTAAGTTTCAGGCTTTTCGAGGGATGTTCAAAGTAGCAACACCCGTGGTGGGACACCACAGATAGATAGATAGATAGATAGATAGATAGATAGATAGATAATAGATAGATGTAATGCACTCTTTCTGGATCCATTATCAGTCTGATGGGGTGGGGTTCATAGACTTTAGAAGAAGACAGAAAAACCACTTAAGGGCTACATAGACTATTTCAGTGGCAATTTGTCTTTTTTTGTGGCCATTTGTGGCAATGTGGACTCCCATAGACATCAAGAGACAACAGTCCCAAAAGTCAGAGCCCCATAATAGGTTTTTGGATACCTTGGACACCTGGTTTTGAGGATTTGTCCAATGGTGATCCTATTGAATAACAAGCATGGCCACAGGGTAACAGGCATAAGGACTTCTATGGGACTGACCCTATATAGTCAACTCCAATGGATGTAATGAAGCAGGAGGAGGGGGATAGTGGGAACCTACTAAGGGGATGCTGACCCAGTTTAGGTTTTGCCTTTGTCCCATGATGACTGTTATATTATTAGTTATAGAACTCCATAGGCTGCAATCTCATATTATGTAATTTCAGTCATATATCCTCCACCAATTGATAGTGGAAATAGCAGCTTGTTATCTTGTATGTATGGAGATATCCCTCTATATATTGAATTAAAAATAACCGTCATATGTCTCCATATGAAACCAGAACACGCGGAGACACAGAGCTGTACTACATCCTTGTGTATGAGCTGAACATGGAGGCTTATGGGGGAGCCGGGGGACATAACTACCGCCATCACTCCTGCCATAGCTGGCCGCTTATTGCTGAAGGTAACGGGAAAATCTTCTTTATTCAGAATTATCAGTATTAGGACAATGTGAGGTGAAGCGCTAACATGGGGAAGGAGCCGCGCTAAACTGCAGTGTGATTCGGGTTACTGTTTATAGTTCTACCATATTTCCCTGTCCATATGCTGCGTATTCCTCCTGCACAACCACACAGCAGCTTAGAAAGAGCAATCTGGGGGGTTGGCACAGAAAAGAAATACATTGCTTCACTAAGTTGTCTTAAAGGATAATTCCAGCCAAGGCTGAAAAATCACAGCGGGCAAGTTATTTGAAGTTCAGCCGATGTGATGTCACTGCTCTCTAGTGATGGATAGGCTGTATTCTCAGTTATGTCACTGCTGATCTCTAGTGATGGATAGGCTGTATTCTCAGTGATGTCACCGCTCTCTAGTGATGGATAGGCTGTATTCTCAGTGATGTCACTGCTCTCTAGTGATGGATAGGCTGTATTGTCAGTGATGTCACCACTAGTGATGGATAGGCTGTATTCTCAGTGATGTCACTGATCTATAGTGATGGATAGGCTGCATTCTCAGTGATGTCACTGTTCTCTAGTGATGGATAGGCTGTATTGTCAGTGATGTCACTGGTCCCTACTGATGGATAGGCTGTATTCTCAGTGATGTCACTGCTCTCTAGTGATGGATAGGCTGTATTCTCAGTGATGTCACTGCTCTCTAGTGATTGATAGGCTGTATTCTCAGTGATGTCACTGCTCTCTAGTGATGGATAGGCTGTATTCTCAGTGATGTCACTGCTCTCTAGTGATTGATAGGCTTCATTCTCAGTGATGTAACTGCTCTCTAGCGAGTGGATTATTTTAGCACAATAATCTAATTTCCACAAATTCTAAACATCTGGATATTCCGGTTCCCTTATAAGTCGCATATTGTTATAAATGATGTTTAGGAGTAAAATGAATTAATGGATGCATCATATTGCTGTATGAAATACAATAGGAGAAGCAGAACATATGCATTTAATAGCATGGGATTGTGATTCTCTGTGTCCTATATTTTCAAGCAGATGGCAATTATTTTTGTTGTTTACTATGAATTTCTTCGCCGTCTTTGTTGTCTGCACCAGTGTAGCCTCCAGCAGGAACAAAAAAAACGAAAACATTTGGTAGTCAGATATGTCTAAAATGTTACTTTTCATGGGCCTGCTGTACCTTGAGGGGGGAGATGTCTTCTTTGTTGTGACTTTTATGTTTTTCTGAACACTTTTTGTTTTTCCCATGTCCTTGCAGGCCAAGATCGCAGTGAAGCTACTTTAATAAAAAGGTTTAAAGGGGACGGTGTTCGGTACAAGGCAAAACTGATTGGGATCGATGAGGTTTCGGCCGCAAGAGGAGACAAGTTATGCCAGGATTCAATGATGAAACTCAAGGTATTGTCTCATTATACTTTTATTGGTCGTCTTATTAATGCAGTGGGCCAGCCAGCACTATGTCCTTGTGTCTCTATGCATTTTCTCTAGTTATTTTCCTTTCCTTTTAGCTTCTGTATGTCCTGCAGGAAGTGGTGTATTCTCTCCAGTCTCACACAGTTCTCTCTGCTGACACCTCTGTCCATGTCAGGACCTGTCCAGAAGAGCAGCAAATCCCCATAGGAAACCTTTCCTGCTCTGGACACTTCCTGACATGGACAGAGGAGGCAGCAGAGAGCACTTTGTCAGACTGGAAAGAATACACCACTTCCTGCAGGACATACAGCATCTGATAAGTACTGGAAGAGTTGAGATTTTTAAATGGAAGTCATTTAGAAATCTATATAACTTTTTGTTGCCAGTTGATTTGAAAACATTTCATGCTGGTGTTCCCCTTTAAAGGAGAACTTTCCTTGCTTAGGGTCTTGCTACTCAATGAAGATCATTCACCATGGTCTCCATAGCGTCTGCATCGGCTCTCTCCTTAGTAGGGATGCCTTTGGTACTCCCATACCATGCTTGTTCCAGTAAGGGAAAAAGTTCCTGCCAATACTGTCCATTGTCTGCTTTGTTTAATGAGAGATGCCAAAGCCAGATGAGATTGTTGGACGATCCTATAAAACCAATGGGTTGTGCCAACAAACATATCTCATGTATTTGGCTCCAGACCATTGTGAGAGGATGCTTTCGATGTACAGCTCTGCAGCATACGGGGAGCCATGGCACCAAATGAGCAATGGATGGTTTAGGAATAATTCCTTCCACAAGCAGCCATCAGATAGGAAGAAGCTTTCAGCCACAAACCTGAAATGTAATATTATTAAAAGACAAATAATCTCCTGAATACATGTTATATATAAAGCAGGGGGATAAGCTTTGGCGATCGGTGTTATCTGAGATTCCCAGAGCAGCTGCTTGCTCAAATGTGATAGAATATTTATCCTGAGGAACACAAGAAGCAATAGAAGTCAATAAGAGATATGAAGACGTGACGCCCAGATGGTAACATTACTGTAGATTCCTCATCAAGCTTACAATGAGATTACCAGCTATATTCATTCTATTGTGTTACTTAGAAGACTGCGGTGCAATCTGATAGACCTCCAATGGACAGCTTGGCTGTCCTCATTTTAGTAGAACATAAATATGAAATGAATAGGACAGGAGGTACATATATAAATTCATAGCTACAACTAAGATGAGAAAACATTGTATAATAAAGAACTACTGGACAGAGTGGACTGGAGGACTGAACCAATAGACAACAGAGACTGGAGAACTAAACTAATGGACAATGGGGACTAAAGAACAGAACCAATAGACAACAAAGACTGAAGAACTGAACCAATGGGTATCGGAGACTGGAGAACTAAACCAATGGACAATAGGGACTAAAGAACAGAACCAATGGACAATGGGAACTGAAAAACAGAACCAATATACAACAGAGAATGGAGAACTGAACCAATGAGTAACAGGGACAGGAGAACTGAACCAATGAAAAACAGGGACTGAAGAACTGAACCAAAGAACAATGGGGACTGAAGAACTGAACCAATGGACAACAGAAACTGAAGAGCTAAAAAACTGAACCAATAGACAATAGGGACTAAAGAACTGAACCAATGGACAATGGGGACTGAAGAACAGAACCAATAGACAACAGAGACTGGAGAACTGAACCAATGGGTAACAGAGACTGGAGAACTGAACCAATGGACAATGGGGACTAAAGAACAGAACCAATGGACAATGGGAACTGAAGAACAGAACCAATTGACAACAGAGACTGGAGAACTGAACCAATGGGTAACAGAGACTGGAGAACTGAACCAATGGACCATGGGGACTAAAGAACTGAACCAATGGACAATGGGGACTGAAGAACTGAACCAATGAACAATGGGGACTGAAGAACTGAACCAATGGACAACAGGAACTGAAGAGCTAAACCAAAAGACAATGGGGACTGAAGAATTGAACCGATGGATAACAGAGATAGAAGAACTGAACCAATGGACAACGGAAACTAAAGATCTGAACGCATGGACAGTTAACCACTAGACTCCAGGGTCTGGGGAGCTGAATAATTGGGGCACCAGACCGGTAGACTGAAGACTGAATCAAGAACCTCAGCACACCAGGGATTAGAGCTCTTTATTTCATGATCATGATAATGGACATTGACCCTTCAGACACTATAAATTTGACACTGAACCCTTGTAAATGGGACCAAACCTGCAACAGGAAAGTGATGAGTTAACCTCTCAACATCAGGGACCAATCCACTTAACCTGTGGTAACAGGGACCATAAATTACTGGATATTAGGAATTAGACCAGTAAACTTCCCAATACCAGGGACAGATCAAGTAGTAGATTAGTAGGTTGCTATACACTAGAAACTGTACCAGGAAAACAATGGATTGGGGACAGGGGCGGGTTAACTTTACCATAGGCCCTGGGCTGTGCACCAAGCTCGGGCCCCCCACTGTAACTATGGTAGCACTACGTGGTATTCATAGTACATTATAGATAATGTTATGATGCCCTGATTTGTGCAAAATCGTGGTAAAACAGCATTTTTTTTTTCTAAATCATGGCAAAACTGTAGCCAGAAGACAATACACCATTAAAAGTGCGGCGGGAGCACCGGGATAGTGGCTGTCGGCCAGGGTAGCTCTAGCGGTGTTGTGGCAGCTAGGTGGGTTTAGAGTTACTTGGGCACTTGTCACGGTAGCCTGGAGTGACTATTACCCACCCCCGGTTGGACGGGCTCTGCTTTCGCAGGTTTAGTTAGTCCATGTATATGCTGGTGTGTTGGTGCAAAAAAAATAGACAGAGTCCAATGACTTAACCAGAATATTGTCCGGTTACTTAGTGCTCTGGTGCAGTACACAAAAATAAATATTGCTTCGATAACTGCTGGTGCAGATAGGAGACCAAACAAGTCTGTGAACCGGAAGAAAAATGGAGTAGTGGAGCATCTTTAGGGCCCTGTCCGATGTAGTACTGTACTCTGCCGGAATAGTGTAGCTAAGAGTAGTAGAGAAGAAGAAAAGATTCACGTTTACTGACTGCCCAATGCCCTACAGTGTCAAGGTACTTGTCCTGTGAGGGTAGTACGAGGTCCCAGGTCCCTGTTCTGGGTTGAGCAGACTTCCCGAACATTAGCTGTGCATTACACAGTGGAATACGTAGGCTAACTGCAGCTTTGTTCCACTGGGGTCAGTGCCTAACTGGATCCAAGTCACTGCCCTGTACGATGTTGCTAGTATCCCTGGCATTGACAAAGTGATCCTCAGAGGATGTCCTTTTCTCCTGAGGGGGTCTAGCACTGCATGCTAGTAGTTACTTAGAAATGTCTGTATCTTGGTCCCAGACAAGGGTCCTGGCCGGAGCCAGGCCCAGGCTTCACTGCAGCAGGAACTGTGTCTTGTGTCTTGCTATCACTCTGAACTGACTGGAGAACTGAATAGTATTCAGGCACCTTAACAAGAACCACAGTGGTAACACAACACCTGCTAGCCCTGCATATAATATCCTGCAGACCCCTCGCTCACCACACTGTGAAGCTGAGAAATCATTTTTACTTTTAACAAAGATCAAGACAAAAAACTGAGTTTTTTTTAAAGCAGATTTTTATTTGTAGAAGGGGAAGGGTGAGTACATGGGGAAGGGGTGAACATATAGGGTGAGGGTTTTTTTTTTTTTAGATATTTTTATTTTCAGAAGGGGGAAGGGGGAGTATATGGGGTAGGGGTGAAGATATATAGAGTTGGGATGCAGGATGGAAGCTTCTCGCCTTTCTTTGCCACTATATGTTGGTTTCTTTTCTGTTAACATAAAAAATCGGACATGTCAGTCAGATACTAAAGATCAATATAGAGAAGAAGAAGCAACTGTGGAATCCCACTACTTACAGTTTGGTGACCTCGAGCCTAAAAGAAACACAGACATTCATAGTGTTAGAGGAAATTCACATCAGATCTTGGTCTAGCGGCCAAATATATGAATGACGGGACATGTTATCTTGCTGTTGGTCTATCCTGCAATTACAGTCATACTCACCTTTATCGTCTGCTGGATCGGGAGTCATAGCTGGTATTTCTGAAAGATAAAAAAAGTTTGATATTTAATAAAAAATTTTTTTTATAATATTGTAATATAAAAGCCTCCTGTATAATGTGTTTCTCCACCATGTGCCCATAAAACATGTTTGGATGAGAGAACACAGATACACTCATACTCACTGTCATAATCCGGTATAGGTATAGTTGTTATTTCTGAGAAGAAAAAAAAAAAGATATTTAATAAAAAACAAAAACTATAATAATATTAAAGCCTTCCGTGTAATATAGTGTTTCTTCATCTTGTGTCTATACAACATGTTATGATGAAAGAACACAGATATAGCAGGATACAGTCGTACTCACCATCAGAGTTGGGTACATGCGTTATTTCCTGTAAATCTGAGATGTAAAGTAAAAAAGAGTAATGTTTATTAATAATAATAATAATAATAATAATAATAATAATAATAACAATAAAAGAAATAGATATAACATTAAAGCCTCCTGTATAATATTATATTGGCGCATCCATAACATCTCTGCCATTCTGTACCGTAGGATATAGTCATACTCACCTTCAGAGTCCACTGGTACAGGTATAGGAGTTGTTGTTATTCCTGAGATATAAAAAAATGTTTAATATTTCATAAAAACAAAAAAGTCATAACATTAAAGCCTCCTGTATAATATTGTGTATCTCCATCCTTTTTCTACAAAAAGTGTCATTTCCTGTAAATCTGAGATGTAAAAAGAAAATGAGTAATGTTTAATATTAAAAGTAAAACCTAGATATAACATTAGTTATATCTAGGTTATAGTGTCCTGCCTAAGACTATGGTCACACGTAGTATGAGACCGGCCGTTATGTGACCCGGCCGGGTCATAGAACGGCCGGTCTCAGAAGAGATCATCCCGGCCTGTACTTCAGTACCGGCAGGATGATCTTTAGCGCCGCATCTGCGCGCACCCGCATCAGAACTCCCCACTGCACACAATGGAGCATGCAGCCGGAGCCGCTGGCTCCATTGAGTGCACTGACAGGGTTTTCTGCAGCCGCTATTCAGTGAATAGCAGACACAGAAAACTGACATGTCAGTTTCTTGCGGCACCGCTAGGGATCCCGACCAGAGTGTATATCATGTCTTTACACTCTGGCCTGGATTCCCTCAGCCTGCAGCACTACGTAAGTTCCGTAGAAATTACTACGGAACTTACATAGTGTGAACATAGCCTAATATTGTATTGAGGCCTCCTGTTTCACAAACACATCTCTGCCCTGTTCTTCAGCAGGATACAGTCATACTCACCTGCATTGTCTAAGTCGGTTATTTGTGTCACTATCGGTAATTCTGTAATATAAAAAGAAAAGTTTAATGTTTAATAAGAATAAAACCCACTAGCTACAACTTTATAGCCTCCGGCCTAATGATGTATCGCTCCTCCTTGTTTCATCAAAACATCTCTGACCAGTGAGCACAAGATGTCTGACAATAAGATGAGAGTAGATGGCGCTGCAGCCTTCACCCCTCATACTGACCAGTACATACCAGGAACACTCCACAACAAAACCATTATGAGAACACATATATTAAGTCTCATATGGGCATGTGGACCAAGCAAGAGGAGCGGCCTGATAAGGGGGAGGGGAAATAGAAGGGGCCTCAGTCTATATGGGATGACAAGAGCTCCAATCTATGGAGGATGCAAAGGGAAGGGCCCAGATAAAGGGGGAAAAGAGGATGCCCCAGATAAGGGGGAAGGGTAAGAGGAGGGGTCCAGATAAAGGGGAGAGGGTAAGGGGAGGGGCCTAGCTAAGAGGGATGGGTAAGAGGGGAGCCCAAACTTTGGTGGAGCAACAAAAGGAGGATCCCAGTTAAAAGGTGGAGGAGTAAGAGGAGGGGCCCAGCTGAAAGAAAGGGAAGAGGAGGGGCCCTGCCAAAGGGGAGGGGTAAGAGGAGGGGCCCAACTATGGGAAGGGGCAAGAGAAGGGGCCCTGCTAAAGGGTAGGGGAAGAGGTGCCCTCCTAACCAGGGGCGTAACTAGAAATGGCTGGGCCCCATAGCAAACTTTTGATTGGGGCCCCAACCCCCTCAATCGACCACTACGCCATAAACACACTCAGCTCTACACAGGTTCTGTACACCATATAAATTACAGTACAGTTATATTAAGTGACTTACAGGAGACGTCTTCTCTGATCGGAGTTCTTTCCTTTTCATCTTCTCCATCCGTCCTGGGCCATTATGAAAACTTCTCCGAGCCACGAATCCACAGAATCTGCCAGACAGACATATTAGACTCCTCACTCTGGCACCATCCTTATCTCTATACACACTGCACATCTGTACTGTCCCCTTTACACCCTCATTTAGTGGGTATCCCTGACTCTATGTGACCCCCTAATAATATATGCCCCCCACTGTGTATTCCCTCTCCCCCTATGTTGCCCCCCCCAAATAGATGGCCCCTCTCCCCCCATGTTGCCCTCCTTATAGATGGCCTCCTCTCCCCCCTCCATATAGATGGCCTCCTCTACCCCCTCCCTTATAGATGGCCCCTCTCCCCCCACCCTCCCTTATAGATGGCCTCCTCTACCCCCTCCCTTATAGATGGCCTCCTCTCCCCCCTCCTTATAGATGGCCCCCTTTCCCCCCACCCTCCCTTATGGATGGTCCCCTCTCCCCCCACCCTCCCTTATAGATGGCCCCCTCTCCCCACACCCTCCCTTATAGATGGCCCCCTTCCCCCTCCCTTATAGATGGTCCCCTTCCCCCCTCCCTTATAGATGGTCCCTCTTTCCCCCCCACCCTCATAGATGCCCCCCTCTTCCTCCCCACCCTCATAGATGCCCCCTCTTTCCCCCTACCCTCATAGATGCCCCCTCCTTCCCCCCACCCTCATAGATGCCCCCTCTTTCCCCCTACCCTCATAGATGCCCCCCTCTTCCTCCCCACCCTCATAGATGCCCCCTCTTTCCCCCCCACCCTCATAGATGGCCCCCTCCTTCCCCCCACCCTCATAGATGCCCCCTGCTTCCCCCCACCCTCATAGATGCCCCCCTCTTTCCCCCCCACCCTCATAGATGCCCCCCTCTTCCCCCCCCCACCCTCATAGATGCCCCCCCCCACCCTCATAGATGCCCCCCTCTTTCCCCCCACCCTCATAGATGCCCCCCTCTTTCCCCCCCCACCCTCATAGATGCCCCCTCTTTCCCCCCCACCCTCATAGATGGCCCCCTTTCCCCCCACCCTCATAGATGCCCCCTTCCCCCCCACCCTCATAGATGCCCCCTTCTTTCCCCCCACCCTCATAGATGCCCCCCTCTTTCCCCCCACCCTCATAGATGCCCCCCTCTTTCCCCCCCACCCTCATAGATGCCCCCCTCTTTCCCCCCCACCCTCATAGATGCCCCCCTCTTTCCCCCCCACCCTCATAGATGGCCCCCATCCTTCCCCCCCACCCTGCAGGCTGATAAAAAACAAAACTTAACTCACCTGACAACACGCTCCCACGTTGATCCTCACTCCTCCTGGTCTGTCCTCGGCTGCTGCGCGGCTGCCGGGGGTGTCGCGTCTTATCCCCGGCAGCGCGCGCATCCCAGAGCTCCCTGCGCGCCGGAACCGGAAGTCAGGGCCCAAGGCGCGCAGGGAGTTCTGGGATGCGCGGCTGCCGGGGATAAGACGCGACACCACCGGCAGCCGCGCAGCAGCCGGGGGAAGACGGAGCCCGACTCTTGTGACCGCAAGCAAAACAATGCTTGCGGTCACAAGAGTGATTGATCGGGAGGGCCCTGCGGGCCCCCCTTCGTGGCCACTGCCTGGACCCCAAACAGCTGTAGCACCCGGGAGGCCTGCTCGGCCGCCGGGTGCTACAGGTTATGTGAGCTCCGGGGGCCCGCGCCACGGGCCCCCGATACGGCGGGGCCCCGTAGCGGCCGCTACGGCTGCTACGGCGGTAGTTCCGCCAGTGCTCCTAACAGCAGGTAGTCTGTGGTGGAGCAGTAAAGCATTACAGGATATTTTACTGTCTTTGTCGGTGGGGAATGGGCGCATCTGCTCAACCACTTCCTTGACAGCGGGAGGCTTGTCTACAAGAAATAAGGAGAAAAGAAGCCATTAAACCAGCAGGAAGTCCTCCCGAGGACGATGCTGAGTATCCAGCCATCCTCCCGCTCATCCGCCGCTCCCCTGCATCCCTGTGCACTCACCGGCCTGTGTGTCAAAAATCTCTGTTCTATGTAATATCCATCTGTCCGTCCTGGAAGTACAGAAAAATAGTTATCAGATTCTATAGATTTTGTGTAAAATATTTCTCATAGTCACAGTTCCTATACTGTATATTGTGCTATTGTGTGTGTATATATATATAAATATAGACAGTATATAGTACTGTTGCATATGCATAGACTGTATAAAGAGCTATTGTGTGTGTGGGGTTGTGTGTGTGTGTATATATATATATATATATATATATATATATATGCTGTCTGTAGTGCCATTGTATAGGTATATACTGTATATTATGCTATTGTGTGTATGTATATATATATATATATATATATATATATATATATATATATACAGTATATATATATATATATATATATATATATATATATATATATCTCAAAAAGGATTGCCCACAGCACTCCAGGTAAATTAGAAAAATCAAGTGCTTGAAAAATCAAGTGTATGCTTGAAAAAGACGACGGAAGGTCGTTGAAACGTCGCACTTTGACTTGTATGCTGTGCTGCACCACTATGGAATAAAAAACACCTGATTTTTCTAATTTACCTGGAGTGCTGTGGGCGATCCTTTTTGATATACAGTGGAGGTCTTGGTCAAGACTACCTGTGGGCACCCTCAAGTTGTGCTGCTCTTACAGACTTTAAACTATATATACATACATACATATATATATATATATATATATATATATATATATATACACACATATACACATATAGACAGTATATAGTGCTATTGTGTATGTGTGTGTGTGTGTGTATATATATATATATATATATATAGACAATATATAGCACTGTTGCATATGCATAGACTGTATATACAGCTATTGCGTGTGTATGTGTGTGTATATATATATATATATATATATACTGTCTGTAGTGCCATTGTATAGGTATATACTGTATATAGTGCTATTGTGTGTGTGTGTGTGTGTATATATATATATATATATATATATATATATATATATATATATATGTATATATATATGTATATGTATATATATATATATAATATCCTGTATATAGAGCTATTCTATACATATACACTGTATATAATTACTGTATATATAGACTGTATATAGTGCTACTAGAGACCCCTATAACTCCTGGAGGAAAAGCTTTCCTATTAGGGATACTATATAGAATACTATGAAGAATACCTGGTATAGGGCGTCCTGAAGAGCCATTTATCATGTTGCTCCAAGTACATAAAGCAGCATCGCTGCTCCTCCTCCTCGGATTGCCATGATAAATGTGAGGAAATCTCATCAGGCAGAAGAATATAGAACAGGATTCTATGATGATGTCATCACATGATGTCACCACCACAGGGAAGATTCCATTATCACATGCTGCAGGGGGGAGAGCATTCCAACTGATGACTGACTTATTGTGTCCATGATGTGACATAATAGTATCAGCTCTGTGGCGCCCCCTTCAATTATAGGCAGATATCACCTGCTCTTGGTTACACCTCTAAGCTGGGTTCACACTACGTATATTTCAGTCAGTATTGTGGTCCTCATATTGCAACCAAAACCAGGAGTGGATTAAAAACACAGAAAGGATCTGTTCACACAATATTGAAATTGAGTGGATGGCCGCCATATAACGGTAAATAACTGCCATTATTTTAATATAACAGCCGTTGTTTTAAAATAACAGCAAATATTTGCCATTAAATGGCGGCCATCCACTCAATTTCAACATTGTGTGAACAGATCCTTTCTGTGTTTTTAATCCACTCCTGGTTTTGGTTGCAATATGAGGACCACAATACTGACTGAAATATACGTAGTGTGAACCCAGCCTTAAGACATAGGGGAGATTTATCAAACTGGTGTAAAGTAGAATTGTCTTAGTTGCCCCTAGCAACCAATCAGATTCCACCTTTCATTCCTCACAGATTCTTTAAAAAATGAAAGGTGGAAGCTGATTGGTTGTCGAGGGCAACTAAGACAAATCTACTTTACATCAGTTTGATAAATCTCCCCCATAGAGATTCTTTGTAGAATTTGTAGTTTTTGGCAAAACCACTGCCTGCCCTCCCATTGTGTGCACAGCCCCACATCGTCCCATAGACTTTAATGGAGCCCGTTATAGGATTCCAAATATGACCACATTTTATCCGTATTTTACGACAAATCCCAATCCAGCCTGAGGCCGATTCTAGTAGCAGAGGCTGATATCACTGATCAGTGCTGCAGCATAGTATAACACTAACCAGCATAAGCAATCTGACTTAGGCTATGTTCACACACAACGTATTTTTTGAATTAATGGATTAATTGGATTAATTAAAAAAAATGGGGGGTGTATACACATAGAGGGAGATTCATAAAACATGGTGTAAAGTGAAACTGTTTCAGTTGCCCCTAGCAGCCAATCAGATTTCACCTTTCATCCCTTACAGACTTATTGGAAAATGAAAAGTGGAATCTGATTGGTTGCTAGGGGCAACTGAGCCAGTTTCACTTTACACCATGTTTGATAAATCTCCCCCATAGTATACACTCCGGCTTGGATCCCTAGTGGCCGTAGCAAAAACTGACATGAATAGCGGCCGCACAGAACTGACAGTTCACACAATGGAGAGTGTAGCTCAGACCGCACTTTCCATTGTGTGCGCCCGCATCCCAATTCGCCAGAAAAGAATCGTGAAGAATCCGTCTGGTACTGCAGTACTGGCCGGGATAAACTTCACGGACGCCAGTGTCTTACGATGTGTGAACCCGGTCTTAAAAAGTGGGGCTTAGATACATGACCTGTTCAGGTGGTACATCCTGGGATCCCTGCAGTAGGCAGCCACCCCCAGCACCCCCAGGTTGCATGCCGCAGGTCTAAATATTTAACCTGGTTTTCACTGCGCTTTACACCTTAGTTATAAGCAATTTTTTTTATTTCTAATTCCTTTTATCATCTTGGAAATATGCATGTTAGAAATGAGTTTTAATCCCCTCTATTTCCACTTACCCAACACGCAGCCCCGACACCTGCTGACAAAATATGCCATCCATGGCGCCCGGGAAATGTCCCCTTGTCTCAGAGATGTTGGATTCTTTTCTTCCCAATAATTGAGAGGTTTATCTGAGGCGGGGAGGATGATGATGGAGCCCGGGAGGTCTTACAGATTAATGTTCTCATCTTGTAAGCAGGCATAACAACCTTTATCCCCAGCAGTGTGACACAAGGGTTTCGGCTCAATCTTAATAATTTTTGAAGGCAGAAAAAAGCGATAAGGTTTTTTTTTTTTTACACATTTTGCATTGCATGTATAAGTGCCTTAGGGGACTTACCATATATATGCAATGCTCTGATGCACACCTTTATCCCATGCTTTGGGTCACGGAGCAGAGGCTTGTAGAGGGGCGATGGACCATTTCACACACCAGGCAGTGTGCGCTTCTTCAAGGCCTGTGACCCAAGCATGGAATAAAGGTCTGTTTTAAACTACCATGGGTGAGTGCCACATTTGTCACCTGTATACACTTTGATGAGAGCAACCATTATTGTGTTGGGGCAGAGGGGATTTACTCAAGGTGCGTTTACACAAAACGATAATTGGCCCGATCGTACGATTAACGAAGTCGGAGTAACGATTTTTTTTCCATAACGATCAGCGTTTAGACGGTACATTATATCGTACGGAAAATCGTTTTGCGATCGCTTAAGCCTATCTCACACATTGGTTAAATCAACGAACGGCTGTTTACACGGAACGATCTGCGAATTTTTTGTGAACAACGAACGACGATTTGAGAACATGTTGAAAGATCAAAATGAACGATTTCTCGTTCGTCGTTTGATCGTTCGCTGCGTTTACACGTACGATTATTGTTCGAATTCGATCGTTATCGCGCAAATTCGCACGATAATCGTTACGTGTAAACGCACCATGAGAGTCTTCTATAAACCTCCACTAATGTACTGTCACCATTACGCCGTCAAAAGCTGCCTGAAAATTATCTCATTGTGGCGAGTAGCGTCATCCTAGAAATCGGGCAGAAATGACACGATGCCTGAACTGCTCTTTCACAACAATTAGTTTAATGCAAAAGAACTGGCACATTGGGTCTCATTTACTAACAATGTGTCAATTATAAGCCGTGATGCTGTAGTTTGTGACTGTTCCATAGATGATCCACAATCTCCCTTAGTGTATTTATGTGCATCATTTGTGCTGCTACACTTCCTAGAGCTATAGGATTACATGATATAATTCTGGTGTCAGAAGTCACCACCAGGGGGAGCTCTCTGCATACAGGCTCTCTCTGCTTCAGCAATCAGAATTGTCTCATGTAACCCAATGCCTGTTTGAATTTCAGAAAAATAATTTAAACCGCGGCCATATAGAATTTTCCATGGATTTTTTTTTACCACCAATACTACATTGAGCTTTGCAAATGTCTTTGGTGAACTGAAGCCTGTATGAATTGGGCAGATCATCTCCACTCACTGCTGCACCACTTTTTAGTTATACGTCTCTATCAGGATCGCATTGTGACCTGCGAAAGCCTTAAAAAAAAACTTTAACAAATGATTATCCTCTGCGAAAAGTGACTGAACGTTCCGGAAGCCTTGTCAGTCCTCCCTTAAGTTGAATATTTCAAAGGGCCACAGAATAATAGGGTGACCCCATAACCCAAGATTATCTATTTTTTTTCTTCTCTCGACAGGGTATTGCAGCGGGAGCGCGATCAAAAGGCGAACACAAACAAAAAGTCTTTTTAACCGTTTCCTTTGGAGGAATCAAAATCTTTGATGAAAAGACCGGTGTAAGTAGACGCAACTGTTTAATATGTATGGGAAACATACCTGGAAAACCGTGTGCAACGCGACCCCCTCCTTTACACACTGCACACCTCACCCCTGCCGCCCTCTTGACGTCTTTTTATTTTGTGTCTTTGCTATAGTCACAGTTGTAGGATTGTATTCTGCGATTCGGGGAGAAGGGGGGTGTATCGCGAATTGCTATTTCCTGACTCGATCCATCACCTTCTCCAGCGATTTCCCTTTGTTCCCTGTAATGGTCGTACATTAAAAAGATTTTTCTTGTTTCTATTTTTATGAGCAATTCTCATCTTACAATGTAAAAGCATGACCCATATCCATCATCCCCCGAGACGTCTTCTTGTGTGATGTCTTGTAATACTGGATTCAACCAGTTCTGAGACCCCGACCACCATTATCTTAGAGGTTGGCACCCATCTTTCTCTAGACCCTTGATGGTGTCTTTGCTTCAGCCTGTGTAGTTAGAATCTCCTTTTTGCTGGGTGCGTAGTTACTGTAATAAAAATCTGCTGTTCACTTCCTGCTGAGCTTGTGCTTACATACAGCAGCCAGTCAGAAAAGTGTGAGGTTGGGACAGAACATCAGCATGACCCTCTGATGGAAATGCTGACTCTGCCCTTAAAGGGGTTTACTGGGGGAAGTATATAAATGTGTCCTGCCTCCGCATACAGTAGACATATGGGCTAGTTTATTGTCTTACTGCATGGGGAGGCAGGGCACAGTTTCATATTTCCCCAGAAAACCCCTTTAATGATAAGGCAAAGTGCTCCTGAATAGCTATGCCCCATTATAAAGAAAACTGTGTGACCTATAAATGTAGTTGCACAGTCCTCTCTGTCCCCTCCCTGCACTCACCTCTATGATCATAGGGAAAACTGTGTCCATACAGTTACAGCTGCACAGTCCTCTCTATCCCCTCCCTGAACTTATCTTTATGATTGTAAAGAGAACTGTGTGGTCATACAGTTACAGCTGCACAGTCCTCTCTATCTCCGCCCTATCCTCTCTCTGCACTCATGTCTATCATCATAGATATAACTGTGTGGCCATACACTCACAGCTGCACAGTCCTCTCTATCCCTTCCCCGCACTCATCTTTATCATTGTAAAGAGAACTCTTTGGTCATGCAGTTAAGGCAGCACAGTCCTCTCTGCCCCTTTCCTGCATTAATCTCTATAATCACAGAGAGAGAAGTTGTGGTGTGCACAGTCCACTCTTTCCCCTCCTGACACTCTTCTCTATGATTATTCAAGGAAATTTTGTGATAAGCTGCCAATAAATATTATATCTGACACATATAATATATAATATCTGACAGATTTATGAAGCCAAAGCCAGGAACAGACTATAAACGGAGAACAGGTCATAAAGGAAAGACTGAGATTTCTCCTCTTTTCAAATCCATTCCTGGCTTTGACTTCAAAAATCTGTCAGATATCTGTGTGTGTAAAAGGACCCTAAAGCTGCCTTTACACAGAGATTTGTCTGACAGAATATTAAAGCCAAAGCCAGGAATGGATTTGAAAAGAGGAGAAATCTCCGTCTTTCCTTTATGACCTGTTCTCCGTTTATAGTCTGTTCCTGGCTTTGGCTTCAATAACCTGTCAGATAAGGCTCTCTGTGTAAAGGTCCCTTAGATCTTGGAATAAATTATCAGTGGAATAAAATTCTATCACAAACCAGTTATAAGAAATCTCACACTATCACCATGCTCATGGGTTCCTGCTCCTTAAAGGGATATTCCTATCTTATAATAATATGGTATGATTGTTAGCACAGAGTCCCTTTAAGGCCAATCATTCCAATGACAGATGAGTATTGAATTGTAACTAGACACAGAACAAGGAACAAGGGTGTTTGCAGATCTCCGGCCACCATGTGGTTAATCGCCAATTAATTTCTTCCGCTTGTTTAGCGATTGTGCTGATTTTGCATTGAAAGCAAGCGGTTACCGTCAGATGGAAAGCAAACAGACATACTAATAGGCTGATCCCAGACAGAGATATATTGTGCGGCAGCCTGTTCTACAGCAGCGGCAGCCACCAGGGACTGCGCTTTCTTGCTTGTGTCTGCTCCACTACAAGACATGTGAGTGCGGTGCATGGGGGAGCCGAGCAGGGAGGGGAACCGAACCACCTGGATCCTGCAGATGGGGGCACCCGGGGCAGAGAGGCAGAATGTGCTGTAACCAGCGGCTTTGGTGACACATTGCGAGGGGAGCGGACCGAGCAGATGCCGGGGTCATTTATACAGACAATTTAAAATGAACGTAATCCGAGTGAAGAATGGACGGGTGCGGCGGGAGCCGTTCTACATCACTGCATTTTACCTGCATGTTAAGCGCAATATCAGCTTTTCGCTAATTTTTTTTTCAGTTCCGTATTGTTTCCACTTTTAGGCCACGCTCACACAACTTATGACACCGGCCAATCTGTGACCCAGCCGAGCTGGTGTCAGTGAAGTTTTCCCAAGCCGGTACTGCTCTCTTCATTGTTCAGGGTTCATTGAATAGCGGCCGCACAAAACTGACATGTCATTTTTTATTGCGTCCGCCTGCAATCCTGGCCGGAGATTATACTACGTGTATACACTCCGGCCGGGATTCCATTGTCTGCAGCACAATGTAAATTTTCTATTAATCATGGCCGTTGTTGCAAATCGGCAACAACGGCCGTGATAAATAGAAACTTTACGTTGTGTGAACGTGGCCTTAGACGGTTCGATACCAGGAAAACATAGATACAGTTTATGGCTTTATCCATGCTTTCGAGGACTCCCTAGGGTGGCATCCAACTTCTGCAGCCACCGAGAGTCAAATGCCGAGCGTTCAAGTTTTTAAATTGTTGCCTAAACTCAAACAGTTAGACAGGTCCGCTGAACACTACCTGGGAACCTTTAATGGCCATATTGCATTGTTCCTCAAACTGTGGCTCTTTAACTGTTACAAAACCTCCCAGGCCAGGTGAGTTCGGCTGGAGATGCAGTGCCGCCTCTGGCCACAAGGGAGACTGGCAGAACAAAAATGGCATCCTGCTCTGTCATCCAGAGCTCCATGGCATTTAAAGGGGAGCTCCAGCAAGAAAAATTCTTTCATATCATCTGGTGTCAGAAAGTGCCAGAGATTTATTATTTACTTCTATTTAAAAAAAAATAAAAATTTTGAGTCTTCCAGTACTTATTAGCAGCTGTATTTCCTGCAGGAAGTGGTGTATTCTTCCTAGTCTGGAGAGCAGGAAAGGGTTTTCTATGGGGATCTGCTACTGCTCTGGACAGTTCCTGACAGAGGTGGCAGCAGAGAGCACTATCAGACTGGAAAGAATACACCACTTCCTGCAGGACATACAGCAGCTGAAAAGTACTAAAAGGATGGAGTTTTTTTTTATAGAACTAAAGTGCATATCTGCATAACTTTCTGACAGTAGATGATTTGAAAGAAAGATATTTTTACAGAAGTACCCCTTTAACTGTGAGCTTTTGTGATGATCAATGACAGTTAAAGGGGTTATCCAGCGCTACAAAAACATTTCCACTTTCCCCCTACTGTTGTCTCCAGTTTGGGTGGGGTTTTGAAACTCAGTTCCATTGAAGTAAATGGATCTTAATTGCAAACCGCACCTGAATTGGAGACAACAGTAGGGGGAAAGTGGCCATGTTTTTGTAGCGCTGGATAACCCCTTTAAAGGTCCAGGAGCTTGGGAACCCCCTTAGTGCATGGGCCCCTCAGCAGTGGCATGGTCTGCCTATATGTTAGCTACATCACTGACTGGGGAGCTATAAGCTAAGGGAGAATGCTATAGGGGGTACAGCATTGTCAGGGCATGATGGGAGGTGTACTGGGGAGGTATAGATGGAGGAAGAATTCAATAGAGACTTGCACCACCTGAAAAATTTATGGTGCTGGGGTTTAGCTAGTAAACGGTTAACTAGCCTTCCCCTGTTTATGAAGCATTGTTCGCTAAGTCACCGGTCACCTCGTCAGCGAGGAAATATTAATTATCGCATTAATTAGCGCTATTTGTGCTCATCATTATCTGATTATCCGCGAGTGGGAGGGTGGATTTTATTAAACCGAGCTTCTCTTCTCCAACATCTCCAATTAATGAGGCTGTTTACAGAGCGCGGACCCCGCGGAGGTCCCGTATCACCGCCACTAATTACTCCTTCCTTAGGAGGAGAATAAAATCCAGGTACGAAGGTGGGAGTTAAAGGGACAGCGCACCACTGGTTACCGTCTCCCGGTAATCCTGGCTACCGCTCTGCAGAGCTCCTTCTGATTTTGCCGGATTTTCACGACCATCTGCAAAATTTTCACATCAATAAATTCCATCTCTGTTTTCAACATGGCTCCTTCATAAAGGGACAGCAGCGGGGATAAATACTCAATAGCTGGCGCCTCATTATGGCGTTATAAACTACGCTCGCTCGCTTCATTAAGTTTGTTTTACTTGATCTGCCATTGAACAAATGTGCGTTACGCAAACGAAGATTAAAGATCCCAAAGGACACCCCCACCCCCCCCGGCTATGAAGGCGGACATTTTTTAAATAAAATTTCTGTTTTTTTTTTGTTTTTTTTAATCACTGCTTAATTGCAGAACATTTTGCGAACGAGAATCGGTTAGCAGAAATATAAGGCTGTTTTTTTTTTTTTTTTATACAAGTTAAGTGCGCAGACTTAATGAAGAGGCATCTGTCAGGCCCAGCGCGAGGAAGGCTGGAATCTGTGCCATCACTTCTCCTCGACTAAAACCCTCAACCCATATGTCTGACATTTCCCGGGAAATACAGGGATTTTATTTGCCAAATGAAAAGTATCTGGAAAAAAAAAAATTGGGATTTTTTTTGTCTTTAAATCTGGGACTGTGGATTAGGAGGTGAAACATTGTAGTCTCCCTACTACCAAAGTAGTCTTAAGGCTGTGGGGGGAAATTTATGAAACTGGTGTAAGTAGAATTGTCTCAGTTGCCCCTAGCAACCAATCAGATTCCACTTTTCTTTCCTCACAGATTCTTTGAAAAATGAAAGGTGGAATCTGATTGGTTGCTAGGGGCAACTAAGACAATTCTACTTTACACTAGTTTGATAAATCTCCCCCTGTGTCTCCACGTACAAATTCAGAATGTGATGAACACCGCATGTGTGGAAGCCCGGCCTAAAATAAACCAATCCCATAAGGTCAATGGTGGCAAAGTAAGTCGCATGCAAAAATCCATCGAGGATAGATCTCTCTCTTTTTTTTTTTTGCAATTCCTCACCATTCACCACCATTACCTGCTATGTCATGTGGTCTTTATGGTGTCAAAGAGAATGTCCCAGGTAGAAAATCGCCACCAACTTTTGCTAAGGATATGTTGCAAGTAGAGTTGAGCAAACTTTGTGGGCTCAACCTTCTCCAAACCTGAACACTCGGCATTTGATGTCCGGCAACTGGAGAAGTTGGATGCTGCCCTAAGGTTGCCAGAAAAACATGGATACAGCTTATGGTTGTATCCATGTTTTCTAGGATTCACTAGGGCGGCATCTGACATCTCCAGCATCCGGGAATCAAATGCCAAGCTTTCAGGTTTGGAGAACGTTGCTGAATCCGAACAGTCCAGACGAGTGTGCTTGTTCGCGCACTACAGGTGTTGTATGATTGAACTATGACCCAAAAGTGGCCACGACCATGATCTGGCAGCCATAAGAAATCTATCCAATTTCCAAGCTATCACAGCTGTTTTGCGCGCATGCGCGCTTCATCAGACGAAACGCGCATGTGCGCGAAATGGCTGTGCTAGCTTGTGCTAATTAGTGGTTGGTGTCCGAGCCCGCTACAGATGAACCTGCTGAATTTTAAAGTTTATATGAAATAAAGTCTACACATCAATACTTTTTTCTTTTTCACGGACATATCTATGAATGTTTCTTGTATTCCATGAGGAGCACCCCGTACAGTGTTTTTGGTATATGCAACCCCATAGCAGCTGTGCCTGAAGGGTAGTGCCGGTACTGTTTCCTTTACAAAGTTTACATGATAGGATTAGATACAAAAGTTCATCAGACCATCTCAAACATGCAAACTGTGTCCCAGGATAAGTAAAGACTAATCATGATGGTGCCTTGGGGCTCATACAACCCTCATCACCCTTTGTACACATACCAGGCTCAGAAAAACATGAACGCTTTATTCCAGAGACAGCGCCACCCTTGTTGTCAGTTTGGGTGTGGTATTGCAGCACAGTTCAATTGAAATGAGCGGTTAACTGTAATACCACACACAACCTAAGGACAGGGGTGGCGCTTTTTTTGCAAGAAAAGTAGGGGTACTTTTTATAATGCTGGAGAGCCGCTTTAATTTTCAGTTTTTGCTGCATAGGACACAAGAGCAGCCTGACCCTCGCCTTTCTTCTGGGGATTACAGTGCCCACCCATAGGGCGCCCACCTCCTAAGACCCCATAGCAGCTGTATACTCTATGACTAGTACTCTGCAGCTTTATTATAGTTTATAAGCACTTGTCATTTTGCCTATTTTTCTAGAATATCTACAGCCAGAATCCTCCACTAAGCCTCAGTGACTGCAGGCGACAGATTATAGATTCTCAGCTCAAGTAAAACAATGGACGCCAATAGTACGAGCGGCATCGTTGGGATTTTCCATCTCTGGCAGGGTTTTGCAGGACTGACTTCATTCCGTGTCTGGAGAGTCATTTGTATCACCTGGACTCTTCAGCTAATGTGCATGTTCCCAGCCTCGGCTCAATTACATTCTTCATTGGATTGTGACACCTAAAGTGCCTGGTGGCAGATGTATGTCCGGACGGGGGGAGTAAGGATGGAATGCAGGGTCAGACAGAAGAGGGATAACTCTTAGCTCCCGTACAGATATCTACATTACGCCCTCATTTTCATCATTCTTCTCAATGTAAATATTACTGGAAATGTTATTCTCTGCAGTAACAATAGATCATCTGAACACCTGTATATACTGGCCCCTACAGGCCAGAGCTGGAATGACATGCACAAGATCTCAGCAATACATAGAATGACAGTGAGAGATTTATTGATCCCTCAGATCTTTTCATTCAGAAGAGCAATTATATTGTGTCCTGTCTGTTACAATGTAACCAATATGAGATACACCCCTGTTTACATTTCTTTTATACTTGTCCCCATTCCCGTCCTCACAATATTACCCTAACCCTGTCCTCAGAAATATCAACATAAGAGGACAGGTCACTGCCCCTTAGAGCAGGGATGGGGAACTTTCGGCCCTCCAGCTGTTGCAAAACTACAATTCCCATCATGCCCGGACAGCCTAAGCTAAAGCTTCGGCTGTCCAGGCATGATGGGAATTGTAGTTTTGCAACAGCTGGAGGGCCGAAGGTTCCCCATCCCTGCCTTAGAGGATAAGCATACTCCTCTCCTGAAATACTCTGTGCTGCTGAGGTCCTGCCCTTCCAGCCATGTATTTCTCAGCCTATGACCTCCCACTCTTTTCACATCATCGAATGACAGGGCAGTCAGCACACTCCTCTCCTGAAATACTTTGTGCTGCTAAGGACCCTTCTTCCATGTAGCTTACAGCCTGTGAGCCCCTCCCCTCCCCCATGTATCTTTACATTCACCCCCTCACATAGTGATCATACCCCTGATATATGCAGCCCTGTCCTCACTATCACTACACTGTTTTTCTTAAATACTCTGTGCTGCTGCTGGTCTCACATCTTCCACTTGTCTCAATCCCCCTCCTAGCATCATATAATAATAATAATACTTTTATTTCTATAGCGCACACAGATTCTGCAGCACTTTACATAGTTTTGTCAATCATTACTCCCTGTCCTCAATACGGCTCACAATGTAAATTCACTTATCCGTATGTTTTGGGTGTGGGAGGAAACCCCACACAAACAGGGAGAGAACATACAAAGTCTTTACACTCCTGTCACACTATGTGACCTTCCTTTTGTCTCAGTTCCTCTCCTCCCTGCAGACTTGTCCTCGCTATCATCACAATCCTCTCCTTACATACTCTGTGCTGCTGGGCAGTATGGTCTTCCCACATTGCGATACATCAGTATACTAACTCCTCAAAATACTCTGTGCTGCTTAGTACCTGCCCCTCTAACTATGTGACCTCCAATGTGTCTCCGTTATATATATATAATCAGTATACTAACTCCTCAGAATACTCTATGCTGCTGGGCAGTATGGTCTCCTCTCCTGTCGTATATATATATATATATCAGTATACTAACTCCTCAGAATACTCTGTGCTGCTGGCATGGGCGTAGCTACCATAGAGGCAGGGTAGGCAGTTGCTATGGGGCCCGTGCAGGAGGGGGGCCTGGAGGAGAAGGTAAGAGCGTGTGTCCTTCTGCTTAACCATTTATGTATTGCAGCGTGTAAGTGACCCAATGTTTACTTAAATGCTACAAAACAAAAAAAGGGTTAACAAGCAGAAGACTGAGATCTCTGTTTCACTGCTCTGATAACCCCTGACCTCTGTTCTCCAGATAGCAATCAAGTAGGAAAGGAAAATGTGCAGAGCTCCTTGCAGAGTTCAGGGGTTATCAGTACACCAGCAGTAAAGTGTGTGTGTGTGTGTATATATATATATATAGTGTATATATATATATATATATATATATATATATATATATATATATATACATATATACATACACACAGTGCTTTGTGTTGTGCTTAGGGTAGGGGAGCCCCTTAAAAATTTTTGCTATGGGGCCCCGTGAATCCTAGCTACGCCTCTGGCTGCTGGGCAGTATTGTCTCCTCACCTGTCGTATATATATCAGTATACTAACTCCTCAGAATACTCTGTGCGACTGGGCAGTATGGTCTCCTTACCTGTCGTATATATATATATCAGTATACTAACTCCTCAGAATACTCTGTGCTGCTTAGTACCTGCCCCTCTAACTATGCGACCTCCAATGTGTCTCCATTCCGTTACATAGATCCCTGTCCTCATTGTCATCACAGTCCCCCCCCTGTCGTATATATCAGTATACTAACTCCTCAGAATACTCTGTGCTGCTGGGCAGTATGGTCTCCTTACCTGTCGTATATATCAGTATACTATCTCCTGAAATACTCCATAATCTCTGATTGTAAATGTGCCTAGATACGGAGCTGTATACAAGCAGAGGATGTATCACCGTGTATCCCTCATATGTTCAGGTTACATGGTCACATTGTGAAGTCAGTCGCTGGGATAAGATGATGAGTTGGCTGCGGCTTGGACATCTCCATACAATATTCAGGGTCCCCGTAGCGTGGCTCTTGGATCCTCACAATTAGGTCACTTATACTCGGCAGCGGAATAACGTGGCCCCTGGAGACTCCGTGCCTCACATCGGCGTCCTGCCAGGTCTATCTGTGAGATAAAGACGGGGCGCGGAGCCAGAAAGAGCAAAGAGCACGAGAAGTGACGGAGAAGAGTACACAGCAACTCTGAGGATACAGGGAAGAAGACAGACAGGGAGTAGGGGGGCTGGTACATGAAGGGGAGCACAACCCCCATTATCATCATTAATCATTACCAGATATGATCACCTTCATCATCATTAATCATCCTCACCATCATCATCCTCACAGCTGTCATCTTCAGTCATCATCAATCAGCATTATTATCAACCATCCTCACTATCATCATCATCATTGTCAATCATGATGATCCTTGTCTTCAATCAGCAGCAGCCGTCATTATGAGTCATCTTTTCCATCCTAAATCATCATCATCATCATCACTGCCAGTCATCATCAGTCATTACCAAACGTATCATAATCATCCTTGTCATCAATCATCATTAGTCACTTTATGATCAGTCGTCCTAAATCATCATCAGTCTTCTACAGGTATGATCATTATCGTCATCATCATCATCATCACTCTCCATTATTATCAGTTAGGGTCCATTTACACAAAGAGATTATCTGACAGAATATCTGCCAAAGATTTGAAGCCAAAGCCAGGAATGGATTTAAAAGAGGAAAAATCTCAGGCTTTCCTTTATGACCTGATCTCTATTTATAGTCTGTTCCTGGTTTTGGCTTCAAATCTTTTGCAGATAATCTGTCAAATAATCTGTCTGTGTAAATGGATCCTTATACCCACCAATATAAATGACCATCATCATCAAACATTATCACTGCCATTCCTCCTCATCAGTAATACTTTTCATGTAATACATTATTTCCCATATGGTGGCGCTGCAGGAGAATAGATCGTTTGCTGCTCTCTGCTGATCACTGGAGATCCCAGCATTTGGTGATCTTATTTTCATGGTACTTCTCTAAAAAGTTAACAGACCCTAAAGACTTTACCCAAATCTTTTGTAAATCACAAAAATTTGATGGTTGAACTGGCTTTCATGTGTCACTGTTGACTTCACAGGAGCCTCAGACTAGTGTTGACTTTACACAGACCTACAGACAGGGTTGACTTCACAGGAGCCTCAGGATTTTGTTAAAGGAGAAGTCCGGCGAAAACTTTTATTAGAGTATTTTACTGCCCCCCAAAAGTTATACAAATCACCAATATACACTTATTAAGGGAAATGCTTATAAAGTGCTTTTTTCCCTGCACTTTCTACTGCATCAAGGCCTCACTTCCTGGATAAAATGGTGATGTCACTTCCTGGATAAAATGGTGATGTCACTTCCTGGATAACATGGTGATGTCACTTCCTGGATAACATGGTGATGTCACTTCCTGGATAACATGGTGATGTCACTTCCTGGATAACATGGTGATGTCACTTCCTGGATAACATGGTGATGTCACTTCCTGGATAAAATGGTGATGTCATGACCCGACAGAGCTGTGCAGCTGTGGCTGCTGGGAGGATGATGGCAGAGGGATGCTCAGTGTCCTTCCAGTGCCCTGTGTCCCTCAGTGTTCCCCTGCCATCATCCTCTCCAGCAGCCACAGCCTGCACAGCTTTCTAGTCTGAGGAGTCTGCCACCTCTGTCCGTGACATAAACTGTCTAAATCCCAATAGAAAACCTCTCCTGCTCTGGACAGTTCCTGACATGGACAGAGGTGGAGGCAGAGAGCACTGAGTCAGGCTGGAAATAACACACCACATCCTGCAAGACATACAGCAGCTGATAAGTACTAAAACACTGAAGTAAATTAAAAATCTCTGGCATTTTATGACACCAGTTGATTTGAATTTTTTCTCTCTGGAGTACCCCTTTAATCTACCTGGTCAGTGCAGGTACCACACATTATTCTCCTATTGCATGTGGACGTTCACATCTTAGTAATGTATGAAAATGTCACCGGTGTGAGCGGCCTGATCATCTGGAGAGGGTAATTATAATGATGGGAGAACGGTCAATGGCGAGGACAGCGCAGGAGACAAGGTGTTAGAAATGCTACAGACGACATATCAGACACATCGGGTCCGAGCTTCTAGGGGTCGGCGGTCCTGACAGCTCCGGGAGATGAGATAATGAGACTCATATAGATTCATATCCTAACTAATCTCAATGGAAGCTTAAAGGAAAACTCCAGTGATCACATAATGCTACATGAATGAGCAGGAAAATCATAGGACAGATACCGAGCACAATGGGGGATATTTATCAAACATGGTGCAAAGTAAAACTGGCTCAGTTGCCCCTAGCAACCAATCAGATTCCACCTTTCATTCCTCACAGACTCTTTGGAAAATGAAAGGTGGAATCTGATTGGTTGCTAGGGGCAACTGAGCCAGTTTTACTTTACCCCATGTTTGATAAATCTCCCCCAAGGTGTCCCTGTGAGGTATTATTACAGTCCATAGAGGACCCTGGGGCTGAATGGGAGCCAGATGCTGGATTCTCACTCTCCGTTGGCGGTTTTGTCATGTGGGAGCCGTGAATCACAACAACACATTCACAGGGATAATTAACATTGTCGCTGCGGTGACATTTCCTCGCAGGAACTTATAACTATCAATTACCTGATGGTAAACATTCACTTTATACATTAACATACAGTTGAGGATTTCAGCCGGGAACATCCTCTTTTTTACTCAGCCACTTGTTTTTGTGCATTTCCTTGTATCACATGTGGTCTGGGAGCATCTTGTATCTATTTCTCTTATAACATTTTAACACTCCATGACTTTTCAACAACTTTAAAAAAAAGTTGCATAAGTGACGGATCTCCTGCTCTGGAAATCACTGCAGAACACAATAGCATTACCTGTAACAGCCATATATCCCTCCTATGTTAAAGGGGTTATCCAGTGCTACAAAAACATGGCCACTTTCTTCCAGAGACAGCATGACTCTTGTCTCCAGTTCAGGTGCGATTTGCAATTAAAGGGGTTATCCAGTACTACAAAAACGTGGCCACTTTTCCCCCTCTCTTGTCTCCAGATTGGAGGGGGTTTCAAACTCAGTTTTATTGAAGTGAATGGAGCTTAATTGCAAACCACACCTGACCTGGAGACAAGAGAGGGGGAAAAGGAGCCATGTTTTTGTAGCACTGGATAACCCCTCTAGGGTATATTTACACGAACGGACTCGCAGCGAGATTCTCGCTGCAAGTCCGGCAGGTCCTGGCAGTTCCCACACACTATATACTTGCTGCGGTCGTTCAGTATGTAATTTTACTGCCCTTAACCCCTTCTGCTCCTGCCCGGCTACCCCGCTGTAAGCATACTTTACCTGTCCTCGCTGCACAAGTCCGGCGTCCGGCCAATCAGTGGCTGCGGCTGGGCAACACACTGATTGGCCGGACGGGAGAGCAGGACGCTGGACCCGTGCAGCGAGGACAGGTAATGTATGCTTACAGCGGGGGAGCCGGGCAGGAGCAGAAGTGGTTAAGGGCGGTAGAATTACATACTGAACGACCGCAGCGAGTATATAGTGTGTGGGAACTGCCAGGACCTGCCGGACTCGCAGCGAGGATCTCACTGCGAGTCCGTTCGTGTGAATATACCCTTAAGCTCTATTCACTTCAAAGGAAATGAGTTACAAAAACCACACCCAAACTGGAGACAAGAGGGGGGCTGTCTCTTGAAGAAAGTGTCCATTTTTGTGTAGTGCTGGATAACCACTTTAAATAAATACTTTCACTCATAGCCATGTCTAAACCCCCTTTGCCCAGTGTTATCCTACCTGTAGTCCTTCATCTGTTGTAGAACCACAACTCCCAGCATGCCATAACAACCAATGACTGTCAGGTCATACTGGGAGTTATAGTTTTGTCACAACTGGAAAGCCAAAGATTAGAGACTATTGTCTTATACAACATGAATATGTACTAGAGCATGCTGGGAGCTGTAGTTTTGGAATAGCTGGAGAGGCACTTTATTATGCAAAGTAATTATATAAAAGGAAAATTCCCCTATTACAGAGATACACCACTTTCTGGCAGCATTGCCATTCAGGGATTTGGAACAGCTAAATTTGAGATAATGGGACTAAGCTGCAGTACCAGCCACAGCCACTACTAAAGGTATGGCGCTGTGCCTGATAACCTGATCAGCTGATTGGCGGGTCAGGTGGGTTATATGTATCAGAGTGACTCTGATACATTGATCCAAGTTATTGCTACAATCTTAATGGCAGATTTAGCGGCTTGTCTGTTAAATATTCATTGATGTATTCTGGGCAGAACCTTGCAATACATAATTCACTAGATGCAAATGTTCTGGCCCCAATAAGAAAGCCAAAATGGAAAAATAAGAATCATTTGTTCCTTATGACTTTAGGAAAGATACAAACAATCTGCCAGATAGGGACATAACGTGATTTACTGCTGTTTGATCATTTAAAGGGGAAGTCCACCATAAAGAGTCACACTGACAAATTTAAAGATTTTGAAACTGAGAACCCCAAACAGATTCCCTATGGAGCAAAAGATGGATTTTACAACACAAGGTCCCACCCTAAAGGCAGTGTTCCCCTTTACTTATCCCACAATAAGGAACAAGTCTGCAGTCAAACTGGTTGATTCTCATAAAACTAAAATGTAAACATTTGTAATTTTTCTAGGTAAATATTTAATATTTTCTTTTATGGGCTCCAAAAATATGAAAAAAAAAAAAAATCAAAGAATCAATACTTACTTTTAAAACTCACTTCCGGATCTTTTACTTATTTTTTCCAGATTCTCCACCACCATCATGCCGTACATGAAATCTCCTACATTGCCAAGGATATTACAGACCACCGGGCGTTCGGATACGTGTGTGGGAAGGAGGGGAACCACAGATTTGTGGCAATAAAAACCGCCCAGGCAGTAAGTATAGAAGTATAGAGATTCATTCTAAGTCAGGGGTAGGGAACCTTGGCTCTCCAGCTGTTGCAAAACTACAACTCCCATCATGCCTGGACAGCCAAAGCTTTAGCTTTGGCTGTCCAGGCATGATGGGAGTTGTAGTTTTGCAACAGCTGGGGAGCCAAGGTTCCCTACCCTTGTTCTAGGTAAACTTTAGGGACTACATGGCCAACCATGAAACTGAATGGCCAACCATGATCAGACCAATTGCATGAGATCTTATAGAGAAGGTTCTATGTCTAATGATCAGATTCATTGTATAACTTGTTTTGTCCTCCATCCATCTCTCTTACATGACACTCTGTATAGTCCTATAGTACGTTTCTCTTTATAGATGGCCTCTTCCTCAGTTGAGCATGATGAGAGCCATTATTAATAGAAATCCCATGTTGCTGCGTGTTTGATTCACGTTCTGTCACTGTCATTTATCAATACCTCTGAAAGGTTCATAATAACATGCGGTATTGAGATTGCCGCAGGTAGCGTCCACATAGACGCATGCCGCTTATGAATCAGCTCCGCATCTTATCGCCCAATCTGTAAACATGAGGCTTGGCGGCTGCAGGAAGAATTCATCATCGCCCCACGTAGGAATTCTCTTCCCTTCACCCGCTGATTAATAACCGTCCTCCTCCGGTGACATTTCCCGGTGTCTCGGAGCCCCTTTGCGAGCGTCTGATGTTAGCGAAGAGTCAGACAATATTTAGGAAACGTTTTGTTGTTGTCGCTGTCAGGGAGGAGATACATGGAATTCTTGCCGAAAAACTAATTTCAAGTATTGTCCTTCAATTTCAGGCCGAGCCAGTCATCTTGGATTTGCGAGATTTATTCCAGCTTATCTATGAACTGAAACAGAGGGAGGAAATGGAGAAGAAAGCACAAAAAGATAAACAGTGTGAACAGGCAGTATATCAGGTACCCAGATTGCAGAGGGTAAAGGGCCACGTATCTGACCCATACCATGATACCAGTGTAGGAAATTATCCGGTGAATGCAAATTGTACAACTGAACCATCAGCCATAGATGTTAAGTCAGAGGTCTCCAGATGACTACAACTCTCAGCATGCGAGGAGTATGGTCATATTTCTGACATTGTATATTGGCACCCATTGAGTTCCATGGACTGGACACAGTCTACTAGTGACAACAGGTGTATCATGTTATTTTATAAGACTCCAAACTGCAGGAATGGACCAAACATAGTCACTAGTAGACTGTGCCCAGACAATTGATCTCATGGGCAAACCTTGAGCATGCTCAGGTTCATCCGAACCCGGTCGTGTGGCATTTGATAACCGATGGCTGAAGAAGTTGGATGCGGCCCTAGGGAGTCCTGAAAAACATGGATACAGTTGATATAGTTGTATCCATATTTTCCAGGCAGCCTTAAGGCCCTATTACTCCTACAAGTAATTTGGCCTATTATCGGCCGTTATGGCCGATAATTAATGGGTGTAATAGCTCCTGTTAAAAGGCAACGATCAGTTGACATGCTTGATGTCAGCTGATCCTTGTCTTTCAACATGTTGAAAAAAACTTCAGCAATAAGGACGGTGTGCCGGCCATCGCTCCGTGTAATAGGAATGGTGGCAGCAGATCGCCGCTATCTCCTAGAGGCCACTCGGACCATCTAAAGATCTTTCGGGGAGCCCTTACCGCAGCTTTCCGCATCCACCCCCCCACCCTCGCTCTTACCTGCTCGCTGTTGGTGCATGTAATAGTAAGCACTGATCTGATAGGTTGGCGCTCGCTTGCTCCTCCTGTATAGGGCCTTTACTGCTGTATCCATCTTCTTCAACCACCTGTGATCAAATGCTGCACGATCAGGTTCACTCATCTCTAGTAATGACTGAAGACCACAGACACTAGCTGATGGGTCTCCAATTGGCACTCTCCACTTCTTACTCAACTAGAATCATCAGTGTGCTATAGTTTCATAACAGCCGTAGAACCACTGCATTAGATGAAGGTTTGGCATAGAAAGATGGTTCCCATATGTATGGTTATGTGGACATGCCAGTGATCAAACAATTTCAGTATTGACATATAGATGCAGCAGAGTTGAGTTTGTCACTGTACCATAGCCAAGGCTTCATTCACATTGCGTTCAGGATGTAAGGTATGTTAGCGAATATATGTTGGAATATCTGCTCGTAGTGGGTACATTGAGTTTACTGGACTGAATGTAGGCTAGCAGTGACTATCTCTGTCCCAATTCCAAAACAAAACACAAAAAAAGTACCGAAGCCAAACATAGTCACTAGTAGCCTTCATTCACAATGGAGTGGGGCTTAAGACTGTCATTCTTCAAAACCCAATGAAATTCTGTATGTTCAGCTCTGCTACATCTGTACTCGGGCCACAAAAATCCAACCCAACCAGTCAAAGTATTTGCCTTAGAATTGGCTGGGTGATTCTAATGTGATCTGTCGGCACTTTATTTATTATCCTTTCCAGATCATAGAAAAGTCCTATAAAGGCCAGATCATAGGATAGTCCTCTAAAAGCATTGGTCAGCTTTACCCAATAAAACATAAACTATAGAATTTCTTAGAATTAGAAAACTAGATATAAGATTGATGCCAGGTTTGAGGTACCGCAATGGGATCCGGCTGCGCCTTCGCTATACTGTATTTTGCGGTACAGTAATGGGCACAATCATTGCTCCTATGTAAAATGTATAGTCCAGTATAGTCAAGTGTGCAGGATGTATTAGCACATGTCAGGGGATCTGCAGTATTTCCAGCCTTGTCTTTCCTGTGTCTTTCATTCCGATCACAATCCTTATTCACTTTTGCCTTTTTTATGTCCGCTTTTCTTTCTCCTTCCGCTTGCATTGCTTCAGACAATTTTGGAAGAAGATGTAGATGATCCTGTTTACCAGGTAACCTCATCTGGCGGAGAAACAATACAATCTGCTGTAAATAAATGTGTGGAGCGGCGATAATGCGATACACAGTTACGGTTTATTAAGGGGTCATAAACAGGATATATCATTCCTATCCGCCCCAACTGAAACCAATTACGATACTGTCTCAGCCTCTCTGTGATCTATTGTTTCATCTTATTTTACTGCTCGCTTATTTAAATAGGAATTGAATATTATTCCAATCCAGATTAAAGTGTTTAATTTTTAGTACGCTATTAAGAATAGAGATTGGGACTTTTATGAGACGGCCCTTTGGGTATAGGTCTGGATTGGCTAATGTTCTAGCTAATTGTGTGCATTTTCCTAGCGCCATCCGGCTCCGTAATGAGGAAAATTTATTGTCTGTGTATCCACTGGAAATCTTATACATTTATGGGTTAAAAAAGAACACAGCTGGTGTGTAGCTATAGGGCGGAGCATATATGCCCCTCCCACAACCCCACATAAAACATCTAATGCCCATTAAAGGGAGATGAGCCCCCAAATTATATGTATAATGTATAATATCTAACATTACTATGTACAATTATATTAAGTTCCATTAGTATGGGTTGGCCCTCTTTTTTATGATGTCATAGTTACACCTATGATGTCATCCCATGAGTCCAAAATACCTCTATGGGTACACAATTCTACCCATTTACTTGAATGTGAATCACGTAACAGGTTCTATAGGATTGAAATATAAAAAAATACACACTCACTGCTTCCTTTAAGAAACAGTGCCACTCCTGTCCTGAGGTTGTGTGTGCTATTGCAGCTCGGTTCCATTGAAGTTAATGAAGCTGAGTTGTAATATCACTAACAACCTGATGACGGGGGTGGCGTTATTTTTGGAAGAGAGCAGCGATGTGTGTTTCTCTATTGCTGTAAAACGCCCTTTTACGTCACTGAATAGCTATATGAACGTAGAACCCTGCTCGATGATCCAGAATTCCCTAATAGGGTGTATGAATAATGAATTTTCTAAACTGGACAAAACAAAGAACATTGCCGTGCAGTCTGATTATATTATAGATCAGGAGGAGCTGATCCGATTGATATATGGTTATGTGGTTTCTGGGCTCAGGAGTCCAGTGGGTGGTCCTATGCAGTGACTGACAGTTACATATGTAGAGTAGGACTGCCCACTGGACTCCTGAGCCCAGAGAGAACAGAGATTTCAATCAATAATTTCTAAATTCTGCTGAACAATTTTACACACAACTGTATATCAATCTGCTCAGCTCCTCCTCTATAACATGGTAGATTGGGAATAATTCTAATGGTAATGATCCTCCTTAATGAGCCTGTCGGTAGGTGTAGGCTGTCCTAGCTAAGGGTAGCATAAACTAGTGACAGAGAAGCTGAACAGAATGATGTATCATTTACATTGTTCTGTGCAGCTGATCCAGAGATATCCATGTACATGGACAATAAGTAGTCCTCTCTATTATGTGCATGTGCCCAGTAGTCCTGGATATTCATGAGAAGCAGAAAACTCCACCCACCAACTGCTGATTGGCAGTTATCTATCCATGCTGTGTATAGGCAGTCAGCTGTCAATCAGCAACTGGAGGGTGGGGGGAGGGGGCATGGCAATAATCCTATTCTACTGCATATTAGGAGAACGGCTGAACAGAATGATGTAAGTAATACACCGATCTGTTCAGCATTTCTTTCACTAGTTTATGCTGCCCTCATTTAAAGCAGTATACAGCTAGTGACAGATTCCCTTTAAGTGTTATGGTTATCCTGAAGTCAATATTCTTAAATCAATAAAATCGCAAGAAAGAAACAGCAGCGGCACAGCAGGAGTTACCTTCCCGTGAAACACATTCTCCCATCCAATATATAAGGAGTGAGTCCTTGCAGGCAGATAGAACAGGTATTCAGCTATGTCTTTCAGTTCATCATATTGTATAGAAGGAAATTAGCAGCACTCACCACTTTGTAGCAAATTCATCGTTCCTTTATTGAGAAAACCAAAACATTTTCATCGCAGGTGAGACGCCAGACCATGCCAAAACTATGTTAGGTGGCAACACAGTTTTGGCGTGGTGTGGTGTCTCACCTACGATGAAAATATTTTGTGTTTTTTTCAATAAAGGAACGTTGAAATTGCTACAAAGTGGTGAGTGCCGCTAATTTCCTTCTATACGATATGATTCTTTATAAAATGTATCTTTATAGCAGCCAGAGCTGCATTTTTCTGATGCAGAGCGGATTCTGGCTATCTGCATCCACCACTAGGGGGAGCTCAAGGGCATACCTCATACTATGCTATTATGCAGTTTAAAGTAAGCTTCTTCTAGTGGTGGCTGTACGCAGTCAGTATGTTACATGTAAAAGCTATGTCTGTACAGGAGCTTTGAAGCAATGTGTCCGAATTATGGACATCTGTATAAAGAATTGATCATAGTAACTTGTAAAAGGATAGAACCCCCCTTAAAGACCATGCAGAGCTTTTAAATGTATTGTAATAAATGTTTTGATAATCTGGAGCTTTAGTAATGCTGGAACTATTCTAAAATGACACAAATGATATCAGTGCTCGGCTCTTCCATGAGCACAATGGCCTCCGACAATATAGGTCAAACAGTTCTATGGAACCAGAGGCGGTTGTGTTAAACTGCAGGAGTCTCGCGGTTTCCCCTTTGTAGATTCAGACTTTCCTCTGTGTGACTCTCACAGCCGGGCGGCAGTCACATTGTTTCACTATTAATCCAGAATTAATAAGCTTAGCGAGTCGAATCAGATTATCTAGATCCACATTGAGTGAGATGGCGGCACAGGTCCCTGTAATTCACGGCACACAGCCATCAAAGTCACATACAGCACGCTCTAATCTACTGGAGTCTATCAGCGATGAAGTATCTGGGTTATCGGGACTCTGATCCTCGTAATATTGACCAGCTCCATGTCGGTCCTGCAGGTCTGGGGTGTAAAAGGTTCCCTCTTATAGATACATGAAAGCGCTCCATGATCAAACACCTGGATGAGCCACAGATGTGCGGTGTGCATATTAAAGGGGTGCTCTGGAGAATTTTTTTTTAATCAACTAGTCAGGGAAAAAAAAAAAAAAAAAAAAAAAAATATATATATATATATATATATATATATATTGGTCAAAAAGTAGGTGGACAGTATATGTAATAGGGTTATGGACTCCGGGGAAGATATATCAAACATAATGTAAAGTGAAACTGGCTCAGTTGCCCCTAGCAACCAATCAGATTCTACCTTTCATTTTCCAAAGATTCTGTGAGGAATGAAAGGTGGAACCTGATTGGTTGCTAGGGGCAACTGAGTTAGTTTCACTTTACATCATATTTGATAAATCTCCCCCTTTATAACCCTATTACTAGGGATGGTCCGAACCGAGTTCGTACGAACCCGAACCCTCGGCAGCGGTTCCATCGGGAGGACCGCCTGGAAAACTGGCCATAGGCTGTATCCCAGTTTTCCAGGCGTTACTCCCGCTGGATCCGCCCGCTCCGCAGCAGGAATCTGCTGCCGAGCATTCGGGTTCATACGAACCCGTACCTCGGCAGGTTCGGACCATCCCTACCTATTACACATACTGTCCATCTACTTTTGGATCACCCTGTATATATACAGTATATATCATTAGACATATCCGGGCAGCCCTGGCTTTTAGTGTAAAATAATAAAGTTTATACATACCTGTCCATGCTCTCCATTGTCTTCCTGGCTGCTGCCCGTCGCCACTGCTTCAGAGCCCATCTCTGAAGTGACAGGCCACTCAGCTAAATACCGGCTGCGGTGCTGTCCAGAGATCGGCTCTGAAGTTCCAGTGGCTACAGTGGGGGGCAGAAGCCAGAAAGATACCAGGGAATGGGCAGAAGCGCTGGGAAGCATGGAGAGGTATGCATATTCTATATCATTCTCTTTACACATTCATCAGCCGTCAGCCGTGCATTACTATTAGACATAGCTATGATTGCTATCCTCGGCTGATAGTTGTCTAGACTATGATTCGGCAGATCATCGCTCCGTATAATAGGGCCCTTATATAGATTAGTTAATTAGGATCTATATAAAAATCTCAAGTCTTCCAGTACTTATCAGCTGCTGTATGTCCTGCAGGACATACAGCAGTTTTCTTTCTACTCTGACACAGTGTCCTCTGCTGCCACCTCTGTCCATGTCAGGAACCGTCCAAAGCAGGAGAGGTTTTGCTGTGGGGATTTTCTACTGCCCTGGACAGTTCCTGACATGGACAGAGGTGGCAGCAGAGAGCACTGTGTCAGACTGGAAAGAATACACCACTTCCTGCAAGACATACAGCAGCTGATAAATATTCAAAAGTAAATAAAAGTTATTTGCAAATCTATTTAACTTTCTGACACCTGTGAATTTAAAAATAAAAATTCTCTGGAGTACCACTTTAACATCAAATTGTGATTATTATTATTATTATTATTTTTTTTTGTGATCACTAACACATATATAACAGCAACCTAAAAGCAACAGTCCGTCCTATATAAATAAAGCCAAATCACTGTATACTAAAAAGTTCTTCTTGTAATGCTTGTAATGCTGCATGTACACTGGTGAAATTCTCTGTTTTGCTGCTTTCTCCATTTTGTATCTGAATTTCCGTCTTTTCTATTTTTCCTGCTGTCCCTTGCGCTCTCCCTCCTCTGCTGGATGCCGCTTATAGTACATAGTGTTTGAAGCTGGCCATGAGTCCATACGTGATCCAGACACTGAGGAAAGCATATACCAGGTACTAGCATTGTCATATAATGTCATTGTATTGTATACTAAGCCAGACTGCACATACTATGTACAGGAATGTCACTAGAAGTGTATCTATACTGCAGGTGTTATCATACTGAACTAAGGGAACATAACAACCATAACAAAGACCAACTCCAGTCATAACTGACAACTACATGAAAGAGTGGTTACTAATAGGAACATGGCATTTCTAGACAATAATACATACTGTAATACTACTGCAAGAATATGCTATAGTGCTGAATCACAGTTTATACTATAGTACTGAAATCTACGGGCTCGTTCCCACTGAGCAAAAGCAGCTGAATTTCTGCGCTGAATCAGCGCTGAAATTTCAGCCGTTAAAATAGGTGCAGAGCTAATTTCCATTGTGTTGAATGGAAATTCTGCTCTGCAGTTCACACAGTGGAATTTCCGCACTGAACTAATCCGCTTTCCGCCAGAAGAATGAACATGTTCATTCTTCCGCTAGCGGAAGCCTATACAAATCAATGGGGCTCTGATTTTCTGTTTCAGCGCGGATTCAGCGCGGAATACAAGCGTAATACAAGCGGAAATTACTCGCTGAATCAGCGCGGAAATGGGGAAAAGGGGGGGGAGGAGGATTCTAGTATATGTTCTGGTATAGTCTAGTTTACTCACCAAATACTCGCTGAATTTCAGCGCTGAATGCATGCGGATTCAGCGCGGATTCCTCGAGTATTCCGCGCTGAATTTGTCAAGAGCTGATTACGAGCTGAACACTTTCCTAGCAGAATACGCAGGGATTCTGCTTGCATTCTGCTTATATTCTGCTCGGAATTCAGCGTCAGTTGATTTCAGGCGGAAATATTTCCTTGCGTAATCCGCTCCTTTTGCTCTGTGTGAACGTAGCCTAAGAATATATCTATAATACTAGAATATAACTCATAACAATACTGCTCCTATATACAAGAATATAACTACTATAATACTGCTCCTATATACAAGAATATAACTACTATAATACTGCTCCCTATATACAAGAATATAACTACTATAATACTGCTCCTATATACAAGAATATAACTACTATAATACTGCTCCTATATACAAGAATATAACTACTATAATACTGCCCCTATATACAAGAATATAACTACTATAATACTGCCTCCTATGTACAAGAATATAACTACTATAATACTGCTCCTTTATACAAGAATATAACTACTATAATACTGCTCCTATGTACAAGACTATAACTACTATAATACTGCTCCTATATACAAGAATATAACTACTATAATACTGCTTCCTATATACAAGAATATAATTACTATAATACTCCTCCTATATACAAGAATATAACTACTATAATACTGCTTCTATATACAAGAATATAACTACTATAATACTGCTCCTATATACAAGAATATAGCTACTATAATACTGCTCCTATATACAAGAATATAACTACTATAATACTGCTCCTATATACAAGAATATAACTACTATAAAACTGCTCCTATATACAAGAATATAACTACTATAATACTGCTCCTATATACAAGAATATAACTACTATAATACTGCTCCTATATACAAGAATATAACTACTATAATACTGCTCCTCTATACAAGAATATAACTACTATAATACTGCTCCTATATACAGTACAAGAATATAACTACTATAATACTGCCCCCTATGTAAAACATGAAGACATATAGAATAATAAATGAGATTATGATGTAATACTGGTAAAGAACATATTGTCCTTTATTTTTATTATCATCTGTCCATTATTATTATTATTATTACTATTATTATTTATGCACAATAACAACCTGGAAATACAGAAGATCTGATACATTGTCTAAATATTCTGAGCAGGTTTGGCAGCCAATATAGTGCACTGGCTGTAACATTTACATTAGGATGAAGTATTTTCTCTTTTCCGGTCTCTCACATGTATTAGGATGGTAGTGCACTGCAGGTCGTGTACACTTACCGGGGATGTAATCAAGTGATTGTTCTCAGGTGTACGGATTTTACCGAATAATATTAGGACTGACGCTCACATTTGCTGTAAACTCATTGGAGTACATTAACTAACATACGCCCCTGGCATACAGAATAGAAAAGGGGCAGATTCATTTGGTGATATATCAGTATAAGTAATGTAATGTATGTACACAGTGACCCCACCAGCAGAATAGTGAGTGCAGCTCTGGAGTATAATACAGAATGTAACTCAGGATCAGTACAGGATAAGTAATGTAATGTACAGTATGTACACAGTGACCCCACCAGCAGAATAGTGCAGCTCTGTAGTATAATACAGGATGTAACTCAGGATCAGTACAGGATAAGTAATGTAATGTATGTACACAGTGACCCCGCTGGCAGAATAGTGAGTGCAGCTCTGGAGTATAATACAGGATGTAACTCAGGATCAGTACAGGATAAGTAATGTATGTACACAGTGACTCCACCAGCAGTATAGTGAATGCAGCTCTGGAGTATAATACAGGATGTAACTCAGGATCAGTACAGGATCAGTAATGTAATGTATGTACACAGTGACCCCACCAGCAGAATAGTGAGTGCAGTTGTGGAGTATAATACAGGATGTAACTCAGGATCAGTACAAGATAAGTAATGTAATGTATGTACACAGTGACCTCACCAGCAGAATAGTGAGTGCAGCTCTGGAGTATAATACAGGAATCGGATGTAACTCAGGATCAGTATAGGATAAGTAATTTAATGTAAGTACACAGTGATTCCACCAGCAGAATAGTGAGTGCAGCTCTGGAGATACCAAGCACATATATACAGTATAGCATTGTGACCAGAGGGGGTATACAGCCCATTCTCATCCCCATCTCTCCACTCTTCTATACTCTCTGTAATCTTGGGTTTGTGTCTCTCCCCATTAGCAGAATACAGGAGGTGGGTTGTGTATTGTTCCAGGTGTCACATCACAATTCCTCCTCAGTATATACACTGTATACAATGGTTGTTTCTTTCCTCTCTGAATTCCTGAGTGATTTGGTCTCTGAAGTATCTTTCAATTATTTATTTTGTTGCTGTTTTTCAGCGTTTTTGTTGCTTTTGTTCTTCCTCTCTAAACAATATCATTGTCACACAGTATTTCATCTGATGTGACATCTTGCATGGGTTTTTAGTATCTGTAACATCTGATCCATAGTTGTCAGAAGGCTCTCAGTGACTTTTGTGGTGACATAAAGCTGCATTATAGAACTTCAGCTCTGGAGTCATGACCCTCTGCACTGTCCTATGTCCGAGGTCCTGCCCTTTCCACCATATAACTGTCAGTCCATCAGCACACTCCTCTCCTGACATCCTCTGTGCTGCTGGATACCCTGCACATCACTGCTTGTTACATACAATTCTGTTGTCAGGATCATCAGTATCAACACACTCCTCTCCTGAAATACTCATCATCCGCCACTGATCACTGTGCCCAGTCTGATACTGGCGGGCTGGGCCCAAGGGGTGCGAGGAGTCTGCTGAGATCTCCTGATGTACAGCATTGTAATTCTCCTCATCCCGGGAAGATGCTGGGGTCACAGGGATTCTGGATGATAGTGCACAGCTGCCTGCCAGGACAAGAGGCCTGTATACATGCCAGTCAGCCTGGCACAGGGAGGCAGAGAAACAGCAACCATTCCATCCCAGCCAAGGATGGGGACCAGTGACTGGCTGAGTGTATGGTGTAGATACCTCCAGATGTATAGTTCTGTATAGCTCTGTATAGCACTGTATAGTTCTGTATGGCCCTGTATAGTTCTGTATGGCCCTGTATAGTTCTGTATGGCTCTGTATAGTTCTGTATGGCTCTGTATAGCACTGTATGGCCCTGTATAGTTCTGTATGGCCCTGTATAGTTCTGTATGGCTCTGTATAGTTCTGTATGGCCCTGTATAGTTCTGTATGGCTCTGTATAGTTCTGTATGGCTCTGTATAGCACTGTATGGCTCTGTATAGTTCTGTATAGCTCTGTATAGCACTGTATGGCCCTGTATAGTTCTGTATGGCTCTGTATAGTTCTGTATAGTTCTGTACAGCTCTGTATAGTTCTGTATGGCTCTGTATAGTTCTGTATGGCTCTGTATAGTTCTGTATAGTTCTGTACAGCTCTGTATAGTTCTGTATGGCTCTGTATAGTTCTGTATGGCTCTGTATAGTTCTGTATGGCTCTGTATAGTTCTGTATGGCTCTGTATAGCTCTGTATAGCACTGTATAGTTCTGTATGGCTCTGTATAGTTCTGTATGGCTCTGTATAGTTCTGTATGGCTCTGTATAGTTCTGTATGGCTCTGTATAGCACTGTATGGCTCTGTATAGTTCTGGATGACTCTGTGTAGTTCTGTATAGTTCTGTATAGCTCTGTGTATTTCTGTATGGCTCTGTATAGTTCTGTATGGCTCTGTATGGCTCTGTGTAGTTCTGTGTAGTTCTGTATAGTTCTGTATAGCTCTGTATAGCACTGTATGGCTCTGTATAGCACTGTATGGCTCTGTATAGCTCTGTATAGCACTGTATAGCTCTGTATAACACTGTATGGCTCTGTATAGCACTGTATGGCTCTGTATAGCACTGTATGGCTCTGTATAGCACTGTATGGCTCTGTATAGTTCTGTATAGCACTGTATGGCTCTGTATAGCACTGTATGGCTCTGTATAGCACTGTATGGCTCTGTATAGCTCTGTATAGCACTGTATAGCTCTGTATAGCACTGTATGGCTCTGTATAGCACTGTATGGCTCTGTATAGCTCTGTATAGCACTGTATGGCTCTGTATAGCACTGTATGACTCTGTATAGCACTGTATGGCTCTGTATAGTTCTGTATGGCTCTGTATAGTTCTGTATGGCTCTGTATAGTTCTGTATGGCTCTGTATAGTTCTGTATAGCTCTGTATAGCACTGTATGGCCCTGTATAGTTCTGTATGGCTCTGTATAGCTCTGTATAGTTCTGTATAGTTCTGTACAGCTCTGTATAGTTCTGTATGGCTCTGTATAGTTCTGTATGGCTCTGTATAGTTCTGTATGGCTCTGTATAGTTCTGTATGGCTCTGTATAGCACTGTATGGCTCTATATAGTTCTGGATGACTCTGTGTAGTTCTGTATAGTTCTGTATAGCTCTGTGTAGTTCTGTATGGCTCTGTATGGCTCTGTGTAGTTCTGTGTAGTTCTGTATAGTTCTGTATAGCTCTGTATAGCACTGTATGGCTCTGTATAGCACTGTATAGCACTGTATAGCTCTGTATAGCTCTGTATAGCACTGTATGGCTCTGTATAGCACTGTGTGGCTCTGTATAGCACTGTATGGCTCTGTATAGTTCTGTATAGCACTGTATAGCTCTGTATAGCACTGTATGGCTCTGTATAGCACTGTATGGCTCTGTATAGCACTGTATGGCTCTGTATAGCTCTGTATAGCACTGTATGGCTCTGTATAGCACTGTATAGCACTGTATAGCTCTGTATAGCACTGTATGGCTCTGTATAGCTCTGTATAGCACTGTATAGCTCTGTATAGCACTGTATGGCTCTGCATAGCACTGTATAGCTCAGTATAGCACTATATGGCTCTGTATAGTTCTGTATGGCTCTGTATAGTTCTGTATGGCTCTGTATAGTTCTGTGTAGTTCTGTACAGCTCTGTACAGTTCTATGTGGCTCTGTATAGTTCTGTATAGTTCTGTATAGCTCTGGATAGTTTTGTATGGCTATGTATAGCTCTGTATAGTTCTGTATATCTCTGTATGGCTCTGTATAGTTCTGTATAGTTTTGTATGGCTCTGTATAGTTTTGTATGGCTCTGTATAGCTCTGTATATCTCTGTATGGCTCTGTATAGTTCTGTATGGCTCTGTATTGTTTTGTATGGCTCTGTATAGTTCTGTATATCTCTGTATGGCTCTGTATAGTTCGGTTTGGCTTTGTATGGCTCTGTATAGTTCTGTATATCTCTGTATGGCTCTATATAGTTCGGTTTGGCTCTGTATAGCTCTGTATAGTTTTGTATGTCTCTGTATAGTTCGGTATGGCTCTGTATAGTGCTGTATAGTTCTGTATGGCTCTGTATAGTTCTGTATAGTTCTATATAGCTCTGTATAATTTTGTATGGCTCGGTATAGTTCTGTATAGTTCTGTATGGCTCTGTATACCTCTGTATAGTTCTGTATATCTCTTTATGGCTCTGTATAGCACTATATAGTTCTGTATAGCTCAGTATGGCTCAGTATAGCTCTGTATAGTTCTATATAGCTCTGTATAGTTTGTAAAGTTCTGCACAGCTCAGTATGGCACTGTATGGCTCCGTATTGCTCTATATAGCTCTTTATAGTTCTGTAAGGCTCTATATGACTCTATATAGCTCTGTATAGATCTGTATATCTCTGTACATTTCTGTATAGTTCTGCATAGCTGAGTATGGCTCTGTATAGCTCTATATAGTTCTGTATAGCTCAGTATGGCTCAGTACAGCTCTGTATAGTTTGGTATAGCTCTCTGTATAGCACTATATAGCTCTGCAAAGTTTTGTATAGCTATCTATCTATCTATCTCTATCACCTGTAGTAAAAGATAAAGAGAATCAGCATGTGACCAGTCTGTGATTCCTGATGTAGCATCTACAGTCACTCCACTGGGAGGTGGGGATGGGGGGGGGGGGGGGGGGGGGGTTGACGCCAGATGGTGTTGTATAGGTACTTTATGGTGGTACCCCTGTGCCAGCCGGTCGGTTCCGTATGATGCAGTGGAGGGTTATTGGTAACGGTTGTCTCTTCTGATGTTCTGGTCAGAGCCCACAAGGTGATCTGAGAAACATAGTTTAGCCTGCAGCTCCTCTACAGGAGAAAAGAAGTATTACATAGTGCCTATTGAGGTGAATGGCACTGGTGGTCCTCCAGCTAATATAGGAAGGTCCTATATTACATTTATTAAACATTCTTTATATAATCCTCCACTCTGCAAATTATTGTATTTTATGTTCCTTATTTTTTTTCTCTTTTTTATGCATACTTTATACTATCAGCCTCTGAGTATTGGATAGATCTGGTTTCGCACCATGTCCATACTGGATCTGCAGCTAGCTATGTCTGTCTTGTATTTGTCCTGACATAACTGTTCTGTGTGTGACTGTGATACATTTACATTCCATATTTACCTAGAACATATCTGACTTAATTCTAGGTTCCTACCAGCCATAAGAAAGAAGGTGTCTATGACGTGCCAAAAAGTCAGCCGATAAGTGTACGTATCATTTCTTATCTTAAGACATTTCTATTGCTATCTATGCATCTATGATAACATATGACTGTGTTCAGTTAAAATATTATATCCGGGGAGTAGAGGCCTAATAGGCTCTTTTTGACCCCTTAATAACACAAATGCACATTGGGTGTGACTGCAAAACATCCCCATATTGACTCTGTATGACTCTGAATGTTTAAAGGGATTGTCCAGAATTTCCGAAAACAGCATTAAATGTGTCCACTTGTATTGCAGTTCAGCACCTTTTAGCTGCAATACCAGACACAAACTAAGGGATAAGGGTGGCGCTGTTCCAGGAAAAAAAAAAGTCCCCCCCCCCCCTTATTTTGGATAATCCTATTTAATTTACTTTAAGATCAGCTGACACAAGCCTCAAAATGATCGTGCACCCCTTCTTTCTGTTCACATCAATGGTCGGTAATGCTGTTCCTGGTGCTGTCAGTGTATCACTTGTGTTTTAATGTGTAGGATGCCTGGTGAATTGGGGGGACAACTATTTTTTTTCTTCTTTTTTCTTCAGGTTGTCCTATGTGAGCTGTCACATAATGTCTCAGAATTAGGTTTTTAGGTTGTTATGTGATGGTTCTCGTGGTTTTTATCTAGTCTGTGATATGTAAGTCATAGTGAAGCAACCACATGGACCACTTACTTCCTAATATTATATTACTGTTACTCTTGTGTGAATGGGGCCTAAGGATGCAGTCACACATACAGGATCTGCTGCAGATCTGCAGATATCAATGTAACTAAATGCATCAATCTGCAGCAGATCCTGTTTAAGTGAATTCTTAAATTAAAAAGTATAGAAATGTCTGTACAATTTTCTACTTTTGGGTCATAAAAATTGTTGGGAGGTATGGTACCGCACAGGGCTGGCGTCAGCATGGGGCTTACCAGGGCAAATGTTAGAGCCCAGAGAGGTAGAGGGGCCCGGTGTTCTAATGTTCAGCCCCCTCACTGTAGCGCAGGTTGAGAGGGCTGAATATTAGAAGACACAGGAGACAGAGCAGGACCTGCACAGAGAGAGGAAAGGGTGAAGGACCTGATCACATGACCCAAAGGTCCTCAGAGTGGAGAGCAGCCCCACATACAGTATAGCCTCATGGCTGCCCCAACATAGTGTATAGCAGGGGTCCCCAAACCTTTTACACAGGGGGCCAGTTCACTGTCCCCCAGAGCGGTGGAGGGCTGGATTATATGCTGCGGCTATATCTGGTCCGCAGGGAGCTGTTGCTGCTGGAGGACAACACTGTCTCTGCCCTGAAGAGGAGGTGGAGTGGAGGATCATACTGCTCACCTGTCTCTGGTCCAGGGGAGGAGCATTGGGGGTGGCTTTGGATGATGGAGTTGTAGTTTACCACAGCCACACAGGAGCATGCTGGGAGCTGTAGTTCTACCAAAGCGACACGGGCATGCTGGGAGTTGTAGTTCTACCACAGCCACACAGGCTCATGCTGGAAGCTGTAGTATTACCACAGCCACACATGAGCATGCTGGAAGCTGTTGTATTACCACAGCCACACAGAAGCATGCTGGGAGCTGTAGTTCTACCTCTGTCACACAGGAGCATGCTGGAAGCTGTAGTTCTACCACAGCCACACAGGAGCATGCTGGGAGCTGTAGTTCTACCTCTGTCACACAAGAGCATGCTGGGAGCTGTAGTTCTCCCTCTGTCACACAGAAGCAAGCTGGGAGCTGTAGTTCTCCCTCTGTCACACAGAAGCAAGCTGGGAGCTGTAGTTCTACCACAGCCACACAGGAGCATGTGTGGCTAAAGGAGAAGGTATGTGTTTAGGAGGACAGTGACAGAAACTTTATATACAGCAGTGTGAATGGCTTAGTGTAAGTGCAGCCACATTAAAGCAGCAGTGTGTATAGCTGAGTGTGAGTGCAGGCACATTATAGTGGGAAAGGCTGACAGATCTGCCATGATTTGGAAGGTGGGGGAGAATTCCTGGGTCAGAGTACAGGGCTGTAGACCACCCTGTGAAGGCAAAACGCTCTTAATCCACGTTACTCTTAAACCAAGGTACCAGTGTGTATATATATATATATATATATATATATATATAAATATCCTTTGTGTAACAGATTCTATTTTCTTTGTATAATTTTCAGTACATTTTTAGCCTTTGACATTTCTTTTGGTAGCGATCAGCGCTGGCGGACGGTTAGATTAGATCGCGGCATTTGTCAGAGAGGCGTCTTAATTAGGGCGCGATGCTGAAGCGCAATGTAATCACCTCTGACAGCGCTATCTCATATGTCACATCTGACATTTCCTCCCGTATCTGCTGAAATAACCCTTTACTGCCCGAGCCCCCAGACCTTACCCAGAACTTGCAGCACGTCATATATGTTATATAGCAGTAATCCCCTACCTTAAGCTCTGCTGCAAAACTACAACTCCCAGCATGCTCTGACAGATAATGTACTGGCCATTTTGTATTCTCCAGCTACAACTGGAGCTGCATTCAAAAAGACCTCCTGTCTAGCGCCTTCTAGAGGATACGTACTGATGCGTTGCATTGTGGGAGATGTAGTGAACGCCCAGAATATCTGATGTAAGCCTCCATCTTCCATGATGCAATACAGATTTGTGAATGCAACTGGAAAAGGACATAAAGATGTAATATTGCATGATACCCGCAGTGCTGACCCTTCTAGGGGTATTCTCGTCCCATGCATTTCTGATGGGTCACACCCCAAGTTGGAGCCAAGCGAGGAAGCTATTAGGGGCCAGAACCAATAGGGGTCCTAGAGGTAAGACCTCTCAGACATTAATACCCCTTTAAATCACCCCTTCAATGCTTAGACATGGCAAATAAGTATCAAAATCAGATTTTGAAGTAGATTTTACATTATACTGTACTGTATACTGCCACCCCTGCCTACTGGTGGTTTGTGGTATTGCAGCTTCGACACATATAGCTGAGCTGCAATACCTGACACGTCCTGTGGCTTAAGGCGGCACTGTTTCTATAAGAAAGCAGTTGGTCAGGCTGTATTGTAGAGTTGCCGGTCCTTTAATCGTCCCCCCGTCTTTGTGCAGAACGCGGCTGCCAGACGCTCATACAACATCTTTATGACACAAAATAATTAAGTTGAGTTGAAAAATAATAACTTTGTGTCCACAGGCGTTAATAACAGCGCGGGGAGGTTTATGGCGCACGCTTCGTCTGAGCTCGCACTTCTCCGCTGGAATCGCTTTCTGACAGCGCAGCAGCTTCCCATATAATTGTAATGGGGGGATACAAATCATCTCCCTGCACCCCCCACAGATGCGCCACACTGTATCTAAGCCTGTGATAAGCAATACTGACTGTTGTTGAGCTAGTGTGTGTTTCCAGTTTTATTATACCTTATACTATCTGTTGAGTTAGTGTATCTAAGCCTATCATGTGTGATACTGTCTACTGAGCTAGAGTATCTAATGCTTTTATGCCTGATACTGTTCATTGAGCTAGTGTATCTAAGCATTCAAAGTATAATACTGTTCATTGAGCCATATGTGATACTGTCTGCTTAGCCTACAATGTGTAATGCTGTTTGCTGAGCTATGTATCTAAGCCTGTTTTGTTTGATACTGACCGTGGAGCTGCTGTATCTCGGTCTATAATATATAAAACTAGTTTCTAAACTTTATATTAAAGCCTATAAGGTACAATATGGTCTGCTCAGCCACTGTATCTTAAGCCCCTATTTCACAGGTCGTTTAGAGGAGCAAACGAGCGCTCGTTTGCTCCTCGTTCCCCGCTCGCTCAACGCAGCAGCAGCGAGCGGGTGAGTGTGGGAGGGGCGGCGGGGAGCTGCGGGGGGGCTGCCCGGAGGATCGCTGATCTATGCCATAGGTGATACTGTTTGCTGAGCTGTGTATCTAAGCCTATCACATAAATCTGTAGGTTAACAGGTGTATCCAAGCCTATCATGTGTCATACTGTTTGCTGAGCAGTAGTATATAAGTTTCTCATGTGTGATACTGGGCCGAGTTGCTGTATCTAAGTCTATGCAAGTGCTGAGCAGTATATCTAAGCCCATTAAGTGTTTGCTGAGCAGTTGTATCTAAGGTTATCATGTTTGATACCGTCTGCTGCTATATATACATACTATGGGGTAGATTTATCAAACATAGTGTAAAGTGAAACTGCTCTGAAGTTCCAGCAGTGGCGACGGGCAGCAGCCAGGAAGACAATGGAGAGCATGGACAGGTATGTATAAACTTTATTATTTTACACTAAAAGCCAGGGCTGCCCGGACATGGCTAATGATATATACTGTATATATACAGGGTGATCCAAAAGTAGATGGACAGTATGTGCAATAGGGTTATAAAGGGGGAGATTTATCAAACATGGTGTAAAGTGACCCTGGCTCAGTTGCCCCTAGCAACCAATCAGATTGCACTTTTCATTCCTCACAGACTCTTTGGAAAATGAAAGGTGGAATCTGATTGGTTGCTAGGGGCAACTGAGCCAGTTTCACCTTACACCATGTTTGATAAATCTCCCCCTATATGTATATAGTACATGTTTGGTATATATTCCATTGTATCTAAGCCTGAGACATATAATCTACAGTACTTGTTCTCCCTTGTGTGTATCACATCAGTTTTAGTAGCTGATGCATTGTCCCCTCTGTTTCATCACCAGATCTTCTCACATCTGTGAACAGTATAAATTGGGGTCCCCTGACCCGTCCCCCTGCGGTGCGCAGAGCGCAGCCCTGGCCTTTGGCGGAGGCGGGCGGATCGGGAGGTTATCCGCATGCCATGCATCATCCTCCTGACTCTCCTCTGACAGATCCTTGAACTGATACATTCCATATTTACACTAATAAGATACAATGTGACAAGTGAAGAACACCCACAGTCATCTCTTAAAGGGACACTACACTTTAATGCTATTTTCAGTACTGAGTCCCACAGAGACATTCACATTATGTAACTGATATCAGCTGTCAAATTTAGATGTACTGGCCCTTTAAGTCTCCATATGTGATACCAAATCTATCATTGACCTATCAGTCACTTGATACTTTTATCAAAAATGACATTGTCTTCTACTCCAGTCACATCCAAAGCTGCATTCACTGTTGCGGTGTCTGGTTATATCTCCATTTACACGACCCTACTGGCATCTCATCTATCATTTATTGATACTCTCAATACAGGAAACATAATGATTAGAGATGAGCGAACTTGGAGCATGCTGGAGTCGATCCAAACCCGAACTTTCGGCATTTGATTAGCGGTGGCTGCTGAAGTTGGATAAAGCCCTAAGGCTATGTGGAAATCATGGATATAGTCATTGGCTGTATCCATGTTTTCCAGACAACCTTAGAGCTTTATCCAAGTTCAGCAGCCCCAGCTAATCAAATGCCAAACGTTTGGGTTCGGATGGACTCGAACCCGAACCAGGTTCGCTCATCTCTAATAATGATCAGATCTGCTACATCTGCATAATTCTAGGCTTTTCATTGTTTCATTATTTTTCTAGTTCAAGAGCTGAGTTTGTCAGACGTAGCAGAGATGACTTGTACTTTGGAACAGCTTACCCCTATATCAAATAGGTTACAGTATAAGCAAAAAAAGTTTCAGCTCTGCTACATCTGCAACGTCCTGTTTTTCCCTTCAGTTCACTATTCTCCCAATTCAAGAGCTGAGTTTGTCAGAGCCGACTTGACAGCTGGATACAATCTATTCTGATATCACAATATTTCCCTTTCTTATTCCATCTCCATTCATGGGACTGCAGGTAAACTTACTGCACGACAGAGAGAAAAAGAAAACACACTCGGCTCTGCTACATCAGTCCAATTTGATTTTGTTAACCATTTTGTTCTGCATGAATGACCTGATATCATTACAGATGTTACAGAATCTAAACATGTTCTTGGTTTTCTCCATTCTTTATGCTTCCTCCGTTGTAACTTCACCTGTTACCGTAAAGAATGATAGAAAAGTCCTTCCCTGTCCGCACCTGGGAGATGTTTTATGAGACGTCTGTGGTCGCTGGCGGTCTGTGATGTCATACGGCGGTTGTTTGTCTGGATAAGCGATGAGGACGCACTCAGAGAGTGCCATGGATATATTTATTTTTAGAATAAGTAATGACCCCGGCGCAGGTCGATGGCGTCCATTACTGGAGGGTGGCGACTTCAAGGGCAAAGGAGGGACGGCTTCTCCTCACAGCAAATGTCGCCTGTATCTATCATACAGCAAAATGTCAGCGGTAACAACACTAGATACGTACAATACACTGAGGGCCCCTGTATATTACAGGGACTCTCCATCCTGCAATAACATGGGCTTTACCAATAGCAAATCGCTATATATATATATATATATATATATATATATATATACTGTATATGTTCAACAAGCTGCTTGTAACAGATCTGTCATTTCAGTGGTGTAGCTACCACAGTAGCAGCCATAGGGTCCTTTTACACATAGCAATAATCGGCCAAATCGGGCGATTATTGATCCAAGTAACAGAGACAACATTCTACGAGTAACAGTGATGCATGGCTGACGATTGCCCAAACACCTGACACCTTACCTCTCCCTGCTCCTGGTCTTGTCTCTTGCGCTCCGCAGCTTCCTGGTCCCTGACAGCCAATCACAGGCCGCTCAGCCAATCATAGGCCGTTTAGCCAATCACAGGCTGCTCAGCCAATCAAAGGCTGCTAAGCCAATCACAGGCTGCTCAGACGCTGCAGCTGCTAGGACCAGGAAGCTGGAGAGAAGACCTTGAGTGGGAGAGGTAGGGTATCAGGTGTTTGGGCAAGGGCTGCATGGACATCACTAAGGATCCATCAGGGGTCGCTGCATCAGGGGGCTCTGTTGCCTGCTCCTGCAATACACCGGGCCCCCTGCGCAGTCATCATTTGCAGAATCAGGTGGTAGAGCAGGACTCCCAGGTTCTACAAATCTCCCTTAAACTGCAAGCACACCTGACCAGCGTGTGCAGTTTTGCAGTTCTGACTACATTTGGCATCTTAGTAGTCAGGGGGGGAGGGGGTGCAACCAAAAGCTTGCTAGGAGTCCCAGACATTTCTTATCACTAAGCAGCAGATTGCTGATTGTTTCCATGTACAACTAATACACAATGAAAGAAGAATTATATAGCTTGTGTTAAAGTGACATGGCTGGCATGTTATAATGGATCTCCAGATACAGGGTTACGTGATTTGCCAGTAAGATAGGACTGCAATGGGTGACTACCACACACATGCTATATATTACTAGTCACTGATCCTTCCCCAGGATGATGTAAGACTCATACAGCTTTTCTATAATCTGGAATATTCCATGTAACTGAAAGCGTAATTTTTTTTCTTAAGAAATCAACAGGGGTTTTGCAATATAATCCCATTATTTTAAGTTTTTTATGTTGATATCAATGTTATACATACGGCCAAACTGGTCCACGCTCCCTCCGTGCTGATATCTGGTCTTCCAGACATAGAAGTCTTTGTGAGCTCATGCAGTGAAAGACACCTGCTCATCATACAGGTTGAATATCAACTAAGGCTAATTATATTATTAACTTCTACTAATTATATCATCAGCTCTGCAAGTTATCAGGAGACAATGCTCTTTGTTATGCAACAAATCAGTTAGTTTTGGTGCTGTGTGACAGGAGAGTTGACCGTACAATGTGAGCACCCCCCAGGATTCTTGGCTACTGAATGTGGACACGCAGCAGCTGTATACGTGTGCAGTGAAGATTTGTCCCGCTCCACGTCTGTGAGAGGATAGGGCCTTCATGTGTTTGGTCTCTTTTTTTTTTTTTTTTGAACATAGAAAAGACCAAATATCTGCACAGAGGGAGCATGGAGCACAGTCAGGCAGGAAGAGGCCGAGATGCATTTAGACATAGAAAACTTATAAATAAATAAATAAATAAAAAGGATATGTTGCAAAACTGCTTGTGATCACAATTCCTTTTGATTTCTATTTTAAAAAATTGCGACCGTGACACTCTTAGTCCTAGACATGTTAGATCAGTAAAGGATAAGTAATGTAATGTATGTACACAGTTACCTCACCAGCAGAATAGTGAGTGCAGCTCTGGAGTATAGTTCAGGATGTAACTCAGGATCAGTACAGGATAAGTAATGTAATGTATGTACACAGTGACCCCACCAGCAGAATAGTGAGTGCAGCTCTGGAGTATAATACAGGATGTAACTCAGGATCAGTACAGGATAAGTAATGTAATGTATGTACACAGTTACCTCACCAGCAGAATAGTGAGTGCAGCTCTGGGGTATAATACAGAATGTAACTCAGGATCAGTACAGGATAAGTCATGTAATGTATGTACATGACCCCACCAGCAGAATAGTGAGTACAGCTCTGTAGTATAATACAGGATGTAACTCAGGATCAGTACTGTATGTACACAGTGACGCCACCAGCAGAATAGTGAGTGATGCTATAGAGTATAATACAGGAAGTAACTCAGGATCAGTACAGGATCAGTAATGTATGTACACAGTGACCCCACCAACAGAATAGTGAGTGCAGCTCTGGAGTATAATACAGGATGTAAATCAGGATCAGTACAGGATAAGTTATGTAATGTATGTACACAGTTTCCCCACCAGCAGGATAGTGAGTGCAGCTCTGGAGTATAATACAGGAAATGCTGGTTCACAATCTACACTCCAAATGAATCAGAATATCTGGGTGTGTGGCAGAACATACATTCTCCATATATATCTTGTACTTGGTCAGAATCAAACCCAGGACTCCAGTGCTGCCAGTCAGCAGTGCTTACTGTTCATCTGCCGTATATATCTACTGATAGTTTCTATAATTGTTCTCGGAAGTGAGCTTGCCCTTTAATTACCGAGCCCATTCATGATCACAGATGGAATCAACCTTTTGAGAATATTCTTTTGCATGAATGCACCAGGATCATACCATGTTTGCAGTAGGGGTGGCTTCTCTGCTTCTAGTCACTGCAATAAGTGACTTTTAGCAATGACCTTTAAAGCATGTGACGCGGATCAGCGCTCCCCGCAGTTTGTCACCCTCTCACTTTACTCAGTCTCCCTCGTGATGGATCGAGCCCATTACGTCCATTAGCATTACCATTCCCGAGGTGTCCGCTCCTCCGCCCCGTCCTGCCATGCATCATCTTCATATTCGTCATTACTCAGGATTGTGTCGCTCATTTCACTCTCATCAATCATTCTTTGCTGTTACAGAATGGAGACTTAATTTCTTTTGATGAAAATCCTTGTGATGTCATCGAGGTAAGACAGTAGCGCCATAGAGTCACACCATGAAACGCGACTCTAAGGGGCACAGAAAATTTGGCAAATCACAGATGAGGATTCAGACAAGTTCTAATTTTTTTTTACTTTCCAATATTATCAAATCATTGTGATTGATGAATCTAATAAAGGATCGCACCATGGAGATCACATGGGGGTCACTATTCTGTAATGCAGGGGTCCTGTATTGTCATGTCACAATGCAGAAGACCCCAGGCCTGTTTCCCACCATCTCCCCATGTGGATAGCAGCCAGGAGGTCATAACTGTGGATGTCTCTCGGCTCCTCTCTCTGTAGATATAAAGCAGCTCAGCACCCGGGGTGGGATTAGAGGGAGGCCATATTAATATTATATGAAGTGTCAGCTCCCTGTAGAATATTGTCACACAATGGCAGCTCACATGGGTGTTGGTATAGAATTGGTGTTTATTCCATGCTGAAATCCTTGTGAATTCTGCTCACGGAAATGTGCAAAACTGCGTGTGCAAAAAACAAAGTGATATGATGCTCATTGATGTGAAACTACACAAACTGAACAGAACGCTGATCAGCCCTGTGTCTAAAACCACAGCAAAATCCCCTGTCTCTGAAATTATAAGGTAGTCATGGGGTCAAATACTGACCTCACACCTGCTGCTCTTGGGCTTCTGTTGTCTGCCCCTCTCCTCTACCACTTCTGTTTTGTCTCTTGTGTGCCCTTTCTCAGCTGTCCTTTTTCTTCTGCCACTTGTCCTTTGCCGTTTTCTTCTACCCCCTTTTTTTTACCATTCTTCTCTGTGCCTTCTCTCCTGCAATTTGTCTTCTGCCCCTTCTCTCTCCTGTTGATTCTCTTGTATCTATTCTTTCATCCCTTTTCTTCTGCCCCTTCTCTTCTGCCTTTTTTTTCAGCTCCTTCCTTTCTGCCCCTTCTCTCCTGCCCCCTCTTCTGTTGTTTTCCTCTTCCCCCTCTCTCTGTCACTTCTCCTCTGCCCCTCTCCTTTCTCTTCTCTCCTGCCTTTCCCCCTTGCCCCCCTCTCTCACTTCTTTCCCCTCTTACTGTCCCCCTCTTCTGCCCCTCCCACTGCCCCTCTCTTTTGCCCCCTCTCTCTGTCTCTTCTCCCTGCCCCCTATCTTCTGTTCCCTCTCTCTTTCACTTCTTTCCTGCCTCTTCCCTCTGCCCCATCTCTTTCTCTTCTCTTCTGCCCCATCTCTCTGTCCATTCTCTTCTACCCCCTCTCTCTGTCCCTTCTCTTTTGCCCCCTCTCTCTGTCCCTTCTCTTCTGCCCCTTCTCTCTGTCCCTTCTCTTCTGCCCCTTCTCTCTGTCCCTTCTCTACTGCCCCCTCTCTCTGTCCCTTCTCTTCTGCCCCTTCTCTCTGTCCCTTCTCTTTTGCCCCCTCTCTGCCCTGGTGCACATATTATAGTGTTATTACACTCTCCTCCTCTGTAGCAGCACAGGCTGGAGCCGTGAGGTCGTCCTCCTCTGGATCTATTCCCAGTTCTCCTTTCTCCGGCTTTCCCTGACATTATGTTTAGTTTTTTGAAGGTTTCTTAAGTAGAAAATTCTAAATAAGCTTAAAAAGAGGTCAAGTGCTCTGTAAATTATTCATTCATAAACCTCCTCACTGGTAACAAACAATATTACCGTGTGAGTGGCTGCCACATAGCAGCGTGCGGCAGGAGAGCCCGGCACGTTACTTAAAGGAACACTCCAGAAAGATCCGATACTTTGCATTGTGTCCAATGCAGAGTCCAAGGGGGCGGGCCTGCCCAGGTAACATTACTCTGGAGTCTTCATTTCCATTTAATGGAAATCATTTTCTTTAATCCAGTTGTAATTTTCCTTCTTCTTCTTCTTCTTCTACTACTACTACTTCTTCTTCTTCTTCTTCTTCTAATAATAATCATTTGTATTGATAGGAAATAGAAATCAGTATCATATATTAGATCAACCGAATGGTCTCACTCTGAATGTTTCTAATGAGTAATAGGAGAGGAGGGAATATCTTTTAGGCTATGTCCAGAACATGGCTGCCATCAAAGCCACCATATTGGATCAAGGGCAAGTTTTCCCAATGGAATATAGTCATGTAGCATCATAGAAGAACAGAATTGTCTCAGAAATCGATTTGCAGTATCTCTTGTGGTTCAAAAGATAATATTGATTGGATCCAGCACCTTCAGCTCTGTGTTCAGCACCATGGACAGCTCTGCTGGATACAATTATTATGAATAGAAATTAGCGAACCTTGAGCATGCTTGGCTTTGTAAAACTTTGCACTGGTCAACGGCCAAAAAGGTTCCGACATGAAAACAGTTGATCTTAACTAATTTTGGGGTGCTGAAATCGAAAATGATGTTCAAATTTTGAAAATGGCTCTAATTTTCAAGATATAGACATACTTTCTATATTTCTCACAGCCTGTGATACAATACTGGGAAAAGTTTGCATCATCAGTATTGCATCATCAACTGGTATATTTCATCATCTTAGAATGACCAATATGGAAAAAAGGTATCAGGGTAAGGCTAGGTTCACACTGCGTTTTTGAAATCCGTTTTTTTGCTAAAAACGGATGAAAAAAAGTATGCATTTGTGTGCATCTGTTCTTCCATTGACTTCCATTATAGAAAAAAAAAACGGACAGTGTCAGCTACGTTTTTGTGTCCGTTAAAAAAACAGATCCGTTTTTTTTTACAATGGAAATCAATGGAAAAATGGATCAAAACAAATGCTTACAAATGCTTCCGTTTTTTTTCATCAGTTTTTTGCAAAAAAATTGATGAAAAAAACGGATTGAAAAATCGCAGTTTGAACCTAGCCTCAATGGAACCCATCAATGCTTGCAGATTACTGTTGGACAGTTATCAGAGACAATCCCATGTATGAATACAAAAGACATGTGTAAATGCACCGAGTAACCATTGAATAAGGAGCTACATCCCAGAGGTCAATAAACATAATTAATTTGTAAAAATTCTTAGATATGCCTGTAAATTGTAGTTGATTTCAGATAGAACTAAGTTTCCTATGAATATATTTCAAGAGTTTATGAACAGTAAATTTGCTTTCTTAAGATTGCAGAAGTAATAAATCTGTCGGCTATTATACTTTATTCTATACAATTCACAAAACAGTAACATGAGAACTCTTCCATATCATAGAAACTAGAGCCAATTAACATTTTTCCTTGTGATATTTGAATTCAGCACATAAAAATCATTAAGAAATGGCTAATTTTATTTCGGAACCAAACAACTTTTGAGAATTTGTTGTTATCGGTGGCCGAAGAAGTTGGATGCCGCCCTAAGGATGCCTGAAAAACATGGATATAGTCATAGGCCATAGGCTGTAGCCATGTTATTCAGGACTCACATGGTCTTGGGTAATCAAATGCAGAGCGTGCTCGAGGTTCGCTCATCTCTATTCATGACAATTGTATCCAGCAGAGCTGTCCATGGTGCTGAACACAGAGCTGAAGGCGCTGGATCCAATCCTTCCAACAATTCTGGTCTTCTTTGATATGCTACATGACCACCTTCCCATTGGAAATACTTGCTCATATGTCAATACTGGAATCAGACGTACAGGGACCTGGCCAGGGAACCATTATATTTTATTATAGAAAACTTTTGTCATGTTGCAGGGTTGAGATGTGAGTGTTCATTCCCCTGCCGATCTCTAGCACGGTACTTTCCGGTTGTTTGGGATTTCCATCCAGTTGCAGGAGACAGCCCCATAAACCTATAATGGCGCCATCTTGTGCAATCTGCGGCCAGTTAAAGAGTGAAGTGCGCTATCCTGTCCACCACCTGCCTATATCCAGGGATCTGTAGGGAGTTGAACGCTCACGAAGCAAACACTTAAAGCTTTTGATAATGTGTTACATGACAGGAACACTTTAAGAACGAGCCATTGTGCCTGTGTAAACATTGAAGGGATGCTACTATACATTGTACTGATGGGGGGCCCAGAGCAGGGACCCACTAGGATATCCATATCCCAGTCCTGGAGAGCCCCTTTAAGGAATTTTTTTCCCCCACTTTTTTTCTACTGTGTTAATGTTATTGCATGTGCCGAATAAAAATTGAAACTACAATGAAACCTTTTTGATTTGCATATAATTTCAAAAATCTTTGGTGTTAATCTATTTTTAGATGATTTTTTTAATTGACTTTCTTTTCCAGATTTTTAAAGGGGTACTCAAGCATTTTTTTTTCTTTCAAATCAACTGGTGTCAGAAATTTATATAGATTTGTAATTTACTTCTATTTAAAAACCTTAAAAAAACATATCAGCTGCTGCATGTTCTGCAGGAAGTGGTGTATTCTGTATGCTCTCTTCCGCCACCTCTGTCTGTGTCAGGAACTGTCCAGAGCAGGAGAGGTTTTCTATGGAGATTTGAGCAGCTCTGGACAGTTCCTGACATGGACAGAGTTGGCAGCAGAGAGCACTATGTCAGATTGGAAAGAATACACAATTTCCTGTAGGACATACAGCAGCTGATAAGTACTGGAAGTCTTGAGAGTTTTAAATTGCAAATCTATATAACTTTCTGAGACAAGTTGATTTGAAAGAAAAAAAACACCAGAGTTCCCCTTTAAAGGATAACTCCAGTTGAAAATGTAACACCCCAATTAATCACTGTTACAATCTGGTTTCCACATTGTAACAACATCATTATTACTAAGATATTAGACCCTCCCCCAATACAAAGTGGATAGGCACAGTCACATGACAAAGAGGCTCCTCCCAACATTTGGGTCAAATACCAGATGGCAATGCCTCATGGAATCAGGGATTAATAGATTTACCTTTAGAATGATCAGACTGGGGTTTCTGTAAGCAGTGGGCAAGGTCATCCAACATAGTGATGTAATGACTGGAGTTTTCCTTTAAAGTGTACCTTTCGTTTAATTTATTTATTTTTTTTTTTTTTTGCAGAAATCAATAGTCCAGGCGATTTTAAGAAACTTTGTAATTGGGTTTTTAGCCGAAAAATGCATTTTTATCATGAGAAAGCAGTTTGAAGCTCTCCCCCGGTCTTCATTGTTCTTTATGGAGAGGGGAGGGGTGGAGGAAGATGAGGCACCAAAACAGGACAACAAAGAGTTAATTTACAGCTATTTCCCCTGGCTATCTCCTCTGAAGTCAGCACTGACCTCTCTGACCTCTGAATAGAGGCTTTCACACAGCTCCTGCTGTAATCCTTTGTTCTCTGCTCTTTGCTGCCGACTAATCTCCCTCCTTCCTCCTTCCCCCTCCCCTGTCCATAGAACAGAAAGGGCACGTCTGATACAATAAGACACAATTTCCTGATATGAGCAGTGAATGAGAGAGAGGAGGGGGGGGGGGGCTGGGGAAAGTCTTTTTGAATGCAGATAATGGCAGATTTGCCTAATAAACCCAATTACAAAGTTTCTTAAAATGGCCTGGACTATTGATTTCTGAAAAAGAAAAAAAAAAAAAAAATACGAGAGTGACATTTTAAGTTCTATTTCATACATGTCACTAATTCCTGCCACTGTATTGTGCCCATAAGAAATCAGTAATGTTTTCTTTCTCTTACCCCTTTTTGTTTCCTCTTAGGCTGTGACACAATTAGCGCTTTTTGGGGATATGTCTACTCCGCCCGACGTAACATCTCCCTCTGTAAGTACGGCTTAAATTTTTTCTTTTCAAAGGGATTCGATCCCAGTTTCTCCATAAAAAAACTAAATCGATAAAAATGCATATAAAAGTGTATCAGAAGAATGCTGGGATATTGTTACAATAAAATGTAGACTATGATGCCCTGCAAAAGTACTCACCCCTGTGAGAAGTAAACCACCAAGAGCTGCAACCTCTTTATTATAAGACACAGCGCCATACATTCTGCAGTGGCTGTGCCTGGTATTGCAGCTCAGTCCCATACACTTAAAGGGGTTATTCAGCGAAAATCTTTTTCTTTCAACTGGTTTTAAAAAGTTATATAAATTTGTAATTTACTTCTATTTAAAAATCTCAATTCTTGCCATACTTATCATCTGCTGTATGTCCTGCAGGAAAAGGTGTTTTCTTTCCAGACTGACACAGTGCTCGTTGCTGCCATCTCTGTCCGAGACAGGAACTGTCTAGAGCAGTAGGAAATTCCCATAGAAAACCTCTCCTGCTCTGGACAGTTCCTGTCTTGGACAGGGGTAGCAGCAGACTAAAAAGAAAACATTTTCTGCATGACATACAGCAGATGATAAGTATGGGAAGACTTGAGATTTTTAAATAGAAGTAAATTACAAATCTATAAAACTTTCTGAAATCAATTTTCGCTGGATAACGCCTTTAAATGAAACCAAGATGCAGTAAGCTGCAGTACCAGGAACGGCCACTACAAAATATACAGCGCTGTCACTGGTGAACAATCAGTCAGTGAAGGTGCTGGAAGTGGCAGCCACCCAGCCATCCTTCTGCCCATACAAATGTGAGGCGGTAGTCGTATGTTGAGGTGTGCAGTGCCTACCAGATGCCAGCGCATTTCATATGCATAGACAACAATATAACATCATCAAGCACTATAAGACCGCATTATAGTTTTAACTAAGATACTTAAGAAGTAGACGTCTCCTGACGGGATCTAAAACGAAGTCAGAATATTTAAATAAAGGTAATAAAATAAACAACGCAAAAGATAACATTGAATAAACTCATTTCTATACAATAAAAGTCAATGAACAATGAAAACACATTCAAACCGATTGATGTCCTCCTATTCCTAACATCTATTCGGGGAAGGTATTGCGTCCATTACAGTGAATGGGAAATAGCATAATAATAGAAACAAGATAAAAACAATGGGCCAGATCTACGAATGCAAATCTGCCCTAACCCCCCATACAAATTACATGCACCTTGGTGCCTCCTTTCACGAAGGGGGCGTGGGCTTAGGGGTAAGTGGGTGTGGCTTAAATGCCACATTGTGTGCCAAAGAGAGTTTTTATGCATTTTGCAATTATAAAAATAAAATTAGCATAAAAACTTAAAGGGGTACTAATTGAATGGTTTCAGAAAGTAATACAGATTTGTAGTTTACTTCAATGAAAAAAATCTTACATTTTTCAGTACTTATCAGTAAAAAGTGGCGTATTCTTTCCATTCTGACACAGCGCTCTCTGCTGCCACCTCTGTCCATGACAGGAACTGTCCAGAGCAGTACAGGTTTTCTATGGGGATTTGCACCTGCTCTGGACAGTTCCTGACATGGACAGAGGCAGCAGAGAGCACTGTGTCAGACTGGAAAGAATACACCACTTCCTGCAGGACGTACAGCAGCTGATAAGTACTGGAAGACTGGTGATTTGCAAATAGAAGTAAATTTCAAATCTGTATAACTGAAACCAGTTGATTTGAAAGAAATTTAAAAAATTGCCGGAGTACCCTTTGACCTCAAAACTGTAGCTATACTATCTCCAGTCTATAACCGAAAAATTGTCTTCAATAGTGCATCACATAGCAAAATAATGGCTGAGAGAGAGAAGGAGAATGCATAGAGACAAAAAAAAACATAAAACTGTATTTGGTCCTTAAAGTGATCCTGTAACTTTAAAAAAAAAAAAAAAATGACGATGACCTCAACTGGACGGACCCTACACTATATAGCTGCCTCTCCTGGGCTTCATATTCAGCATGTAGGATCCAGCCTTTCCAGCTATTTATAATTAAAGGTTACCGTCCGAACATCTACAACCGATTAAAACTTAAAGGGGTTATCCAACGCTACAAAAACATGGCCACTCTTTCCCCTCTCTTGTCTCCAGATTGGGTGGGGTTTGGAACTCAGTTCCATTGAAGTAAATGGAGCTTAATTGCAAACCACACCTGACCTGGAGACAAGAGAGGGGGAAAACTGGCCATGTTTTTGTAGTGCTGGATAACCCCTTTAAGTCTTTAGGACATATAAAAAAAATGTTTAAAGGTCACTTTAAGAAAGTATTGCTGTATGAAAAAAACACTGACACTATCCACACGTCTCTGGACTTTTGAAAGGGTGAATGCCTTTGTACTGTGTCTAAGTATATAGTATGTGATAAAACAGCGCCCCCAGAGGAAGACAGAAGCACTGCAGATTTTCTCTTGAAATCAGTCAGCTATCATAGAGTGGTTGAGTCCTCCAGGGTGACGCTTTGTAGTCGCTCTCTGATCTGGCTGGGACTTTTGCCTGGAATATTCCTTTAATGTATTTTTATATAAAATCTAAAGTATTTTCATAGGGAGGGAAATGTCATTCCTTCTCGAGATATTGTGCTCGTTCCGTCTTATTAATAATTGTATAATGAAGAGGCTTTGTAACTTTATAGTATACTGTGTTCCGGTGTGTGGCTAGTTCCAGGGTTGTTACAGTGTATTCCCAGCACATAGGAGGAAATGTTCCCTGGATTGATGCAATGTAAGAGATTAGAGCTGTGTGGAAGTAGAACTGGGTCAGGACAGATCTGTTCATTCATTGGCAGCATCCAGGCTGATACATTGTACATAGCTCCCAGCTGCAAAGTAATACAGTGTATCCAGACTAGACAATGCTCTGTGAGCTAAAAATCCTGGACTCCAGTCTGATATATTGTACATAGCTAGTCCTGCTCCCAGCTGCGAAGTAATACAGTGTATCCAGACTAGACAATGCTCTGTGAGCTGCACAGCCTGGACTCCAGTCTCATATATTGTACATAGCTAGTCCTGCTCCTAGCTGCGAAGTAATACAGTGTATCCAGACTAGAAAATGCTCTGTGAGCTAAAAATCCTGGACTCCAGTCTGATATATTGTACATAGCTAGTCCTGCTCCCAGCTGCGAAGTAATACAGTGTATCCAGACTAGACAATGCTCTGTGAGCTGCACAGCCTGGACTCCAGTCTCATATATTGTACATAGCTAGTCCTGCTCCTAGCTGCGAAGTAATACAGTGTATCCAGACTAGAAAATGCTCTGTGAGCTAAAAATCCTGGACTCCAGACTGATACATTGTACATAGCTAGTCCTGCTCCCAGCTGCAAAGTAATACAGTGTATCCAGTCTAGACAATGCTCTGTGAGCTACACAGCCTGGACTCCAGTCTGATACATTGTACATAGCTAGTCCTGCTCTCAGCTGAGAAGTGATACAATTGTATTCAGTCTACAGTTTTCATTACAATACTCTGTCAGCTGCAATTCACATTCCAAACCACTGATACTGTTAGATACTGTTAATAATGTAAAAGAGCGACAATCTGCTAGATCGGTGCTCGTTTACTGGGCCTATTACACGCCCCAATAATCGTTTAGCAAGGGCTGCAGGGACATCGATGTCCTTGCAGCCCTTGATTAAACACCATACATTACCTAAGCATGTTGCAGGTCTTCTCCTGCGCTCCTTCTGCCTCCCTGTCCCACACGCAGCAGCAGCTGACAGACCGCTCAGCCAATCATTGGCCGCAGCGGTGCTGGCCAGTAATTGGCTGAGCAGTCTGTCCGCTAAGACAGGCCGCACCGAAGCTGCTGCTGTGCGCGGGACCCGGAGGAAGAAGGAGCGCAGGAGAAGACCTTCAACATGGTTAGGTAAAGTACTGTATGGTGCTTGTGGAATCGTGTTTATCGTGTGTACACTGGGAGGAGTATATACTGTAAGCCCTTGCACCTGTGGGTTGCTGTTGCACCTTCTGTTTTTTTGCTTGTGGAATCCTCGGTCGCCCGCCGCGCATTGCTATTCTATGCAGCGATGCGCAGTTGGTGTGCGATGATTTTAGGTTTGAACCTAAATAAACAAACCAATGTACAATGTACAATGTACAAGCCACCTGCCCCTCCCCCCCCCCCCCCCTATTCTCCAGGCTCCCATATAATATGTCAGGGGGTAACTTTTAGACCCGTGTTGACATTTGTGCACTGAAAATTGCTTAATATTATTGCGCTTTTCTTGCTCTAATAAAGCATTTTGGCAGATGTGAGCCTTGGGGATACGTTAGGGCCGCAGGCAGCTGTCTGATAAACTGCGACTGTTTAGTGAGGATTGAGACGGATAATTAAATGAAATCACTGGAAAGCAGAGAAGCATCTACCAGGGGCAAATGTGCTGTGCAGGCCGAGGCGTCCCTATATACAGTATACACGACACAGCCATAACAATAAGACCTCCTGCCTAATGTTGTCTCTGACCCCTGGTGCCTATGATGTCCCCTGTGGTATCAGCAGCAGATCCTGTAACATGTGAGGTACAGACCCCATATCCCTGTGATGTTTTCGGTGGTATCAGCATCCTGTAAGGTGTGAGGTGCGGACCCCATATCCCTGTGATGTCTCCTGTGGTATCAGCATCAGATCCTGTAAGATGTGAGGTGCGGACCCCATATCCCTGTGATGTCTCCTGTGGTATCAGCATCCTGTAAGGTGTGAGGTGCGGACCCCATATCCCTGTTATGTGTCCTGTGGTATCAGCATCCAGTAAAGTGTGAGGTACAGACCCCATCTCCCTGTGATGTTTCCTGTGGTATCTGCATCCTGTAAGGTGTGAGGTGCGGACCCCATATCTCTGTGATTTCTCCTGTGGTATCAGCAGCAGATCCTGTAAGGAGTGAGGTACGGCCCCCATATTACTGTGATGTCTCCTGTGGTATCAGCATCCTGTAAGGTGTGAGGTACAGACCCCATATCCCTGTGATGTCTCCTGTGGTATCAGCAGCAGATCCTGTAAGGTGTGAGGTACAGACCCCATATCCCTGTGATGTCCCCTGTGGTATCAGCAGCAGATCCTGTAAGGTGTAAGGACCCCATATCTCTGTGATTTCTCCTGTGGTATCAGCAGCAGATCCTGTAAGGAGTGAGGTACGGCCCCCATATTACTGTGATGTCTCCTGTGGTATCAGCATCCTGTAAGGTGTGAGGTACAGACCCCATATCCCTGTGATGTCTCCTGTGGTATCAGCAGCAGATCCTGTAAGGTGTGAGGTACAGACCCCATATCCCTGTGATGTCTCCTGTGGTATCAGCAGCAGATCCTGTAAGGTGTAAGGACCCCATATCCCTGTGATGTCCCCTGTGGTATCAGCAGCAGATCCTGTAAGGTGTAAGGACCCCATATCTCTGTGATTTCTCCTGTGGTATCAGCAGCAGATCCTGTAAGGAGTGAGGTACGGCCCCCATATTACTGTGATGTCTCCTGTGGTATCAGCATCCTGTAAGGTGTGAGGTACAGACCCCATATCCCTGTGATGTCTCCTGTGGTATCAGCAGCAGATCCTGTAAGGTGTGAGGTACAGACCCCATATCCCTGTGATGTCTCCTGTGGTATCAGCATCCTGTAAGGTGTGAGGTACAGACCCCATATCCCTGTGATGTCCCCTGTGGTATCAGCAGCAGATCTTGTAAGGTGTGAGTACCCCATATCCCTGTGATGTTTCCTGTGGTATCAGTATCCTGTAAGGTGTGAGGTGCGGACCCCATATCCCTGTGATGTCCCATGTGGTATCAGCAGCAGATCCTGTAAGGTGTGAGGTGCGGCCCCCATATCCCTGTGATGTCTCCTGTGGTATCTGCAGCAGATCCTGTAAGGTGTGAGGTGCGGACCCCATATCCCTGTGATGTCTCCTGTGTTATCAGCAGCAGATCTTGTAAGGTGTGAGGTGCGGACCCCATATCCCTGTGATGTCCCCTGTGATATCAGCAGCAGATCCTGTAAGGTGTGAGGTGCGGAACCCATATCCCTGTGATGTCCCCTGTGATATCAGCAGCAGATCCTGTAAGGTGTGAGGTGCGGAACCCATATCCCGGTGATGTCTCCTGTGGTATCAGCAGCAGATCCTGTAAGGTGTGAGGTACTCCATATGTGGTGTCCCACTAGGGGTGTTACTGTTACATACACCCTTCGCAAAAGTCTGTACTTTTTGTGGTCTTATTATGATGAAAGTAGTATTAAGAAGTATTTGGCCACTAGATGTCGCTGTATTGTGTATAAGTATGTGGAAGCTGAAGGATCGCAAACGGTTATTGTGTTTGTGTGTTACCAGAATCTGTAGACCAGTAGGATTTCTGCTTTCTTCTTTCTTATCATCTCTCCTCTCTGTTCTTCTATTGCACTCTTTTAACCCAATCAGAGCGCACCCTACACGCTGTAGAGGAAGTAAGTCCCATGGGTGGGGGAGGAGCAAGAGTCTTCCATTTGGGATGGTGTGGAAGAAGGACACAGGTTAGATAGCTCTCCACAGCGGTCCTGTCTGGGCCCTGGCCCTTTGTCAGGTCCCCAAGTAGTCAGTCTTAGCCAGTACCCCGCATGGGTAGGACGCAAGACAGCACACTGTTATCAACCTTTTTACACGTACTTAAACTAAGCACTATGCAGTGTTAAAGCCTCTCAGGAGAGGACTAGTTAAAAGATAACCTCAACCCACGCCGTGGACAAGGAGAAGTCACAGAGCAGGACGGTATCCACTATAGAGCCAAAGAGCTAGGAACTGATCCGGGGGGAGCAAGCCTATGTAGTTAGCCTATAAACTCCATCTCGCAGCCAGGGTGTCAGCAGGGAACCCTCAGCATTCTGCTTAACCCAGGTAACGAGGCCTGGGACCTGTGTCACCCATTAGTACGGTTTGGCCAACACTAGTGGTGGTGTAAAGACTTAAACAGAGGTCAATACACAGGCACAGGTCTTCTTCTTCTTTTAAGTATTCTACCTCATCCTCCAACATCCCGGCAGAGCACATTACTACATGGGTTGAGACTCTCACGGCATCCTACTCTCTGCTACTCTACCTCAGCACAACTCTACCAACACAACTATCTCCTACACTGCACTTATCCTACAGATCTGGTTGTCCTATGTTCTTTATTAGAACTTTGTCAAATGTATATTAAAGATCTTCTGTATTACCTGACGCACATTTACAAGTAGTAAATGTAGTAAACAAGGTGGTCATTCATCACCACCTACACAGGATACACACCGCAACCTTGGGACACTTCCCCTTTCTGTGGGTGGCGGGCCCTACTATCCGGGAGGGTCACTACACCGCTCTGGCCACCTGTGACTATATCACCCGTGACTACACTATCCCAAGAGACCCGGTAGCAACCCAGCAGGACACTGACCACAGGGGAAAAGGGTACAACCGGCCTTACACCCTAAAAGCAGGCGTGCCATCACACCTGTGTGCCCACCAGGCACTGACAAAACCCCAAGGACCAGCTGTATCTCGGCCATCCACCACCGGAGTGGTGTCACACTACAACACCTAGAAAGTGACCGTCCGTCCCTATGATATAACACCTCCGGGGGTACTCCACACATAGACCTGTTATGTCTCCTGTGGTATCAGCAGCAGATCCTGTAAGGTGTGAAGTGCTGACCCCATATTTCTGTGGTATAAGGTGTGAGGTGCGGACACTTGTGATGTCTCCTGTGGTATCCTGTAAGGTGTGAGGTGTGGCCTCCATGGATCCTACACAGGATCGATCGGATTGAGGTCTGGGACATTTGGACCTTGATCTATTTGTCATGTTGCTCCTTCCTGAACCATGTCTGCAGTGTGGCCGGGAGATTACCCACTGTCATTAGGGAGGGACTTGGTGTGTACAATGGTTAGGTAGGAGGTAGGTGCCACAGTAATATCCACATAATGCCAGGACACACGGTTCCCAGCAGAACATTGCCCATCACATCCCATCTTCCCATAGTGCTTCCTGGTAGCATTTCTTCCCCAGGTAAGTGACACACCTGGCCGTCTACATGATGGAGATGTGATCCATCAGACCAGATACCTTCTCCAATTGCTCCAGTTCTGATGCCATATAATGAAAGATGTAAAGACATGTAAAAGTTTACGTAGGCCCAAATGGAGGTCTACTTTAAAGAGGTGGACCCAGGTTCAGGATTGGGACCCTGGGACCCTCGCTCCCTTCTGATGGTTAACTTGGATCACCTGTGAGTACTGGTTATAACATTACAATCTGGTCATATCCAGTCCTTCAGCAGTACAACAGAGCTGCCAGCAATGCTTCAGCCCTCTAAGGATTATGAGATGACTCTGTTCATTCTGTCCCAATCTATACAGCAAAGCTGACAAGTGACCTGCAGAAAACATGGGGTGTCAACTTATTATATCTCCTCTAGTGGCCAGTGTAGGAACTGCAATATTTTTGATTTTTTTTTTTTTTTAATGACTGTTCACAAGCCAATAAATGCAATTAACCTGGTGTACAGTAATCTCTGATGATTTGTTCTCTTTCATACCTGTCCTGAATGTTTGTATGCAACAATCCTATACAAGTATAGAGCATCCTGTGTCGTATTCAACATGGAGCTGTCCAGTGACCTTCAGAATTTTTGGTATAATGTATTCGGTTTGCAGAGAACGCATCCCAAGCAAAATCTAATCTTACATTATACTGTACGAACTGAAAGATTATGGTTCCTTCTCCTTAAAGGGTGTTGTCCAGCAAAAATCTTTTTATTTCAAATCAACTTCAGAAAGTTATATAGATTTGAAATTTACTTCCATTTAAAAATCTCAAGTCTTCCAGTACTTATCAGGTGCTGTATGTCTTACATTTGGTATATTCTTTCCAGTCTGACACAGTGCTATCTGATGCCACCTTTGTCCATGTCAGGAAGTGTCGAGGGTGGTAGCAAATCCCCATAGACAACCTTTCCTGCTCTGGACAGTTCTTGTCTCAGACAGAGAGGGCAGCAGAGAGCACCGTGTCAGACTGCAAAGAAAACAAGACTTCCTGCAGGACATACAGCAGCTGATAAGTACGGAAGACTAGAGATTTTTAAATAGAAGTCAATTTCAAATCTATATCACTTTCTGAAACCAGTTTATTTGAAAGAAAAAGATTTTCGCTGGAGTACCCCTTTAAGGACTTGCCTAGGACGGATAACAACTGCTCTATAAAAACATGATGTATAGTTGACTCTGCTACATATGTGGTGCTGTGAATGGTGGATAAATATTTGTAACAATTTACCGTAAATCTCCTTTAATCCGGCATCCATACAATCTGACGTCTGCCACATGATGACACAGTCTAATCCCAGCCTCCCCTATAATCACATGACGGACCTCCATGCCGGATTACAGGACGTTTGCTGCTGATTTGTTGCCTTGTATCTGACGTGTTTCTTGCCTTATGATCCTTGTAACCAAATCTTCTCCCTGTTGATTTGTCTTGTAGACCCCGGCGACTCCAGGTGATGCCTTTATGAAATACCCCACCCAGCTCCACCCAGCCATTGCTCCTATGTTCGGACCCCTTTCTTACAATCCCGTTGCTCTGCCATCAGGTGACAAAAGGCCCTTGTCTATTCGGGAAACTCTCAGTGATATGAAGTGGTGGTGGGAACAGTGGTCTTAGGTGTAGACCCGGTGGGGAGGGTCCTGGTGATAGCAGAAGTCATCGGACCATATTTACTAAGACTGGCATACACCATCTAAGGCAGGGATGGGGATCCTTCAGCCCACCAGTTGTTGCAAAACTACAATTCCCATCATGCCTGGACAGCCAAAGCGAAGCATTGGCTGTCCAGGCATGATGGGAATTGTAGTTTTGCAACAACTGGCGGGCCAATGGTTCCCCATCCCTGATCTAAGGTGATAGCTAGAGAGATTTGTGCCAAATTGTTTAAAGGGTGCATGACTTTTAAAAAATTTGACGCATTTCAGACTATTAGAAAATCAGATGCACGCTTATTTCTAACATTTTTTTTTCAGTAATTCGACCACAATCTAACATCACTGTGCACTTTTGTTGCCGCTTTTCAAATTTGACACCAATGTTTGCATTATTATTATTACTATTACTATGCACTTTATCATTTGCTTTTGAGCACAATTTATGTCATAGATTGGCATAAACAGCTTAGTAAATGTGGGCCATAGGATAGTACTATGTCATATATCTTTATATCTAGTCTGACTACTGTAGTGTGTCGCCACCATGGTCTGAGCAGGATACAGGGATACATTGATGACATCTATACGATAACTCTATTATGAAGCTCAACATACGGTATATCCATATAATCAAGTAATGGAAGTTTTCAGTAAACACTTATATTCCGCAACTTCTTGTGCAGCTCCTCTGTTATTCCTCCTGGAAATGTAGGAATAAATTGACAATTCCCCTTGTTAAGGGGGCGTGTCCCTAAATATTGTCCAATCAGTGTACTACACGTTGTCAATTTATGCATGCATTCCAGGAGGGATAACAGAGGAATAGCAGAACACAGAGAAGATACTCCAGAACTGTTATTTCTTGCAAATATTTACTGACAAAGACAGTTCAGGAGAGACGACCGTGTAGTGCTAGAGTCAGGAGACGCTAAGAAAAGCTATAGACCAAATATAGGTGTGTAACCCCAAAGATGTTGTGCCCTAGCAGAAGTATTGCGGCGAATTCACACATGCCATATTTTGTTGCAGCTGAAAATCAAGTCATCTCAATAGAGTTTTGGCAGCAAGCATATGGTTTTCTGCAAGTTCTACTCAGATAAATCAAGTTTGCAGCCTAATCTGTTATGTGTGAATCCACCCTTAGGCTATGTTCCCACAACGTATGTTTTCGTAAAAGTATGGCCGTTGTTGAAATCGACAACAACGGCCATACTTTGTTGCCTTTTCTTCTATGGGATCCTGGCCGGAGCGTATACACATAGTATACGCTCTGGCCGGGATCCCTCGCGGCGCTGCAAAGAACTGACATGTCAGTTTTCTGCAGCCACTATTCAGTGAATAGCGGCCACAGAGAACTCTGTCAGTTCACAATAATGAAGCGAGCTGCTCCGGCCATATGCCTTATAGTGTGCTGTGGGGAGTTCTGATGCGGGCGCGCACGGATGCGCCTGCATCAGAACTCTGCGGTGCCAAAGCCGGCCGGGATGATCTTTTCAGAGACCGGCCGCTCCGTGAATGTGAATGTGGCCCAAGGGTGCATTCACACATACAGGATCTGCAGCAGATTTGATGCTGTGTTTAATTATTTAGATCAAATCTGCTGCGGATCCGCAGCATAAAATCCGCTGCAATACAGTGTCAGTGTGAAGCTACCCTTATAGGGATTTTCAACCATTAGTTATGATGTCATTGAGACATGGTAAATGATAACTGTGTAAATCAATGACCTGAGACCTCACAAAAATAAGGGCATCAGGTGCTTTGGAGCCCATAACCGTTCCCAGCTCTGGTTATTTTGTCAACCACCAAGAGCCCCAGACCCGTCATGTGTTGATGGATGCCCAGCAATGTCATCCAAATGAAATATTATTATAGGCGGACAACCACAGGAAACGTAAGTTGTAAGAGCGGGAAACTCCAAAAACAGCAAAGAAAATCTCATGTAAAAATGTTATTGTTCCTTTAAGAAAAAATGGCGGCATCCATTACAGAAAAACTGCATGTGCTAACACTCAACATCCGCCTGGTTTGCTTGCAGTAGTCGTATCCCTTTTTGTCAGTGTGTGATTCTGGTCTAAAGATGTTCATAATAAGATACATATTATAACCATGCTCCCCCTTGAAATACTTGAAGGGCATACCCTGTACACATACATTGTGAATACTATGTACTGCAGTGTCCCCCAACCTGTGGCTCCTCAGCTGCTGAAAAACGACAACTCCCATAGTCTACAGTTGTCAGGGCATGATAGAAGTTGTAGTTTTACAAGAGCCGGAGAGTCGCTGGTTGGTAAACAGTAAGGTATGAACACATGCATGATGGGAGTTGTAGTTTTACAAGAGCTGGAGAGTCGCTGGTTGGTAAACAGTAAGGTATGAACGCATGCATGATGGGAGTTGTAGTTTTGCAACAACAGAATGTCACTGTAAGTATCCCTTTAAGCCTTTTCCTGGCTTCACTGTTTTTTCTCTTGCTACATTGTATCCTGTGATGTTATCCTGAGGACTCATACCATAGTAATAATTAGAGCTGACTTGCAGCAAGGAGACCTGACATATAGGACATGAGTAAATCATCCCTGGGGGGCCGGGGGCTCCGACAAATTACCAGGGAAGGAGGAAAATCTATGGCTAACCTTTCTGTAGACGCTTCAGTATCGATCCTCCACCTGTGGCCAATAGAAGCCGCAAAGTAATCTGATTTGTATAAACAGATAGACTGGATAATGGTATAAGCTGATCCTGAGCAAATCCGGGTGAGCGGCAGGTCCTGATCATAGAGAAGCATGGCAGTGTAATGATATATCTGATACTAAAGGGGGCAAGAGGTCATCAGGGGGCCCAGAGCATATAGGAAGAAGCTACAGAAGAATGGGGACATAGACACATATCTACACAGGCATATACAGACATGCATATGCAACTATACAGACACAAACGTATACAGACATGCATATGCAACTATACACACACACACACACCCAAAGACATTTACCACCATACACACAGATATTTACATACATATACTGTATATACCAACATACATACACAACCATACAACCATACACACAGACATATACAATCATACACATGGATATATACATACACACATATACAACCATACACACAGACATACATTTACATACATTTACACACACGCAGACATATAGGCATACATATACTGTACCACCATACACACACACACACATACACACATGTACATACATGCACACAAACATATATACACATACATATACAATCATATACACAGAGATATATACAGACATACACATACAACCATACACACACAGATATATACATACATACATATACCACCATATACACACATGCACACAGAAATATACACACATGCATATACAACCATACACACACAGATAGATACATACACGCACACATCACACACAGACATATACATACATACACGCACACAGCACACACAGACATATATATAGCCATACACACAGACATACATATACAATCATACACAGACATACATACAGACATAGATTAACACCCATATAAATATACAGTATTTATAGGCTTGGATACAGACATCTATACATACAGATCGCTACACATGGCTATATACAGTCAGATGCAACACATAGATACTCATAGACCTATATCTAGACAAGCACACAGCCACATACACACAGAAACACATACATGTGAACACACATACAGACATGCAGAAGGAAGCACATAGACAGGCATCATACAGGCAAATCCTGCAGATTCTGTGGGGTGATCTCTGCTGTGATTAAAGAACTAGCCAAGATGTTCATTCCCCTATATATGATGCTGGATGGGAACGCTAGTTGGAAGAAGTTGGATGCACAACACCCGGTGTCCCCTCCCATAGGCCAGAATGGCACATAGGACCTGTCAGCTAACCAGATCAAAGCTCTTTTGCCCCATCAGTTTTTCCTTATTGGTGTATACTATAACCCACCAGCATCAGGATAGGACTGTATCCTATACCCTGTTATATAACAGTCCTTACCAAACAGCTGGGATGAGTGCTGCCACTGCGGGGAGTTTTCTACACTGATACATTGTAACAAACCCTCAGCTGCTTGAAACTGGTGAGAAGCTGAAACAATGTATATGTATAGGGGGAAAAAAAAAGATGTAAGTTCCCTAACCTGTGGGTCGCCAATGTTGCAAAACCAGAACTCCTCCTGATATTCAGGGCATGATGGGAGTTGCAATTTTGCAACAGTTGGGTCATTTTTGGCATGATGGGAGTTGTAGCTGGTGGCTCATTTTCAGCTAGTGGCATCATGGGAGTTGCAATTTTGCAAAAGTAGGGTCATTTTTGACAGTTTGCACGATGGGAGTTGTAGTTTTGCAACAGCTAGTGAGCCATTTTTGGCTGTTTGCATGATGATAGTTGTAGTTTTGAAACAGTTGGCGAGCCACAGGTTGGGAAGTGAGATCTTGCCAAAGCCTTGCCCACTAAGGACCCTTCCTCCTCACCAGAGTGACCCCACATTGAAAGTAATGTCTGTGAGTGTTCGGGGGAGGGGCCCCTGCGGATGTCGCCCTTCATCAGACCTTCCCGTCCCCATTTTACATACGGATAATACGGCTCAGTGGAAACACTGTGACATCTTCTTCCCACCTAAGTGCTCCAGGTAACTACCCCCTGTCTGCCGGGATGGACAGGCACGGTAATGCTGTGTGTGCACCAATGTACCGAAAATCCCCCGTAGTTCTCTGTGTCCAATCACCGGCACATGAAGCAATTAGGCGCGGTCATTCAGGATAAGGGATGGCGGTGTTTACTTAATTCTAAGCAATGCGGCAGGTCGACCGTATGTTTATTCATAATTGAAGACTCTGCTCATCAGCGTTCAGCCTGGAAAACAGGAAAAAGAGTGCAAGGTTCTCAGCGCAGAGCCACAGCGTCACCTAGTGGCCACTCTCGGCATTTCACTCAGCCAACATAGCGGGGAATTTATCTATCAGTTTGTGCAACTTTTGCACATATAAAAAATTGTACTTGTGCAAAGTGTTGCTACTTTTTATTTTAAATAGTGATTCTTAATGTGGGTGGGGCTAATTGGGAGAGGGAGTGGCCAACAGCCCATGTATTAGTAAAGACAGAAAATGATACATCTGATAGAACACATATATACGCCCATATCCTGCCCTAACAACTGCATGTCTACATCTACATGTCTAACGAATACTGCATGTCTACATCTCGGTTCTCCCACAGTGCATCACAGCAGAACATGCTCTATGCAGACACTGAAACAGCAGGGGGCGCATGCAGGCTAAGAGCTAAGGTTATGTGCACACGGAGCAATAGGCGAGAAATTGAAGAGGAAAGTTTTCATTTCTCGCTTTCATTTCAGCTCTGGCAGAATTCAGCGGAATGCAAGTGGAATTTAAGCAGAATTCAAGCCCCATTGACTTCTACAGGATTTCTTTAGCGAAATTGGCTCAACGAATTGACCTGTCGCGCAGATAACTTGCCACGGATTCCGTGCGCACTCCCGCTCCACTCTCCACCCGTCTAATAGACTCCAGTCCATGCTCAGGCAGATTCAGCCGTCCACCCAAAGATTTGACATGTCACTTCTTTGGACGGACAACGGAATGCGCCTGACCATAGAATGGAGCCTATGGGACCTGCCTAACTTCAAGCGGGAGCCCAGGGGGGGGGGGGGGGGGCAAGAGACGGAATCCGCAGCATGATTTCCGTAGCATGCAAGGGCCCCTTGGACGGAAAGCGTCTCCGCGGCAGAAAATTCTGCTTGAAAATTCTGCAAAAATTCTGTGAACAGAGCGGAAATCCTATTGAACACAATGGTCCATTGCTCTATTTATATTTTATGGGAGGAATTTCAAGTGGAATTTAAGAGCGAATTTCGCTTTAAATTCCTCGCCTATTCCAACAGTGTGCACATGCCCTAACATTGACTGTAATTGGACTCTAATGCACAATACAGCCTCATTGAGTAAATGGAACATACTGACTACAGTCTCCTACTTGATGGAACCTTGTAGCCCCAGTATAAGCAAAAGACGCTTATACTGACCTCCAGCTGCTGCATGTCTGCATCTCCCACAATGCACCACAACAGAACATGCTTTATTCAGACACTGAACCAACAGGGGGTGAATGCAGCTTAGAGCTAACTCAAACATTGACTACAATGGAGGGATAATGCAATGGAAGATGCTAACTACAGTTTCCTACTCGATCCTTCATTCTAGCGATCAGCGAGGATCACAGGGCATACAGCATAATCTGTGATGTTTTCTGATACATCTCAGTGTCACATCAGAAGATACTTATACCAGTCCTCATATACTGCATGTCTCCATCTTCCACAATGCACTACAGCAGAACATGTTTTATGCAGACACTGAACCAGCAGGGGGTACAGAGAGACATAAAGACTTGAAGCTTAGTGTAAACAACAATTGCCAGCAGCCCTGGATGTGACTGGAGGATAATAGAGAATGGTCTATTATATAAGTGCACCCACTCAGGAATAGTTGTGACGTGTTTGTGGTACGGTTGTCATCTTGTTGCTTCTCTGCATTATAATGGAGAATTCTTATTGCCTCTTATTTCCATCCTTATTACATACTGAAGGCATCTTCAGCAGGAAACCTCTTGGCCGCCTGCTGGATCCGCAATGATTATTCATGATATTCCAATGAAGTGATTTTCATAGGTCTGAGGTCAGAAGAATATGAAGCAGAGACGGGCTCAGAGCCTCAGTATACAGTGCACCTAAGATGTGGATATGATATAGGGGTCCTCAAGGATCGTAACCCAGCGATCGGCGCTGCTGTCGTCATGTCCTCCATATTGTATGGAACGAGCTGAGAACAACCGGGGGGCACAGGGGGGCATTGGGGTAACATATCAGCCAGACCCGTGAATGATGTGCTGCGTAATATCACTGTACTGTACCTGAATTATACCGCTATATAGTCATGTACTGTGTAATATCACTGTCCTGTACCTGAATTATACCGCTATATAGTGAATTATACTACCATATAGTGATGTACTGTGTAATATCACTGTCCTGTACCTGAATTATACTACCATATAGTGATGTACTGTGTAATATCACTGTCCTGTGCCCTAATAATACTGCCGTATAGTGATGTAATATCGCTGTGCCCTAATAATACTGCCATATAGTGATGTACTGTGTAAAATCTGTGCCCTAATAATATCACCATATAGTGATGTACTGTGTAATATCACTGTCCTATGCCTGAATTATACCGCTATATAGTGATATACTGTGTAATATCACTGTACTGGATTCAAATAATACTGCCAAATAATGTGGTACAGTGAAATATCACTGTACTGCTCCCTAATAATACCATTATATAGTGATGTACTGTGTGATCACTGTACTGTGCCCCAATAATACTGCCATAAAGCAATGTATGGTGTAATATCACTGCTGTGTCCTAGTAATACTGGCAGATATAGATGTATAGTGTAATATCAGAGAGCTGTGCCCTAATAATAGTGCCACATAATGCTGTATGGTGTAATATCAGTGTGCTGTGCCCTAATAAAACTGTCATATAGTGATGTATTGTGTAATATCACAATACTGTGCCCCAATAATACTTCAATATAGTGATATATGGTGTAATAGCACTGTACTGTGCCCAAATAATATTACCATATAGTGATGTATGATGTACTGCACTGCTTTACACTGTTCCAAAATAATACTGCTATATAGTGATGTAAATGTGTAATATAATTGTATCATGCCAAAATAATACTACTATATAGTGATGTCATATCACTGTAATGTGCCTAAATAATACTGCATTATAGTGATATGTGGTGTGATATCAAAATACTGTGCCCCAATAATACTGCCATATAGTTATATACTGTGTAATTTTACATAAAGTGATACATTCTGTAATATTAACATACTGTGGCCCAAATATTGCCCTACAATGCCATAATAATACTGTACTTCCATATTGTAATGCATTGTATAATACCACTATACCATGCCCCACAATTTCCGTACAGTTCCTGAATAATACTTACAAAGAGATGTTCCAGTTTCAGAATAACAGTTTACCACTTTACCGCTATCTCCTGATTACAGTAGAACGCCCCCCCCCCTTCCCTCCCCCCATGTGACTATTATAGCTGCATAGCCTCCATGATAAGTACATTAAAACAAGATGGATGATATCACAGAGGTGTCAGATTTAAATTAACCCTTAAAACTCTGCAAAGACTCCCTGTAAATTAGTCCGGTGACCTCCTCAGTGGCGCGGAGCTTGGCCTCCTGGGAAAGGAAGGTTCAAAGTCGAGATTTACAAGACATGATTAATTCACACCTGGCTGATAATAAGAAGACTGATAGGAGGGGGGCAGCGGGGTGACCCTGGAAATCACTCCACAGAAAATTGAAATTTGTCCCTAATGATTCAGAATATGTAAATGATGAAAGGGAAGTTTCACCCCGTGCTCCCAAATCTTGTTCTGTACTCTGCGTATAAATTACGTGCATGTGCAAGATTTGGAAGCCAAGCCCCAAGCAGACATAGGGATGGGAGGGGGAATAAGGAGGCATTAAAGTCCTTAGCCATTAGGGACCTTGGGAACATCTTTGTGATACTTTGCACCAGAAAATAAAGGCATTTTTCCATGTTATGGAAGCACAGATGGATATATGAAAGGTATCAAGCGTTTCCTTGCCCCTACAGCTACATAACAGTGTCAGCAGTTTGGAACGTCAATCACAGCTGACAGATTACCTTGAATTAATTTCCCATTGGCAACGGTCTATATCAAGCTTCCCATTGGGCTCTACAGTCAGATTGAATCTCTCTACAGCCGCAATATGCAAGAAGAATTAATCCACCAGTGTCCATGTGCTGCTTGTGGAAAGGAACTTTTTAGTCACAGGAGATTTTCTCTACTAGTAGCTTTACAGATTTTTATTGGGACCTAGGAGATTTTCTGATTTATTAAGGACAGGCTGTAATACTTTGTTTGACCTGTTGGAGTGCTATACATAAAGTCCATGGTCCTCCATGTGTTTATACTGAAGTCATATTTCCTCTTCTGTCTTCATTGTCTCATTGTGTTGTCTTTTGATTTCTTTTAGGCTATGTGGCTATGGGCGCTGTCCAGCCTTCATTCTGGGGACAACAACCATTGTTACAACCAGGGATGGTTCTTGGTGGCCAGTCTCCAGTTGCTCAGGTCATGCAGGGAAGCCAAACGATAGCATGGGCTCAACCGGGCCTCTACCCTCCTACTCAGCAACAGCCATGGCCAACCCTTCCTGGCCAGTTTCCACCTACTGCCTTCATGCCAACACAAACTGTATTGCCTTTCCAAGCAGCCATGTTTCAAGGTACTACTGCCCCTGTAGCCGCTGTTCCACCAACCAGTGACTCAATGCGACCATGTCCTCTACAGCCCGACCAGAAAGTAACGAAAGAGATGTTTAAGGATTTTCAGATGGTAAACCCTCCTCCGGTGCCATCCCGGCAGCCCGATCAACCGTCCCTCTCTTGTACCTCAGAGGCCTTCTCAAGCTACTTCGACAAAGTTGGGTTGGTTCAGGATACAGACGATTGTGACGACTTTGACATCTCACAATTAAACTTGACGCCTATGACTTCCACTTCACCGTCTACTAATTCACGTAAGTACCAGAGCCCTGGGGCCAGCAGGCTGAGCTATAGGATATTTATTGGAGGCCTATATGTGTGGAAAATAAGATTCCAGGAGGAGCCAGCAGCCTGTATCATAAAGATAACCCCTCCCCCAGAAAAAGCCCCACCCATGAGGATCCTCCACTGGGAAGAGTTACTATTTAGGAGAGATGCCAGTTCAAACTGGCGGAACTGAAGCTTTAGTATTTTTGAATAAGGAGACAAGTTGAGGGTTCAGTGTATATTATAAAGCAGAAGGTGACCATTCACTTAAACAGATCAGTTTATTAGAGAGTTATAGATGTTCATTTCCACCATCTGGTACTGTGGAGAGAAAAAAAAAATTCAAATCAACTGGTATCAGAAAATAATACAAACTGTAAATTATTTATTTAAAAAAAAAAAAAAAAAAGCTTTCCAGTACTTATCTGCTGTATGCCCTGCAGGAAGTGGTGTATTCTTTCCAGTCTGACACAGTTCTCTCTGCTGCCACCTCTGTCCATGTCAGGAACTGTCCAGAGCAGTAGGAAAACCCCATAGAAAACCTGTCCTGCTCGGGACAGTTCCTGTCTCAGGCAGAGGTGGCAGCAGAGAGAACTGTGTCAGATTGGAAAGAATACATCACTTCCTGCAGGACATACAGCAGGCGATAAGTACTGAATATTTTGAATTTTTTAAAGAGAAGTAATTCACTAATCTGTACAAAAATGTTGAATTTATTTTTTTCGGAATACCCCTTTAAAAACACAGTATGCATTTTCTTTAAACCTGATAGAAACAGCCAAAATGGTGGAAAAATACAGTTTTTATGGCATTTCTGGGGTCATCGAAGGTCTATGCATATGTCTGCCATATGTGCTGAGAGATTTCCTGACAAATGGACAAAAGAAGCCTGAAAAGGGTTTTGTGGCATTTTTTTCTCATACACCTCCAGTGTCTTTTTCATGCTTGAATGTGTCTTTTATGTTGTTGTTGTTGGTTGTTTTTTTTTTATTAAACAATTAAGAAACAGAGATACTTAAACACTATGAAACTAAACACATAAAAATGCATGACACACTTCTAAAACCATTCTAAAGCCACATGAGCCACAAAAAAGGTATGTATGTAAATAGGCCTTAAATGCATTCACATGTAGCATGAGTCTCCACATTTTGCTGCCTTTTTGTGTCTATAAACATGAAATGAATAATGCTGAGTGAGCACTAAAATACTACAATGCTCATTACTCAAGTCAAGCATTTTTCAGTGCTTGAGTTCTCAATGAACCCCAGTGAAATAAATGGGAGACTGGAACATTTAGCCAAGTATGCTCAGAGGGTGCCTGGTTATCCTACATTTTTTCATTTTTGTATATTTTGTCCCTTGAAGAGATGTTAAAACAAAAAATACACAAATTTGAATAAAAACATGCAATAAGTTTCTCTGAGACTCATTAGAACTCTGGCAATATGCTGGCATTTGGTGGCATACCGCCAGCGTTCTAATGTGTCTTAGAGAAACTTATTGTATTTTTTTTGTTCAAATTTTTGTATATTTATTTTTAAACATCCCTTCAAGGTCTGCAATATACAAAAAGTAGATTGAAAAAAATGAAATAGTTTACTGCAGCTGGCAAGAGATACAACTGATGGCTGATCGTTCTGTCAGGTATTAAAGGTATATGGCCGCCTTTTCAGTTGAGCACTGAAATCGCCCTAATGCTCCACTGAACATTTTTGGAGCAGGGTGGCACATTCAAGTAACACCTCTTCCAGTGGCCATCCCCATTCTCAAGATAGGCCATTTCCCCTGACCAAGGTTTTTTTTTGGGGGGGGATTCAGGTATGGCCTATTTTTTAGCCATTTTTCCCATAGGCTTCTCTTGAAAATATGCAGAAAAAGTGCATATATAGACAGAAAAAAACAATACACCAAAAAGTTATTGTAGGTTTGCCTCACTAATTCCCCTGCTGCTGCTTTTCTGAAACTCACCGATCCCCAAACAGGCAATACACACTCAGCTAATCACATGCTGGAGCAGTGACACGCCCCTATAGTGATTGGCTGAGTGATTCCAGCCTTTTCCTGGAAGTCAAGATAGGATCTAGAAAAAGGAAATCAGTGGGGACCGGTGAACTCCTGAACAGCATCAGCGGAGGATCGGGGTAGGGGAGTAATACTTTTTTAATCCAACATGGCTGATTTTTTTTTTAAGTTGCGGCCAAGTCTTAAAAGAAAAAATTAACACAATAATATAAAGGCAATTTTTTCTCTAAAACTTTTTTTCTGATACTTTTTGCTCACAAACATTCTGGGTTGCAGCCATTTTTCTTTTTTACTGTCAGCATTTTATTCCTCCTTGAATGAATTGTCAGTAAATGACAAATCTCTTCATTTACCGTCTTATGAATCCATCCGCGGTGCGCCGTTTCTCCCTGAGCCCGTAGCTTGACTCGGAGTGTCCTTTTTCATTAGACAGAACATTAATGACACCGGCATTTGCCTCCAAATAAAAATTCATCACCGGCGACCAGATAGGATCCCACCTCACTTGCATATGTATACGGCGGCGGAATAAAAGACGATGTTCCGGCGCCTTCTCCTGAGCCAAATACGGCGCCGTGATGAATGCATTTGTTTCTGTATGAAAAATGCATCTCAACAGGTTTAGACAGCAAACAGGCTGCAGAGGAAAATTATTAGTTTCGAACCACTGACTCCAAAAAGAATTTGATGGAGTCTGTTTAACGTCTGGCAGGCAAATCTGTAATATAAAATGAAATATGGCTTTCATAACAGGCCATGTTCTTTATCTATCCTCTAACAAATGATTCTTTTATCTCCACCTAAGCATGTCCTCCAGAGCTGCACTCCTTCTCAATGTCATTTTAATACTCTCCATGAATTTTTTTTTTTTCCTTTCGTGGGGGGGATTTTCTTAAAAACTTGATGTTTACATGAGATTTTTCCCTGTGTTCTATATAATATTCTAATTTGTTTCCAATGTTGTGTCTGCTCCAGCTCCGACTCCAGCCCCAAGGCAGAGCTCCCCATCAAAGTCCTCGGCGTCTCACACAAGTGATCCCAATGCAGACGACATCTTTGAAGAAGGCTTTGAAAGTCCCAGCAAAACTGTAGAAGATGCTGTAAGTTGTTCTTACATATTCACATTCTAATCCTCTTCCCCCAGACAATAGAAAAATGGAGAGAAGAACTCTTTTTGGAGTAGATGAAGGCAGCCTTGTCTTTTTGTAAAATGTCTTTTCGAGGCCTGAAATGTGTTAGTGATTTGGAAAAACCAGCAGAGCCGCAAGATGAGGGAAAGTCAACTGAAGTGACTAATAAAAATGTCACAAATTCATAAACCTCTGGGATTTGTCCCTAAAGTTACTATAAACTATGGAGGACTAAACGTGATCACTCTAAAGTCAGGTGTAACATAGAAGTTAGGATGTAGCATAGGTAACATGGTGTTCCTGGTGGTCCCAAGGATTATCCTTGTTTGATACCACTGCTAAGACAACCACAATTGCTCAACTCCATAGACTTCTGGCCTTAAAGGGATTTTGCCATCATGGACACATCCCTAAACACAGGATTGATTATGGAGACCCATGTGATGTAAAGAACAGAACTCTTGAAGCTCCTGAGGAATGGAACAGGGTGCCAAAGACAACTCTATACAGCACTCAGAGCAATATCCAGTACCCTCAAAGATAATGCTTGGATTGTTGAGTGGGCACTAAAATGTTTGTTACTTGAATTAGGCATTTTTCAATGCTTAAAGGAGAAGTCTGGCGAAAATTTTTATTACAGCATTGTATTGCCCCCCCAAAAGTTATATAAATCACCAATATATGCTTATTACGGGAAATGCTTATAAAGTTTTTTTCCCTGCACTTACTACTGCATCAAGGCTTCACTTCCTGGATAACATGGTGATGTCACTTCCTGGATAACATGGTGATATCACTTCCTGGATAACATGGTGATGTCACTTCTTGCATAAAATGGTGATGTCACAACCCGACTCCCAGAGCTGTGCGGGCTGTGGCTGCTGGAGAGGATGATGGCAGAGGGATGCTCAGTGTCCTTCCAGTGTCCTGTGTCCCTCAGTGTCCCCCTGCCATCATCCTCTCCAGCAGCCACAGCCCGCACAGCTCTGGGAGTCGGGTTGTGACATCACCATTTTATGCAAGAAGTGACATCACCATGTTATCCAGGAAGTGACATCACCATGTTATCCAGGAAGTGACATCACCATGTTATCCAGGAAGTGAAGCCTTGATGCAGTAGTAAGTGCAGGGAAAAGAGCACTTTATGTGCATTTCCCGTAATAAGTGTATATTGGGGATTTGTATAACTTTTAGGGGGCAATAAAATACGTTTAAAAAAAAATTGCCAGCATTTAACCCAGTGCCCCCTGCGTAGCAGTGCGGAGGGTGCCTGTTCTAACCTTAAAGGGATGTGTAAAAGAAATGTACAACAATTAGAATGAAAAAATGCAATAGGTTACTGCAAGACATGATAGAACTCCGGCGGTATGCTGTCCATTGATGGACGGATTTCTAATGTATCCTGCAGTATACACTATGCACAATAGAGTATGCTCGCTCAACAGTAGTAGTCTAGTATGTGAACTGGTGTTCCATGCAGAAAAGAGCTTTGAGGATTTTGTTGTCAGGATCACAGGCATCCTGGTGGTTGGACCACTCACAATCAGACATTGTGGAAAGAAAATAAGTGGTCATGGTGAAGACCCTTTTAGACTGGGACTGTATGGTAGTGGTCATAATGAGACACATTTACTAAAACAGTCTTTTTAGACCGTGTAAACTTGGTGCTAAGTGGGTGTGATATTGTGCAAAAGGTATGTGGCCTCCAATGCGGCAAATTTTGTTAATTTCCCACCCAATCTTTTTTTGGCAAAAAATTGGGTAACCTGGTGATCAAGTTGTGCTTTTCAGCTGTTGCAAAAATACAAATTTTTCTCCCTGTGATGGGGCAATTGGGATCTGCCTCATTCAGGTTTTTGCCTTTCTCTGGATCTAAACAGTAGGATTTCTGTAGGTTGCAATTGATGGACTTGTCTTTTTAACCTTATTAAAGGGCAAGTCTGTAAAAAAAAAAAAAAATCTGTTCAAATCAATTGGTGTCAGAAAGTGACAGAGACTTGTAATGTACTTCTATTAACTAATCTGAAATCTTCCATTACTTATCAGCTGCTGTACGTCCTACATGTCTTCATCTATGTCTATGACATACAGCAGCTGAAAAGTACTGTAAGACTTGAGATTTTTTAATCGAAGTAAATTACAAAGTATATCAGTTTATTTGAAAGAATTTTTTTCCCCGCTGGAGTGGCCCTTTAACTCTGTAATTATGTAGCATGCTATGAGAACTGTATGCTGGGTAATGTAATTAAACATCAACTGTGTATAACTATAATCACTGGTCTATGGGGAACTTCTATCCTGGTATAAAAAGAATTGATCACAAATCTTTGCATTATATTAATCTTAAAGGCAGGGGGAGTAAAGCACATAACATTCCTCTATGTGATCTCTGCCTCCTCCTAACGCTTTATCTTCTCTCTCTGTACTAAACTTTGCCTTTTGCTTTGTCTGCCTCAGAATTAACCTGTCCCTCTGTTCTTGTGTTGTAGCCTGATGCTTCTCAGGCGTCGGCCTCTGCTGATGTAGGTGAGCCCAGTGGTGACTCTATAAGCTCACAGGTCGGCAGCTAGAGAGCACAGACTGGGGTAGGTATCTGTCCTTCCTCCTATTCTTGCTGTCATGTTTGTTGCATTGTTTTGCATGATGACACTTTTTTTATCATCTCATGGCCTTCTTGCTTGGTCTTCTTTGGTGTGGTGTCTGTGTGGCATGTAACACCTCATCTATGCTCATGGCATCCAATGCGACTGCTATTTTTTATGATAGTATAAGACATACTGCAGGGATGTTCAAGTTTATGTTGAGTGTGGTGTCGGTGGGGGTGGGAGGGGTTCGCGGGACAAAAAGAAAAGATGGAAATGGCTTCATAAAAATTGTGATATAATAGTTGACCCGCTGCTACCCCTGTTTCATTGTGGGTCTTATGATGAAAGACTAAATAGGACTGCACACAATAGGTAAAGACATAGTTTACTTACATTGATAAACAACAACCGTCAACTATCAAGGCTGATTTTACAAGCACACAGAAGCGTAATACAGATACCCTCTCTACCTGTATCAGCAATAAATAAGCCAATATAAACACCACCACTTGCTGGGGTCCTCATTTTGCTGTTTATTCTATCCCTGGAATAGGTATCCTGCTCGACACAAACTTTAGTGAGTGCTTATGAATATCCCCCCCCCCCTCACTGTGACCTATTTATCGATACATCCCACTTCTGACACCAATTGTTTTACAGTGGATTCTATGATGCAAGGATTAGTATGTCTGCAAACAACAGCGAGGTGAAAAGACATAGTGATAGGTAAAACAAAGACAAATACAAAGATTAGGCAAGAAGTACAAGTACTACAAGGAACAAAGAAGGCAACAAGAACAAGATATACCTAGCTTTAAAGGGAACCTGTCACCCCCTGTGCCGGGGTGAAGGCCACCCGACCCCCCCCCCCCCCCTTCCTTCCCGCTTGAGACCCGGACACTTACCCCATTTTGCCAAGTCCCTCTCCTGGAGCGGGTCCCAGGACGGAGATATCCCTGTCGAAAGCATGTCGCTCACTCTGCAGAGATGAGTCCGAAGCCCATAGAGAATGAATGGAGCCATTCATTTTCTATGGGTATCGGACTCATTTCTGCAGCGCGCGCACCGGGCCGCACCGGACCGGCTCCAGGAGCGGGACTTGGCGAGATGAGGTAAGTATCTGGGTCTCTAGCGGGGGGTCGGGCAGCCTTCACCCCGGCACGGGGGGGTGACAGGTTCCCTTTAAGTGAAGAATACAGCTGTCTGGAGAGAGGCCCTCTATTGGATGGATATCCAACACACACACAGTTTAAGAGTTTAATACACACAAACAGGCCTGTTCTGAACAGCCCAGGGAAAGAGTACAGTGCCTTTAACAGCAGTTTGTCCAAGATGAATCCTAAAACTAAGGGCCCGTTGACACTACCGAATTGGTGCAGAGATTCTGCTCGGAACGCCCAGCCACGATTTCTGCACCGAATCCCACCTGCTATCTCTTTTAATGGGAGGCCTCACGTGCCTCTGCTCTTCACGCCTCTCCACTCAAAGAATTGCCTGCACGGATTCCATAGTGCGAACGAGCCCTTATCCAAAAAAATTAAGATTAGAATTTTTGGAAAGAAACTGGAATTGACTTACTTATCTGTACCAATAATACTCTTATTATTTAGGGGGTAAATAAGTGTAAGGCTGGGTTCACACTGCGTTTTTGCTGTCCGTTTAACTTGTGTGCATCTGATTTTTCACAAATAAAAAAAGAATCTGTTTTTTTAGCATACACAAAAAATGTGGTCGACCACGTTTTGGTGTACACTTATTAAAAGGGAGCATTTTTATCCATTTTTTTTATTATGGAAGTCAATGGAAAAAACGAATAAAAAATTACAGCAATAACGCAGTGTGACCCCAGCCTAACATTGGTGTCTGATATGTAAATGTACTGTATGCTTGAGGCACTCGTGCATTTAACTAATGTTGGGAATCAAGCAGATCCTTTTTTTTCCATCTGCAGGTCAGATCAGAAGATCCTATCTATGCTCAGATCAAAAGACCTAAGAAATAGCGTTACCAAGCTAGTAGCGCTCCAAGACTTGACTGGACATACGGCTGGCTTCAACAACTCAACGGCTGCATTCTTTCAATGGACCGCAACAATGGTTTTTACCTGCGTCCTGAAAGAAGAGCAAAACCCTGGTGAACGGAGCACAAGGGTGAACGGAAGACACACCGGCTCTAACATCATTAACCCGAAAGCTTTGCAAGGAACGTTGATTCTAGACTTGATCATTTGGCTGAATTTTTTTCTTTTCTGAAGGACAAAGTCTTTAGTATTTTACTACTCTTTCCACAACTTTTTGTTCTTTTTTTTTTCTTTGATTTTTTTTTTCATAAAATAAACGTAATGTAGCAAAAAAAAAGTTACAGATGACGAGACTGAAGTTTACACAATTTTTTTTGTCAATGTTTTGCTAGAGACTTTTTCAAAAACTATCCGTACGTCAATTTGAAGGAAGGTTTCTTTATTTCACAAGGCGTTGCTTGAAAAGACACCTTTTTCTTTCTTTTATTTTGTTTCGTTATTGGAGGGTTAAGGGTTATGGGAGGGGTCACACTTTCCGAAGACTGGGTACTATAAGAAAATGAGTATTGTTTTTATGATATGGCCTCTTGGACTGGCGAGAGGACATTCGGGGCTTGCACCGTTCTAGACCAGATTCTAAACACTGTACGGAGTATCGGACATTACAATGACCAGATTGTTATTATTAACAAAGGAACTTTATAATAAAGGAGTTGGGAGGTATTTTTCCTCCGCACTTAACCTTGCTGCTGTTCGGCTATGCAGACAAGATTCTTCTACTCGTGCCATTTTTGAAAAAAAAAAAAGAAAAAAAAACTTATTCATTTGCCCGACAACTCTGGAATAATTCCAAATCTGGATTTGGATCAAATCAGACTTTGTTCTGGAACTTTGGAGGCATGAATTTTTGTTATAAAAAAAAAAAAGAAAAGAAAAAATTCTGTGATTAAACAACTCATCTCTGTCTCTTTTGTACATTAGGAAGAAAAAAAATGATTTTTATTTTATAACCGTGACATAAAATTCTTGAACATGGGGAAAGGCTTTAAATAATTCCCTTAGAAATGACAGGTTTTTGTAAATATAAGAATTTTTGTTTGTTTTTAATTTTTTTATTTTTTTTTATTTGAATCTAACACATTGGCTGTTACTTTGTTACGAAGTGTCATAAACAGGGTTCATATCACATCTTTCTTTTTCCAAGTGCTGAGTAATTATCCTGTCAAAATCTAATAAACTGAATGGGGATTCTTGTATGACCATTTCTGTTTTATTAGGAGAAACAGAATTACTTGTGAGACTCATGAAAGTCCTGGAAGCCTAAAATAACACTGGCCTTGATAAAAAAAAAAAAATCTTAGTCTGCAATCCTTCACTGCTGGACTGAGAGTCTATCGGGGTTGTGCATTTAAGAGCTAAAGATGAAAAATCGATGAAAGTCAGGAGCGTTCAGATCATATCAACAGAATAGAGACTGCTTTTTTTGCAGTTTTTAGACAAAGGTTTTTCTTTTTTAATTATTATTATTTAGGTCGCTCTTCCACCAGTATAGGCCCTTTAAGATTTGAGATTCTCAATGGAAAAGTCATGCTAAATTTTTTAAAAATTGGCAAACATCTAACATTTTAAAAAGGGCTTTTGCAATTTATGTATTTTTACGCTTTTAGGCTATGTTCACACTACGTAAGTCTCCGGACATAGCGCGTTCCGTGAATAAGATTTACATAGTTTGCGTACAATGGAAAGTATACGATCTACGGCTGCACAGTTCACACTTCGTAAGAACTTACGCCAGGATCGTACGCGGCGGCGTAAAAAATAAACCAGACCATTGTTTGAGGACGAAAAAGCCGGAACTTCCGCCCGTAGAGTAACATGCGGTCCCGTACGTAGTGGTGATTTCTTCATTTTTGCACTTTGATTTGCCGATCCAAAAGGTTCTGTGGGGTGTCCGGGGCTAGGTGAAGATTTCCATGTAAAAGACCGCTGTCAGATCGCTACGTAAGGTGCTCGGGAAGCGTTAGTAGACTACGAGCGTAAGTTCGTGGACCGTACGTAGCCGTCCGCAACTTACGTAAATCCCCGGATGGAGTTTAACACTGACATATACGTAGTGTGAACATAGCCTAAGAGTATGTGCACACTGAGGACTCCGGGTGGATCACCCGCCGAGGATTCAGCTGCTCGCGCCCGCGTGCATCTTTGCCCATGCCATAGACTCCATTCTATGCACAGGTTCATTCTTTAGGCAGATGGCGGAATCCGCCCGACCATCAAATGGTGGCACGGGTGGAGATACGGGCGAGTGGAGGGAAACCGCAGCGGGAGATCCGCTCTGGATTTCTCAGTGTGCACATACCCTTACCTGTTAGGCTGTATTCCCACTAGGTTTATAGGCAGTTATATGAGCCAGAAAAAAATCGCCTATAAACAGATTGCTAAAAGAAAAACAGTCCTTTTAAAAGGCTTTAAAGAAAAGAAAAAGTCTGAAAGTTCAAAGCAGATTTTTTGAGGTCCAAATGAGCACAAGTTTTTTTTTCCCCCCAATATTTTCTAGTATCACGTTTCTCACAAAGGTTTCAAGACCGTAAAATGTGTCAACCATTATGAAACCCAGAACCATTATGGATTTCTGTTGACCACCTTTTCCTACAGAGGTGTCTATCAGTAGGTTGCACAGTTATGTGACAGGCTTCTCCTAGTGTTGGAACAAAGGTAAAAATGTTTGGGCCAGATTTTCTTATACTGTTTATAATTGACTGTAGTCAGGGTAAACCTAGACTAGACAGTCTCATATTGTGACATATTTCTCACAAGTACATTATAAACTTGACACATTTTAGACTGTCTAGTCCAGGCCTAGTCCAGGCATGTCAAACTGGCCCACTGGCCAAATCTGGCCAGCGGCGCCATTATTTTTGGCCAGCCATACAAATCACAATTTGTATTACATCTGGCCCGGTGACATGGCATTGATCATAATATAGGAGGTCAGGATGGCCACTCAGACCGCCCATATTATAATCTTGCAGGCCACAGGCAGCTTTTAGCCTGCAGCCTAGGAATATGTGAGTGGAGTCCCGATGTCGGCAATGCAGTGATATCCCGGTACACATCCTGCGCCAGGTGCCTCCTGCGGTCTTTAGGGCCGCAGGGAAGGGTGGGTCCAAGCTTATGGGACAGCCTGTCACCCCTGGATGGCCCCCCAAATCTACCCTACTTCTGGATACGACCCCCCCATACTTACATGAGAAGATGAGCGGGCGGCCATATCTCCACGGTGGGATCGGCATCAGGAGTGGGACTGGCACGATGGAGTAAGTATGGGGAGCCGTATCCAGGTTGTAGGGTGGGTTCGAGGGGCCCTATCCAGGGGTAGGCTAGGTTCGGGGGTCCATCCAGGGGTGACAGATTCCCTTTTAAGGAGAAGTACGGCTAAAATTTTTATTAAAGTATTGTATTGCCCCCCAAAAGTCACACAAAAACTGTTGTAAGGGGCTGACTACTATATAAGAGACTATTGCAGAACGCTGCTCGCTGCTCTGACAGTACCAGGAACACTTCATGCACTCTTCAATAATGATCAAGGTTGGCCCGTGACTTTGTCCAATTTGTTAATTTTATATTTGAGTTTGACACCCCTGGTCTAGTCTAAGTATAAAGCACCTATTATTTTGCTATCTTTATACAAAATTTTGCAAACTGGGAGAGCTACAATAAAGACGTTTTTTTTTTCCAACAATCCTATAAGAGAAATCTGACTCCAGATTAATATTTTGATTGATTAATATTGACCAATAAACACTCAAGGCTACAAGACTGCAATGATCTGACCTACATTTCTTCTTTATTCCATTATAGTTTTATAGGCAGGATGAAAGGTAGGAGGAGTAGGCAGCTGCCTAGGGTGGCAAAAGGCGGACTGAGATTTATGGATTTAGAAAAAATGCTAAAATGAATCTCAAACCATCACCTGACTGATTGTGGATCCAACTATAACATGGGAGGATTGTAAACCCTGGCATTGGGCCCTCTCTGCCCCTAAACAGTCTTCTCACTAACTCATGGATCATACCATAATGTTTGCCTTTTTGAGAAGAACATTTCTCCGTAAAGACACTCAGGTGTAACTATTATATAGCATGTTCTCCGCATTACTTCACATTCCCATTAATCACATCTTACATGGATCTTCTTTGGTGAATGGATTTTGCAGATGACGATCAATACTAATAATTAACTTTCCACCTCTGATTTTTCTGCTTTATGAACAGAATTATATTTATTCAATTCAACTTTTTCTAATTCCTGGAAAAATAAGAGTCATGAAAAGGAGGAGATTTATCAAACTGGTGTAAAGTAGAATTGTCTTAGTTGCCCCTAGCAACCAATCAGATTCCGTTTTTTATTTTTCAAAGAGTCTGTGAGGAATGAAATGAGGAATCTGATTGGTTGCTAGGGGCAACGGAGCCAGTTTTACTTTACACCAGTTTGATGAAGTCAACAATTGATTGTGACACCCAGATTCAAGGGGGGAGATTTATTAAACATGATGTAAAGTGAAACTGGCTCAGTTGCCCCTAGCAACCAATCAGATTCCGCCTTTCATTTTTCAAAGAGTCTGTGAGGAATGAAAGGTGGAATCTGATTGGTTGCTAGGGGCAACTGAGCCAGTTTCACTTTACACCATGTTTGATAAATCTCCCCCAAGATGTCTACAAGAGAAGACATGTATACGATGACATTTCTTTACCTAATCCATAAAAAATAATCATGATTTATATTTCTGGGTAATGATGCTCAACCACATATAGCATAGCATCATAGACCCTGTGGTTCTGGTCATGAATACCACCACCAGGCCCATAAGAAAGTCCAAGTAAAAGTCGGCTGTACCAGCACATGTCAAGCACGTGGCATAAACTCTGCCCCAAATTAAAGGGGTCAAAAAAGTGGGTATGTTCATCTTTTAACATGTCTAGGAGGAGGTGCATTGAGGGTCCTAGATTAGGACCCCTGGAGCTGTGGTCCTTGTGGGCAATTACCACTCTTATCCTTCCTATTGTAGTTCACTTTACGGACACTAGATGAGGTCGTGTTGGGTTGTGGTCGGGGTGCACCCATATTACAAATCTCTAAGACTGCTGCATGCAGATACTGAGCCTCCCCTGATGTCTATACAATACATGTTATAATAGACAGTATACTTGGGGAAGCTGTCTGTGTCATTAGTGTAGCAGAACGAGTGGGAAAACTGTTAGTCACTGCTCAGTCTGCTGCACTGTATTATGGCTGCAGCGCTAGTGACACAGACAGCTTCCTCAAGTGTAATATCTATTCCAATGCTAACATGTATTATATAGACATCAGGGGAGGCTCTGTATCTACATGCAGCAGCACTAGTGATATGCAACTGTGGCAGGACCAGGGCTTTTGCAGCCATTGGTGGCAGCAAGGAGACTGTGTTACCCCTTACTACCAACGCTCAATATAACATTTAAAAAAAATATATATATATTTTTTTTTTTTTATTATTTTTTTTTTTTTTTCTTAAATAAGACTTTAATAGAGACATGTAAAAAAGGTTGTCACGTGAATACAATTTTTAAGATTGCTGCCCAGTGTGATGCGCCCTTAAATATACAGGTTATTTTTATTAATTTATCTTGTTAAAAAAAAGTCATTTCTGTAGTGATTTTTTTCTTCCACAGACTTGAGACTGAAAATACTTAAGAATCTCTGGGTCTTCTATGGCCCTAACCTACCTCAGTGACTTATTGCTCATGTTATATGTTATTTCTAGAACTTTAGTGTCAGAATTATTTTAAAAAAAGACAGAGACAGGTGTTTGTCCATGGTCAAGAAAAAGTCTCTCCGCATCAACAATCTACGGACAAAACCGCTGGGATCAGATATACATCTCAATGCTTTACACGACAGAAAATAACTGGATAGATCAACGCTTGTTTTTCGAAAATATCTCAAACTGTGAAATGTTCACTTTTAGTTTATTGAATGTCTCAGTTAAGAGCCTTCTCCTTATCTTCTATTTGCTCTGAGATGATGAAGATCAATCAAAAGGAGATTACGTGTGATATTTACTGACACGCACTGACCATCAAAAAGAATTACTGCCGATATTCAGAAGCCTCATGTTATCCAAGCAAAGGACAAACTCCAAGAACTTTATGGAAACAAAACACTGACACAGAAAAGACACAAAACCACAGCTAAAATACTAGCAAACTAGGTAGTGTATATAATACTACTCATATATATATATGTATATATATATATATATATATATATATATATATATAAAAGAATATAACTACTATAATAATGCTCCTATGTACAAGAATATAACTACTATAATACTGCTCCTATGTACAAGAATATAACTACTATAATACTGCTCCTGTATACAAGAATATAACTACCATAATCAGTCACGAAGATATAGTAGCCGGCACTAACTGACACACAGATAACCACTTCAAACAGCTCACTAGGACCACTGCGGATTCATGGACTCGGTCGCGAAGTCCTGCCGGAGGTGCTCCGATAGAGATGAGAGTTGAATGTATTGTGCAGAGAAATACAGTCAAAGCACTCACCGGTCGTAGGTTCTTGCGTGACAGCAGCTTTATTCAGCTCAACATCACAGGGAGGGATAGATGGAATAGGTGCGGGAGTAACAGAGGCAGACCAACGTTTTCGCGCTGCAGCGCTTTGCCAAGTCCTTTACACGTCACTACCGGGGTGGGGGTAACTTATATACCAAATTAGCATAGTGAGTCGTGCATCAGTGTAACAACAAAAAAAAAAACAGGGTGAGTACAAATAATACAAAGTGATGAAAATAATACAACATCTTACAGGAAAACACCCCAATCGTTCCTTTCATTGAGGCCATTTGGGCCAGTGGCATCTAGTTTAGCGATCCAGATTGCTTCTCGCCTGAGGAGTCGCTGATGCCTATCGCCTTCAGTACACTCTACCCTTTCAAGTCCTATATACCGCAGGGGCGCAGTGTCTCCTGCGTGGACTCTGTTCACATGTTCGATAAGTCGGGGGACGCCTTTTCCCGTTCTTATTGAGTACGCTTGCTCCTTGAACCTGGTCCACATAGGTCTCTTAGTTTTGCCTATGTAGAACCGGCTACAGGGGCATAGCACTGCGTACACAACATACGAGGTTCTGCATGTTATAAGGCTATGGATATTATAGTCTGTGCCATTCAGATTAATAAATGCAGTGGGGATCAGTTGGGAACAGTACTTGCAGGACCCGCATTTTTTGTTGCCTGTCAGAGTACTGTGTGTCAGCCATTCGCAGCCTGTTCCTTTTCTACCCTTGTTCACACTAAGATTATCGCTGATGGTCCGATTTTTACGATACGTAATAAGTGGTCCCAACTCTGCTATCTGTTTCAGGTCATCATCCTGTTCTAGGACATGCCAGTGTTTATGGATAGTGTTACGTTCAAGGTCCTTAGCCCTTCTTCTCGCTTCTGTAATTACATTATTAGGATACTCTCTGATACGTAGTCTCCGTTCTAAGTCGTCTGCTTGTTTGCGGAATAACTCAGTAGTGTTATTTATCCGCCTAAGTCTTACCATCTGACTAAACGGGATAGAGTCTTTCACCTTGTTTGATGAGAGATGGTATAGTGAAGTACAGAATTACATGCTGTTTTTTTCCTAAAAACAGAAGTAATTAATCTGCCCTCTTCAATATCAACTTGTACGTCCAAGAAATCGATGGATAGCCCTCCCACTTTATGAGTGAAGAACATATTGACATTGTTCACTTGGTTGAGATATTCCACAAAAAAGGGCAAAGCTTGCTTCATCACCATCCCACATCACAAAAACATCGTCCACATAACGATGAGGACCTTGAACGTAACATTGACTAATAAACCTCGCACTGACAACCAGGAAAAAAGGTTCATTTTCAGTTTCCAGAATTCACCCCTAAACAGAGTCATAGCTAACACTATCCATAAACACTGGCATGTCCTAGAACAGGTTGAGGACCTCAAACAGATAGCAGAGTTGGGACCACTTATTACGTATCGTAAAAATCGGACCATCGGCGATAATCTTAGTGTGAACAAGGGTACAAAAGGAACTGGCTGCGAATGGCTGACACACAGTACTCTGACAGGCAACAAAAAATGCGGGTCCTGCAAGTACTGTTCCCAGCTGATCCCCACTGCATTTATTAATCTGAATGGCACAGACTGTAATATCCATAGCCTTATCACATGCAGAACCTCGTATGTTGTGTACGCAGTGCTATGCCCCTGTAGCCGGTTCTACATAGGCAAAACCAAGAGACCTATGTGGACCAGGTTCAAGGAGCACGCGTACTCAATAAGAACGGGAAAAGGCGTCCCCCGACTTATCGAACATGTGAACAGAGTCCACGCAGGAGACACTGCGCCCCTGCGGTATATAGGACTTGAAAGGGTAGAGTGTACTGAAGGCGATAGGCATCAGCGACTCCTCAGGCGAGAAGAAATCTGGATCGCTAAACTAGATGCCACTGGCCCAAATGGCCTCAATGAAAGGAACGATTGGGGTGTTTTCCTGTAAGATGTTGTATTATTTTCATCACTTTGTATTATTTATACTCACCCTGTTTTTTGTTACACTGATGCACGACTCACTATGCTAATTTGGTATATAAGTTACCCCCACCCCGGTAGTGACGTGTAAAGGACTTGACAAAGCGCTGCGGCGCGAAAACGTTCGTCTGCCTCTGTTACTCCCGCACCTATTCCATCTATCCCTCCCTGTGATGTTGAGCTGAATAAAGCTGCTGTCACGCAAGAACCTACGACCGGTGAGTGCTTTGACTGTATTTCTCTGCACATTACATAACTACCATAATACTGCTCCTATATACAAGAATATAACTACTATAATACTGCTCCTATATGCAAGGATATGACTACTATAATACTGCCCCCTATATACAAGAATATAACTACTATACTATTACTACTATTACTACTACTATTTTGTTTCTCTCTTTTCTCCGTGTATTGCACTCCTCCTGGTGAGACCCACATGACCGCAATTAGCAGGAGACACCTGAGTGCACATGGTTTTAATCCCTCCTGTCTTTTCCCATTCTGTTTGCTGCAGCTATGGTGAGCGCAATACCTTATCCAGACTTGTGCTGCTTGGGGGCGACCTTCTCCGCCGGCGGTGCTGGCTGGGTTCTGGTGTGGTGTTTTTGGGTCTGGTCCTGTGGCATGGGGGTCGCAGGGCCGTCCCATGGCCCCCGTTCCCTGGCTGTGCACGCCTGCGGGGTTGGTGGCCACTGACTGGCACGGTGTGGACTTAGTGTAGGGACCCATGTGTATCAGATACCGGCACGAGGTACATGGGGCAGTATGGCTTGATCAATTCATACACAAAATTCTGATGTGTTTTTTATTTAGCCAAGCGGCACTAGTATCAGCCATAGGTGTGAGGTGCAGCACTCTGTTTCTTCCCTGAACCGCATTTTGTTTCTCTCTTTTCTCCGTGTATTGCACTCCTCCTGGTGAGACCCACATGACCGCAATTAGCAGGAGACACCTGAGTGCACATGGTTTTAATCCCTCCTGTCTTTTCCCATTCTGTTTGCTGCAGCTATGGTGAGCGCAATACCTTATCCAGACTTGTGCTGCTTGGGGGCGACCTTCTCCGCCGGCGGTGCTGGCTGGGTTCTGGTGTGGTGTTTTTGGGTCTGGTCCTGTGGCATGGGGGTCGCAGGGCCGTCCCATGGCCCCCGTTCCCTGGCTGTGCACGCCTGCGGGGTTGGTGGCCACTGACTGGCACGGTGTGGACTTAGTGTAGGGACCCATGTGTATCAGATACCGGCACGAGGTACATGGGGCAGTATGGCTTGATCAATTCATACACAAAATTCTGATGTGTTTTTTATTTAGCCAAGCGGCACTAGTATCAGCCATAGGTGTGAGGTGCAGCACTCTGTTTCTTCCCTGAACCGCATTTTGTTTCTCTCTTTTCTCCGTGTATTGCACTCCTCCTGGTGAGACCCACATGACCGCAATTAGCAGGAGACACCTGAGTGCACATGGTTTTAATCCCTCCTGTCTTTTCCCATTCTGTTTGCTGCAGCTATGGTGAGCGCAATACCTTATCCAGACTTGTGCTGCTTGGGGGCGACCTTCTCCGCCGGCGGTGCTGGCTGGGTTCTGGTGTGGTGTTTTTGGGTCTGGTCCTGTGGCATGGGGGTCGCAGGGCCGTCCCATGGCCCCCGTTCCCTGGCTGTGCACGCCTGCGGGGTTGGTGGCCACTGACTGGCACGGTGTGGACTTAGTGTAGGGACCCATGTGTATCAGATACCGGCACGAGGTACATGGGGCAGTATGGCTTGATCAATTCATACACAAAATTCTGATGTGTTTTTTATTTAGCCAAGCGGCACTAGTATCAGCCATAGGTGTGAGGTGCAGCACTCTGTTTCTTCCCTGAACCGCATTTTGTTTCTCTCTTTTCTCCGTGTATTGCACTCCTCCTGGTGAGACCCACATGACCGCAATTAGCAGGAGACACCTGAGTGCACATGGTTTTAATCCCTCCTGTCTTTTCCCATTCTGTTTGCTGCAGCTATGGTGAGCGCAATACCTTATCCAGACTTGTGCTGCTTGGGGGCGACCTTCTCCGCCGGCGGTGCTGGCTGGGTTCTGGTGTGGTGTTTTTGGGTCTGGTCCTGTGGCATGGGGGTCGCAGGGCCGTCCCATGGCCCCCGTTCCCTGGCTGTGCACGCCTGCGGGGTTGGTGGCCACTGACTGGCACGGTGTGGACTTAGTGTAGGGACCCATGTGTATCAGATACCGGCACGAGGTACATGGGGCAGTATGGCTTGATCAATTCATACACAAAATTCTGATGTGTTTTTTATTTAGCCAAGCGGCACTAGTATCAGCCATAGGTGTGAGGTGCAGCACTCTGTTTCTTCCCTGAACCGCATTTTGTTTCTCTCTTTTCTCCGTGTATTGCACTCCTCCTGGTGAGACCCACATGACCGCAATTAGCAGGAGACACCTGAGTGCACATGGTTTTAATCCCTCCTGTCTTTTCCCATTCTGTTTGCTGCAGCTATGGTGAGCGCAATACCTTATCCAGACTTGTGCTGCTTGGGGGCGACCTTCTCCGCCGGCGGTGCTGGCTGGGTTCTGGTGTGGTGTTTTTGGGTCTGGTCCTGTGGCATGGGGGTCGCAGGGCCGTCCCATGGCCCCCGTTCCCTGGCTGTGCACGCCTGCGGGGTTGGTGGCCACTGACTGGCACGGTGTGGACTTAGTGTAGGGACCCATGTGTATCAGATACCGGCACGAGGTACATGGGGCAGTATGGCTTGATCAATTCATACACAAAATTCTGATGTGTTTTTTATTTAGCCAAGCGGCACTAGTATCAGCCATAGGTGTGAGGTGCAGCACTCTGTTTCTTCCCTGAACCGCATTTTGTTTCTCTCTTTTCTCCGTGTATTGCACTCCTCCTGGTGAGACCCACATGACCGCAATTAGCAGGAGACACCTGAGTGCACATGGTTTTAATCCCTCCTGTCTTTTCCCATTCTGTTTGCTGCAGCTATGGTGAGCGCAATACCTTATCCAGACTTGTGCTGCTTGGGGGCGACCTTCTCCGCCGGCGGTGCTGGCTGGGTTCTGGTGTGGTGTTTTTGGGTCTGGTCCTGTGGCATGGGGGTCGCAGGGCCGTCCCATGGCCCCCGTTCCCTGGCTGTGCACGCCTGCGGGGTTGGTGGCCACTGACTGGCACGGTGTGGACTTAGTGTAGGGACCCATGTGTATCAGATACCGGCACGAGGTACATGGGGCAGTATGGCTTGATCAATTCATACACAAAATTCTGATGTGTTTTTTATTTAGCCAAGCGGCACTAGTATCAGCCATAGGTGTGAGGTGCAGCACTCTGTTTCTTCCCTGAACCGCATTTTGTTTCTCTCTTTTCTCCGTGTATTGCACTCCTCCTGGTGAGACCCACATGACCGCAATTAGCAGGAGACACCTGAGTGCACATGGTTTTAATCCCTCCTGTCTTTTCCCATTCTGTTTGCTGCAGCTATGGTGAGCGCAATACCTTATCCAGACTTGTGCTGCTTGGGGGCGACCTTCTCCGCCGGCGGTGCTGGCTGGGTTCTGGTGTGGTGTTTTTGGGTCTGGTCCTGTGGCATGGGGGTCGCAGGGCCGTCCCATGGCCCCCGTTCCCTGGCTGTGCACGCCTGCGGGGTTGGTGGCCACTGACTGGCACGGTGTGGACTTAGTGTAGGGACCCATGTGTATCAGATACCGGCACGAGGTACATGGGGCAGTATGGCTTGATCAATTCATACACAAAATTCTGATGTGTTTTTTATTTAGCCAAGCGGCACTAGTATCAGCCATAGGTGTGAGGTGCAGCACTCTGTTTCTTCCCTGAACCGCATTTTGTTTCTCTCTTTTCTCCGTGTATTGCACTCCTCCTGGTGAGACCCACATGACCGCAATTAGCAGGAGACACCTGAGTGCACATGGTTTTAATCCCTCCTGTCTTTTCCCATTCTGTTTGCTGCAGCTATGGTGAGCGCAATACCTTATCCAGACTTGTGCTGCTTGGGGGCGACCTTCTCCGCCGGCGGTGCTGGCTGGGTTCTGGTGTGGTGTTTTTGGGTCTGGTCCTGTGGCATGGGGGTCGCAGGGCCGTCCCATGGCCCCCGTTCCCTGGCTGTGCACGCCTGCGGGGTTGGTGGCCACTGACTGGCACGGTGTGGACTTAGTGTAGGGACCCATGTGTATCAGATACCGGCACGAGGTACATGGGGCAGTATGGCTTGATCAATTCATACACAAAATTCTGATGTGTTTTTTATTTAGCCAAGCGGCACTAGTATCAGCCATAGGTGTGAGGTGCAGCACTCTGTTTCTTCCCTGAACCGCATAACTACTATAATACTGCTCCTATATACAAGAATATAACTACTATAATACTGCTCCTATATACAGGAATATAACTACTATAATACTGCCCCCTATATACAAGAATATAACTACTATAATACTGCTCCTATGTACAAGAATATAACTACTATAATACTGCTCCTATATACAAGAATATAACTACTATAATACTGCCCCCTATATACAAGAATATAACTACTATAATACTGCTCCTATATACAAGGATATGACTACTATAATACTGCCCCCTATATACAAGAATATAACTACTATAATACTGCTCCTATATACAAGAATATAACTACTATAATACTGCCCCCTATATACAAGAATATAACTACTATAATACTGCTCCTATATACAAGGATATGACTACTATAATACTGCCCCCTATATACAAGAATATAACTACTATAATACTGCTCCTATATACAAGAATATAACTACTATAATACTGCTCCTTTGTACACGTTGTAGAGACATGACTTTTGTTATCATGTGTTTTTTCTGTCTGTCGATCTCCTAATATTTGCTCCTGGTCACACATTACCAAAACACAACTTAAATCATTAGGACATGAATTCCTGAAAGCTATGACTACAGGTATTTGCTGACTGGTTAGGCTAGGTTCACACTGCGTTTTCAGCATCCGTTTAACGCATCCGTTTTTTGCAAAAAACGCATGAAAAAGGGATTGCAAAAAACGGATTCATTTGTGTGCATCCGTTTTTCCATTGACTTCCATTATAAAAAAAAACGGATCCGTTTTTTTTGACGGACAAAAACGGACAAAAAAACGTTGCTGACCCTATTTTTCTGGACGTTAAAAAAAACGGATCCGTTAAACGGATGCTGAAAACGCAGTGTGAACCTAGCCTTAGTGAGAGGTTATACAAATACACAGAGTGACTTTAAAGTTTGCACATGGGAATTGAGAACAATGTATCATCGCGTCTGTCGGATCAGATAAAGGTACGGAGAAAATGTACAAAATACAGTACAGTACAGTACACCTAAGATGTTGGAAAAGTTTCTGCTTTACAGTAAGGTACAGGTCACAGACAAATGTACAGTGACCAGTGACACCAGTATATAGATAACACAGCAGCTGCAGCCCCCATATGATAGGGTCTGGAAATGTTAACGTTGATGACATGGTACACTCTGTTTGATCAAATAGTTTGCTAAGATCCTCACTTTTTAATATCTACAGAGCAGGTGTTTATCGTGTGTACACTGGGAGGAGTATATACGGTAGGCCCTTGCACCTGTAGGTTGCTGCTGCATTTTATGTTTATTTTTGTTCATTGTGTCTATGTACTTGATGCTTTCAATAAAGCACGTTAGTAAATTATGTTTAAAACAGCTCAAACAAGATGGCTTCCCCCATAAGAATATACTAAAAATAAAAACACTATCTATCTATCTATCTATCTATCTTCTATCTATCTATCTATCTATCTATCTATCTATCTATCTCCTATCTATCTATCTATCTATCTCCTATCTATCTATCTATCTATCTATCTATCTATCTATCTATCTATCTATCATCTATCTATCTATCTCCTATCTATCTATCTATCTATCTATCTATCTATCTATCTATCTATCTATCTATCTCCTATCTATCTATCTATCTATCTATCTATCATCTATCTATCTATCTCCTATCTATCTATCTATCTATCTATCTATCTATGTCCTATCTATCTATCTATCTATCTATCTATCTATCTATCTATCTATCCATCTATCTCCTGTCTATCTATCTATCTATCTATCTATCTATCTATCTATCTATCTATCTCCTATCTATCTATCTATCTATCTATCTATCTATCTATCTATCTATCTTCTATCTATCTATCTATCTATCTCCTATCTATCTATCTTCTATCTATCTATCTATCTCCTATCTATCTATCTATCTATCTATCTATCTATCTATCTATCTATCTTCTATCTATCTATCTATCTATCTCCTATCTATCTCCTATCTATCTATCTATCTCCTATCTATCTATCTATCTCCTATCTATCTATCTATCTATCTATCTATCTATCTCCTATCTATCTATCTATCTATCTATCTATCTATCTATCTATCTCCTATCTATCTATCTTCTATCTATCTATCTATCTATCTATCTATCTATCTATCTATCTCCTATCTATCTATCTATCTATCTATCTATCTATCTATCTAATCTATCTCCTATCTATCTATCTATCTATCTCCTATCTATCTATCTATCTTCTATCTATCTATCTATCTATCTATCTGTCTGTCTGTCTATCTATCATCTATCTCCTATCTATCTATTATCTATCTATCTATGCATATCTAATAGAAAAAGAATATCTATCTATCTATATATTTTTTATTTATCTAGGAAACAACATAAACAGAAATCTCTATATGTAGCTCAGTTACTTGATGTCACTCTGATATATTGAACGCCAGAATTGTGCAGCCACTGGTACATATCCTGCAGTCTTGGCATATCTTGGATGTCATCAGTTTTTTCTTTTAACTTTATAACAAATTCAAAATCTTTCATACATGAACAATATTTAAAGAGAATTTTGTCAGCTGCAATTCCGGTTCTAAACTGCAGACGCTTTTAGATAGCTGTTAGGACAAGGAGATCCATGATACCTATTATGGGGGGAAAAAATGACTGTACTTCTACAGAACTAACACTAGAGGGCAACCTTGTTCAATAACATGAAAACTGTATCATTGTAATTCTAGCATGTCATTTTTGTGTCATCTCCCTTTCTACTGCCTGCCTCATTTACAATAGCAGACTCATTCTCAATGTTTTTGTTGGTCTCTATCACTTCTTACATTGTGTGAGTGTAAGAGCAGAAGAGATATATTGGATCTGCCAAAAAATATACTGTTACATAGCAAGCTGTAAATCAGCAATGACCAGAAGGTGGCACTCTTAGCTCTCCCTCTTTTTTTCCTTTTGTTTTACTTTTTTTTTTTTTTTTTTTTTTTGTTTATTTCTCCTAGACTGGGCAGTTACTTTGTGTTATTTCCTAACCCTATGTGGTCAGTGCAGAGGAATCACTTCCAACTGAGAAAAAGACTCTTGTGAGGTTTATTTGTCATGTTGTTATATGGCATTCTGTTGAGCCTAGGGCTGTATACCAGGTAAGTGCTCGCACTGTGTGTGATTGGAAATCCTGCAAGCTATATCCATTATAACAGTAGGAAAATGTTGGCATGGGTTGGGGTACAGTTTAGAAGAGCCGAGGTCAATAAATCATAGACATGCTGGTTTATGGGAAGAAGTGAAGCTTCAGCACAGCAAGGATCTTCTGTTCTTTGTTGATTATGACTTTTAAAAACTGTAAATTGCCTGCAAATAACTAGAGAGGTTACTGATATACATTATGTGAGATCATTACTAAGTGCAATGTAAAGAAAGGATATGCAGAATAGCTCTCACATCTCTTTATAGGAAACATTGGAAATGGCTGTATATATATCTACCCTTATGGTGATAATACGGAGGTTGCTAAATATCTATATATCTATATATAACTACTATAATACTGCCTCCTATTTACAAGAATATAACTACTATAATACTGCTCCTATATACAAGAATATAACTTCTATAATACTGCTCCTATATACAAGAATATAACTACTATAATACTGCACCTATGTACAAGAATATAACTACTATAATACTGCCTTCTATGTACAAGAATATAACTACTATAATACTGCCTCCTATATACAAGAATATAACTACTATAATACTGCTCCTCTATACAAGAATATAACTACTATAATACTGCTTCTATATACAAGAATATAACTACTATAATACTGCTCCTATGTACAAGAATATAACTACTATAATACTGCTTCTATATACAAGAATATAACTACTATAATATAACCGTATTTTGTTTCTCTCTTTTCTCCGTGTATTGCACTCCTCCTGGTGAGACCCACATGACCGCAATTAGCAGGAGACACCTGAGTGCTCATGGTTTTAATCCCTCCTGTCTGTCCCATTCTATCTTTGATAGCTATGGTGAGTGTAATACCTTATCCAGACTTGTGCTGTTTGGGGGCAGCTTCCTCTGCCGGTGGTGCTGGCTGGGTTTTGGTGTGGCATTTTTGGGTCTGGTCCTGTGGCATGGGGGTTGCAGGGCCGTTCCATGGCCTCCCTTCCTTGACTGTGCTCGCCTGCGGGGGTGGTGGTCACTGACCGGCACAGTGTGGACTTAGCGTAGGGACCCATGTGTATCAGATACCTGCACGAGGTACATGGGGCAGTGTGGCTTGATCAATTCACATACAGAATTCTGATGTTTTTTATGCAGCCGAGAGGTACTAGTATCAGCCATAGGTGTGAGGTGCAGCACTCTTTTTCTTCCCTGAACCATAACTACTATAATACTGCTCCTATGTACAAGAATATAACTACTATAATACTGCTCCTATATACACAAATATAACTACTATAATACTGCCCCTATATACAAGAATATAACTACTATAATACTGCTCCTATATACAAGAATATAACTACTATAATACTGCTTTTATGTACAAGAATATAACTACTATAATACTGCTCCTATATACAAGAATATAACTACTATAATACTGCTCCTATATACAGGAATATAACTACTATAATACTGCTCCTATATACAAGAATATAACTACTATAATACTGCTCCTATATACAAGAATATAACTACTATAATACTGCCTCCTATGTACAAGAATATAACTACTATAATACTGCTCTTATATACAAGAATATAACTACTATAATACTGCTCCTATGTACAAGAATATAACTACTATATTATTGCTCCTATGTACAGGAATATAACTACTATAATACTGCTCTTATATACAGGAATATAACTACTATAATACTGCCTCCTATGTACAAGAAAATAACTACTATAATACTGCTCCTATATAAAAGAATATAACTACTATAATACTGCACTCTATCTACAAGACTGTAACTAACAATAATATAATAACTAGGATTCATGGGGCCCCATAGCAAAAAACTGTATTCCCTCCCCCCCACACACATGCTGTCCGGGGGGGTAGAGCTGTTAGTGAAGCTATCATGGAGGCAGGCCACGCTGCCATAAGGCCCCATGTCAGCTACCTGGTTTGCCTCCCTTGTAGCTACGCCACTGCTGCTCCCTATGTACAAGCAGTTTTATAATTTCTGATGGACTCTCTTTATCCACGATAGTAAAGGGTGATATAAAAAGGACGATTCACTCTATAGAGTTCCATGATTTATGCCGTTCGTACTGTGAGGCTTCAGTGACAGATCGTTCATAGTGACAATTAACCGGTAATGATCTGTGCAATACTGAACAACTTGTTTTAATTAGATATTGGAATTTATTTTTCATTACTGACAAATCCTGGAAATATTAAGATAAATATTCCTTTTTTTTTTCATAAAAACTTTTACTTGTGTGTAGCTGTCAATCCCATGAAGCTGCCGCCCATCAGAGTCTCCCAAAGAGGAGATGGGAGAGATCTGTGGAGAACACTCCAGAACCTGTAGATTGTGTTCTCTCCGGATGGTCCTCCTGGAGCTCATGTGACCCGTGTCAAAAAAAGAGAGTAAGTGCAACACAAATTTCCAAATGATCCTTTTACAAAGGAGTCAGGAGCTGTATACCTGAAGCCTCAGTGTTGGCTCAATGTAAATGAGAGGTCACTCTGTAATAGAGTCCATTGAGCAGGCTCATTGAGTATCGCTCAGCAGTGCATGAGGTCAGTCAGCTGCCAGTTCATAGAGAAAGCTGCAAAATTATGTATTCTAGGAGGCGTGGATAGGAGGGGGACCTTTTGTTAATACTTATTAGGCCATTTTATCAGGATATATTGGCCTTAAATCTAATGAATTTATTACACCAAGCAAGGGGTGGACCATAATTTGTGAGTATGCCACTTAAATTGTCCCCAATGGGAGGGATTCATCAATTTTCCAGTATATGCTTTAGTAGTTTTATATAAAAAAAATATTATCACATTCCAAAACAAGACAGAAAGTAGCAGACCTTTTCATCTAGGTCTTCTTCAACAGCCCTTGGACTTTACCACCACAGCTTTATCTATCTGATTTCAGAGTAAATTCTAACATTGGTACAACCCTTTTAAGTATACCCCGCCCCTGCGGTTCCCTACCTCTTGTATCTTTGTGTATTGCTCTTCACACAGTGCTCATACACGCACATGAGCGAAGTGCATAAGGCTTCTTCAGAACGGCTCCTGGACTCCACTACTGCTGCCTTGCCTATATAACTTGACAATAAATTCTAACATTGGAGTATCCCCCGCCCCTGAGGATCCCTTTCTGTAATATCTCTATGACTGTGCTCTTTACACAGTACAGATACACCCAGATGAGCCAAGTCCCGCAGTTCCAGGGGGACCCCTGCTATGTAATAGACAGACAGGAGGAGAGCTGCAGTACCAACACCATGTGTAGGAACACGAAAAGATGTGAAGGCTTCCAGTGTGTAGAGTCTGGTAAGTATTCACCATAACGTATAGACGTCCATAATTCATCCTTCATTCATAGGTCAGACAACTTTTAACAAGTAGATGGATTCAGGGTTGGAATGACCCATCAGAGAAGAGGAGTATCCTATGGAGAGTTAAATTATATCAAGTTACAGGGCCCTATCACAGCTATACCCATTAGGCTTATATATATATATATATATATATATAGACAACCCCCTCTAGTGCTGACCATGATTACGGCAGTAGTAGAAATTACTATACAACTTCTACTGGTCATGGACTTTCTACTTAATGGTTGAGGGGTCTTTGTCTTGCTAGTTGCAGGACACCCCAGCCCAGCCCCGAATGTATTATTTTGGGGGCTTTGACCTACAGACACAATGTAGCCCTGGCTATGGGTAACATTATATCTACTTGGTTGAAATCAGACTAGAACATTGGGTCATTAAGTGATGCTAAGAGCAATGAGAGGGGCCTAGACAACCATAACACCAGTGCTACAAAGAGTGGTGGCTTGATTTCAATGATAAAAACATTTCCACTGTTCCTGGGTCCATCACAGAGTAACAATTGTTGGATTTAGTGTTTTGGCCGTTGAATGGTCTTTCAGATATTGAATATTTTAGTCTCTCAATACTGATTATTCTCCTTAAATTTTCCTCTTGTCAGGAAAGTGCATCACGCGTCGGCTCCTGTGTAACGGCGACAATGACTGTGGCGACATGTCGGATGAGAAGAACTGTAAGGTCGTCCGGAGTTCGTGTACCGATGAGATGGAGCAATACTGGGCAATAGAGTATCTGGCAGCAGGGTAGGTGCCCTCCATGGGACCTGGGATGATCTTAAACCAAAGTAGAAACATCCTACACTGATCCTATGTAACCAGAACTCAAAGTGAAAGTTTAGCCAACACTAAGAGGTCTAATGTCCATGTATTTTTCTATCAGATGGAGCTCAATTTTTTTTTAATACAGATCTCTTGGATAGACATAAATTTTATAATTCTGCCTGCCCACAGTCACCACTAGGGGCAGCTTGTCAGCTTTTCATATACAGTGCTTACATTGGATGCAATACCAAATCTGTAGGCAATAAGCTCTTCAGCTGCCCCTAGTGGTGGCTCTAGATGCACCATATATAATGAATCTGCAGTGTAATTCTTGCAGAAACACTGATCTAATCCCCAAATCCCAAATCTTTATGCATTTTGAGAGATGCAGATAAAATGGCTTTACTTTTTACATTAAACTACAATATAATGCCTGAGCTCCCATCTCTCACAATACAGAGCAGCAAACTATTCTCTGTACAGATGGGAGGTAATAGCTGTGAGAGCTCATAGTATGATGGGAACTGACAGACTATCTTTTCTTAGACTCAATCTACTCACCAATAACCGGGAAGGCTTCGTATTAGATCACCGCTATTATGCCGGAGGCTGCTCGCCCCATTATATCCTGGGGACCAGATTCAGGAAGCCTTATAATGTGGAAACTTTTAGTCCTGAAGTGAGTATGAGTGGCACCACAAAACAGTGTATAAGGTGTATGAGATGGACTATACAGTGATATTTCAGCATAGTCTACTATTTTGGAAGCAGTGGAAAACATCCCTGGGTCACGAGTTACAGAGTGTGAATATATTCAGTGTCTCCTTCTTCCTTACCATGTCCTCATGTCTACAGCTTCCCTCTGTGTCTATTCTTCCCTCCAAGAGGAATCCTTTCCACGTCCTCTCTCCTTTATGCTTTCTTCTCTCTTCCATAGCTTTACCTCTATATCTTCTATCATTGTCAGATCTCCATTCTCTTCTCTCCCATGTCTTCTCTCCATGTGTCTCTTGTGTCCCATGTCTTCTCTCCATGTGTCTCTTCTTTCCATGTGTCTCTTCTCTCTCTCATGTCTTCTCTCCACGTGTCTCTTCTTTCCCATGTCTTCTCTCCACGTGTCTCTTCTTTCCCATGTCTTCTCTCCACGTGTCTCTTCTTTCCATGTGTCTCTTCTCTCCCATGTCTTCTCTCCATGTGTCTCTTCTCTCCATGTGTCTCTTCTCTCTCATGTCTTCTCCCCATGTGTCTCTTCTCTCCCATGTCTTCCTTCCATGTGTCTCTTCTCTTTCATGTCTTCTCAATGTGTCTCTTCTTTGACCTATGTCTTCTCCTTATGTCCGTTCTGTCCATGTCTTATATTTTCTGTCTTCCATGTCTTCTATAAATCTCCTCTTCCTCCTCTGTCTTTAGTCCACTCTCAGTGTTGGCCCTCTTCTCTCTTACATGGCCTCTCTTTATGTCTTCTCCAGATCTTTTCTCTCCCTCCTTCTTTATGTCTATGTTTCATTCTCCACTCTCCCATCTGTCATGTCTTATCTCTATTTCTTATATCTTCTCTCTTTCATATCTTATTTCATGTCTACTCTCTTCCTCTTCTATGTATTCTCTCCATGTTTTCTTCCTTCTTTGTGCCATGTCCTCTCTCAAACTCTTCTCTCCACTTCTGTTCTCTTAATGCCCTTTCTCAACACCTTATATAATCTCTCTTCCATGTCCTCTCTCATGTCTACCTCTTCTCTCTCCAATGTGTTCTCTCTACATCTGCTCTCTCCTCTTTTCCATGTCCTCTCTCATGTCTGCCTCTTCTCTCTCCTCCATGTCTTCTCTCTGTGTCCACTCTCTCCTCTCTTCCATGTCCTCTCACGTCTGCCTCTTCTCTCTCCAGTGTGTTCTCTCTACATTTACTCTCGCCTCTCTTTTATGTCCTCTTTCATGTCCGTCTCTTTTCTCTCCAGTGTGTTCTCTCTACATCTGCACCCTCCTCTCTTCTATATCCTCTTTCATATCTTCCTCTTCTCTCTCCAATGTGTTCTCTCTACATCAGCTCCTTCCTCTCTTCTATGTCCTCTTACATATCTGCCTCTTTTCTCTCCAATGTGTTCTCTCTACATCCGCTCCTTCCTCTCTTCTATGTGCTCTTTCATATCTGCCTCTTCTCTCTCCAATGTGTTCTCTCTACATCCGCTCCTTCCTCTCTTTTATGTCCTCTTACATATCTGCCTCTTCTCTCTCCAATGTGTTCTCTCTACATCAGCTCCTTCCTCTCTTCTATGTCCTCTTACATATCTGCCTCTTTTCTCTCCAATGTGTTCTCTCTGCATCTGCTCTCTCCTCTCTTTCATGTCCTCTTTCATATCTTCCTCTTCTCTCTCCAATGTGTTCTCTCTACATCCGCTCCTTCCTCTCTTTTATGTCCTCTTACATATCTTTCTCTTCTCTCTCCAATGTGTTCTCTCTACATCAGCTCCTTCCTCTCTTCTATGTCCTCTTTCATATCTGCCTCTTCTCTCTCCAATGTGTTCTCTCTACATCCGCTCCTTCCTCTCTTCTATGTCCTCTTTCATATCTGCCTCTTTTCTCTCCAATGTGTTCTCTCTGCATCTGCTCTCTCCTCTCTTTCATGTCCTCTTTCATATCTTCCTCTTCTCTCTCCAATGTGTTCTCTCTACATCAGCTCCTTCCTCTCTTCTATGTCCTCTTTCATATCTTCCTCTTCTCTCTCCAATGTGTTCTCTCTACATCAGCTCCTTCCTCTCTTCTATGTCCTCTTACATATCTGCCTCTTTTCTCTCCAATGTGTTCTCTCTACATCGGCTCCCTCCTCTCCTCTATGTCCTCTTTCATATCTGCCTCTTTTCTCTCCAATATGTTCTCTCTACATCCGCTCCTTCCTCTCTTCTATGTCCTCTTTCATATCTGCCTCTTTTCTCTCCAATGTGTTCTCTCTACATTTACTCTCTTCTCTCTTTTATGTCCTCTTTTATATCTGCCTCTTCTCTCTCCAATGTGTTCTCTCTGCATCTGCTCTCTCTTCTCTTCCATGTCATCTCTCTTCAGTTCTCTTTCACAGGCTAAAGGCAAATATGAGTTTTCCCTTTCCCAATATGAATCGTACTCAGACTTTTCAAGTAACGTATTCAAAGCTCATGAAACACAGACCAGCTTCGGAGTTGGCCTTATGATCCCGTCTGTGTTTGAATTGGGGTTCAGTATGAATAATATGAACTTCAAAACCTATGTGGAAAGGACATCAAAATATTCACACTCGGTGAGTATATGGTGGTCATGTGACTGCCCTGTACATTATAGAGAAAAGTCATTTCCCATAACTAGAAAATTGGCTGGTGTCCAACAATGGTAAAAGAGTGCCAATGTGTAATGTCTACAAGTGTGTAAATCATATGATATTGCACTTACATAATTCTATGTATAGGCTGTATTAGGAAACTAATATGATGGGCCATGTCCCCCACATCTCACATCTTACTATAGGGGCCATGCTTGTGTCTTATTTGGGGCTAAGGAATCAAGCTGTAGTTGGATTCACCACCATACCCCATGGGCCATTGGACCTTAGGTTACGCGTCCTTTGTTAGGATGGAGAACCAACATTTTCCATTGCCCCGTTTGGTATTTACAGCCATGACTAGGCAAAAGTATGACCACATTGACCATATGAAAGTATCTTCTGGATGAGATGGTGTTCTTGGGCCTCAATGCAAAATCTTTAACAGGATCCCATACCTACCTTGCACCATGTATGATATAGTTGTCTTCTCGTGTAGCACTTAATGTGGGATGAAACTTTTTTAACCCACTAGAATTATGGCCTGGTCTAAAAAGAGGCCCTCGTATGAAATAACATCATGTTCTAGACTAGATCCAATTCTAGCCCACTCTCCCCATGTCCAGGTTCTAATTTTCTAGTAATGTTTTGTTCTGGATATTTCAGAACAGTTTATTTATCCACGCACGATCTGACCTAGAAGTGGCGAAGTACAAACTCAAAGCCCGAAACCTGATGCTTCATTCAGAGTTTTTCCAGAGAGTACAGCAGTTACCGATGGAATATGTGTACGGAGAATACAGAGACCTCTACCGGGATTACGGGACACATTTCATTACGGAGGCCTCTCTGGGCGGAGTGTATGAGTATACACTGATCCTAAATGAGGAATCCATGAAGAAAGAAGGTAACTGAAATATTTTCTAGAATCGGTGTTTATCATAATCACGATCTGGTTAAAGGGGCCAACCCAGATCAGAAGTTGTTTACAGGATAGAAGATCAAGCCCCGTTCCTTAGTTTACAGATTAAGGCTATGTTCACACGTTGTATGAGACTGGCCGTTCCGTGACCGGAACGGCCGGTCTCTGGCCGGATCATCTCGGCCGGTACTTAAGTACTGGCCGGGTGATCTTTCCGGCCGCGGAGCTCTGATGCGGGCGCATTAGGGCGCGCCCGCATCAGAGCTTCCCATAGTCCACAGTGAAGCAAGCGGCCAGAGCCGCTCGCTTCACTGTGTGAACTGACAGGGCTTTCACTGAATTCCGGCCACAGAAAACTGACCTGTCAGTTTTGTTCCGGCGCCGCATGGGCTTCCGCCCGGAGCGTGTGCGATGTGTGTACGTTCCGGCCAGGATCCCATTCAACATAAGGCTTTGTTACACACCGCAAAACTACGGCCGTAGTTTTACGCAGTGTGAACATAGCCTTAGTTGTAACTTAGAGTTTTCCAAGTGACCATATAAAGTAATGGCCTTGTAATAGACAAGAATAAAGACTTCTTTAAATATTGGGGGGTGGAAGAATTCCCAGGAAAGACACTTCTGGCTCCAGAAGGCAGATTTTGTTTTCATTGTCCTAAATTATATGAACCTAATACATATGTGCCCTAGAAGGAGAAAGCGATCCTGGTATGGGGGCTTAGGGGGCAGCTCAGTTTCTTCCTATTGTAGATATGAAGGATTCTTCAGCTCAGGCACTAGAGAAAAAAAGAAAAAAAAATGGTCCAGGAGTTTTGTTGTCCTTCACGTCTAACAATCATCAGAAGGGTAGGGCTGTCCAACAACAAAATGGACCCTGGATGAGAGGGTATGGGATCATAAACAAGCAGTGGTTGACTTGTGCTTTCTCTACATATTTCTTTAAGGGGTACTCTGAGAAGGGACTTTTTGGAGTTGTTTAAAAATAATAACGCACACTTACCTCCCTGGCCCCTGTGCCACTGCTATCCTTCTACTCTGTCCTGCTGTTCGGCCACTTACTGGTACAGGTACTGGGCCATGATGTTTCAGGCCTGCCCAGCCAATCAGTGACTGCTGTGGTGCCCCGCCTCAGGTGCTCATTGGCTGGGCAGGCCTACAACAGCAGGACAGAGCAGTAGGATAGTGGTGGCACAGGGGCCAGGGAGGTAAGTGTGCCTTTTTACTTCCTCAAGCATATATGAAAAGAAATTCCCTTGCCTAGAGTACCCCTTTAAGTAAGGGAAACTATAAAGGCTTTCTAGAGCCCCCTGAGTAGTGATGGTTCATGGTATTAGTATGACTATGTCAGTAATCCCGCATTGCTCTCTGCTCCTGTACTTCAGAGCTCCCTATGACTCCCCACAGAATACTGAAAAACCCTCTAAATGCCTTATCCCAACAGGTTATTCCCTAGATGATGTGCGCTCATGTGCGAATGCCGCGTTCTCCCTTGGAGGCAATATCGAGGGCGTATGGGTGGGTGTCGGCAAAACGGATTCTCAGTGCAACAACGTCCTGAAGGAAATTAAAGGTAAGACGCTGCATGCCACAGCCTGGAGGCTAGAGATATAAAGGAAGATGGTTTATCCAATGAGCATGGACATCTTATGTTGCAGATAACAGATCTAATCGTAAAGTAGTGGAAGACTTTGTCGCTCTTGTTAGGGGCGGGGCTAGTGAATACGTGACCTCACTTGCATACAGAAACCTTCCGACCCCGGAGCTAATGCAAGAATGGGGAGACGCCGTACTGTATAACCCAGAGATCATAAACATCAAGGTATTGCAATTCTAATAGGCTGTTTATATTGATAACTATCTGTAATTACAATGTACTACAAGTTGCATATAATACTGCAGAGCCTTGAAGGAAGCATCAAACAAAGGTACAGTACTTCCAGAAACAGCACCATCCTTGTTCTCAGTTTGTAAAGGGTATTGCAGCTTAGTTTCATTGAAGTAATTGGTGCCAAGTTTTAAAGGATATGTCTCACCGGAAAAAATTTTTGCCGATAAGAGTCAGATACTTAAACTTGTACTTTTATTTTAATCTCTTTCTATTTTCTGACTTTAGTTTTTTTTTTTATTTTACTTTTTGTACATTGTTTTGGGGGCTGCCATGTTGCCTGGGCTTTTCTTAACAGCATTTAGTGACATGCTTTACATCAGGCCTCATGGACATAGACGGCAAAAGACAGACTCTGTCCCCTTGAGATGAATGGGAAGCATCACTGAGCGTGCTATGTGACCTTTGAAAAGGTTGTTCCACAGGGAGCTGGTATTGTCTTGGGCTATGTTCATACTACGTATTAGACCGGAACATATTAGTCACGGAACGGCCGGTCTCTGCAAAGATCATCCCAGCCAGTACTTTTGCGTAATGTGAACATAGCCAAGTTCTGATGCTATCTACTGGTGTCAAATGTTGCTGTAATGCTGTACAGATCACTTTACAGCAGCCTCCTCTTATCACCACAAACAGTCCTCATCCCAATGTACCACAAATGCACCAAACTTTTAGTGCCGAATATTGGTGTAAGTGATTTCAACCAATAGGGGGATATCATTAGACAGTAGAGTCCAAAGATGCACCAAATCTATCATATAGCGCCTAAATCTCAGGCAGTCTGGCGGCTCCTCCCCGCATTGATACATTGTAACAAAAATGCAAGTATACAAGGTATATTAGTTCAAGTGCTTCCTTTGTGACTTCTTACATTCACAGTAGTGCCTTCTCCTGTTTCTCAATGTCCCTCGTGTAGGCCAGCCCTTTGTATGAACTTGTAACAATAAATGATTTCATTGGTGCAAACACCTTACAAGAGAACATGAAGCGCGCCCTGGAGGAATTCGAGAGGGAGACCAGTTCCTGCCGCTGCGCACCGTGTCGGAACAATGGCATGGCAGTGTTCACCGGTAAGAATATTCCAACATTTACTTTTCTGAAGAAAATGAAAATTTGGGAAAAATGTAATTTCTTCTATGTTGTAAACATCCATTGACTCTCAGGGTGCTCTATCTAATGGGGTTAAAAATGATCCTCTAGCTATAGTAAAGGTGTCAAACTCACGGCCCTCCTGCTCTTGCAAAACTACAATTCCCATCATGCCTGGAGAGCCACAAGTTTGGCGCCCCTGATAGTTTAGGTGATATGTATCTGACTAATTGGGGTCCCATTGCTGAGATGCAGCTGAAGTTCCTCTCTGTGTCTCTAAAACTGTATGCTGTGAGAGGGGGGAGGGAGAAGCAGAGGGAGACTGATTGGCTTAGTGCACACATCACACCAACGACTCCTCCCATTTTTTATAACAATGTACAACTAACTTGATATAACTTATCTGGGGTTCATCCAACTAGATCAGATTTTTTTTTACCTTTTGTACTTTGTATGTAGTTTTTTCTAATGATACTGCAGTAAATTATTACAGTCTGAATGGGAGGGTGTTAGATCATATTGGTGCATTGTGACTCTAAGGGTATGTTCAGACTAAGGAATCCGCTCGGAGAAGTCCCAGCGGATTCCGTCGCTTATACCGTCGCTCACGGCCATGCGCACCTCTGCCCATGCCATACACTCCATTCTATGGATGGGCGGATTCCGCCGTCCGTCCAAAGAATGAACCGGTTCATTCTCTAGATGGATGGCGGAATCTTGTGTAGTCTATGGCACGGGCGGAAATTTAGCGTGATCCACATGTATTCCTTAGTGTAAACATACCCTAAGTTCCCTCCGGAGGTTTGGAACATGCAGGGGTGTAGTACAGGACTGTAGTATCAGATTACACACAGGATATGGACATTCCCTTTAATTTGGATTTAATATAACAATTACTTTTAGAGCATTTTGTGCCTGACTCCTATGTAGGAGGATTAATAACTTTTTTTTCCTCTTCGGTCTTTACAGAAAATCGATGTGAATGTGTTTGTCCATTAGGGTTCAAAGGCTCAGCTTGTGAAATCAGCGCGAGGCCAGGTAAATAACTAGATTGGTCCATATAGGGTCTCTGTATGACTTATATATTTATTACTAATGGAAACATGGTAGAGTCACTCTTCATTTGGGGGTGAAATCCATGACTCAAGAGCTCCCATTGTGGGCAGAGCATTAGCCCCACTATGTGCAGATAACCCGTGAGGGTTCCCATTAGAAATGAGCAAGCTTTTCAAAAGTTCATTTCAACAGGTTCGCAGAATTTTAATGTAAAGTTCGAGTTCCTGCCAAATCGAACTTTAATGAATCACTAGAGATCAGCGAATACGATTCGATCGAGATGGTATTTGATCGAATATTGCGGTATTCGAAAGATTCGAATTCAATCAAGTAGTGTGGCGAATACGCGGGAAACATTCGAAAGCCCTCCCATCGCACTTGGCTCTTTTTTTAATCCAATCTCCATGCAGGAAGGCAGTGAGGGACCCTGGGAGTACGCACGCAGCACGAAAACGGCATCTACCCTCATTGGATGGCTGAACCACATGACCTCGAATCTTAAATACTTGGCTCCCGATGATAACAGCAGCAGCATCAGCAGGCGTATTCATTCCAGTACCCTGTGTGTACAGTTGACTCATAGTGTCCCTGGTTTAGCCCACTAAGGGCACATTATACATATTGTTCCAGCAGCCCACTAAGGGCACCTGATATATACTGTTCCAGTAGCCCAGAAAAAGGCATGTCATACATACTGTTCCAGTAACGTTCGTACAGCATGATGCGTGATACGCGGGAATACCATGATGCGCTACAGACGCACATTGGAATCATGTATGTAAGGCTGCGCAAGAAATAAGAACGAAATGTGTGAACATTGCCATAAACGTTCATAAAGCATTCGCAAATATTTTTCCTTCTCAACTGCGGAGAGTGGCATTATACTGCGATTTTGGGGTGTTGGGTGCACCCAGGCATGCTCCCCCTAATGTCCCAGTGTCATTCCGGAGGTGTTGGCATCGTTTAGGGAGGTTTCATTGGGGACTTGGTGACCTCCAAGTGGTCGAATTTGGATTTCCAAGTGCCGCTAATTTTTTTCCCATAGACTATAATGGGATCGACTATTTGTTCAAATAGTCGAATTTTGTTGCCTATTCGATTTGAATTCTCAAAGCTCGAATATTTCACTACTCGCTCATCTCTATGAATCACACTTAAACAGCTAAACAGTTGCAGGCGTTTAACTGTTTTACTGCGGTTTCAAAAGTTCGCCTGTCATACTTACCTGTCCACACTTCCCCGATTTCTTTCTTCTCTAGTGCAGTCCCATCTTTTCCGATGACAGCAAATTCAGCCATTCACAGGCTGACTGGGGTGGAACAGCACTGTGGCCAGTGATTGGCTTAGCGGGCTGTCACTCTTGTCTCTAGAGTGACAGCCCCCTTAGCCAATCACTGACCATGGGTGCTGTCCGGCCTCAGTCAACCAGTGATTGGCTGAGTGGGCTGTCACTCTTGTTTCAGGAGTGACAGCCTGCTCAGCCAATCACAGGCTGACTAAGATGAGACAACACCATGGCCAAAGATTGGCTGAGCAAGCTGTCACTCTACAGGAAGCTGAAGACACCGTAGAACCACAAGAAAACACAGGGGAAGTGCGGACCGGTGAGAATATCTTTGGGAGGCTCGACTCGTTTATTTTTAGTTCCCATTATCTCATACCCTATAATGCGGGTGTAGCAGTCCCAGCCCAACTCTGGTGTCAAAGAGGACCCAAAGGCAACTCCAACACATAGGAAAAGCCTGGATTTATGGGGCCCTGCTACAGATTTCACATTGGGGTCAAGGAGCATCATTTTACACCTTTACCCCCTAACATTTTGACTCTATACATGATGACTGCTTTAGCTCACCCAATGGCACAACCAACACACAAAGACTCATTGGTTAAACACTGCAGGGACTCAAAGTCAAATATGAGGATCAACCATACTATTTTCCCATAGATAATCTTGCGTTTTCCATAATCCTTCCATAACCATTATAAGAACGTCCTTTATATGATATCGACCATGATCGGATCCACACATTGCTAGCCTTTTCTCATAGATTAAATTTTGTTGTATTTTTAGCTCCAAAAATAGATGGAAAATGGAGCTGCTGGTCAAGCTGGACAACATGTTCGGGGAGAGCTCAGAGGAGGGAGCGTCAGTGTAATAACCCCTCTCCACAAAACGGAGGCCGACCGTGTAAAGGAGCCGCTGCTGACACTAGGAGCTGTTAAAGAATACTTATTACTACCAAACTTTCTCAAGTGTCTATTCTTTCCCATTCCCCAAAGTAGTGTAAAACTTAGAAGACAAGGTGGAGGAGGAAGATGCAGCTGCAGTTTCTGTGTCTGTGAGACTGCGTGCTGCGAGAGGGGGAGCAGCAGGGAAGACATGTGATTGGCTCATGGCACACAGCTCTGACATCACAAAGTGAATCCTCTCATTAGATTTTTATGCTTTTCTATTGTAAACATTATTTTTGCTGTTCATTAAATTAGACCTGGTTTTCCCATTGCATCTTCTGATGTTTTTGTGCTAAATATAGTGCCGGTGTAAGAGTAAAAGATGGCTAAAAATATTGACTACTAGAGATTAGTGCAGGGGTACTCAACAACTTTTAGTGAAGGTCCACTTACCGGGATCTATAGTCAGGTGAAGGTCCGAGCTGAACATCAGTAGGAAATGTGTTTTGTTACTTTTCACAAACGTTCAGCTATTTACGTACAGAATTGCTGCTTATTAGCGGGAAAATTGGCATTTTTTTCTCTCTCACCAGCACTTTGATATTAGGTACAAAGGGGGTGACTGCCCTGGTAGTATATAGCCCCCTGTTGCTCCCCCAGTAGTGTATAGCCCCCCTGTGCGCTCTCCCCCAGTAGTATATAGCCCCCTGTTGCTCCCCCAGTAGTATATAGCCCCCTGTGCGCTGTCCCCCAGTAGTATATAGCCCCCTGTGAGCTCCCCTAGTAGTATATAGCCCCCCTGTGCGCTCTCCCCCAGTAGTATATAGCCTCACTGTGCTCTCCACCTGTAGTATATAGCCCCCTTGTGCTCTCCCCCTGTAGTATATATCCCCCTGTGAGCTCCCCCCTGTGAGCTCCCCCCAGTAGGATATAGCCCCCCTGTGAGCTCCCACCAGTAATATATAGCCCCCCTGTGAGCTCCCCCAGTAGTATATAGCCCCCCTGTGAGCTCCCCCCAGTAGTATATAGCCCCGCTGTGAGCTCCCCCCAGTAGTATATAGCCCCGCTGTGAGCTCCCCATGTAGTATATAGCCCCCTGTGCTCACCTACTGTAGTATGTAGCCCCGCTGTGAGTTCCCCCAAGTAGTATATACCCCCCTGTGAGCTCCCCCCAGTAGTATATAGCCCCCCTGTGAGGTCCCCCCTGTAGTATATAGCCCCCCTGTGAGCTCCCCCCAGTAGTATATAGCCCCTGTGCTCTCCCCCTGTAGTATATAGCCCCCTATGCTCTCCCGCTGTAGTATATAGCCCCCCTGTGCGCTCTCCCCTTGTAGATGGCCCCCAGACAAAAAAAAAAAAAACAACCCACAACTTACCTAGCACCTCGCTCCCCTGCTGCGCCTGTCTTCTCTTCTCCAGTCGGTCTGGCCCCCGGCTGATACGCGCTCTCTGGGGACGTCCCGGGGATTCCCCAGCAGAGCGCGCACCAGTGACCTCAGTGTACGCCGCCGGCCTGAACTTCCGGGATGTTCAGGCCGGCAGCGTACACTGAGGTCTTTGGTGCGTGCTTTGCTGGGGAATCCCCGGGACGTCCCCAGAGAGCGCGTATCAGCCAGGGGCCAGACCGACACTGCCCCCAGCCCCACAGGCATACTGACATCTAAGGACAGTATGCCTATGGGACGGGAGGCTGTGCGGTGGGGAGCGGGACCTCCTAACCGCCCTAGGACGGACCGGATCTGGGGCGGTTAAGAGGTCTGACCAGGTGTCCGGACAGCTGGCCTCCGCGGTCCGGGTTCGGACCGCGGTCCGCCAGTTGAGGACCCCTGGATTAGTGTATCTCAAACATGCTAGAGCCCAATCGTTCGGCAAGTTGAATGCAGCCCTAGGGAGTCTAGGAAATCATGGATACAACTTATGGCCTATGCTTGTATCCATGTTTTCCAGGCAGCCTTGGGGCCGCATCCAACTTCTTCAGCCACCGGTATGCAAATGCTGCACGCTTGGGTTCAGATGTACTTTAGGGAGCTTGAGGTTAGCATGCATATCTGCAAATACTCTGATGTATACCCCTGAACATACAGCCTGAATCTGATGAGAATGAGGCCTAACATCCATACACACACATACCACTTACTGCCTGCTCTTCTTCTCTACTGCTCCACACTGAGGACCTTAAGGTCATGTGATCCATTTTGTCAGTGATACAAAGATGAAGAAATCCTGGCACTCACAACTGTAAGCTTATAAGTGATGAATCTTTATTGCGTGAAGCTGCTGTTGACGCTGTTGACAAAGACCAGTAGGTCGGAACGCGTACAGCTTCACGCAATAAAGATTCATCACTTATAAGCTTACAGTTGCGAGTGCCGGGATTTCTTCATCATTGCTACATTATTATTACATGCACCGCACCACAGATGTGACCGGAGTGCTGATGCTTTTGGAAATTGCTCAGTGATACAAAGTGCAGGGAATGACTTCTGACACTAGGAATTCGTGACACAACTGTAACTTTACTGATCTGTTATGCTCTTTGAGGGTCTACACAGTTTGGCTGGCCAAGGGGATGCATGCAGGGGCATGATCACCTATGTGGAAACTGATCAGCACCATCTCTGACAGGAGACCTAATAACAGAATGGTAAATGCCAGGGGGCCCTTAAGCAAACTATCCAACCCTGGACTAGAAAAGGTTTGTTGCAGAATGTAGAACTTATCCTCACTGCATGGACTGGAAAATGGTGACTTCTCTCATACAGATTTGGGAAGTGCTGGAATCTTGTTCATAGCGTGTTCTGCTCACAGACATTTCAGGAACACTTGAGTAAGAATCTTGAGGAACAAAAACATCTGTTCGTTATGGGGGTAAAATCTTCTCCTTGCCTTAACCATTACAGACAATCAGATTGAGCTCAGAGGCAGCTTCAGAAACTTTTGCTCGATCTGCTTGTCTCTCCCTTTGTACAGGATATTTAGAAAACTCATAGGCTCAATAGTTGACTAAATGGTGTGACTAGCAGGAGCTGAGTGAGCAGACAGGTGCACTGACCACAGTTTAGGCCCAGACTAGTTTACATTTGTTAGGCTCCAGGTTAACAGGAGCTGGACTAGGATCTGTTATTATTGGTTGAGAGACATCATGTGACCAAAGCATCTTACTTCCATATATGTGACACTGGGAGTGTTGAAGACACAGTGAGAAATGTTAACTCTTGTACTGACAATATAGTTCCGTGTATGTTGTTAAGCAGTGTGACAAGTAAAATACTCAATGCTTAACCACTTGACAACTTTATACGTAAAGCAGCTGGGAAACCGATACTGGGACATTGCAATGGCAGCTGCCAGCTTAACCAGACTGTTCAGCATTATTTGTATCTTAAGGACAGGGGACCTAGAGAAGAAGCACCATTTGAATCTATGGTTAAATTGACCTTGTAACATGGGCCACCTACCTAAACATGAACATACTGTATGGTGCAGAAAGCACCAAGAATACACTCCTCTCCTAATAGTTATATAAAACACAAACAAGTTAAAAGAACAAGTCCTTTAATTTTGTGCAAACATGTAAAACAGCAATAACCTCAGATCCTCACACTGAATGACTGACAGTAACGTATCAAAACTGTAAAATATCAAAATGATCCCTAGTTTTATTAACATGACTCAGTTTGGATGCTTTTGCCAAGACACCGCTCGCCACCATTTTTAGGAGGGGGATTATTGCAGGATCTTGTCCTCTGACGTTTTCCAGATTGGCAGGCGGACCACAGAGACCAGCAGCTCCAGCCTCCTTTTGCCTCTATATCTGGAACAAATTATAGCAATTTTGCATTAGATCCATATAAATGCCAAACATAGCAATACATTCACTGATAGCAGGTATAAAAAGAATATATGAAATTGTATTATACTCCACCGCTGCACTCACTATTCTGCTGGTGGGGTCACTGTGTACATACATTACATTACATTACTGATCCTGAGTTACATCCTGTATTAAACTCCGGAGCTGCACTCACTATTCTGCTGGTAGGGTCACTGTGTACATACATTACATTACTTATCCTGTACTGATCCTGAGTTACATCCTGTATGTTACATCCTGTATTATACTCCAGAGCTGCACTCGTTATTCTGCAGGTGGGGGTCACTCTTTAAATCTGCAGATTGTACTTATGTTTTAGAAATTATCAAGTCATTCTGGGAAATAAAGCCACAGAAAAGGGTGATGTCACTCCATCAGTTTGACCTGGGTAAAAAGAGGATACCTACCTGGCCGTGATGTCTTCTCACATGATGGACCTTCATACCCTGAGGGGCAAATGCATTTGCAGACTTTGTTGTTTAATATGGGCACTCCATTGTTATTGCAGGGGCCACAGCGACAGGAGTTAAACTCACTCAGGAACTCATCATAGGCTCTCTTCAGGTTCCGCCTCTTGATCTCAATTCCAGACAAAGCTGTTAACTGCAGACCTTCATGTATCGGCTGAAGCTAAAGTGACAGATGTGATATGTTATTGTAGTGTCCCACTAGGGGTGGTTCTTCTATCTTTACACACCCAGGTAAAACTAGTTCTGTCAGGTGTCACAGTTAGTGCAGTTAGCTGCTGTGCCCTTCTCCAGCCACTAGGTGTCTCTCTTCCTGCCACAGGGCCCTCCATACGTTCGTTTTTTTTTTTCCTGGGCAGCGGAGTCTAGTTACAGCTAAGGAAGAGAAAAGACCTATATACATAACATTACATTACCTATTACTGATCCTGAGTTACATCCTGTATTATACCCCAGATCTGCACTCACTATTCTGCTGGTGGGGTCACTGTGTACATACATTACATTACTTATCCTGTACTGATCCGGAGTTACATCTTGTATTATACCCCAGAGCTGCACTCACTATTCTGCTGGTGGGGTCACTGTGTACATACATTACATTACTTATCCTGTACTGATCCTGAGTTACATCCTGTATTATACTCCAGAGCTGCACTCACTATTCTGCTGGTGAGGTCACTGTGTACATACATTATAATCACTGAGGGGTCCCTTATTCTTATTATTATTATTTCCCGACCATTCTCCTACCTCAAAATCAATGACACCCGGATTATACTTCAGAGATCTTCCCCAGAGGCGGTAGGTGCTGCCGCTCATGATATTGAGCAGCCCCCCGGCTGACCCTGTGTCCCCTCCTGTTACGTGAGTGAGAATGTCCTTTATTACACTCTCGCTTCCTTTTTTATCTAAAAAAAAAGAAAAACAGGTAACATTACCCGGATATCCTATGGATGGGAGCCATGCTCGGATTTTAGGAAATATAGTAAGTATAGCAGGTGTGTCGGCCCTGGTGCCATATGTGATGAGACCAGGGATACGGCACCTTTGTCCCTCCAGCTGTGGCAGAGCTACAATTCCCATCATGCCAGGACAACTAAAGCTTTGGCTGTCCAGGCATGATGGGCATTGTAGTCTTGCCACAGCTGGAGGGCTGAAGGTTCCCCATCGCTGCCATAGACTGGTACATGGCGCCCGCTCACTACATCGGGTCACATTTCCCATTACATAACATGAATTTACCTTCAAAACTGTTTTCAATCTTTTGGCAGATGTTTCTTTTTAGTCCCTGTGTAACCTCTACTTCTTTATCATCGGAGATAGTGGTTACTCCAATATTGTAGCCAAAGCAATCCCCAATCATGGAATACGAAATCTCTGGAAAATAACAAGAGAAGGCGATAACTATGCACACCCGTAGACATATAGAGCAGATGGTGCCCGGCGGGTTATACCAGCACATGACAGCGTATACAAGATAAAAGAAACATATCAAAGATTACACCACAAACTTTATCGGTCAGTATTTTACCTTGTTTTCTCATCACTTCTTTATCCAATACGAGAACATTGTCCAGGATGCCGCCCATGGTGCCCGAGGTCACTAAGTGCGTCCCATAATCAGAAATGAACCTGGCATAGAGGCCGTAGTTATAAGTATCCGGAAGCCCCATCAGCGCCATCTGCATATCCTCATCCAGAGCCAGGGAATTCCTCCGCATCCGAAAGCGCGCTGTCTGAACTTTAGTAACAAAGCGCATAAACTGCATATTCTGTGAGGAATCAAAATACAATAAAGGTGAGATAGATAGATAGATAGATAGATAGATAGATAGATAGATAGATAGGAGATAGATAGATAGATAGATAGATAGATAGATAGATAGATAGATAGGAGATAGATAGATAGATAGATAGATAGATAGATAGATAGGAGATAGATAGATAGATAGATAGATAGATAGATAGATAGGAGATAGATAGATAGATAGATAGATAGATAGATAGATAGATAGGAGATAGATAGATAGATAGATAGATAGATAGATAGTAGATAGATAGATAGGAGATAGATGATAGATAGATAGGAGATAGATAGATACATGAAGAAAACAAGACAAAAAAGCGGCTAGACTAACCAAAAGTAATGCACACTCAATATATCAAAATATCAAAAATAGTTTATTTATAACCAACAAACAACAGCAAAATTGTTAAAACCACTTAAAAAGGCCTAAAAGGCCAAGATGTCAATACACAGGTGCCCTTACAATATTTAGGGCAACAAGTAATGTGCCAGACGAGGAACAACCCTCACAATAAATGTCCTGCCAATAATGCACTAAACATAGAGAAAAACATGTGTTCAAAGAAATTATATATGTCAAATCATACCACAATAACCTAAATCATAATGTAGAAAGTAATAACCGCAATGGCAGGACCTCCCCTGGCACACAGCACCTACACCCCACGCGTTCCGTTATGCCACCATAACTTCCGCAGCGGGCGGATCCAGCGGGAGGACCGCCTGAAAAACTGGAATACAGCCATAGCCATAGGCTGTATCCCAGTTTTCCAGGCGTTCCTCCTGCTGTATGCGCCAGCTCCACGGAGCGGGCAGACAGCGGGAATCTGATGCTGAGCGTTCGGGTTCATATGAACCCGAACCTCAGCAGGTTCGGACGATCCCTAGTCCTAGCATAAGCCAGGCCCTGGCTTAACTACAGCAGGAACTTGGTTTGGTTTTGTCCTCTCTCACTAAAAACCTAACAAGAACTGAACTCACTTCCCCCACCAGTGTAATTTCTCCTACAGGGGACTTTGTGTACCTGCCTGTGAGTGGTGGGGATGGGTGTGTGCAAGAGAAAGGATAGAGAGGATAAGGACAGACAGAAAAAGCATCTAAGATAGGTCAGCATAAAGCACACAGCATAGAAAACTTAACCCATTACTTCCTTCAGCTGTGCAATAGTATACATATAAGAAACACTGACACCTAGTGGGGAAACTTAAAATACCTCATCCACCACTTGTTTAACCTGAGAACTTTAGGACAGGTGCAAAGAAGAAAACACCACTGGTGGGACACCACAGATAGATAGATAGATAGATAGATAGATAGATAGATAGATAGATAGATAGATAGACAGGAGATAGATAGATAGATAGATAGATAGATAGATAGATAGATAGATAGACAGGAGATAGATAGATAGGAGATAGATAGATAGATAGATAGATAGATAGATAGATAGATAGATAGTAAGATAGATAGATAGATAGATAGATAGATAGATAGATAGGAGATAGATAGATAGATAGATAGATAGGAGATAGATAGATAGATAGATAGATAGATAGATAGATAGGAGATAGATAGATAGATAGATAGATAGATAGATAGATAGATAGATAGACTTTCACACTGATTTACCTTTTCTGTATATGATGAGATGTTTCTCAGGAAATCAATCGTACTCTGATAGTTGGCCCCCAGCTGTAATCCGACCGAACTTTCTGGATCCTTTATACTGAAGGTGAATCCTCCGGCAGAGTACCTTTCCTCTCTTATGGCATTGAGGAGATCCGTGGAGTCCTCATACACCTCGAAGGACATCCCGGTGTCTGCTTTGGCCTAGAGAATAAGGTTGTAGATGAGAAAAAAAAATATCTGGAATCAATGTCAGAACAGACGTTCCTATTCACTGACATCAAGCAGAGATTCTGACAAGGAACTAAAAGGCGAAGTAATGAAACCAGCCATTTTTTTTTACCTATTTTAAGGTACATTAGCATAGATGTTGTGGTCTTCTCAGGGGACAGTCCTGGAATATGGGGAGTAGCGTTGAGCGGACCAGTCAAACTGTTTGGGCTCGGCAATGTTCTCTGAACCCGAACGCTTGCCATATGATTCCCTGTGGCTACAGAAGTTGGATGCCATCCTAGGGAGTCCTAGAAAATATGGACACAGCCATGACTGTATCCATGTTTTCCTGGACACATTAGGGCTGCATTCAACTCCTGCAGCCGCGGGGAATCAAACGGCAAGAGTTCGGGTTCAGAGAACATTGCCGAGCCCAAACAGTTTGACAGGTCCGCTCAGCACTAACTGGAAGGTATAAGCTAAGCCTGTCAGCCATGATGTCATACAGGTTACTGTCGCCGGCATCTCTGTACTTACAAGGAACTGATAGACATGGAAGTTGTACGGTTTTCTAAAGTATTTCTCATCGGTGGCGTAGTACAACTGCTCACACGTTGGATCGTATCTCAGTTCCCTCCATTCACCGTTATAGACATATTCACATTGACCTCCAAAGTATTTTTGATCCAGAACATTCTGAGCCTCCTCCCACGTCAGGACATTAAACCTATAGAAAGAGGCAGAAGAGACTGGTCAGAAAAAAAAAAGCAAAAATTTAAGTTCACCAATATAAATTCTTGGATTAGTTGTCTTCTATTGATTTGTTAAAAGTATCAATTGCTAGTTATATCAGTAGATGCACCATTGTAGGAACTTAGAGATTCTGCAGCTGCATCCCCCTCCTCCCATTCTCTGTAGTCTTTTACTCTACATGGATTTCTGAGTGGGGGGAGTTCCTGCAGCTGCATCCCCCTCCTCTTCTTCTCTGTAGTGTTTACTCTATATGGATTTTTTTTGGGGGGGGGGGGGGGGAGATCCTGCAGCTGCATCCCCCTCCTCCCCTTTTTTGTAAAGTTTTAGTCTAGATGGATTTTTGGGTGGGGGCTTATGCAGCTTATGGTGTGATGTCATAGTTGTTCTGTGTGCTCACAACCAATCAGATGTTTTTCCCGGCTGCATGCAATCTCACACACACAGAGGGAGAGACCTTGCAGCTGCATCCCCCTCCTCCCCTTCTGTGTAGTGTTTTACTCTAGATGGATTTTTGGGTGGGAGCTTATGCAGCTTATGGTGTGATGTGACAGTTGTGCTGTGTGCTCAGAACCAGCTGCATGCAATCTCACAAACACACACACACAGGGAGAGATCCTGCAGCTGCATCCCCCTCCTCCCCTTCTCTGTAGCATTTTACTCTACATTGATTTGTTGATGACTGAAGAAGTTGTTAAGACGTTATAAAGTATATATACAGTTATGGAAAAAAAAAACATTAAGCAGATAAAGACCATCTCACCCTCGGATCGCCTTCTCAGCTCCGGGTATTGGAAACAGCTTCCGGCAGAAGGTCTGGTCTTGCTGGGTTTCGCAGCCCTTTTCATCAGACTCATCCCTGCATTCTGCCTCACCATTACATACCAGCTGTCTCTTTATGCAGCGGCCTATGAATACATCCCAAAATATACACCAGTCAGTCCCAGTATATAGCTATGAGCATCACTATCACCATCTCCTCACAGAATTCTCATCTTCCTAGCACAGTCTCTTACCAGTTTCCTCACACTGAAAATCTGAGCCGCACTTATTGTCGGGGACACATTTCTCAGGGGATGTACAGATCATAGATTCCCACAGATTCCCATAGCAGATGCTTCCATCATATTTAGCCGGCTGAGCCAGAGCCCGGTACCTGTGCTGAGTAACAAAGGGGAAGGATTATGGCAGCTGTGACCCCCTCTATAAAGTCCAGATTGGGGGGGGGAGGGTCTGTCGACAGTTATCTAATATATTTGTATATCTTTACAGGGGGTTCCCATTTAAATACTTCTATGGAATGACAATCAGGACCACTTTGCCTTCAGGATCAGAAGGGTCTCTATGATCTAGAAAAACATAGCCTTATCTGAAACCAGCGCCTGTCTACAGGTTGTCTATTGTACTGCAGTTTATTTCACTTAATTGTAGTGGAGTTGCAATACCAGGCACTACCAAAAGTGGTGCTATTTTTGGCCAACCTCTTATACATTGAATTATCCCTACTTATTAACAAAGTTCAATAAAAGTAGAACTATACGCATCATGTAATACTGACATGTCTTCATCTCTAAGGGTCCTATTCCACGGGCCCAGCTGGGCCCGATCAACTATGTGAACGAGCGCTGATCAATCACAGCCCGACAATGGTTTAGCGAGGGCTGCAGGGACATTGTTACCGATGTCCTTGCAGCTCTTGTTTCATACATTACCTGTCCAGGTGCAGGTCTTCTCCCTCTCCCGGTCCCGCACCACAGCAGCTTCGGATCGGCTTGTCTGAACTGACAGACCGCTCAGCCAATCACTGGCTGCGGCGGTCGCAAGCCAGTGATTGGCTGAGTGGTCTGTCATCTCAGACAGGCCGCTCTGAAGCTGCTGCAGCGCGGGACCGGGAGAAGAAGAAGCACTGCGCCTGGACAGGTAATGTATGATGTTTGTGAAATTGTTGGTCGCCCGTCGCACCCGCTATCCCAAGTAGCGATGTGCGGGTGGCGACCAGCTGATTGTTCTCTTTATTCCACGGAGCGATAATCAGCCAAATCGGGCCAAATATCGCTCCGTGGAATAGGCCCCTTAGATTAAAAGATAATATGGATACATTATAAATACAATGTAGGAAGTGGTGGTAAAAAGTAAAAATGGAAGAGCTCAAGATCAAAAATGACTGCCAGTATATCTCTGTCATAGACTGTCATGTAACTTCCCAACCTCCTGTATGATAAATCCTCTTGGTTACCCAGAGGTACATGGTGTGTCTCTGTTTTCCTTACTTCCCATCAGCAGCACAATAGTGGGGAATTTCTATACATACTATAACAGGACCCCCTCACACACACACACACCCTACCCCCAATGCTGGTGGATGCTACAGACCGTCTCTGGTAAGTTGGAGGATCTTTTGTAAGTTCTGTACTGGAAATTTCTTCCTAGGAGATTCTTCTAACTACATCTCCATTGATAGTGCTGCTGATAGGATGTAAGGGAAGTTTATAGATTACAATGTCAATCTGCTTTCCCTTAGTCCTTTGAGCAGCACTCAACTCGCTCCATTATTTTTTTTTTGACAGTCTGAATTTATTAAATAACACAATGGGTGGGGTTTAAGGGGTCCTATTTGTCCTATCAGTCTACAGAATGGATAAATCACCACTACTCAAAGGACTAAAGGAAAACACATTTACATTCTAAATCCTACACTTCCCATAGAATCAGGGCTACCATATCATAGTGATGTTTGGTTTTTTGGGTTGTGGGTATGGACTAACCACATTGAGATTCTGACATATTTAAGGAAAAATAATTATGCAGATTGCACTATTTTTGCTGCTTAGAGTATTAAAAGCAGAACAGAACCCCCAAACTCTTCACAACAGAACCCCCAAACTCTGCACAACAGAACCCTAAAACTCTGCACAACAAAACCCCCAAACTCTGCACAACAAAACCCTCAAACTCTGCACATCAAAACCCCCAAACTCTGCACAACAAAACTCTCAAACTCTGCACAACAAAACCCCCAAACTCTGCACAAGAGAAAGTAGAAGTGACTGTTGTTCTTCTAGTTGATCTTTTTTTTTAATCACTTTATTTGTGGGATTTATTTCTGGATTTCTGAATCGTCTGGATATAAATCAGCGAGATCGTACAGTCATTTTTTTTTTCTTCTTCAATCTCAATTATTTCCATCTGACGTTAATTGGATCTGTAACAGGTTATGAAAACATTGATAATTACAATAACAGATGCACAGGATTCGCAGTTTGGAGCGATCTGCTCGCCGTGACTTAATCACCCGTCCCTTGTCGCAATTCTCTTCTATTTTTTAATTTCAGAAAATTAATATGTTTACTTAACACGAGTGCGAGAAGCAGAAGTTAATTAAAAATGTGAAGTGGGGAAAAAACGGAGAGAACTTTACTTAAAGGGGCCCCGTCACCCAGAGGTCAGCAGGGGCAATCTATCACTAATCGTTTCCATCAGAGCACAGGAGTAAGCACCACCCTCTGGACTCTTTAGAATTAGGACTCTTTCTGGTTTTGAGTTAACACTACAGATGTGGTATACTCCCGGTGATGTTGGTCAGAGGAACGTCCGGACAATTGCTAGGTGTTGTAGTGGGATACCACTTCGGTGGTGGATGGCCGAGATACAGCTGGTCCTTGGTAGGTTGTCATGTGACACCAGTGCCTGGTGGGCACACAGGTGTGATGGCACGCCTGCTTTTAAGTTACAAGGCCGGTTGTACCCTGCCAGGTTGCCACTGGGTCACTTGGGGTTATGTAATCACGGATGGCCAGAGTGGTATAGTGACCCTTCCGGATAGTAGGACAGGAATAATCACAGAGTCTTGAAATAAAGTTGAGTTGGTTTACCACTCGTAAATGTGCAGCAGGTAATACAGAAAGTCTCTGTTATACACTTGACAAAGTTCCAATAAACACTTGATAATAGAACGATCAGATCTGTAGGATAAGTGCAGCATAGGATATAGGCGTGTTGGTTGAGTTATGCAGAGTAATACAAGAGGTAGAGTAGCAGAGAGGAGGATGCCGTGAGAGTCTCAACCCATGTAGCAGTGTGCTCTGCCGGGATGTTGTAGGATAAGGTAGAATACTTGTAGAAGAAGAAGAACACTTGTGCCCATGTACTGACCTTCGACTTCAGTCTTTACACCACCTTATGCCCACTAGACTGGGCTGAACCTTCCTATTGGGTAACACAGGCCCCAGACCTTGTTATCTGGGATGAACGGAGTGCTGAGGGTTCCCTGCTGTAACTCGCTCTGCGAGATGGAGTTCATAGGCTACTGCAACTTTGCTACACCCGGATCAATTCCTGGCTCTGTGGCGGATACTGTCCTGCACTGTGACTTCTCCTTGTTTAGGTTGTTTGGGTTTAGGTTGTTTCTGGCTAGTCCTCTCTTACAAGAAGTTTAACAGTGCATAATGCTTCAGAGTGCTACTGGTAACGAAGTTGGTGTCAGTGTGTTGTCTTGCGTCCTTCCCATGCGGTGTACTGACTAAAACTGAACTACACTGTAGGTACAGGGACCTGGCAGAGAGCCAGGGCCAGAGGCGTAACTACCACTGTAGCAGCCATAGCGGCCTGCTATGGGGCCCACGGCATCTGGGGGCCCTGTTGCCTGCTCCTGTAATACACTGGGACCCCTGAGATGTCATAATTTGCAGCTCCAAATGGCCAAGTGTGTCTCCCGGGATTTGCAAATGTCCTTCTAGCTGCAAGCACTCCTGACTAGACTTGACAGCTTAGTGGTCAGTCAGGAAGGGCGGCTGAATCAAAAGTTTGCTATGGGGCCCAGCCATTTCTAGTTACGCCCCTGGCCAGGGCCCAAACAGGATCACTGTGGAGAGCTATCTGGCTTGTGTCCCCTCTCCACAACGTCCTATGCTCCTCCTCCACCCATGTGACTAACTTCCTCTCTAGCGTGTAAGGTGCGCTACAAGTGGGTAAAAGAGTGCAACAGGAAAAAAGAGAAGGGATGATAGGAGAGAAGAAAGCAGAAATCCTACTGGTCTACAGATTCTGGTGACACATAACAACAATAACTCTTTGCGATCCTTCAGCTGTGCAGCTTCCACATACACATACATAATACAGCGACATCTAGTGGCTAACTTTTAGTACTACTTTAATCATAAGGATGAAAGTACAGACTTTTGCGAAGGGTGTATGTAACTGTAACACCCCTAGTAGGACACCACACAGGGGTATGTTACCTGACCCATTGTGGCTCTTTTTCTTTTTCCTTTGGCCAGTAGGAAGTATTTTGCCCTTACATATGTGGGATTTGGACTAAAAATCGGCTGAAATTTTCAGTTTAATAGTTCTGTCAGCCATACTGTCAGCCAATGTCTCTGTCTCCCAGTCACTAAGAGAGTCCCTCTTTGCTCTATCACTTATTCATGTCCTTCTTTCCAAATAAACAGGACTATCACAAATAAACAGGACTGTCATCAACAATGTTATAGCTCTATGGGTACACCAATGTGATAGGAAGTAGCTAACTTCTTCTCCTTGAACATAATTGAAATCCATTATGGATGTAACTACATAGGAAGTATAAGCAATTTTTATCGGAATTATTACTAAAGGATGACAGTCTTACTTTGCTTCGCTCACAAGGAAAACATGGGGACCATTCGGACCACTGACCGAGCCGACAGTCAACAGGGTCTGGAGTGGAGTCGGAGCTCCTGGGAAATCTGAAAATAAGTCACATTGAGCAACATAGACAAAAATAATAATAATGTACACAATTCTAAAGTAAAAAAAGACTATAACAGAATAACAAAGAACAACCAGACTGCTGTAATGTAATATGATGTGCGTGAAGGCCTTAAGGGAAACTATCAGCAGGGAAACTATCAGCAGAATAATCTAACCTGCTGATATTTCCCTAATGCCCACAGGGCGCTGAGGATGAGGGCGCTTCTTACCTTCATCCTTGGCGCCGTTTCCGTGCTATCAGGAGTTTAATCCTTATGTGCTATCAGGAGTTTAATCCCAGTGCACCAAAATACACAGAATTACCATATGGATTAAGCTTCTAATATCATGGAAGCGGCGCAGAGGATGAAGGTAAGTAATGTACCTTCATCTTCGGCGCTCTGTGCCCTATAGGGACATATCAGCAGGTTAGATACTTTTATCCTGCTGATAGTTTCACTATAACCCTTGCTCCATTTGAGGTGATGAGTGGGGTCCCAGTAATGGGGCCCCTAAAAATGAAACACTTATCTCTTATTCTGTGGACATCCCCTATAACATATGCTGATATATACTAGGGGAAAATACCTGCATAATGTGGTCATATATACAAATAGGGGTCCTTATTTACATCCAGAGCAACATTCAAAATTCTGCTGGCATCCTGGTAGCTGTAGGCCAGGTGTGTAAAACAGGCAGCCTTCCAGCTGTTGTAAAACTACAATTCCCATCATGCCTGGACAGCCAAAGCTAAAGCTTTGGCTGTCCAGGAATGATGGGAATTGTAGTTTTGCTGCCACTTTAACACCTGTGCTGTATTTCTGTGCTGCCCCCAACATGATGCATTGTGGCAGATGTAATACTGCTAGTGACCCTATTGTTTTATATCCTCCTCCTCTATTATTTATCAATATCTTATCATGTGTTCCAGCATACAACAAATGTACACCTCCAGAGCAGAGAGAAGCTGACAGCCATCGATTCCAGACATGACCGAGCGAGGAGCTGTGACCGTCCATCACACGCATTGTCACTTTTAGAAACCCACTAAATCTTATCCTGGCTGGTTCTATAGCAAAAAAAAACTATTGCAAGAAAAATCACCTCTTTCTGGCGTTCACTTCATTCACAGGGAGACTATTGGGAAGACTTATGGAGCATCGAGGCTGAGATTACCTGATCTGTCACTATAGACCTCCCTGAACATTCGCATGGGAACACGCTGAGCGACACGACAAACACCTCGCAGTATTATGCTGGATCGCATCATGTCCTTTACTCCAATTACATCCAAAGCTGCATAAAAAGTTACACTAAATCCTAGCAGCTTCAACACCATTCAACTGCACCCCCTGGTGGTTACATGTCTGTACAGATCAGGATCTGCCCTGGAGGTGGTATATATACAGTGGCGGTCTTTGGCACCAAGCACCCCAAGCGATCGCTTGGGGCCCCCAACATCCAGGGGGGCCCCGCTCTTGTGCTCAAGACTGCTGGACAGGGCCGCTGCCCCGCTCGCTGCTGCCATCTGAACTGTAACTATGAGCACTCATAATGAGCGCTCATAGTTACATGCAGCAGCACTGCCAGGGTGGGAGACATTGGTTCCCTTCCTGTCAGTCACTCTTGTGGCCGCAGGAAGGGTTTTCCCTGCGGTCACAAGGGGCAGCTTTGTCCTTGAGGTGCCGGCGCTCCAGTGACATCACTGGAGCATCGGCGCCAGGACAAGGGGAGTGCGGCCTCTTGTGATCGCAGGGACCCAGTGAAGAGAAGAGGAGACGCCCGGACCCAGGTGAGTATAAGTGTTTGTTTGAGTGTTTTATACTATATGGGAGGGGGAGCACACAGGGGTCTGTTTAACTGGTGGAGCGCACATCGGGGGTCTATATAAATGGGGGGAGCACACAGGGGGGGCTATATAACAGGGGGAACACACAGGGGGGACTATAGACTACTGGGGCTTCACAGAGGGGTCTATATACTACTGGGGGCAGCACACAGGGGGCCTATATACTACTTGGGGCAGCCAAATGGGGTCTATATACAACTTGGAGAGCACACAGGAGGTCTATATCCAAGTGGGGGAGCACACAGGGGGGCTATATACTACTGAGGGAGCACACAGGGGTCTATATACTACTGGTGGGGCACACAGGGGGTCTATATACTACTGGGGGAACACACAGGGGGTCTATATACTACTTTTGAGGCACACAGGTGGTCTATATATAACTGTGGGAGCACACAGGGGTCTGTATACTACTGGGGCAGCACACAAGGGGTCTATATAATACTGGTGGGGCACACAGGGGGTCTATATACTACTTGGGGAACCACACAGGGGGTTTATATACTACTGGAGGAGCACATAGGGGTCTATCTCCAAGTGGGGGAGCACACAGGGGGGCTAAATACCCCTGAGGGAGAACACAGGGGTCCTATATACTAGTGGGGGAGCACACAGGGGGAATATACAACTGGGGGCAGCACACAAGGGGTCTATATACAACTGGGGCAGCACACAGGAGGTCTATATACTTCTGGGGGAGCACACGGGGGGCTATATATAACTGGGGGAACACACAGGGGTCTATATACTACTGGGGGAAGCAAACAAGGGGTATATACTACTGGGGGCAGGACACAAGGGGTATATACTATTGGGGCAGCACACAAGGAGTATATATTACTGGCGGTAGCGCACAAGGGGTATATACTACTGGGGGCAACACACAGCGGTCTATTGTTTTGGAACGCGTGTTGAGGGGGGGGGGGGCCCAGACATAACTTCGCTTGGGGCCCCAGAAATGCCAAGACCGCCCCTGTATATATATATATATATATATATATATATATATATATATATATATATACTGCTATTGGCGGTAAAAGACAAATGCAATGCATTATTGTTCTCAGTGATCTACTGTATGTACTTACAGGTAGTCCTGTCAATAGTAATTCTACTACGTATCTTACTCTTTATTATTATTGCTTATTTTGTTGCCGTTTTACATGTTGTGAAACATGGCACATACTCAGTTCAGGGACAACTATTGTTTACTGGTTACAACTTAGATAACTCAGGGATCAGGATATAAGTCTATGGATGGGGGAGGAGGGAAATGGGAAGGGGAGTGTCTGGGAACACACACATGATACAGAAAAAGACAACTTGCAAAGAAAAAACAAAAAACGACATATACAAAATCAAAGGGGTACTTTTAAATCATCTGGTGTCAGAAAGTGCCATAGATTTGTAAATTACTTCTATTAAAAAATTCCAAGTATTCCAGTACTTATTAGCTGCTGTATGTCCTGCATGAATGGTCCATTTATTCCAGGCTGACACAGTGCTCTCTGCTGCCACCTCTGTCCATGTCAGGAACTGTCCAGAGCAGCAGAAAATCCCCATAGAAAACCTATCCTGCTATGGACAGTTCCAGCCATGGACAGAGGTGGCAGCAGAGAGCACTGTGTCAGACTGGAAAGAATACACCACTTCCCGCAGGACATACAGCAGCTTATATGTACTGGAAAACATTCTGACATCAAGACCTTAAAGGTTTAAACATCCCAATGCCAGCTGTAAAGTGACAGATCCCCCTAACGTGGTGTCCTACCTCCCGGCCGATCCGATGTCCCTGCATTGCACTGTGACTATGATGCATAATGTGAACAGTCCCAGAAATTCTGCGCAGCTACAAAGCCTCATGGTCTCTGACTAGTCGGAGGCGACACTGCTCTCCGGACATTGGTCGACGCGCTGGAGATAACACCATAGATTTTCCAGCAATGTCTGTGGCGGTGAATCATTGACGACTGTCCCAATATTGGTCCCTGATAAACCGAAGGCAACAGAGTTACCAAATGTTTGGAAATCCCATTGTTGCTTGTAGTGGGGGCAAGAGATAACAGCGGACACGGGCAATGGTTTACATCAGGGAAGGGGGCCTTCGGCTGTTCAGGCATGATGGGAGTTGTAGTTTTGGTGCTCTCTTTAGTACATCATTTGCACAATCTACCATGCTTTGGATATTGCATCTATAGCAGATTGTATTCATACAGCAGTATAGAGAGCATCATATGGCGGCACATGACATAGGAGCTCTATGCTCCTGTGCACACAGGTCGCTCATACACAGGAAGCAAGTGGTTCTAAAATCCTGGTAGCCCTAAACTGAACAATTTGTGCAACCTTGTACAAAATCACAATATTAAATTGTCCCTTTAACAGATGTGTTATTAGTGGGGTTGCATAGGACTGCAGGTAATAGCTGCTGAATTATCTCATCTGTATATTAATCCAATAAGCCGCCATGCATAAACCTAACACTAAATTCTTCATAGCTCAGTCAGGACCATGATGCTTTGGGGCTGGAACCCCCATTCTCTCCCACAAAAAGAAATTGTTACATTGTTGCTTCTGAATTAGATGTTAAAAAATCCTGTTCAAACAGCGACATCTGCTGGTAGAAGTATGGTATAGCCACATAAAGAATACTATTGCATTGGGTATTTTCTCAAAGCCTTGTTTATGAGATTTAAAAAAAACACACACACACACACACACACACACACACACACACACACACACACACACACAATACTGCATGCATGCTATGATACTTTAATGCAAAAATTGTTTTAAAAAAAAACTCTCATTTGACCCTATAGGAATGCAATAGGTGCAATATTGCACTGGATTCTAAAGCATCTAGGTCTTTATTAGAGAGCATGCCCTCATCTCTTCTCATTATCTGTATTGTCCTGTAAGGGTATGTGCACACTACAAAATATGTGCAGAGACTTCAAGCGGATTCCGCCACGTGGCCTCCGCTTGAAGTTCAATTCCCTGTCCCATTGACTCAATGAAATTCACTGGAGAATTCTTCTGTCCGCCCAAAGAACTGACATGATGAGTCTACGGGACAGGCGGAACCCATACACATTACACAGTCACACTCTTAGCTCAAACAGCACAAATAAAAATAGCCAGTCAGTTCATAGAGTCTAAGGGTCCATTTCTGCTAAAGATTTGAAGCCAAAGCCAAAAACAGACTATAAACAGAGATCAGGTCATACAGGAAAGCCTGAAATTTCTCCTCTTTTCAAATGAATTCCTGGCTTTGGCTTCAAATCTTTGGCAGATAATCTTTCTGTGTAAACGCACCCTAATAGAGAATAGATTGGTGACAGCTCCCTCCACCCAATGAATACAGCAGATGCATATGCCTACATTTATGCATGGAGTATGTATTAAAGGGGTTATCCAGCGCTACAAAAACATGGCCACTTTTGCACCACTCCTGTCTCCAGTTTGGGTGGGGTTTGGAACTCAGTTCCATTGAAGTCAATGGAGCTTAAAGGGGTTATCCAGCGCTAGAAAAACATGGCCACTTTTCCCCCTACTGTTGTCTCCAGTTCAGGTGCGGTTTGCAATTAAGCTCCATTTACTTCAATGCAACTGAGTTTCAAAACCCCATCCAAACTGGAGAGAATAGTAGGGGGAAAGTGGCCATGTTTTTGTAGCGTCGGATAACCCCTTTAATTGCAAACCACACCTGAACTGGAGACAAGAGAGGGGGGAAAAGGGGCCATGTTTTTGTAGCGCTAGATAACCCCTTTAAGAGCTGGAATGGGCCTAGGGCTTTATGCACACCTTGCAGCTCTGTGTAATCACAGGAAAAATGCTGCAGTACCACTATAGTAATGCAATGTCACGGTACAACCAGGGGAGGACCCCTACAATCTGAAACTTTTGTTTTAGCCCTTTAACCCTTCAAGGACCAGGCCTAAAATGTCCTTGAGGACCGCGCCTATTTTCAGTTTTTGTGTTTTCGTTTTTTTTCTCCTCACCTTCTGAGAGCTATAACTCTTTTATTTTTCCAGCTACAGGGCCATATGAGGTCTTGTTTTTTTCAGGAACAGGTGTAATGCTGCCTTTCAATCTACCATAGAATTAATGACGGAACCCCCAAAATATCATACAGGGGAGGGAATTCCCTCCCACTGGGGGCGGGCGGGCCGGCCTCCAGTGCTTGAACACCGGGTGGTTCCGTTGCATAGAACGGCGCCGTGCACGGAAACCGGGCCTTGTCCAAAAAACGGACCGCAGCACCGGCTTCCCCGTGGCGGCGCCGTTCGATTAGTGGGTTTAGGTTAAAGAGGATGTACCAGGTGGTACATCCTCTTTAAACGCTGCGGTCGCGGTGCGATTCTTTGTGTTTAGGGGGTCAATGGCGGGCGGCCAGGCAATCACGTCAGCCCACTATTGAGGACCCAGCTTCTGAAAGCAGCCAGTTCTCACCCGCTATAAAGCGAGCTCAACTCCTGATCTCACTTCTGGCAGGGCATACTTTTACGCCTTCTTGCGCCAAGGCCCAGGCTGGTTGTTAAGGGGTTAAAAAAAATTAATAAAATCTTTCAAATCAACTGGTGCAAAAAATGATGCGTTTACACAGAGAGATTTATCTGACACATCTTTGAAGCCAAAACCAGGAACAGACTATAAACAGGGAACAGTTCATAAAGGAAAGACTGAGATTTCTCCTCTTTTCAAATCCATTCCTGGCTTTGGCTTCCAAAATCTGTCAGATAACTCTGCCTGTGTAAACGCACCAGTGCCAGAGATTTGTAGTTTACTTCTAATAAAAAAAAGGGGGAACTCCGGGTAGAGGTAAAAAGACAAAAAAGAAACTTCTGCAAAAGCATATAACAATACTTACCTATCTATCCCAGTTTTGAAACTACCATTTGTTTTGGGGGGTTTTGTTCTGTTTTGTGTTTCTGTATTTCCTGGTTGAGCAGATGTACTCAGTACTACAGGTTCCAGAATGCAATGCTTTCCCTCAGCTGTTCCATCACAGTCCCCCACCCTGCCCATTCCCCGCCCAAAGCTGTTGCAGAACATCTAGGCTGTGTTCACACATTGCAGTTTCATTGTGTTACTGAATTATTTGCAGTACTTTATCATTTCATTGTGGTCCCACCCGCACAGCACGCTGTATTCTCTACCTGTATCGCGGATATTGGAATAAAGCAAAGAACTTTTTAAATTAAATTTTTATTTTTTTCTTTTCATCTCCATGCACATATTATGATCAAGCATGCATTTAACTGCAAAGCGCAGCACTGCGGCAGATTTTCACTTTGCAAAGACTACCCATTGGCTCTATTAAATTCAATGGGATCTGTCGGGCTCTATTCAACCAGGGTCACGGATGAGGCCACTCGTGGGTTGTCATGTGACATCTTACCGATAATGGAACGGAAGGCAATTGTTGTGCCAAATCATTGCAGATTTAGGAAATGGATCTTGTACAGAAATCAATGGGGTTTTCCACCATGTGACACGTCCTAGCAGCCCTTATTCTGGGGGGACCCCCTGACCCAGCTACAGGGTCTGCACAGATCCCTATGGCACATGAGGTGCAGCCCCCCTCATTCTGTGGCCGCTATCTGTAAATGTGAACAATCCCTTTAAGCTGCTACAAGGTGAAACAAGCAGAACTCTCCTGATATCAGGTGCGGCCTCAGCTGTGGGATCACTGGTTTCCTGGGTTCATTTAGAAGAAAGAGAAAAAAAAACAAAGAAAAAGTCACCTGTAGGAGGTTTCAGCGAACAAAGACAACAATGTAATAAAGTAGCGAATACCTCGGGGAAACTTGTATTTTTCTTGTACAAGGAAGTTAAAAAAGAAAAATGAGAATCCTGACAAGTGAGAAGAAAGAGTCCGAGCGAGTGTGAGAGCAGCCAGAGAGCGGAGATAGAGGACAGCCGCCATGGACACGGTGAGCAGCGCCCCCCATAGAGCAGGCAGACCCCATATGGGGGTCATAACTTCATATATAACTGATACATGTGCAATAAATTGTGTATTCCAGAGTGACCACAGGGGCCCCAGATTCAGGGCTTACACAGTGTTTGTCTCCATTGTATGGCCACATAGTGCACCAATGGATATCAGTGAGCTCCCCACGTGCAGTGCTGTAAACACCTGCTCGGCTGGAGGCTGTGGCCCCTGAAATGGCCATTTAGAGGGAAATCAGTTGCAGAAAATCTGCAGAGTGTGAACATAGCCTTAAAGTACTATTAAATATTCTGCAAACCCTATGTAATTCCTCTGAATATTTTTGGCAAAACTGGGGGGGGGGATCTCTGCAGCAGCAAAGGATCTTCTACCAATGTATGGGAATAATTACTGTGGCTGACAGTGCTGTGTGGGTACTATGGATATAACTGATATGGAGGTACTATGACTGTTACTGATATGGAGGTACTGTGTTACTGATATGGGGGCACTACCACTGTTACTGATATGGGGGTACTATGACTGTTACTGATATGGAGGTACTGTGTTACTGATATGGGGGTACTATGACTGTTACTGATATAGAGGTACTGTGTTACTGATATGGGGGCACTACCACTGTTACGGATATGGGGGTACTATGACTGTTACTGATATGGAGGTACTGTGTTACTAATATGGGGGTACTATGACTGTTACTGATATGGAGGTACTGTGTTACTGATATGGGGGCACTACCACTGTTACTGATATGGAGGTACTATACCTGTTACTGATATGAATCTACGGATGCAGTTGTACTATGACTATAACTGTTATGAAGGTAATATCTTACTGATATGGGTGTACTATAATTGTTACTGATATGGGGGTACTATGAATGCTACTGATAAGGAGGTACTATGACTGTTACAAATATAGAGGTAATGTGCTATTGATATGGGGATACTATGACTTGACTGACTATGACTGATATGGAGGTACTGTGTCACTGATATAGGGGTACTATGACTGTTGCTGATATGGCAGTACTATGACTGATGCTAATATGAAGATGATACGGTGCTATTGATATGGGGGTACGGTGACTACTACTGATATGGGGTACTATCACTGTTACAGATATGAAGGTACTATGTTACTCATATGGAGTTACTATAACTGTTACTGATATGGAGGTACTATGTTACTGATATTGGGGTACTATGACTGTTACTGATATGAAGGTACTATGTTACTGATGTGGGGGCACTACCACTGTTACTGATATGGAGTTACTATCCCTGTTACTGATATGGGGGTACTATCACTGTTACTAATATGAATATACTGTGCTATTGATATGGAGGTACTATGACTGTTACTGATATGGAGGTACTGAGCTATTGATATGGGGGCACTATGACTTTTAATGAGATGGTTCTGTGTTGCTACCACTATTAGGAAAGCACTGGCCATGCCTAAAAATATTACAGGGGTACTCTTAATAGTCATCATGGCTAGATGTGTTATGGAGGCACATACTGTAACTGTCTCTCCTATGGAGGCATTGCGGCTGGATGTTATGAGTGTGTTGTTATGATCACTGAGGCTGGTTATGTTATGGGGGTACTATGGCTATTAGTGATATAGGGAAACTTTGGGTATTTCTATTATAATGCACCAGTAAGACAGTTGCTTGTGAACTGCCCCCCTCCTACCTGAAGCTGGGTGGTATGTTGTATATATGGATGCACATGCAATGGGGGCACTAGCTCTGGCTGGCAATGCTATGGGGATAAGGTAAGGAGCCCTATAGGCTGGGGTGTAGGATAACCACAACAGCATCAATTACTAACCTCTATATATTAAAGGAGCTCTCCGGGGGGTGGAATGTGGGTGGAGTAATGCTTATTAAGGGTGCGTTCACACCTACAGGATCTGCAGCAGATTTGATGCTGTGTTCAGTTATTTAAATGAAATCTGCTGCAGAAAATCAGCTGCAGATCCTGTAGGTGTGAACGCACCATAAAGGGGAACTATCAGCAGGTTAGATGAATCTAACCTGTTTATATCTGCCTATTGCACAGGGCACGACAAGGATGAAGGTGTGTCTCATAGGCTGCTATTACACGGGCCGATCAATACTGTAAACAAATGCCAATCTACTAGATCAGCGCTTGTTTACAGAGCCTATTACACAGCCCGATAATTGTTTAGCAAGGACTGCACGTGTGGTACTCGGCCAGTGATGTTATTTTGTTGTGACGCCAGCACTGTAGTAGTGCACAGGTGTGATGTTGGTACCGGTTTATGTCCCCATTGGTCAGTAACCTTCAGAATTGTTGCGGGTCCCTTGGGCTCTTGTCACGGCAACTTGGAGTGGTAGTTGACCCACCTGGGATGTCAGTACCACCACCCACAGAGAGGGGAAAAAAAACCAAGGTAGACGGTGGTGGATTGTATGGGTGCAGGTGCACTAATATAAGAGTCCTGTGCGTTTAGTGTACAAAATAGAACAGTTTAGTGTATAACGTTGCAGGTAGACAGCACACTCAATACCAGTAGTGCAAATCTTGACAAAAACAGTTGCTGACAGTAGAGAAAACCAGTGCTTTTAGAAGTAGGTGTTTGACGAGTGAGTGCTTTGTAGAAGTTAAGAGAAGAGAGGAGTTGCCAGAGGACCCAGAGGTATATAAGTTCTACTCGTACTCACGTTTAGACTAAGTCTGGCCCCTGGTATCGTAGAACCTGTCCTAGGTGGGTGGCACGAGCCCCAGTCATCGGTTATCTGGGTGTCACAGACTTCCAAGATTACCCAGTTGTCTTGCATTGCGCAGTAGGATACGTAGACCTTTACTTTTGGTAGCTTTGTGCTACTGAGGTCGATTCCTCTTACTCCAAAGAGATCGCCTGTCAGCTCAGAAAGGCCACTCTGAAGCTGCAGCATACGGGACCAGGGAGGAAGCAGAGCACAGGAGGGGTCTGGGAGCGTGGACAGGTAATGCAAACTGTTGAATCGTCGGCGGCAGTCGACAGCTGATGATTTTTAGGTCTGGGCCTAAAGAAACGATCAACTGATAATTGTTTCATTGGCTGATAATTGTCTCTATTACACAGAGTGCTAATCGGCCAAATCAAGCCGACTATTGCTCCATGTAATGGGGCCCTTACCTTCATCCTCGATGACATTTCTGTGCACATAGTCATTTATTCCATGGTCCAGTAAGACTGTTAGGAGCACTGACCCACTTCCATAGCGATGATCCTGCTCGCCTGCTCCATTGATTATGATTAGAAGGGGTGGGAAAGGCTGAGGGCGGATCGGGGGGCAGGGCAGTGCTCCTAACGGTCTTACTGGACCATGGAATAAATGCATGGAATTGGCTTTGAGGATGAAAGTAAGACCTTACCTTCATACTTGCCGTCTTCTGTGCAATAAGGAGAGATCAGCAGGTTAGATTCGTCTAACCTGCTGATAGTTCCCCTTTAAGGTTTGGTAAAATAGATTGCAGAGAATGAGGAAAAGGATTCAAGATTAATACAATTATTACAAAAATGTGACCTGGGTCCCACCAGCTCGAGCAGCAGCTACCTGACATTCTTTGATGATATGATTACGCTGCAGATCTGTCCCCGCTGATGGCTTTTACAGTAAAACCTGATCTGCCCGGTTGTCTCGGTCTTGGCCTGACACCAGAAGAGGGTTTACTTTCTCTTGCGTTGGCTTTGATCCCAGTGTAGCAAGCCAGATTAATCCCCGTCCAGATTATACCTGGGTATAGTTTGTCCTAGGCCAGAGTATACCCCGGGGTATAAAATAGCCTAGGCCAAACTATACCCTGGTGTATAAATTAGCTTAGGCCAGAGTATACCCATCCAGGCCAGAATATATCCATCTAATGTCAAAACAGGCCACAGTATACCCGGGGGATAAACTCTACACCTAGGTGTGTAAAACAGCCTAGGCCAGACTATATCTCTCTGGGCCATAATGTTATTACTTCACATGTTTTCTCACCCCTGGCCCAGGCCACAGTATATCCCAGGGGATATATTTTCGTACCCAGGATTGTAAAATAGCCTAGGCCATAATATAAATCTGGGTATAGTCTAGCCCAGGCCATAGTATATTCTTTGGGGGATAAACTATATATTTGGGGGTGTAAAACCAGGCCAGACTACACTCACCGGCCACTTTATTAGGTACACCATACTAGTAACGGGTTGGACCCCCTTTTGCCTTCAGAGCTGCCTCAATTCTTGGTGGCATAGATACAACAAGGTGCTGGAAGCTTCCTCAGAGATTTTGGTCCATAGTGACATGATGGCATCACACAGTTGCCGCAGATTTGTCGGCTGCACATCCATGATACAAATCTCCCGTTCCACCACATCCCAAAGATGCTCTATTGGATTGAGATCTGGTGACTGTGGAGGCCATTTGAGTACAGTGAACTCATTGTCATGTTCAAGAAACCAGTCTGAGATGATTCTAGCTTTATGACATGGCGCATTATCCTGCTGAAAGTAGCCATCAGATGTTGGGTACATTGTGGTCATAAAGGGATGGACATGGTCGGCAACAATACTCGGGCAGGCTGTGGCGTTGCAACGATGCTCAATTGGTACCAAGGGGCCCAAAGAGTGCCAAGAAAATATTCCCCACACCATGACACCACTACCACCAGCCTGAACCGTTGATACAAGGCAGGATGGATCCATGCTTTCATGTTGTTGACGCCAAATTCTGACCCTACCATCCGAATGTCGTAGCAGAAATCGAGACTCATCAGACCAGGCAACGTTTTTCCAATCTTCTACTGTCCAATTTCGATGAGCTTGTGCAAATTGTAGCCTCAGTTTCCTGTTCTTAGCTGAAAGGAGTGGCACCCGGTGTGGTCTTCTGCTGCTGTAGCCCATCTGCCTCAAAGTTGGCCGTACTGTGCGTTCAGAGATGCTCTTCTGCCTACCTTGGTTGTAACGGTTGGCTATTTAAATCACTGTTGCCTTTCTATCAGCTCGAACCAGTCTGCCCATTCTCCTCTGACCTCTGGCATCAACAAGGCATTTCCGCCCACAGAACTGCCGCTCACTGCATGTTTTTTCTTTTTCGGACCATTCTCTTTAAACCCTAGAGATGGTTGTGCGTGAAAATCCCAGTAGATCAGCAGTTTCTGAAATACTCAGACCAGCCCTTCTGGCACCAACAACCATGCCACGTTCAAAGGCCCTCAAATCACCTTTCTTCCCCATACTGATGCTTTGAACTGCAGGAGATTGTCTTGACCATGTCTACATGCCTAAATACACTGAGTTGCCGCCATGTGATTGGCTGATTAGAGATTAAGTGGTAACGTGCAGTTGGACAGGTGTACCTAATAAAGTGGCCAGTGAGTGTATATCCCTCCAAGTTATCATGTCACTGGTTTTCCCAGTTCTAGCCCAGTCCACAGTATACCCCAGGGGATATATTCTATATGAGGGGGTATAAAATAGCCTAGGCCAGAATATATCTCTCCAGGTCAAAATGTTTTCACTTCACTGGTTTTCTCACTTTGTCTCTAATTTGTTGAAAAGTGTGCAGATCTTTTTTTTTTTTATCATGCTCAGATACACAGCTGCTTCCTCATGTTGGGAAATACAGTACAGTGCTTACATTGAACTGACAGTAGATGGCGCTGTCCCATCAACGCATCATCTGCACATTTTTTTTACAGGTTTTTTCTTTTTTTTACGGGGTTTTTACGGGCTACGCAAAAGTCATCATTAGACGCAAGTGCCTTGATACATTTTGCACAATTTATGCCTAAGGCTGGGTTCATACTGACAGCGTTTTTGTAGTCCATTTTTTTCATCCTTTTTCTTGGAAACCAAAAAACTGATTGAAAAACAGATGAAAGCGCATCTTTTTTTAGCATACACAAAAATGCGGTCAACCATGTTTTTTGTGTACGCTAAAAAAACGAATGCATTTTGATCAGTTTTTTTATCCTTTTTTTATTATGGGAGTTAGTGACACTGTCACCCCCTTTCTGGATGAGGACGTCTCTACACAGCTGAAAAGCCTAAATTCTGCAGCTTTCATACCTTACTTTCCAATAGATTTCTTGGTGCTTGGTCCAGTGAAAAATGCCTTTTATCACTGATGGATTGCGCCACCTGGGCGGGGCTTCATAGATGCAGCGCTGCTCAGCTCCGCCCACATCACCACCATTGGTCCAACCCTCCATGACGTCATCGATGCATAGGCTACGTCCCCTTGGTATGGGCCGACCTAGAGGGGGTGGGGCCTAGACCTCTAGGCTGGCCCATTCCAATGGCCATCAAGGGGGCAAGACCTAGGTGACATCACAAGGGCCAGGACCTATGGTGCCGTTGTGGGTGGGGCTAAGTGGCACTTTGGATGAGAAGCCCCACCCAGGTGGCACAATCGGCAGATGATATAAGATCACGTTTTACTGGAACAAGCACCATGACGTATGACATAAAATAAGGTATGACAACTGCAAAATTTATCCTTTACACCTGTGTAGAGAAGTCAGAATGCAGAATGAAAGCCAAAACACGGCTGTGGCCTACGGCTGTATTATTCAGGCACTGTATGCTTATTATTTAGGACTTGTACAGAGTTGTCATCTTATTCAGTCTACACAGTGCTTTAAGTCTGTTCTTTATTTAACCAGCAAACTTTTTTCCCCTGTTACTTTCCAATTTACTATTTTTTTGCAAAGAAATTATTAATTTTATTTTTTATTTATTTATTTTTTTTAGTTGTTGCACTAAAATGTACATTAGTGATAATAAATGTATGACCTATAGCGCCCGGGCTGTGTGTTCTCTTATAATTATAGTACATAGATGGTGGCGTAGACCTTAGAGGAGAAAGTTCACTGACCTTCTCCGCAGCCACGTTCTTTCCATTTGCAGAGTAAATGCTCAGAACAATGAAGGGTTTTCTCCTCCGTGTTATTATCAACAATACGAGGAAAGCCGATGTTTAGTCAACAACTGAGCCCATTTATAGACGGTGGATAAAACGCCATCACTGTCACAGAGCTGCTGCGGCCTCATGACCAGGTGGGCGATCAGTAACGACGGACAATGAGTTTTTCATGTAGCCGCCATATTGATTTATCAGGTTTGGTCAGGTTTTCATTTACAACAAATTTTGTAGATGAAACTTGCATGACTTGTATCTATAGCACAGATATACAATGGCATTAGACTATTATAGAGCAGGCAGCATGAGTTTACCTATACTTTACTATTACTTTGTCACTGTTGTGTTTTGCTATTGTTATGCACTGTATGGATGTATTTGTGTACTGTTTGGCGGTATTGGCTACTTCAGGCTTTTGCTCCTGGTATGCTCTGTCTGTATAGATGGATTTATGTAGTTATTTTCAATATTATATTGTCAAAGTTTATTTGTGGTATTAATGCTAATGTACAGGACTACTACAAGTCCCAGAAATCTAGTACTTTTTAAAAATATGCATAATTCAGCTAGTATTACCTTATTTAGTTTGTCCTTTCTATCAGAAAATTCCTGAAATCCTTTCTTTTAGTTGGGTCGTATGATCTCAAGTGACCCCCTGGAAATGACAAGTGTTTCTGTGTTGTCAGCCAGCAAAACCTTCTGTATGAGGAAGCTGCATGGACTGTTCCACATAAGCTCTCCATAGGGGGAGACAGAAATTACCATTAGAATTAGTGATGATGATTAAACAGCTCCTATCACACAGTGTACTGTTCTATTACAAAACAAGTATACTTCTAGTCTCAGCTTATTTAGAGATGTATATAGAAGAGGATTATTACGTTGTCCTCCTGGCAGGCAGAGATTTTAATAGTTAGCGGCCCGTGTGATGCTGTGTTGATGCATCATGGGATTGATGTACTTTGGGAAAAAATGCACTTTGAATTCTGAAAGGAAAGATGGTGTCTGTCAGAGGTCACTTGACCCAGCTACAGTATGAAATTGTATGGATGCAGCAGAGCTGGGATGAAACATATGACACTGCAGGAATAGTGGTGAGCTGTGTGCATTATATTGATTGTGCTTTTGCTGTGATCCCTGGAAATCATCTGTATTCTGTGGTGTTCAAATTCTCTGCAGCGCGACAAGAGGGGAAATGAAGTATTACACACAACCTAGTACTTTTTGCATTGTATACAGATGTGCTGGGTCCTCTAGTACTGCCCTCTGTTCTAGGTCCTAGATGAGGGAGCTGGATTGGAGTTCCCTACTCTGTTTCAAACTTTGTTGTTTTTTTTAACTTTGTATTTAGAGTTTTAACCAAATGGACAAAAATATTTTTACATTTTTGTTTATAATCAAACAATTCCTTTAGGCCAGATACACGCATGCAGTTTACTGTACATGGGCCCGATTCTTAGCCACTCTACCGCCCATCTGCGACTCTGTGCCTGATGTTGAGATCAGGTGATCGATTAACATTAGAGGGCAACTTTAAGGTCTGTTTACACAGTAAAGTCATTTCAAGTTTTTTACCATATTTTTCTCCATATCACAGAAAATGGGCCCCCCCCCCCCAAAAAAAAAAGTAGAAGTAATTTACAAATCTATACAACTTTCTGTACAACTTTGTTTTCACCAGAGTACCCCTTTGATAGGTGTAATATTGCTACGGAGGATAACCATTAATGATAAAATGTTTGTTTTCTATACCACTTTAGGAAGAACCTTTAGACGTTAAGTCTCTTTGTGAAAGGTTTCAGCGTAGCAGTCACTCCAACACCCTGCCAGCGTATACGCAAAGAAGAGAAGAGATCATCTCTAACATTGACTCCAATCCAAAACTTCAAGCTGTCAAAAGACGCTTAGAACACCAGGTCAGGCCTGTAGCGCCACCTACGGCACAAAAACCTATTGCTACCAAACCTGAGTTGCTCCCAAAACCAAATGGTCTTTCAAACACCAATGACATGAGGCTAAGTAAAGTTTTTTCGCAAAAGCTTCACATTACGGATCCCCCAAAGACGAAAAGCGATGGGGTGTGTGCCATCAGCCCGCAAACCTACAGGCACTCATTGCCAGTCTTTCAAGACCCCCCACCAAAAATCGATCAACCTCAGTCACAAGTCTATGAGGATGTGGACACGACTTGGCAAAAGACTCCAACCACAATCAACATTGTTGACAGGAAACCTTCACCACCTCCCATTGGTCCGAAGCTGGTGCAGACGTCCAGCAGTCCTATCCTGGATGTTATGAGTAGGTTGTAATGAAAACCATTAGACATTAGAAGCTAGAAAGGTAACCGGCAAAGGGGACCAGACCCTGTGAGCTCCTGCCACCACACTATAAGGAGCCCAGAGGTGAGGGGTTGGAGGGGGTGTTAAAGGGGTTATCCAGCACTACAAAACCATGGCCACTTGCTTCCAGAGACAGCATGACTCTTGTCTCCAGTTCAGGTGTGGTTTGCAGTTAAGCTCCATTGACTTCAATGAAAGTGAGTTACAAAACACCACCCAAACTGGAGACAAGAGAGGGTCTATCTCTGGAAGAAAGTAGCCATTTTTGTGTTGCACTGGATAACTAGAGTTGAGCGAACCTCGAGCATACTCGAGTCCATCCGAACCCGAACTTTCGGCATTTGATTAGCGGTGGCTGCTGAAGTTAGATAAAGCCCTAAGGCTATGTGGAAAACATGGATATAGTCATTGGCTGCGGGGGCCCAAAGATACCATTTTATTTCACCATGTGAATGGCGTCCATTTGATTCCATTAGCAACAAATGATACTAATGAGCACTGGAAAGATCCTACAGGGGATATCTAGCCTTTAAAAATGGATGATCTGTCCTCAGAACAGGCCATCGATATCAGATCAGCAGGGTTCTGGCTCCCAACATCAACACTGATCAACTGGTTTAGAGAAGTCCGAGTGATCATGTGATCGCTGCAGCCTCTGCAATGCTTGCATCATCTGCAAGATTGTGTGTAATCACAACTCGCTGTTGTCACTTTCTAGTGAACAGGACAGCGCTGCACTACCTTACTCCTCCGCCAAGAATAGTTTAGATGTTTAGAAGAACAAAACGACTCGTTGCCAATGTAAATATTGGAGAGGCTGCAGCGATCACACAAATGTTGTGGAGTTTAAGTAGGTGGGACTCTCACCAATGTAATACTGATGACCTAGCCTGAGGAGAGGCCAACTATTTTTAACCCCTTGAGTAAATGACTTTTTGTGTGTTCATTGGGGGTTGAAAAATGTCACCTCTGACCTGACCGTCACCAGTTGCTTGTCCTTTAGCTTCATTTTAGAGAAATGGTTGTATATAACTCAATTGTGTTGGGTGTTTATCTAGTTCTATTAGTGGTGGGTTGTTATTATCTCCAGAAACAGCACCCTCCTGGTCTGTAGGCAGTGTTGGGTGCTGCAGTTGAGTCCTACTTATGTGAATAGGACTGAGTTGTCTTCAGTAAAAGAGTTATTAGTCCTGTGCAGGGGACTGTGTTATCTGTGACATCTGTATGGCCTAACGAGGCATCTGAATGGTTGTCATGATAGGACACCCCCTCTAAGTACTTGGCAAGACCTGAGCTTTATGCTACAAATGGTCCCACTGATTCCTTACATGTATACATTTTATCTCTGTAACTCAGGGATGGGGGGAACCTTCGACCCTTCAGCTGTTTCAAAACTACAATTCTTATCAGCTTTGGCTTTGGCTGTCCAGGCATGATGGGATTTGTAGTCTTGCCACAGGTTCCCCACCCAGCTGTGGCCTCTCTTGAACTGATGAACAATTTTCTTTTAGTTGCAAAGGAGAAAAAGAAAGAAACAGTCAATGAAAGTCCGTCATTAAAAACCCTTCCATCCATGTCATCCCTGGGACTACCCCCACCCAAACCTGACAGACCCCCGAATGTAGATCTCAGCGCCTTCTTCCCTTCACAACCAAAGGCGATGGTGAGCAATGAACTTGAAGGTAAGAGCACAGCAGATGTGGGGGTAGACTGAAGTATAAGGCTGGTATAGCATTACATTACATTATGATGACTCTCAATGGGGCAATGTGTCTCCTTGGGGAGTTCACCATGTTAGTGTAACTCTTATAGGTCAGGAAGTGCTTCCTGGGGAAAAAAATATGCAAATAAGTAGTCTTAAAGGGGTCATGTCACCTAAACTTTTTTACTGATTAGAGTCAGATACTAAAACTTGTTCTTTCATTCTTATCTGTTTCTATTTTCAGACTGTAATTTTTTTTTTATTTCCCTTTTTGTACATTGTTATGGGGGCTGCCATTTGCCTGGTCTATTCTTAACAGCATTTAGTGACGCGCTTTACAGCAAGCCTTATGGACAACAATAGACCGACTCTGTCCCCTTAAAGGGAACAAATCAGCCCGATCGGGATCATATGGTTCCCTGAACCGCTGTATAACCGAAAAAAAGCACTTTAATCCCCCGGGCGCGTGACAGGCAGAGGCGGGAAGGTAGCCATCTGGATGGCTCCCCGCCCGTGTCTAGTCACTGCGCTCTGTCTGTCAGCGCGCTCGGAGAGGATAAATGAAAGGCAGAGTGGCCAGTAACGGACCTCTCTGCCTGTCATTCGTCCCTTCGGACGCAGCTGCTGCAGGAGCTGTATACAGCGGTTCAGGAACCATATCAGCCCAATTGGGCTGATTGGTTCCCTTTAAGCTGAATGTGAAACATTACTGAGCATGCTCTGTGACCTGTAAAGAGGTCATTTCACAGGGAGCTGCTATTGTCTCTTCCATAGTATATGGGAAATCTGCTTCCTTAGAGCTAACAGCAGATCAGCTCTAGAAGCGGACAACTGATAGCTGTACCTTCTCCTCTGGTTGAGGGCACATTGAAGGATGGAGGCAGGTGTTACAGTCACTGCTTTGTGTGCTGCGTCCTCCATTGTTTTCAGTATAAACTTTGGAATATTATCCCAACACAAAGCTGCAATTCTCCTGACAGGAGGATGAGCCTGGACAGGACGCATCATTGACATCACCGGCACCAGAGCTGCCAGGTAGCTGCCATGATGGCTGATAATACACAAACATTTAGGACTGGGTGTAGATTATAGAGTTCTCCAGCCAGAGGTAGAACCTCGATTTCTTGATGACCAGTATGGGGCAAACGCATTACACGTATGGCAGATGTACACTGGGGAGTTATGGGAAATATGGCCCCAATGTCAAATATCTACAGTTATGACTCCTGTAAGGCGGGGAGGAGAAAACAGAAAACTCATGGTTTCTTCAAGGGATTATAAGTGAACTGTGGAGATCTAGAGATATAAATTCAGCATGTTACTTATGTTCTTAAAAGTTTATTTTTTAATAACTTTTTTTTTTCTAGAATCTGCTGATGTTGAATACGAGCAGCCATGCCTAAGGTAGAGAATGTCCGATACCTTTATTCTATCCTTAGAGACTCCACATTGGTCAGTGCTCCCCATGATATCTCTATGTGGCCGCTTAGCTGCATTAAAATTGCGCACAGCATCGCTCCTCACCTAGCCTTCCCGGACACGGATCTTAAACAACTATATATAAACTGAATAATATAACCAGTACATTTTCTACATAGTTATCACCTTTGTTCTGTACGGAATGTGTCCCTATTACTTAAAGAGCAAGAAATCGCCCCAAGCTTTATATCTTGCAGCCCTTCTATGTCATAGACATGTGCCGTGCAGTGTTTTGGTGCTAGGGATTCTGGGTAATGGGGTGTAGTCTTGTTGGAGGCCAAGGTCAATACACTGCATCCCCTGAGGGCAGCACTGATAGTATATACCGCCCTGTGTTAAGACCCAGCATCTATTTCTACATTGGCTATATAATAATATCCCCCGAAGGTATACAGATACTAAACATACAGCTTCAAGATTCCTGCCAGTAAATCATCTGCTGGGATTTCTATAGGTCAGACACCCTAAAGGCATAGAGAGAATAAGACTGCACCCATTGGGCAGCATGACCCAGTTATGGATATAATAAACAAGGCTGATACTATGTCTGTAGAGGCCCCTGGGGAAGACATTGTATAGGGCCCATCCTTATTTTAGAAGACTAGATTAGGAAAAGCAGACTACAAGTGATACATTGTAACTGCATAATTTACGTCTATTATATTGAATACACAAATAGTAAAAAATAATACCATATAGTGCACAAATACCAGTACCATACTGAATGTAAAAAATGTTAATGCAGTGCCCCAGATAATAGAACTGTGTGCAGGCAATGCCCAGATAATATTACCCAGTGCCCTAATAATTCCACCATATAGTGCACAAAACACAGAGCCATACAGTGGCCAAGTGTCACACTATACAGATAAAAAAATGCCTTTATGTGTAAAAGAGTCCATATAGTACATAAATGATACTACCTAATAATAGCACCATATAGTGCACAAATAACAGTACTGTATTATGCACAAATAAGTGTCCCATATAGTACATAAATAACACTACAATAACAATTGTGCTGTATAGTGCTTAAATAGCAGTCCCCAAAATAGCACAATATAGAGTATAAATAGCAGTGCTCTAATAATTATATATAGTGCATAAATAACAGTGCCCTAATAATAGCCCCATATATTGAATATATAACACTGCCCTAATAATTCTACCATATAGTGCTTAAAATAATAGCATTGAACAGCCAACACATAACACTATACTAAATATTGAACATATATGAGTGTCCTTAGAATACCAACATATAGTGCACAAATTACAGTGCCAAATAACACCACCATATATACTGTCTGGCTATAAGAGCTATATCTGAAAAACCGTGCTCTAATAATGCCGCAATATAGTGCCCAAAGCCATGTCATGCAGTATCTGAGTAATACTACCATACACTGCCCAAGAGGCCACACTGTATGCAAGTCCCAATAATACCACCATAGTTACCATACTGTGCAATGCCTTCCTACCAGTGCCCAAATAATGCCACCATATGGTGCACCAATCACAATGCCATACAGTATCCACATGATAAAGCTATGTTAAGCAATGCTGACTTACAGATTGTCTAGGATTATAGCACTACAGTACATGTGCAAAACAGTGCCCTATTAATACTGCCATACTGAAATCACCCCCCTCTGGATTGATCATTTCTCAGTTTAACACTTGTATTTTATTCCAGCCCAAATCCATCGGAAGGCAATGTTTACGATGAGGCTTTCAGCCAAAAAGACCCGGCAGAGAGTGACCCTAATGTCTATGAAGTAGAAGACACGGAGTACGGTAGGTTCTGGTGCCTGGTGGGGCGTCCTGAATATGTGGCTCAACTCTTAGGTTATGATCACACAGGGATATTGGTACATGGCATTTTTTATCTTATACGGGGAAACAAAAGCTTCTGTGATCTGTAAAATATCCGTAACCGATCTGTTTATTCCCTGTTCTCCAGATCTGCCTGATGCCATGACTGCTCCCATAGATGCTGCAAGGTACAGGAAGGGGAAACCAACTGGATTTGAAAGGGTTGAACCTGGAAATGCAGTTCTGACACTCAGGGGTGTAGCTAGGATTCACGGGGCCCCATGGCAAAAATTTTAAGCCCCCCCAATATATATGCTTTACTGCTGGTGCACTGATAACCCCTGATCTCTGCATGGAGCTTTGCACATTTTCCTTTCTTACTTGATTGCAGCCGGAGAACAGAGGTCAGAGATTATAAGTGCAGTGAAACAGCGATCTCTGTCTTCTGCTTGTTAACCCTTTTTTTGTGTTGGAGCATGTAAGTAAACGTTGGGTCACTTACACACTGCAGAACATAAGGGGTTAAGCAGAAGGACATACGCTCTTAGCTTCTCCCTTGGGCCCCCCTCCTGCACGGGCCCCATAGCAACTGCCTACCTTGCCTCTATGGTAGCTATGCCACTGCTGACACCTCCTTAGGGAAAGTATACACATATTACTTTTCATTAGCTGTCTGTGACTGCAGTCTGCTAAAAGAAAATACTGTTTTATGTTGCAGGGAAGTGCCAAGAGGCGTGGCCAGACCAATGAGAGGTGTGAATTACCAGGGCCACGCCTATTTGGCACTTCACTGCAACATAAAAATGTTTTGATTCCCTTATTGTGGCATAGCTGAGGCCCATCTTTTTGGGTAAATCTAGCCCAGCCTATTTTAAAAGTATTATACCAAGTAGACAAACCCTTTGAGATTCCTATGAACTTGTCCTTCTGCTCTTCTCATTTTCACTTGAAGTCTTGCTGTCTCCGAGGCTGCTTGGTTTTTATGTCTTTGTAAGAAATGTTTTCCATTTCAGCCAGAACCAGGAGAACGAGATGGCACTTTACCAGGATGTTGTGAAGTTCCGAGATTCCCAGTACAATCCCAATGTCTATGAAACCAGTAGGTTTAGCAGCTTGCATCATGTGATCACACAATGTATTGGGGTCAGGCTTTGTTATTGCTGCACTGACAATGCATCATTGCCTATTAACTATTATGACGGTGATGTAACGGTATACAGCTGGAAAAGGCTGACTATGCTCTACAGGGCCCATGGTTAAAAAAAAAAACTACTGCTGGTTCTTCTTACAATACAATGTAATGTAACTGTACCTGTATACCTACTGAGCGCATGAAAGAAGTGAGACAATGCGCTTAGAGGGATTTTCCACCGATTGAGGCGGTAATCTTTCTCCTTATGGAGAGCACCATGCAGGTGTATGGAGACTTACAGGACATTCATGCCCCACTGAAAATTCTGGGAAGGATATGCAGTTCAGGTTCGCTCAACCCCAGTTCTGAGTCTTCTTAAAGGGGTTATCCAGCGCTACAAAAACATGGCTACTTTTCATAGAAACATAGAAGATTGTCAGCAGAAAAAGACCACTGGGTCCATCTAGTCTTCTCTCTCTCTCTCTCTCTCTCTCTCTCTCTCCTCTCTCTCCTCTCTCTCCCCGAAGCACTGTGTCTGCCCCAGCAAGAAAGGGGTTAAGTGACTTAACCCCTTCTTTACTGGGGCAGGCGAATGGCACTCTGTACAGCACATTAAATACAGCTTGCCTCCCGAGGGTAAGGGAAGATGCATAGTATTCCTACTGATTACTGGTAGAGTGGCGCTATAGTATACTTTGTAATCACAGTAAAGTTTTTTTAGGCTTTGATATTGGTCACATGACTTCTGCTGCACCTTAGTAGTAGTTGTGAGATAATGAGGAGTTTCTGCGGGAATAGGGAGATATAATAGTGTATTGTTAATGCTGAGGTGAGAACCTTGGACCCTATTGCTGTAGACCCCACAATGACACCTATTGTATTAATCCTATAATGCGATGGACCTGTTGCCTTGTTTCCTATCTACTTTAACTAATAACTTTTTGATCTTCCTGATCCAGACTCTGTGAGCAGCGCAGAGACCCCAGGAGAATGCACCTATGAGGTAAGGTGACTCATAGGTAGAGGCTGACGGGCTGGGGCAGGTGAGGGGTATTGTATACTGTAATGCAATATAATGTATCATAAAACATGGTTCCCCTGCCCTGGTCTCAATACACAAGAAGTGACTTGTAAAGTAGTTGCACAGGTACTAAACCAAAGCACACACCTTTAAGGGGGTATTCTGCTCAAAAATAACTTTTCATATGTTGCTGCCCATGGTGAGACTAACAATTCCTTCCATACTTGTTATTATCTATTCAGTCTCCTTCCTCCAGCTCTGAGTTTCTGTTCCTTCCCCCAGTTCTGAGTTGCTGCTTTCTGCTGAAGACACAAAAATCTGTCTATGAACTTTTATCTCTGTCTACCTCTCCCCCATCCCTTCTGAGATGGCTGATGTAAACAAGTCCCTGGCAGGCTTTATCTGCAACATTGTAGCTTCTTTGTGATGCTGGGAGGTTATTATGAGGTCAAATTGCTAATGAGCTCACTGTGACTAATCCTCCCAGCATTACTAAGAAGCTACAATGTTGCAGATAAAGCCTGCCAGGGACTTATTTACACCAGCAGTCTCAGAAGAGATAGTGGAGGAGAGGGAGACAGAGAGAAAGGCTTACACACAGATTTTTGTGTTTTTCAGCAGAAAGCAGTAGCTAAGGGCTGGGGGAAGGAGACTGAACAGATAACAACAAGTATGGAAGAAATCGTTAGTCTCACCATGGGCAGAAAAAGTTATGTTTGGTTGGAATACCCCTTTAAGTCCTCTTCATTAAAACAGGATTAGAAAACATGACCCATTTCTGAAACAGCACCACACCAGGTTGTATGTGGTATTGCAGCTCAGCTCCACTGAAGTAAATAAGTGTTGAGCTGCAATACCATACGCAACCAGTGGAGAGGTGTGGTGCTGTTTCTGGAATCGTCTACTAATTCTGGTTAAGTAGTCCTTGAGTCAAATACAAGTTGAATGTCCCATCTAGAATGTGTGGACTTCTCCCTCTAGCGTTATAAAAACATGTCTGTCCACATTCTGCAGATCTGTGTTGGTTTTGTAAACATTTTTTTTTTCTCTGTTTTCTCACAAAGGTCTCTGACAGCAACAATGACGTCAGGTAGGATTCTGGGAATTTTATTACATACTTTTTAGGGTTTTCCACTATGCATCCATAATGATTTTTTATTTTTTTTATTTACTGTTTGTGACGAAAGAGTTCTTTACTGCGTGTGATGAAAGAGTTCTTTACTGTTTGTGATGGAAGAGTTCTTTACTGACATTTTTGTGACATTTTTTTCTAATCTACGACAACCCCCTTGAAGTCTTGTGTTAGGAAGAATCCTTTACTCTCATGTCACAAACAATAAAAAAATCTTCCACTTGTTCTAATGTTTGAGTCAGGAGCCAGATAACTGCAGCGATCAGTTGATCACCAAACAGAAAGAACCAAGAATAATGTAGCGGTTCATCTTGTGATAACATTAATGTTTGCTTTTGCATCCTAAAGTTTTTGTTCGTAGTAGTTTTTGTATAGTTTTCTGCAACAATTCTGAATATTTCATAATCAGGGACCTATACAGGAATGTTACTGTTACTGTATGTCAGGTAAAGTATTTTACTGCACTGCAGAAAATGTTTCTTTTAAAAAATATATATATATATTTTAGAGTGTTAGATGTTTCATGTAAGCACGCTGACTACGACTACATATCCTTTTTTTTGCAGTTCTTTAAATTGTTATTTTTCAGCTGTTGCAAAACTACTCTGCATGCTGGGATTTCTAGTTTTTTAGCAGCTAGAGAGCCCAGGGTTGAAGTTTGCCAACCTTAGTATTAATAAAACCTGTGTTTCTCTCAGTTATTCCAGCACTATGAGTGCCTATCCTGGCAATAACTCTCCCGTCTCTGAAGGATATTACAGGTAAGAGGACTTGATACACCATTTGCTCCTTATATATATGAACAGGGCTGGCTGTAGGGTAGATTTTGGCACCTGCCCCCCAGTCCACCTGAATGCAGCATTATCAGAATCATGCTCCACACACAGTATAACGCCCTGAAAGTGCCCCTAGACAGTATTGAGCCCTATCACTACCACTACAGACGATATAACAGAGTGCAGTTACATTCAGTGACTCACAGGGAGTGTCTTCTCTGATCAGAGTCTTTCACTTTTTCTTTTTCTTTCAATCCAGCACAGACCACCTTGAAGTCTTCCCCTGGCTGTGAATCCTCTCTCCAGAATCTGGCAGAGAAACATTTTAGACTACAGCACATAGAGTAGTTAGGTCCCCTATATAGTAGTTACACCCCTCTGTGCCTCAATTAGGTATGCTCTGTGCCCCCGCAAAATATTATGATCCCTATATAATATAAGCCCCTCGGTGTAGTCCCCATATAGTATCAGGCCCCTCTGTGCAGTTCCCATATAGTATCAGGCCCCTCTGTGCAGTTCCCATATAGTATCAGACTCCTCTGTACAGTCGCCATATAGTATTAGGCCCCTCTCTGCAGTCTCCATATAGCATCAGGCCCCTCTGTGCAGGCTCCAATTAGTATGAGGCCCCTGTATGAAGCCCCAATTTAGTATAGACCGCTGTGTGCTGCCCCAGTAGTATATAAACAACACCTATATAGTACTATGTGTCCCAAAGGATTATCATAGTCTGACACCATGGCAAGAGCGGCCTCTTATAACCGCAGATAAAACACTGCCTGCGGCCACAAGAGTGACTGACGGGGAGGGAGTCAATGGCTTCCGCTCTGTCAGTGTTGCTGCCTTTTAACTATGAGCTTCAGTACACGGAATCAGTATACACTAAGAGACTGCAAACAGTCAGCATGCTGTTCTTAAAGTGACTCTGTGCCCACAATTTGCCCACCCCAAACCACTTGTACCTTCTTATAGCTTTAATCCAAGATCTGTACTGGGGTCCGTTCGGCAGGTGATGCAGTTATTGTCCTAAAAAATAACTTTTAAACTTGCAGCTCTGTGTCGAACTGGCATGGCCTAGAGTGTCTGTGCTTTAGACCGGCACAACCTCTCTGTCCCTCCTCCCCGCCCTCCTTATCATTAGGAATGCTCCAGGCAGGTATTTTCCAATTCATCAGCTGTGAGAACACGGCACATGGGCGGGATCCTTAAGGCACCTGTGCAGTGTTCACTGCAGAGGAATAGGAAAAATCCTGCCAGTGGCATTCCTAATGATGAGGTGGGTGGGGAGGAGGGACAGAGGGGTGATGCAAGGTTAGGGCACAGATACTCTAGGCCACAGCAGTTTGACACAGGGCTGCTAGTTAAAAAGTTATTTCTTAGGACAATAATTGCATCACCTGCCGAACGGACCCCAGGACAGATCTTGGATTAAAAGCAGCTATCCGAAGGTACAAGTGGTTAGGAGGGGGCAGATTGTGGGTACAGAGTCACTTTAAACTGTATCTTTTCTGGAGATTTGGAGCTGTGTGTCAGGGAAGCTCCAATCAAAATAGATATTTATCAACACATAAATAATTAAAGGGGGACACTCCCTTTACTAAGAATTCATCCTTATGATAAGCTACTGTTATTCTGTGGTGTTAGAGCTGAACTATAACTATCGCACAATTACATACTTACCAGTGACTTTTGATCTCTTATTCACCCAGTAGCGATTTCGACACATCAAGTGACTCATTGAAGTTTAAGGACACTAAAGGCAAGGAGGGGAAATTGGGGAAAAATGAACAAGCGTTTAGAAAAAAACACAAGGTATGAAAATACATTCAATTCTTTTGTTTGTTTGTTTTTTGTAATTTTTCTGTATAGAAACTGATTGCCTATAAATATATCCTGTAATAATCCATGAATTAGATTTCAGGTCAGGAGAGGATGTTATACACTTCAACTATAACAGAAGACTTCAAGCCTGATAAAAACTCTCTGCCTATACAGAAGGGGGACACAGTGGAGGTTATCCGGATCACAGACTGTCCTGCAGGGAAATGGCTCGTCAGGGATGCCCAAGGAAACCGTAAGCAATGGAGATGACAGCGCAGGTCGTAAATCTTGACTGTTCAGAAATATAAAAATAAGGATGACCATGAATTCTGACTGTAAACCTATGAGGGAAAATTTATCAAACATGGTGTAAAGTGAAACTGGCTCAGTTGCCCCTAGCAACCAATCAGATTCCACCATTCATTTTTCAAAGAGTCTATGAGGAATGAAAGGTGGAATCTGATTGGTTGCTAGGGGCAACTGAGCCAGTTTCACTATACTCCATGTTTGATAAATCTCTCTCATGGGATTCCTCCTCTGTTCTTAGAGGGGATCTCAGTCCAGACACATAGTATACACAGTGGGGGAAATTCAGACAGAAGCCAAGTATCCTAAGTAACTTTATGGACAGTGGGTGAAAGTTGATGATCTAGACACGCCTCCTTATGTGATGTCTTTGCAAGGCATCATGGGACATACATTTTTTTTCTTCTAAAAAATAAACCAAGTTGGAGGCGATATAGAGGAAATAGCATTATGATTCCCTGCATTTTATTCCCTGTAACAGATGGATTTGTTCCTCTGGGCAGCCTACAAGTCAGCAGTGACATCCAGTCCTTCAGTACCCAAAGCATATTTCATTATCCTGTGGGCCAGGATCTCTACACAGACATAGATGCCAGGCCTTATAACAGGTGGATGGATTATTCTACTATAATAAGAACATGTACACCGTCAAGTAACCTTAAAGCAGACACTACTGTATTCAGCCGGGCTGAAATGGCTATAAAAAAAAATAGTGACCCTGCTGTTGTATTTTTGGGGTATATGTTTGGGGACTTGCCGATTGTATACCTTCACTGAGTACCATCTGTCTTACATAGAAACCCATGTAAAAAAAAAAAAAAAAATAAATATATATATATATATATATATATACATTGTGCAATATACTGTATTCTGTAATTTACATATCTGCTTTGCTGTGTAGACTGGGGCAGAGTCAGCACAACCACTTCTCTATTATATACTACAGTGGGAAATTGCTATTTAAGCAATACTTCATCTATTTTCTGGTTAAAACCCTAGAGGATGCAGCCATCTTTATTACTTGATAACAAATCCACCAGATATAAGATGAACCACAATGCTCAGCTATTAAACATTGTTCTGTGTCGTATCTGTGATTTGCTATAAAGTCGTAAAAATGGTGACAACCTCTTAGTGCAGAGAGTCCAGGATTTTTGCAGTCATGAACCATTTCATGATCATGTGTCCACAGGGGGGCAGTAGTTTATTGCTGTCTAGCATAGTCTGATAAAGGAGTAAGGGTGGGTTCACACTGAGGAATTCTCACGGATAAATTCTGCGGAATTCCGCACAGGCCGCGCTCCTTTCCGCTGGCTCCATAGACACCATTCTATGGGCCGGCTGATTCCGCTATCCGCTGAAAGAATTGATGTGTCAATTCTTTCGGCAGAATGCGGAATCCGCCCATGCATAGAATGGTTTCATGGCACGGACGGAGAGGCGTGCGGCTGTGCGCGCGTACAGGTGACGGAATTCCGCAGAATTTATACGCGAGAATTCCTCAGTGTGAACCCACCCTAACATGGAATGTATTGATGACATTGCAGTGGTAATGGATTCTGTATAATTCTGTATAGTTCAAGCACTTTAGCGATTGTGAGAAAAAAGGGATGCAATGGTCAGTGGATTCTGTGTAGTGATATCGATTCTCTCTTCCAGTGGAGGCAATGCGGACACACCGAGGAGCTCAGATGGCTGTAAGTCTCAATATAAATAAATATATATATATATATATATATATATATATATATATATATATATATATATATATAATAATAATAATAATTAAATAATAATAATTAAATAATAATAATAAATAATAATAATAATTAATATTAAATATATATAGAAAATGTATATTAAAAATATTTAAAATATACAGTATAAAGGAGCCTTGTCTATAAGTCAGAGGGAACACAAGGTGGAGGGCCTGGTGCAGGAAGCGAGTTGTAATGCTTCATTCCGCCTGTAGTGGTGCTGCAGGATAACTGAACACTTCATCTCAGATTCTCCCATAGATGACATATGATCGCTGAGGGTCCCAGTGGTGGAACAACCTATAGTCTGCCTATTGTCTGGCCGCATAATGTAAATGCTACCCTGGAGCACTTGCACTTGTTTGTCTCTTTATTTCATGGGTAGCATAGTGTCCAGCTTAACATGGTGGATTATGACTTAAAGGGGTATTCCACTCAAAAATAACTTTTTATATGTTTCTGCCCACGGTGAGACTTATAATTCGTTCCATACTTGTTATCAATTATTCAGTCTCCTTCCCCCAGTTCTATGCTGCCGCTTTCTGCTGAAGATATAAAAATGTGTGTGTGAGCTTTTCTCTCTGTCTCCCCCTTCTCCCCCTCCCTTCTGAGACGGCTGATGTAAATAAGTCCCTGGCAGGCTTTATCTGTAACATTGCAGATTCTTTATAATGCTGGGAGGGTTATTGTGAGGGAAAGTTTCTTATAAACTCAATGTGATTATCCCTCCTAGAATTACAAAGAAGCTACAGCTACAGAAGATGTTACAGATAAAGTCTACCAGGGACTTGTTTACATCAGCCATCTCAGAAGGGAGGGGGGAGGATGGGGAGACAGAGAGAGAGAGGTTCACACACAGATTTTTGTGTCTTCAGCAGAAAGCAGCAGCTTAGAACTGGGGAAAGAAGACTGAATAGATAAAAAGTATAGAAGGAATTGTTAGTCTTATCATGGGCAGAAACATATCAAAAGTTATGTTTGAGTGAAATAACCGCTTAAAGTGTACCTGTCACTTAAAAAAAAACAAAAAACTTTTAACAAGTCAAAAGACAGGTCAAGGTGTTCAGACTTAAACAAGCAGATAGAGAAGTGCTCTGCTGGGTGCTTCTCTCCCCACTTTCTCTGCATGTATTGACATTTAAAAACTTTTTTTTTAAGTGACAGTGCCCATTCCAGGACAACTCAACTGGACACAGATCAGTCCTTGAAGCCCGCAGTCTAATTTCCCTATCACATTTTATCTCATTCTCCAATTTCTTATTTCAGCTTCTGTCAAATCAGACGACCAATATGATGACGTCAGCAACGTGAGCCAAGCTCTGAACAGGTGCGCTCTTCTGTATAGGCGTCCTCTCTGCCTCCACCATGTGTTTTTAGTAAATCTTTCTTTTTGGAAAACTGTGTTATGCTGCTCCTCTGTAACTCCTCCTGGAAATGTATACCTAAATGGACAGCAGAGTGTTAGTGACCTCTCTATAACTAAATTCCTAAAAAAACGGCTACTGATGTTTAATTAATATGATTATCTTTATTGTCACAAATAATATATATCAATAAAATCACAACATGAAGTAAAAAATCATGCACACAAGAGGTACCGTCTAAGCAAATAATATAACTGGACACCACAATGTGTCACTAAGTATAAAGGTATCCACTACTGTGTGGATCCTGCCAGCAACATGGTAAAGGCTTTGATGCTCTGTATTATACTATTGCTATTGCACTAAACCCAGGTGAAGAAAAAATTGTAAACACAATAATGAGAAAGTTCTCCCATGAAAAACACTAACTGGGGCAAATAGACAGTACCTGATGTAATGTGTGCTGCCACCTCCAACGCACGTTTCGCGTACCGCTTGTTCACAGAGGAGTACTGATCCCTAACATCCTATTCCTTATATACCCCAGAGGGAAATGCCGGTCTTTAGACGCCTCCCCTGCTGGTCACATGATCGCACGCTACGGCGCGGCGTCTTGACGTCACACGTGCACCCACGTGAGCGGGTCAAGCCGACGTCATCGGACGCGTTGCCATAGTGCCGAGCATGTTTACAGACAGGGGGGTGGCGTCATCCGGTAAATATAAACAGGGAAAGCGAGCTAAATCCTATCAGCAGAGCATCAAAGCCAAACCAAGGCAGAACACAGACAGCAGTGCCCTACAAAGAACAATGGTAAACCCAACAAAACTGCCCATGTAAAAGGGGTATTCCCGTGCCCATATAATAGCAACTCATACAATATTAATAATTATGTATATCGCTATACAATGTAAATATACAGAACCAGTATGAATCAACAATAAATAAATAAATAGGCAACAATACTATACTGTGTTGAATACTCATACATGGTATGATAATAACAACTATATGTGTTATAATCAAACTATAATTCACAATTCGTACCACTAAATATACATATATAAAAAAATAAATATACATCAATATAAAATAAATCTAAATATAATGAATATACCTATACACCAAAATAAAAGTATATAAAATATAAAATATACATATCATAAGTGTACAAGTGAAAATAATGTGTATAATAGTATCTAAAGTGCATAGTGTATATAAAAATACCATGTCTCATTCTAAAGTGCATAATGTGTACAATAGAGCTAATGCACATAATACAGTGCATAATGTGTAAAAAATATAATAATATATATATATATAAATCATAATCAATATGCAAAATGTCATAGTGATACATAATAGTGTAAAAAAACTAAATCAATATGAAAATATCATATCTATTATCATTATATCATATCTATTATCACCATGATATTTTCATATTGATTTAGTTTTTTTACACTATTATGTATCACTATGACATTTTGCATATTGATTATGATTTATATATATATATATTATTATATTTTTTACACATTATGCACTGTATTATGTGCATTAGCTCTATTGTACACATTATGCACTTTAGAATGAGACATGGTATTTTTATATACACTATGCACTTTAGATACTATTATACACATTATTTTCACTTGTACACTTATGATATGTATATTTTATATTTTATATACTTTTATTTTGGTGTATAGGTATATTCATTATATTTAGATTTATTTTATATTGATGTATATTTATTTTTTTATATATGTATATTTAGTGGTACGAATTGTGAATTATAGTTTGATTATAACACATATAGTTGTTATTATCATACCATGTATGAGTATTCAACACAGTATAGTATTGTTGCCTATTTATTTATTTATTGTTGATTCATACTGGTTCTGTATATTTACATTGTATAGCGATATACATAATTATTAATATTGTATGAGTTGCTATTATATGGGCACGGGAATACCCCTTTTACATGGGCAGTTTTGTTGGGTTTACCATTGTTCTTTGTAGGGCACTGCTGTCTGTGTTCTGCCTTGGTTTGGCTTTGATGCTCTGCTGATAGGATTTAGCTCGCTTTCCCTGTTTATATTTACCGGATGACGCCACCCCCCTGTCTGTAAACATGCTCGGCACTATGGCAACGCGTCCGATGACGTCGGCTTGACCCGCTCACGTGGGTGCACGTGTGACGTCAGGACGCCGCGCCGTAGCGTGCGATCATGTGACCAGCAGGGGAGGCGTCTAAAGACCGGCATTTCCCTCTGGGGTATATAAGGAATAGGATGTTAGGGATCAGTACTCCTCTGTGAACAAGCGGTACGCGAAACGTGCGTTGGAGGTGGCAGCACACATTACATCAGGTACTGTCTATTTGTCCCAGTTAGTGTTTTTCATGGGAGAACTTTCTCATTATTGTGTTTACAATTTTTTCTTCACCTGGGTTTAGTGCAATAGCAATAGTATAATACAGAGCATCAAAGCCTTTACCATGTTGCTGGCAGGATCCACACAGTAGTGGATACCTTTATACTTAGTGACACATTGTGGTGTCCAGTTATATTATTTGCTTAGACGGTACCTCTTGTGTGCATGATTTTTTACTTCATGTTGTGATTTTATTGATATATATTATTTGTGACAATAAAGATAATCATATTAATTAAACATCAGTAGCCGTTTTTTTAGGAATTTATTTATAGAGACCCAGGCAGGTCTGGTGGTCGTTGTAGGATATACCTCTCTATAACTAGTATAGGTCTCTATATATGTGATCCTACACAGTGTGATACTGCCTAATCAGAGCTGACAATGGTTGCTATGCATATGGATTTCCAGGAGGGATACTGAGCTTCTCCATGTAGCTTATGGTACTGTAGTGTCCCAGTACATGTGGTTCAAGTTCTTTACCGCCTTTGTGTGAGTATCTGTCAGGTGTCACCCCAAGAGCTAGGAACTGTGATCTCCACTCCAGCCACTAGGTGTCTCACTTGCACCACTGCAGTATGTAAAGGTTTAGCTATTTGTTGTGTTGACCAATCACAGGTGAAGACCTTCTATCCTCTCTCTCTCTCTCTCTCTCTCTCTCTCTCTCTCTCTCTCTTATTCTCTCACTCCCCTCTCTCCTCTCTCTCTCCTCTCTCTCTCTCCCTTCCTTCCTGTGACACAGTCCTATAAGGCGAGGTAGTTTCCTGGTCTGGGTTCTTCTTCAGTCCAAATATCAGAGTATAGGAAACAAACAAAAGCTACAGCTTCCTGATGAAGTGACTAAGCGGGCCTGACCTAGGCAAAAGCCCTTGATGGGAACTGTGATTATTCTTAAAGAAAGACAAGAGACTACAGTATGCACTGATAGACCCTTAGAAGTGGGGTAACCTTGAGCTGCGTAAACTCTGATCCAGGGATTCTTCTAAACATCAGGACAGTGACTCCCTAAAGGAAAGGAAGAGGGACTGATCCCCAGTAGAACAAAGTTGCTGAGAGCCAAAGTATGCTACTGACTAATGCTTGACTAGCTTGGGAAAACCTTCAGGAATTAACTCTACCTAGAGACAGAGACCTAGAACTTGTCCTACCTAACCTGGCGGTCGCCAATATGTTTGGGCAGAGACGGTCCTATATGCAGAGATCATATATATCAGTGTATTGCACTGAAGTCCTTGTACAGTAAAGAATAAACCCTTGTGTAAGTGCTGGACTCGGTCATCTTACTTGTGCCGCACCCTCACTACTGTTCTACCAAGGTCCGGTGTCCGGAGGTGGGTATTGCCACTCCTGGCCTCTGTGACAAAACCAACCCCAAACACCAGAGCCCACCAGCTGCCACAACAACTGCATCCAGCAACCCAGGGCACGGCAGTACTGACACTGATACATTGTAACCAGCTGACAGCCGCGTGAAGGATGGGACTATGTGAGGACGGGGCTTCAGTCCGCAGTGTTTTCACTGACAGCAAGCAAAGGTATTGGTAAAGAATTGAAATGTCATAGAAATAGGCACAATCTTCCCCTTAGTTAACAGTATTAAGGGGTTGACAGAAGGGGGCGCTCTGACATACACCAGGGCATTGTTATTACATGATATTGGGGTTGTGGTTCTGAATTCAGGATTTTCATATAGTTTCTGATCTTATTAAAAAAAAAAAATCTTTCTTTATTTAGTTCTGGTGGAAAAGGAAAGGTATTTGGACATTTCTTTAAGAAAGACAAATCTAAAAAAGATGATACAGGGTAAGTGTGTGATACTGTGATATGTAGTATAATGGCGCCCAATTATGCTGACATAACAATGACTAGGCACAATAAAATAATACCGTATTGTTTCAATAATACCACCAAATAGTGCTGAAATAATAGTGCTATAGCAGTGCACAATGACATATATATCTGTTAAAAAATATTACCATACTGCGGCTTAATAATACAGCCATACTGGTACCTAAGCATAATATACATTGGTCAAGAATATTATCATACTGTGTATTGCCCAACATTGTCTCATAGTGCATAGTGGCAAAAATAATACAGCCAAGGAGTATCCAAACTTTTCTGAAGCAAATGCTTAAGTATATGGACATATAGTTGCTATAATATACTACCATGCCGCGCCCAAACAATACCGCCAAACCATTCCTCACAGTGGTAAAGTAACAGTAAGAACCCATGTCATATCCCTATGCAGCCACAGAAGACCACCTACCAGTGCTGTACCACACCATATTACTAGCTTTACCGTATAAATCCTCTAAATAACAATGCGATGTGGAGAGACTTAATCATTCACTTATATGGTCTCACGACCCTGGTTATAATAGAACATAGATAAGATAAGAAGACTTATGGCCAACTGTGTAAGGCTATTGTTTACATTTGGTAAGAGACTGGCCGTTCCGTGACCCAGCCGAATAACGGAACGGCCGGTCTTGGAAAAGATCTTCACGGCCGGATGATCTTACGCGCCACTGCCACATCAGAAATCAGCGGCGCTAAAGATCATCCAACTCTCCACTGCACACAATGGAGCGTTCATTGAATAGCAGCCGCAGAAAACTGACATGTCAGTTTCTCGCGACGCTGCTAGGGATCACGGCCGGAGTGTATACTATGTGTATACACTCCGGCCAGGATTTCCTCAGCCTTCAGCAGAACGTAAATTACGCCTTAATCATGGCCGTTGTTACAACGGCTGTGATTTCTGTGGTACTTACGTTGTGCTACAGTGGAGAGTTTTGATGCGGGCGCGCAGCACTCAGCAGCACTAAAGATCATCCGGCCGGTACTGCAGTACCAGCTGGGATGATCTTTTCTGAGCCTGGCCGCTCCGTGCTACGGTCAGGTCACGGAACGGCCGGACATATACAGCGTGTGAACATAGCCTAAGGCTATGTTCACACTACGTATATGTCCGGCTGTAGTTCGTACGCAGCCGGACATGTGCGGCTGAAACTACGGCCGTGGGAAAAATAGACATGCGGCCGGATTGTGAACATGCGGGAGAACCGCGAACATACGCCCGTAGTACAGTTATGCTTCCCTAGCTTGTTTCGAAGCGATCTGAGGCAGGTCATTTACTTGGAAATCTTCGCCCAGCCCAATAAACCACACGGAACATTTTCAATCTAAAAATCAAGTTCAATTTGGCTGAAATAAGTACTCCGTACGGGACCGCATTGAAATCCACGGCCGTGAGTTAGAACAGCTCCGGCCGCAAACAATGGTCTTGTTCATTTTTCACGGTGCCACATACGATCCGGCCGTAGGCTCATACGTAGTGTGAACTGTGCGTCCGGAAATCGTATACTTCCAAGCGTACGCATCAACCTCAAAACTACGTGCGTATATTTGCGGTTCGCACTACGGCCGGAAATATACGTAGTGTGAACATAGCCTAATACTGTATACGCCGCTATCAGTCCAGAATCACTTACTTGAGCTTGTTTTTCTAGATCTGCTTCTATGATCCCTAATCTGGGTAAGTATTACATCTTCTATAGTCTGTGGCCAGGATTTCTCTATTTGGGCATAAAATACTAAATAAACAGTGTAAATTCCTCAATGACCAGAAGATGGCGCCAGATTGCTATGTGTGATTCTGATCTTTACCACTCAGGATAGAAGGGTCTCCTATTCTAATCCTGAAGATGTTCTATATCTTAGTATTGTTGCTGGTGCTTGTGGTCCTCCTTCCAGCAGCCCCCCCATCAGCTTTGCCCCTATATGCTATAGTCAAAGCACAAATCCTACTAATAACTGCTATTCATGCTCATAGTGCTCCAGGAAGCTGAGATATGAGAAGCTGATTTCTGGATCAGGTTCATTTGCTACTGGAGACATTAAGTAGACATTGTTGTCAGCTGAGATTTTCTTTACTAGTTGTATCAGAATACTGTCCAACCCACAATATGAGGAGGAGGCAAACAGCTGCCAATATCTTAGCTTCCTGACCCTCTGACATTGAAGATAACAGCTCAAACTATTGTTAGATGTTAGAAGTAATCCAGAAATACTATACAGATTACAGTGGAAACTTTCTCATCTTTTTATAAACTTTGTTTTCCTGGTGCAGTCTTGTATGGCACAGTGTAACCCAGCGCCACCTGCTGGTCACATCTATGAACAGCGATCCCTACAGAATACAGTATATCCACATGTATTCATATCTCCCACAGATAGAACATTGTCCCAGGAGGGTGAGGAGAGTCCCATCTATGTCCAGAGTGATGAGCAAGAGAGGTAACTGTCTGCACATAGATATCTACATGCATTCTGTCACAGTATGTCAGTAAATAGTCTCCAGGTGGTCACACACTGATGGTTTCTCTTTAAGAGAAAAAGAACTAAAGTCTACAGGATGGAAATTTTTATTCAACAAGAAACAAGAACAGAAAGGAAGTGAAAGGTCAGTAGCCAATCTCATCTATCTATCTATCTATCTATCTATCTATCTATCTATCTATCTATCTCCTATCTATCTATCTATCTATCTATCTATCTATCTAGTCCAGAGAAAAGCCGCACATCCGGAGGTAAAGACGTGGGTGCCAGCGAAGAAAGTCCCTTGGCTAGGGATCCCAAACACAGTCCACAGAAATCCGCAGCACTCCAACATGTGGTAAGAAAAAATTTATTCCATCAACATAGGTACAAAAATGGCATTTTTGTACCTATGTTGATGGAATACATTTTTTCTTACCACATGTTGGAGTGCTGCGGATTTCTGTGGACTATCTATCTATCTATCTCCTATCTATCTATCTATCTCCTATCTATCTATCTATCTATCTCCTATCTATCTATCTCCTATCTATCTCCTATCTATCTATCTATCTATCTATCTATCTATCTCCTATCTATCTATCTATCTATCTATCTATCTATCTATCTCCTATCTATCTATCTATCTATGCAAAAAAGGGGTCTGTGGAGCCTCAGCTATGAGTCTCAAAACACGGGAATAGCCAGATATCCCTCTCTCCAGAGAAGGAAGCCCATTGCCAAGGGGTGCCTCCTAGTGGGGAGAGCACCAAACCACCCTGATACGTAGTCCCTCAGGTCCTCACTCTGTTGCGAGCTTTGGAACCTAAACAGGGAAACACCAGGGTGGCCCCTATAAGTCAAAGTCTAACTCTGTGGCGAGTATAACGACATAAGACAAGGGTTACCAAGGCAGGCATCCATCCACAGACTGCAGTTTCGGGGCATTTGCCCCTCGTCAGTGTGGAGCAGGATTCTGGCTACTGGGGCAATGATAAATAGACCAACAAAACACAACAATCACTGAACTCTGAGAACAGTGAAAAATTCCAATGGAGTACTCATTTACGAGTCTCCATTGATTGTCCCATACAAAATTTGTATATGCAAAAAAGGGGTCCGTGGAGCCTCAGTTACGAGTCTCAATGGAGAGAAAGGAACGGCTGCACATCCCATCTACGGCTGATCTATCTATCTATCTCCTATCTATCTATCTATCTATCTATCTATCTATCTATCTCCTATCTATCTATCTATCTATCTATCTCCTATCTATCTATCTATCTATCTATCTATCTATCTATCTATCTCCTATCTATCTATCTATCTATCTATCTATCTATCTATCTATCTATCTCCTATCTATCTATCTATCTATCTATCTATCTCCTATCTATCTATCTATCTATCTATCTATCTATCTATCTATCTGTCCATCTATCTCCTATCTATCTATCTATCTATCTGTCTTCCTTCTATTTATCTTTCTGTATTATTATTTAATATGTCCTGCTTTTTTTTTACTAATAAAATAAATTCCTTCTAGAAAATTTTTCTCTCCAGCATCAGGAGTAAAGAAGTTTGCAAAAGAAGAAAAGACATTCCGTGATAAATTTAAGGTTAGCTTCATATTTATTATAGTAGTTATATTCTTGTATATAGGGGCAGTATTATAGTAGTTATATTCTTGTATATAGGAGCAGTATTATAGTAGTTATATTCTTGTACATAGGGGGAAGTATTATAGTAGTTATATTCTTGTATATAGGAGCAGTATTATAGTAGTTATATTCTTGTATATAGGGTGGTATTATAGTAGTTATATTCTTGTATATAGGAACAGTATTATAGTAGTTATATTCTTGTATATAGGGGCAGTATTATAGTAGTTATATTCTTGTATATAGGGGCAGTATTATAGTAGTTATATTCTTGTATATAGGGGGCAGTATTATATTAGTTATATTCTTGTATATAGGAGGCAGTATTATAGTAATTATATTCTTGTATATAGGGGCAGTATTATAGTAGTTATATTCCTGTATATAGGAGCAGTATTATAGTAGTTATATTCTTGTACATGGGAGCAGTATTATAGTAGTTATAGTCCTGTATATAGGAGCAGTATTATAGTAGTTATATTCTTGTATATAGGAGGCAGTATTATAGTAGTTATATTCTTGTATATAGGAGCAGCATTATAGTAGTTATATTCTTGTATATAGGAGCAGTATTATAGTAGCTATATTCTTGTGTATAGGGAGCAGTATTATAGTAGTTATATTCCTGTATATAGGGGGCAGTATTATAGTAGTTATATTCTTGTATATAGGAGCAGCATTATAGTAATTATATTCTTGTATATAGAAGCAGTATTATAGTAGTTATATTCTTGTACATAGGAGCAGTAATATAGTAGTTGTGAAACACGAACTGAAGAGAATGGAACGGCTGCACATCCCATCTATGGCTGATACTAATGCCGCTAGGCCTATATTAAAAATCAACACCAGAGTATCTGTATGTGAATTGATCAAGCCATATTGCCCCGTGTACCACCGCGCAGGTCCTCTGGTCCACACGGGTCCCTACGCTAACTCCACACCGTGTCGGTCAGCGACCGCCAACCCCGCAAAGCGTGCACATGCAGGGAAGGGAGGCCATGGAACGGCCCTGCAACCCCAATGTCACAGGACCAGACCCAAAAAGCCCCACCAAAACCCAGCCAGCACCACCGGCGGGGAAGGCTGCCCCCAAACGACACAAGTATGGATGTGGTATTACACTTACCATTGCTGCTCTCACAGAATGGGGAAGACATAGGGTCCAGACATGTGAGCACAGACATATCCTGCTAATTTTGGTCATGTGGGTCTTATAAAGGAGTGCTAGCTGTTCAGAGAGGGAGAACTGTAAAACACGAACTGGAGAGAATGGAACCGCTGCACATCCCATCTATGGCTGATACTAATGCCGCTAGGCCTATATTAAAAATCAACACCAGAGTGTCTGTATATGAATTGATCAAGCCATATTGCCCCGTGTACCACCGCGCAGGTCCTCTGGTCCACACGGGTCCCTACGCTAACTCCACACCGTGTCGGTCGGCGACCGCCAACCCCGCAAAGCGTGCACACGCAGGGAAGGGAGGCCATGGAACGGCCCTGCAACCCCAATGTCACAGGACCAGACCCAAAAAGCCCCACCAAAACCCAACCAGCACCACCGGCAGGGAAGGCTGCCCCCAAACGACACAAGTATGGATATGGTATTACACTTACCATTGCTGCTCTCACAGAGTGCCTAGGGGCACTAGTATCAGCCATAGGTGTGAGGTGCAGCACTCTTTTTCTTCCCTGAGCCAGAGGGGGAAGATGGAGGAGCGGGTGCAATCAGACAAACGTTTTCGCGGTCTCCCGCGGTCTCCAGACCTGACGAAGCGGGAGACCGCGAAAACGTTTGTCTGATTGCACCCGCTCCTCCATCTTCCCCCTTCCCTGCTACGTTCATTCCTGGACAAATAAAGGACTCTTTTCGGCATAATCAGTGGTGAGTGACCGCCTCTATTCCTCTACCTGTTCCATTATAGTAGTTATATTCTTGTACATAGGAGGCAGTATAGTAGTAGTAGTAAAGTAGTTATGTGTCCAGAGAGAATGCGGTCGGCACTGTTGTAATAAAGCACTTCAGGTGTGATGGACTATGCAGCCAATAGTAAAGGAATCAAACAATAATGATGTGGGAATGAAATGGCTTTTCTTTTATGTAGGGGCTGCTTTTTTAGTATTTATTGCTTGTATACTAAATAGCCATATAACGTAACTTTTTATGGACTCCATCATGATCACTTGCTATATTTGTTTAACCAAGCAGTCAGCATCTCTTTTCCACTGTTGGTTTAATCTTTGGTAAGTTTTGTCTCCACTCCTCCTGCTGACATTGTCTGAGTATGATATTATGAAGCTTCCTGTTCTCTCCCTATCTCTTTCAGTATGAGGGAGAAATTAAAGTTCTTAACATCGCAACCATCAATGAACTGGCTCCACTCTCACCTAAAAATAAACTAGAACTCGCAGTGAAACCTGGAGAGACTGTTGAAATCATTGATATCACCAAAGAAGATCAAATTATTTGCCGTAATTTTTCTGGAAAATGTGAGTTATTCTGTCATGTGAATAGTGTTACAGAGTCTTTGGTGGTCAATTCAAACTCTTATGACTCTTCCCTCTTCTATCTAATATAACATAATATAAACACTCTGTAATATAATAATTCCTGAGAACGTTTCAAAATCTCCAGTCTTCTAGCACTTATCAGCTGCTGGATGTCACACAGGAAGTGGTGGATTCTTTCCATTGTGACACAGTGCTCTCTGCTGCCACCTCTGTCCATGTAAGGAACTGTCCAGAGCAATAGCAAATCCTCATAGAAAACCTCTCCGCTCAGCAGCTGATAAGTACTGGAAGGATTGAAATTTTTTAAATAGGAATCATTTACAAATTTGTATACCTTTCTATTACCAGTTGTTCTGATTTTTTTCCCTCTGGAGTACCCCTTTAATAGAACACATTGCAATTTTTTGTGGCAAAAAAGTGGTAAAATCACCAGACACCAAGATACTTTTACCATTGTTGCCCATACTTACTGATGTGAACAGATCCTAATGGTAAAGCTGGAATTATGACTCTTTATGAACCATGACTGTTCTGTCCTTTCAGATGGTTACGTCTCGATCGACTGTCTACACTTTAAGTAAGTAAAATTGCAACATGGAAATAAAGATTGTGTTGTGTCTGTATTTTATGAAAATTACTTTAAAAAAAAAAAAAAAAAAAAAGATTTTTTGACATTTCAAAAAGTTTTAAACACACTCCTCAGCATTGCAGCACCAATAATATGGTGGAATTATGGGAATCCCGGGATGGATAGATGCAGTAATGATGGAAAAAATAGAAACAAAATATTCTAAACGTGTAAATTTATTCAGTGTTTACATACATGCCATTAGTGATAAGAATGGTCGCCTGGTGCAACTGGAAGGAAGGCTACCATACATTATGCCACCCCACACCATAAAGCCGGGAGTGTGATGTTCCCTTGTGAAGGTCTCTTCATGATGTTGCACACATTATCTCCAGACCAATCATTGCATTCGAGGCAAAAGTGGGACTCATCACTGATTAGAATCGACCTCCATTGCCATCTTGCCCTGTACTATAATGGTTTCCTTTAAGGGCAGTGGTGAGTGATCAATGGAACCTGTAGCTGGACGTCTGGTTTGTAGCCCAGTGTGATGGTTTGTGTAGACACTGTGTGACACCCTAGGCTTGTATGTGATGTCCAATTTCTCTCTCAGTACAAATTGAATCACTACGCACCATTCTTCTGACCTGATGATCTGTCCGTGCAGAGTTCAGTTCTTATTGAACGACTGGGAGACGCAACTGTGAACTGAGCTGACATCCCGACCTAAACCAAGGTCTCTGTCCCTCCCAGTGGCGATAACTGTTGCAGTCCATTAGAGGGGACAGTGGTACAGTACATTAGAGGGGACAGTGGTACAGTACATTAGTGAGGACAGTGGTATAGTACATTAGAGGGGACAGTGGTACAGTACATTAGAGGGGACAGTGGTACAGTACATTAGAGGGGACAGTGGTACAGTACATTAGAGGAGACCAGGCCCGGACTGGTAATCTGGCGGACCGGGCAAATGCCCGCTGGGCCGCCCGGATTACCAGTCACTGGGCCGCCTGATACAGCAGAGACACCTGCAGTGACTGAGTGAACAGCGCGGCCGGCTGCCGCGCTATCCGCTCAGCCTCTGCCGGGCCGCGTCGGTCAGCCCCGCCTCCTTCCCCCGGACATTTAGGGGCCGCGGCCTTTACTGCCGCTCTGCCCCTTTAAAACATTCCTATCATTAGCAGACGTGCCGTGCGCAAGCACGTCTGCTAAGCTGCTCCTGTCCGCTCCCCTGCACAGAACACTGAAAGGCAGTGCAGCCTCTATTACAAGCAGACCTGCCGCGCGCTGGCACGTCTGCTACCGCGACGTCACTTCCGGTGGCAGACATCACCTCCAGTGGCAGACGTCACTTCCGGCAGACACTCCACTGAGGATCCAGGAGGAGGAGAGCGCACAGGCTAAATCGCAGCTGCTGTGGACCGGAGCTCAGGAAGGAGGAAGAGTCTGCTGGGGATGTGTGATGGTGAGTATGTTCTTGTTTTGTTTGTCTTAACATGGGACTGCAGAGCAGGGTGGCCTATTACAGGGGGTGCGGCAGGGGCGGGCTGGGCCGGGGACAGGGTTGCATATGCCCCCTGGGACAGTCTCCCCCTAGTATACTGAAGGGCCACGGCGGCCGGATGTTATAAATGCCGTTCTGCCACTCCCAGAGTCAGCAGCGGTGACAGAAAGCCCTCCAGACTCTGATCTCACACTTCCCGTCACTCATTGGTGGAGCAGGCAGCCTGTTCCATCAAGGAGTAAAGAGCAGTGCACAGCACATGGAGGAGGGTGAAGGAGAGAGAAGAGGACTGCCAGGAGAGGAGCCGCCCACTGTCCTGACTGGTATCTGGGGTGTGTGTGTGTGTGTGGGGGGGGGGGGGGGGGGTAACTGTATAGTACTGGGGTCTGTAAGACACCACCACTATACAATAGCCTAGGACTGGCTGGAGCAGGGGACACTCACCTCCCTGTCCGGCCAATCTCCTCTGTAATGTCCGGCCAGCTTCTCCTATGTGATTCAGACAGTGTGATTCGCACTGCTTGTATCCCTCTGCTGTGGCCAGACCTGACAGGAAGAGGCCAGAACAGCAGAGCAGCACGGACCATCTAGTGAGTATATTGGGGAGGAGGGGGCATTTTGCTTTATTCTGCAAAATTTGACTCCAGTTATTGCAGAACTACAACTCCCATTGTACCCTGCTGACAGGACATGATGAGAGTTGTAGTTTGGTAACAGCTGAGGAGCCACTGTTAAGAAGAAACGATTTAGGGGTACAGTGGTATTAGTAACATTCTCCAAAATGTGACTCCTCAGTTAGTGCAAAACTACAACTCCCATCATGCTCTGGTGGTAGGAGATAATAGGGAATATAGTTTAGGAACAGCAGGAAGGTCACATGGTGGAGAACTTTACATTAATAAACTGTACCCCTAAATCATTGCTTCCTAACAATGGCTCCTCAGCTGTTACCAAACTACAACTCACATCTTGCCCTGCCACCAGGAGATAATGGGGGTTGCAGTTTAGGAACATCAGGAGGGTCACATGTTGGAGAACTCCATATTAATAAACTGTACCCCTAAATGATTGCTTCCTAACCAATGGCTCCTCAGCTGTTACGTCCTGCTACTAGGGTACAATGGGAGTTGTAGTATTGCTACTGGTAGGGAAACAATAATTTAGGGGGGTAGTTTATATAGTATAGTGTTCTCCAACATGTGACCCTCTAGTCGCTGCACGACTAGAACTCCCATCATGTCCTGTTGGCATAATGAAGGTTGTAGTTTAGGAACAGCTGAGGAGACACTGGTTGTGAAACAATAATTTAGGGGGTCAGTGGCATAGTACATTAAAGAGGACAGTGGTACAGTACATTAGAGGGGACAGTGGTACAGTACATTAGAGGACAGTGGTACAGTACATTAGAGGGGGCAGTGGTACAGTACATTAGAGGGGGCAGTGGTACAGTACATTAGAGCGGACAGTGGTACAGTACATTAGAGGGGACAGTGGTACAGGACATTAGAGAGGACAGTGGTACAGTACATTAGAGGGGACAGTGGTACAGTACATTAGAGGGGACAGTGGTACAGTACATTAGAGGGGACAGTGGTACAGGACATTAGAGAGGACAGTGGTACAGTACATTAGAGGGGACAGTGGTACAGTACATTAGAGGGGACAGTGGTACAGTACATTAAAGAGGACAGTGGTACAGTACATTAGAGGGGACAGTGGTACAGTACATTAGAGGGGACAGTGGTACAGTACATTAGAGGGGACAGTGGTACAGTACATTAGAGGGGACAGTGGTACAGTACATTAGAGGGGACAGTGGTACAGTACATTAAAGAGGACAGTGGAGTGTAGTACCAGTATAGTAGTAGTGCTCGTGGTGTGACTGTATTATTAAGTAACTATTTATAATGTAGTTACTATGTGATTGTAGTATGTGGTCATGGTGTGGCAGTATTATTGGTCCCTTGTATACTAGTATTATTGGTTATATTAGTATACAGGGTTTGGTCAGTAATAGTATGATTTCCATGTCCATACCAGGTACAATCCAATCCAGAGCAGATTAAACTATGGTCTTATATAAAAATTCTGGGCCGGCAGGGGTGAAGAGAACGTAAAAAAAAAAATCTTTGCTTACCCATCCTAATGCCCCTGCAGCACGGAGTAACCACCTCTCTCACAGTTGCCATTGTCCCGTTTCTCCCACTCCTGCATTGTCATGTCCCGGCGGGATGTACCCACTTGCCCCAGTATGTGATGTTGCAGGACCAGGAGCTGCAGCAACAAATCTGTGAGCAGTGATGCTGCACTGCGGGGGCACAGGAACGGGTAAGTATGGATTATTTATCATGTTCCCCTCACCCCCTGCCTGCTTGGGATGTGTAGGTTCGACAAGAGTTCTCCTTTGAGTATATCTGCCTTAACGATTGTCCGCTACTCATGGGCCACTGCTGTGTGCTTGCTCCCCAGGCCAAAGTTTACCAGCCCCTGGGGTGGGGGCTATTCTATTTGGAAGGTGTTATAGTCACAGGGTCTCTTGTACATAAGGGGCGTTGTTACATCACGGCCTCCTGACATACAATATGTTTTTACTGGGTTTTTTAAAAAAAAATTGTGGTGTTTTGTGTTTTTTTTTTTTTTATATATATATTCTAAAATGGGCTCCAGGGCCATACTTACACCTCTGATCACAGTTGTAGCATGTAGCCACATGGATGGATGGATGGATGGATAGACAGACAGACAGACAGACAGACAGACAGACAGATAGATAGATAGATAGATAGATAGATAGATAGATAGATAGATAGATAGGAGATAGATACTGTAGATAGGAGATAGATAGATAGATAGGAGATAGATAGATAGATAGATAGATAGGAGATAGATAGATAGATAGATAGATGATAGATAGATGGATAGGAGATAGATAGATAGATAGATAGATAGATAGATAGATAGATAGGAGATAGATAGATAGATAGATAGATAGATAGATAGATAGATAGATAGGAGATAGATAGATGGATAGGAGATAGATAGATAGGAGATAGATAGATAGATAGATAGATAGATAGATAGATAGATAGGAGATAGATAGATGGATAGGAGATAGACAGACAGACAGACAGACAGATAGATCTAGTTTGAAACAGATATCTAGCAGATCATTGTGTATCTTGGATTGCACCTACAATCCCAACATGAGAACATAACCCGGCTCACGTCTTGTAATGACTAAAAGCTTATTACCCATACGGCCTTTATATGTAAGCAGAGATACTCAGGATAAAGAAAGGGCATTCAAAAATAATTATTTTCCTCCAATAACAGTGCCAACCGGAGTAAGAGAGTTGTGCTGTTTCTGGAAGAAAATGGCCATGTTTTTCCCCTTTAAAGGGTACACAACTGTACATCCCAGCAGTGTAAACTTTTATAATCGTCCTCTTCACTACCAGCTGAAGTGTCATAGCAATAGCAGCAGCATCGCCCTGTATGTCAATCAGTCAGCGCAGGAAGGGGCGGAGACAGGAGTTGCCGCTGTGGCTAGGTTCTGTCGCTATGACACTTCTACTTGTAATTAAAAGGATGAAAATAAAAGTTTACATTGGACTAAAGATCTTGTCATTTATATCTCCCCAACACCTGTATGCCAAGAACTACAGCTCAGTGCCTGGCGTGGACCTCACAGATTGTACCAGAGCATAGAATCTGAGGAATCTGCCTGAGCATAGAATGGAGCACAGGAGCGAGCAGCAGGATGTTATCGGCGAGAATTCCATAGTGTGAACGCACCCTAAGGGTACTTTAATACCTAATCCATTGTGGATTTGATTCTGCTGATTTGTTCAGTTTAAATAAATATGCATCGATTCTACAACGGATTATGTTAGATCTTTGTTTTTATGTTTTGACGAGGGGTGTTCAGATATTTAAAGGGGTTATCCAGGCTTAGAAAAACATGGAACTGGGATACTTTTTTCCAGAAGCCAGTTTTACTTTACACCATGTTTGATAAATCTCCCTCAATGTCTTCATTTTACCTATGAGGCTCCACCTCCAATGAACAGCAATCCATTTAGTTGTGGAAGGCTGCCGTCACTCATTAGTTAATATGTATTGGGTGCCACCATATTCCTGTCCCTGAACACTGTACTGTGTGGGGACACGGCACTATGACAAAGAGAATATTTACATCCAGACATTCATATATTTCCAGGATGAATAAAAGAGGATCAAGATGCTCTGGAATCATTAATGGATAATACATTTATATACTTGTATTTCCTAAAGCAGACTGGTTAGGAAAAGTGGCAGATTCTTTATTAGCCTATGTTCCCACGCAGTATTTTTGCAACCAAAACCAGGAGTGGATTGAGAACACAGAAAGGATCTGTTCACACACTGCTGAAATTGAGTGGATGGCCGCCATTTATTGGCAAATAGCCGCCATTATTTCAAAACAACTGGCAGTTGATTTGAAATAATGGCCGTGATTTGAAAAAATTTGCCACTGCAAAAAAACTGACCAAAATGCTAAGCAAAAATACTGAGTGGGAACATAGCCTGATAGTACATGTAGTGCATCGTGCAGCTGATCAGTTCTGTATTCTGTACTACAGTCGGCAGTGTGATAATACTTTCCAGTGCACCTATGTATTATGTGTTATATGGTTCTTTGTGTAGTGATAGTGAAGATGTGACGGGATGTGAAGGGATGTGACCTAGTAAGTCAGAGTTTGCCACAGCTTGCATTCCGCTCTGCATTAAAGGGCTACTCTGGCTATATCAACTGGTGTCAGAAAGTTATAAAGATTTGTAATTTATTTTTGTTTAAAAATCTCCACTCTTCCAGTACTTATTAGCTGCTGTATGTCCTGCAGGAAGTGGTGTATTCTCTCCAGTGTGATACAGTGCTCTCTGCTGCCCCCTTTGACCATGTCAGGAACTGTCCAGAGCAGGAGAGGTTTTCTATGGGGATTTACTGCTGCTCTGGACAGTTCCTGACATGGGCAGAGGTGGCAGCAGAGAGCAGTGTGTCAGACTGGAGAGAATACACCACTTCCAGCAGGACATACAGCAGCTGATAAATACTGGAAGGTTTGAGATTTTTTAAATAGAAGTAATTTACAAATCTGTATAACTTTCTGACACCAGTTTAAAAAAAACAAGATATTTGCCGGAGTACACCTCCTTCATTTGATAATTGGCTTGTCTAATAGGTCCTTATCACAGAAACCTCAGCTCATCTTATCTTTTGTGTGGGCAGTCAAATATATCGCTATTGCCCACACATCTCACTGGACAATAGCAATATATTTCAATGGCCACATGATCGTTTGTGCGGTCCGGCTGCTCGATTACTCGTACCTTCTGAGGGCACTGCATTGTATGTGGGCTGGTAGGGTTTGACTGCCAGGGCTGCTTTTTAGTCCCAGTCCGGCCCTGGAGGAGACAGTGGTAAAGTACATTAGAGGGGACAGTGGTACAGTACATTAGAGGAGACAGTGGTACAGTACATTAGAGGGGACAGTGGTAAAGTACATTAGAGGGGACAGTGGTACAGTACATTAAAGGGGACAGTGGTACAGTCCATTAGAGAGGACAGTGGTACAGTCCATTAGAGAGGACAGTGGTACAGTCCATTAGAGAGGACAGTGGTACAGTCCATTAGAGAGGACAGTGGTACAGTCCATTAGAGAGGACAGTGGTACAGTACATTAGAGGGGACAGTGGTAAAGTACATTAGAGGAGACAGTGGTAAAGTACATTAGAGAGGACAGTGGTACAGTATATTAGAGGACAGTGCTACAGTACATTAGAGGACAGTGGTACAGTACATTAGAGGGGACAGTGGTACAGTACATTAGAGGACAGTGGTACATTACATTAGAGGGGACAGTGGTACAGTACATTAGAGAGGACAGTGGTAAAGTACATTAGAGGGGACAGTGGTACAGTACATTAGAGGAGACAGTGGTACAGTACATTAGAGGAGACAGTGGTACAGTACATTAGAGGGGACAGTGGTAAAGTACATTAAAGGGGACAGTGGTACAGTACATTAGAGGAGACAGTGGTAAAGTACATTAGAGGGGACAGTGGTACAGTACATTAGAGGAGACAGTGGTAAAGTACATTAGAGGGGACAGTGGTACAGTACATTAGAGGACAGTGGTACAGTACATTAGAGGAGACAGTGGTAAAGTACATTAGAGGGGACAGTGGTACAGTACATTAGAGGAGACAGTGGTAAAGTACATTAGAGGGGACAGTGGTACAGTACATTAGAGAACAGTGTCAGTACAGATTTCTGAGGTTTCATGTTGCCAACAAAATGTGCTTCAATCTGGGTTTGGCACTTGAAGATTTGATCATTTGCATATAGGCTACTTCCTCGATGCATCATCTTACGGCTCGTCCTTCTTGATGCTGCATTTTCAATGTTATTAATTGTTATTAATTTTGTGTGGAAATTAAATAGTGATAGAATATGTAACCATTAGAAACCAGAGCTCCAAAATGGCGCCCCCCATTTTCACAGGCTGTGTTTGAAATTGCAGCTCAGCCCCATTGACCTCTATGAAATTGAGATACCAGACACAACACACAGACAGATGTGGAGATATTTTGGAAGCCAAGTGCCACTAATTCTGGACAAGACTTAATTTATCGATTGACAAAATGAAACTTTTTTTTTTTTTTTTTACAGCATCGAACATATTAACTGAGAGTATCAGAAGAGCTTCGATAGGACATCATTTCCTGTTTTATACATTCATTACTGCCAATTTTTTTTCTTTTACCTCTTCTGGGAACTGAATGCTCGATACTCGGGCCAGATACTGCCGGTCACTCTCTCGGTTTTAGTAATCCTATGTATAAAACACTTGCTCTGGGAGTTCAACTAGCATATTATTTGAAGAATTTGGAAAATCTGGGGTGGAAGGCTGTAACCCTTGTTGCTTTCATGTAAACCTCTATTTATATGAATCAGAATATCTATAATTTGCTATTTTGTAGTGAATAAAATGAAAATTTCTTGCGTACAATTTCCTTAATTTTTTTTTTCATCTTGTTGGCTTTTTAAGTTTACTGGTGTTTCCAGAATTCAGATCATTTTCAGTTTTAAAAGTATCTTTTTTTTTAACAACTCAACAATTTTTTTGTGTTTTTTGCAATTTTTTATGTGTGTAAAATCTGGAGAACTGTAGATGTTTGTAGGCAAATTTGTACCTGTCTGAACCCACATTGGTATTCTTCTATAATTGTTTTCTTTACCAAAAATTACTCCTTACACCCCCAAAAAAACAACTAAAATATAAGTCACAAGGTGTCAACTTTTTTTGCAATCTACTGTCAAATGCCTGTTATTAAAGGAAATCTGTCTGTAGTAATGGCTAGATCAGGACAGAAAACAGGAAGTGAGGGCAGGGTTTTTTATGAGCTACGTGCAAGAGAGAGAGGTTGTGTTACTCAAAACTGAGCCAGTTTGCCTGCTGAAGATGATCCGCACTGGTTCTGAAAGGTAAATCAAGGCTTTCTCTTATTGCTCCATAAAGCTCAGGGCATATGCCCGTTGTGTATGTCAACAATGTGATCTCCCTTCCCTTTATCTTGTCAGCAGCAGTAGCAGTTCAGTGTTATGCTGCTGCTGTTTCTTTCCTTTCTACTCACATAACACTTTGCAAAACCAGTGCATTGGTAACCCCTTCTCTTGCCATATGCCATCTATCATGTGCCTGTTCAATGCATTTTCACCAGAACCTTGTCATGGCATGGCAGTAAGGAGTATGTGCTGTGCTATCCTGCACAGTAAGAGAAGTAAACAGAAAGAAAGTAACTATGTGTGCTGCCCCCTAAAATCGTGAGAATGAGAAAAATCTGTCCACCATGAAGGGGGCTCTCAGCGGCTCAATAACAGCACTATCATCATCTTGTCACCACCCTTAAGGGTTACTGTATATTTTTAAGAACAACATACATGTAGGAAAGAGCCGAAGCCACAGGATCTCATCACACCAGTTTATTGAAATGATGCGCAGATAATTTCCATAGATACAATTTATGTGCAAATCATGAATAATCATTGTATACAAAAAAAAACTCTACAAATCAATAATAAATCTTCTGTGCCTACGCGGTATTGCACTTGTTGTATGTCACGATCCTAAAGCTCAAAACTCAATGTGATGCAACGCGTAGGTTACAAGATTGTCGTAAAGTGTGTAACACAAACCATAACAAACATCTGTACAAGTCGGGACACTCTCATCAAAAAGGGAAACTTGACGGCGAGACAGAACAACGTGGCCACCTGAGCTGTAGCCAGGTGGGGTTATACAGTGGACCGTACCAAAGTGCAGGTTCAATCAGCAGCCACATTCACAGCCACTTAAAATACAATTGCAAACTTCCGCTGGGGTGGTACTGCAACTAAGGACACAGCCCCGCCCCTGCTTATTCATATTCAAGTACATAATACTCAAGCATCGGGCACTAGACAAGACCAACTATAAATTATAGAAACATTCACAACACTCCTTATTACACTTGTGCTAGTGGAAGTATTAGAACCTACAACATACTCTTCCACCCCCTTATATCTTCTCCTCAATGGGCCCTTCAGGTCCTAACATGTTGCCAATATATGTCCAATCTGTGTTGCCTGATGCAAACTACTTCTCCTCGAGGGTTTGTTCACTTTTGCAACATTCACTTTACTGCTTTAACTTTGCAATCATAACAAATCTACTGTTCTGTGTTTACAGCTCCTATGCAGATCTACTGTATGTGTTTCCATGGTTACAGACTACATGGTATCCTTGTGTAGTCTGACCTAGCAATCATGAATTGCTCCACTCTATTGTTTTTAGGTTTTAAAAAAGAGGGGCAAAGGGATTGTAGAATTGCATTACTGAAGGATGAGACTACACAGGGATTCTTGTCGTCTGTTACCATGGAGATAGGTTGGGTGGCATAGGAGCTGTATACATAAACCAGTAGATTTGTTATGGTTATTTAGAGTACTGTAAACAGATTCAGCAGATTCTCCTATATCAGTGTACTCCGACCTGTGGATCCAGGTGTTTACAAAACTACAACTTCTATCGATGGCTTTCAGGGCATGATGGAGATGTAGTTTTTCAACAGCCAAGGGTTGGGCAACAATCCTCTATACCATTGTAGAATGGCTCCAGACACTTAACTTAACACTGCCTGTAATACAAATCCCTTTTCCACCAACCCATAACTGGGAGGGCTCATGGTTGTCTTGGACTATATTTAAAAAGGAACACCATAAAAATAGTCTCCCCATTACTAAGTACATTGTGATGGCCTCCATGCTCCCTTACATACATAAGGTCAGCTGAATCTGTTAGCTGTGATTCACATTCCAAACTGCTGACACTGTTAGATAGCTATTAAAGCAAGGAGACACACTGTAACTTCTATATACTCATCTGTGCTTCCAGAACAAAGTGTCAAGGAGGCGTTCCCAAGACTCTGAAGTGCAGAGGGCTGTAACACCTCCTCACTCCTCCTCCCATCCCTATCCCTTAGTTTCAGATTTAGAACACAAGACGTAAAGGTCCAAGACCTAGAAACACAGATTTCTCTCTCTGGTCATTCTTGTTTGGAGATCAAGGAACCTTATGGGTTCCTCAATCCACCATGTTAAGCACGGTGGCGAATCCACCACAAGCCATATGTAGACATTGGTAAACAATCTTATGTTACGCTGGGGATACACTGCATACAAGTCATTAGATTTCTTTAAAGATCCTGAGCTGTGAACCCGAGCAATCAGTTAGATGCTCCGATTACCGATTAGTTGATGGATCATGTAGTTTGGTAGTTGGATACAATAGCAATTTCCCAAACATCCTTCCCAATGGATTCTAATGATTTACACATAAGAAGACGACAACTAAACAATACCATTCCGAAATACCGAGGGCTTCTGTAACTGGAGGTCGTTGGCAAACCTGCCAAAGCAACATGAAGCCCTGGAGAAAAGTCTCCCCAACTTTCAGCACAACTCCCTTCTCTTTGTCCTAGTCTCCGATGCCGAGAAAAGGGAGTGAGTGGGCTGTGGAGCAGTACATAGATTGGTTGGAGTGGTAGTTGGTTTGGCTGTATAAGAGTCACCAGGAAGGTCGAAGGTGCTTAGTAAAGATGAGCGCAACTGGAGCATGCTTAAGTTTAGTCATTTGGCATTTGAATACCAGTGGCTGAAGAAGTTGGATGCAGTCCTAAGGAGTCTGGGAAAGCATGGATACAGCCTACGGCCTATAGCTGCATCCATGTTTTCCAGGACTTCCTAAGGCTGCATCCAACTTCTTCAGCCAGCAGTATTCAAATGCCGAAAAACCGAACATTGAGCATGCTCAAGTAATGCTCATCTCTAGTGCTTAGATTTTTGTGGTGGGGCGACCCCTGGTGGTTGCACCAGAAAAGCAACTGCACCTACTAAATGCCCTCCACAAACAAGATGTATCAAGTTCCTCACTCCTCCCTGAACTTCCTCAGTTGGTTGTAAGGACCAGGAAAGAGTTGAGGAAGGTGTCTAAAAGTTGGCTCTTGGGAGTTTGATCGATTGGCACGTGTGGGATGGTTTACAGTGGGAATCCCCAAAGTGTGGCTGGCCAGCTGCTGCAAAGCCACAACTCCTGGTAAGCCCTGGCAGCAGAAGCCTGTCAGGGCATGCTGGGAGTTGTAGTTTTGCAACAGCTGGAGAGCCACAGGTTGGGGATCAGTAGTCTAGAGACAGTAGTTCAGAAAAGGGGGCAAAAGACAACGGACAACAGGACCGTACAGGTAGCAAAGTAGCTCAATCAGAACTTTTTTTTTTTTTTAGTTTGTTAGTGCCCTGGATAAATCAGGTGATCATCTAATATTCTAGAAAAAAAAAATCTTACTTTGTTCACATAAAACTCTCCAATGTTTCACTTCTGCCTATTGTCGATGGCGCACATAGAAAAATAAGAGGCGGCTATTCATCATATGACTATAATATATACCAAAAATAAATAAAAAATTCCAGTTCTAGTAATAAATTAGCTGTTTAATAGAATCTGCGCATCTGATATCTAATGGGCTCAAATCCAAAAAAAAAAAGACACGAAAAGACGGGAACTAATCTTTGTACAGATTTACAGGTTTTCTAGTTCTAGAGAAGCAGCAGCTGTTCGGGGTTTGTGGTGTTTCAGTGCTGGGTTTTTGCACTCTACACAATTGCCTGAGTTAAATTATATATATATTTTCTTTTTTTTCTTTTCTTTATAGTGAATGTACAACCGGCTCTGTGTCAGGTCATCGATGCCATGTGATTTTTTTCTTTTATTTAAAGGGATTTTCCATATAAATTACAATACGCGATGATATGGCTATAAGAAGAAACTTTGGTTTGAGTACAGTTGAGATTTCTGACCCCTTGAGACTGACCAGATGCAAGGAACAGTACTGGGGTATAACATAGAAAAGAAGGGGCCACATAGCAGATGTCAAACTGGGACCCCGATTATAATGCTGGGTTTTGCCTGTTTATCGAAGAACCAAGAGTTTGCTATCCTTTATCCTAACTTTGCAGAGACAATCCCACATAAAATCTGAAAAGGGGGCAAAGTTTATGTAAATTCCACACAAACTGGTGTTCCCATATGGCACTGTCAGGTCAAATAACTTTTGATATGTCATACTAAAAGTTTTGATCAGTCGGGGTCTGATTGTTCAGACCCAACCAACAAGCTGGGAGAAATGCACGCTAAGCACGTTCTCTAACACCTTTGTGTTTTCATAGACACAGAGCAGGGAGAGAAGTGCAGGGCTGTTGGCTTCTCTCCCCACTTGTTCTCATAGACAGGTACACTTTAAATATCCTGATTTTTGGCTTTCAAAATTTGGATAACTATGCCCTATACATGGTCTTCTTATGACTTTTGGAACAACATCCTTCCACACATATTTGCTAACAATCCAGTTCCTCGGGGGTGGAGCATTTCCTAAGGTCCTTCCCACCCAACAGCAAAGGATGGATGCAACCAGGACTGGCCCATTTTAATCTAAAGCAGCCACATTGTCAGCCTCAAGGCTGATCCCCAATATTTTCCTTAAGTATGGATGTGTAAAGTAGGTAGAATAAGCCCTAACTTTGGCCTATAACACTGTCCCATGACTACATGATGGCACTAAGACCCAGGAGCAATAAGGAAACCTCATAGGTGGGTCCAGATCCATAGCCCACCCCTAATCAATGCTACTGATATCAACGCTCCTATGCTTGGGTGTCTCTGCCGTCATTAATAATCAGATTTTCCTGAAATGAAAAATCTACGTGGAAAATCCCTTTAAGTCAAACACTTAAAATCAGAATCCAACTAATTTCCAAAGTGGCAATGACTGTAATGACATATGCCATAGGATTGAACAGAGCTGTGTATGTCACATGGCGTTAGCGGGCTAATGTAGTGATCAGGCTGGCGCACATTTCAAAGAAATCCATAGTGTGGCTACCTATCCGGGGGCTGGCCAGAGAGAAGGAGCCGGAAAAGGACCCGTACATGGATCCACTTTGGGAAGGGCAATCGGTGCTCACACAATCGATGCTCAGACGTGGTCGGTGCAGGCCGGCTGCAGAACACGAACGCTGGGGTGTAGAAGAGCCTGATTTGTGCTCCACGACTTCATCTATGGAAGAAGAGAAATAAGAGACAAGGCGGATGGGAAAGTAATGTTCAGCATCTTCACCAATGCATCTACACCAGGGATGGGGAATCTTCGCCCTCCAGCTGTTGCAAAACTACAATTCCCATCATGCCTGGACAGCCAAAGCGAAGCTTTGGCTGTCCAGGCATGATGGGCATTGTAGTTTTGCAACAGCTGGAGGGCCGAAGGTTCCCCATCCCTGATCTACACGAACATCACATAACACGTAGCAATTACTTTACAAGATAGAAAACCCCTTTAATTCCTACAAGCCTCCCGAACCTCCCAGCGTTTGCTGTGTAATTTCCACGAAGCTTTTAGACATTCTAGAAACGTACCGTCGATGCTCTTGAAGTCCAGCAGATAACTGCGATTATCCACTTGGTAGAGCTGCAGACTCATCTTCACGTAATTGCCGGTCACGGGATTCTTCCGCCGGACTCGGAGATGATAAGGGTTCACCACCTGGGGAGAGACACGACGTGAGGACAGGCTGCTGACGTCAGGACAGACTGTGAAGGTCACGCACTGGCATCTCGAGTGGCTGAGGGCTGTGTGCAAACAGCCAGGAGGATAGGGGTCTTATGACAACTGTGTACGTGCAAAGCTGGAAAGCTGAAGACAAGTCGAGACACACTGTAGAATAAATAGACAAAATAGGCTCCATCTGCGCCAACTTTTAGGGGACCCCGGCAACAGTTAACATTGGGTTGCAAACATAGTGGCGTCTCCCAGGAATAGCGCCACAACTGTCCTTGGATCTAGTCTGCTATTGCAACTGCTGGATCAGCAGCAAGTTCCTCTGTTAGGGTGGGTTCATACTACGGAATTCTCGCAGACAATGTCCGCGGAATTCCATCGGCCGTCCATGCGCACGGGCGCGCGCCTTTCCGCTGGCTCTATAGACACCATTCTATGGGCCAGCGTAATCCGCTATCCGCCATCCGCCAAAAGAAGTGACATGTCACTTCTTTCGGCAGATAGCGGAATATGCCGGTTCATAGAATGGTGTCTATGGAGCCGGCGGAAAGGCGCGTGCCCGTGTGTGCGGACATACCGCAGAGTTTATCCGTGAGAATTCCGTAGTATGAACCCACCCTTAATCCAGACGTTTTGTTCTCCATGATTAAAGACACGTAATGAGACCATAATGCACCTAACCCCCAATGGGCCACGTTTCATTGAGTGCCCTTATCCATGGAGACCTGAACTTCTGGACATAGGAACTCGCCGCTGATTTGGCAGCAGGGCGACGCAACAAGTACACTTTAACTGTGGGTTCACATGTCCCGGATCGCAGCGGGTTTCATTCTGTAAGTTCCGGTACTGTCATTTTTAATAGGTTTACATACTCCCCCTTTACCAACCGCTGTCCTGTGAATACTATACCCATGCAGCAGATAGCAGCAGATTTCCCTAAGTGTCAATCTATGCTAAGGCTATGTTCACACAACGTATTTATTCAATTAATAACGACCGTTGTTGCAGATTGCAACACCGGCCGTTATTAGTTAAATAAATACATTGCATTGATATTGTATACATTGCATTGTATACGCTCCGACTGGGATTCCTTGTGGCTGCACAAAAAATTGACTTGTCAGTTTTGTTTGGCAGCTATTCATTGAATAGCAGCCACACAAGACTGACAGAGCAGACAATGTAAGGTGCGGCTCCAGACGTACTTTACATAGTGTGCTATGGTGATTTGGAATGCAGGCACACCTGAATGCGTCCGGATTCCAAATCAAAAGAAATAAAGTTCATCTGGCCAGTACTGCAGTACCGGCCGGGATTAACTTCACTGACAGTGGCCATTCTGTGCCATGGCCGAGTCACAGAGCGGTCAGTATCATATGCTGTGTTAAACTTGCCTTAAGATGTATTCTGTGTATTTTTTTAATACATTACTTTAATAAAATGATATTACTTAGTAATATAACTAGTGAGTGAATTTAGTGTTTTTTATATTATAACGGTGCAACTGTGGCCAGGGCACAAGCAGCCCTGCAGTTCCTGATGTTAACAGTGGTGGAAGCAGAGAGGCACCATGACAGCTCTTACTGCTGCCACATAATGTAAAAAAGTAATTTACACAAAAAGTCTTATGAATCTGGGTGAAGTTTCACAGGACTGTATCCATCTTTTCCTAGCACCCAGGGAGGAGCGGCAGTCAGTTAAAAGGCAGCCAGATGATAAGAGGATTGCAAAGATAATGAAACGATTCACTTTATTACTGTAAATTTGCTCATCTCTAAATAAAACTTTATACATTTTGAGTTATTTACTTTCATATATTATGTGGCATCTGACATTGTGCCTCTCTGCTGCCACCACTGTAAGCATCAGGAACTGCAGGGCTGCTTGTGCCCCGGTCCAAGACCAGCCGCTCTGCTCAAGTGCTGCCACAGACACAGCGTCACAATATACAAGAGACAGGGAAAGGGCCTGTGTCAGTAGTGTTGTGTCTTATGCCCTGCAGTTCCTGATACTAACAGTGGTGGCAGCAGAGAGGTCTGGGTCAGCTGTGACTGCTGCCACATAACGTATATAAATACATTATGTACACTTATTTAAGTTAAAAGGGTGCTTTAGCAAAAAAAAACATTTTCTTTCAAATGGTATAGAAAAGTTATACAGATTTGTAAATTAATTATATTAAAAAATCTCATGTCTTCCAGTACTTATCAGCTGCTGTATGTCCTGCAGGAAGTGTTGGATTCTTTCCAGTCTGACACAGTGCTCACTGCTGCCAGCTTTGCCCATGTTCAGGAACTGTCCAGAGGTGGCAGCAGAGAGCACTGTGTCAGACTGGAAGGAATACACCACTTTCTGCTGGACGTACAGCAGCTAATAAGTACTGGAAGACATGAGATTTTTTAATGGAAGTAATTTACAAATCTGTAGAACTTTCTGACAACAGTTGGTTTAAAAACTTATTTTTTCTCTCTCCCTTTAACATAAACTTAAGTGAATGTTTCAGATTTTTCCAGAATTTTCTGCTCTACAATGTGCGCCATCTGCCAATGAGGCTGTCCCAGTGTTCTCTCTCACCTTCCATTCAAAATCCAGCTGCTTCATAGCTCGGTACACCTCGGCCATGATGTCATGAGGTTTGCTTTGACTGCGGATCCCCAGGTGCCATTTGGCCTTCTTCACCGCTAGGGGCTTGGGTTTGGTAGTGTTGAGGGCATCCAGCGGATTCCTGGCTTTTGGACTATCAGCGATCAGAGGCGGCATTCGCTCTGGGTGAGGTTTGACCCCTGGAGGGATGTGCATTTCGTCCATAAATGATCCAGTGGGTGGACTGGAGGCAAGGTAGAACTCACTGGCCTGGTTCATGATCCTCCGGTTGTCTATGATGAGGTGGTAGGCCACCGCCAGCTGATCCTGCGGGTCTCCACTGTACAGGCTGTTCATGAACTCCGACTCTGTGCACTCAAACTTTTCACAGACTTCCTTCACGGCTTCATCATCAATCACGTTGGCGTCGTACGATGGGTCTTCTGGGAACAGGTAGCTGGGTAGATCCTGCTTAAACCACTCATTCTCCCTGAGGAACGGCAAGAAAATGTGGTCAAGTAAATGCAGAAGTAATCCGGAACATGCGTAAAACTCAACTCGTAATGACATCACAGTACTGGAGCAATGACATCATTAGGTCCTGACTAGTGTTCAGCAGAGAGGCCAAACTGTTCTGGGTTCAGCAATATTCTCCGAACCCGAACACTCAGCTTTTGACTCCCAACGACAGGAGAAGTTGGATGCCGCCCTAGTGCTGCCAAGAAAACATGAATGCAGCCTATGGCCTATGGCTGTATCCTTATTTTCCAGGGCCCCCTAGGGCTGCATCTAACCTTTGCAGCTGCGTGGAGTCAAATGCCGTGCGTATGGGACGGGGCCGTGCAGCAGAATCGGCTTGGATTCCGTAGAGTGCACATATCCTAAGTGCGGTATTACACGAAACGATTATCGTTCAAAAAATCATTAAATCGTTCGAATTTGAACGATAATCATTTAGTGTAATAGCAGACAACGATTAAACAGCCAATGAGAAATCGTTGGTCGTTTTATAGAATTTGGACCTATTTTTATCGTTGATCTTTGCAAATCGTTCGGTCGTTCGAACGCAGTGGTGTCGACAAAGGACGAACGCAATGACGATTATCGTTAATCATTGATCGTCGAAAAAATCGATTTGTGTGATAGTACCCTTAGGCTTCAAAAATCTGTCAGATAAACCTCTCTGTGTGAACGCACCCTTAGTCAATGATTGGCTGAGCGGAGAGTGACAGCCTGCTCAGCTAATCACTGGCCACGGTGCTGGCCCTCAGTCGGTGATTGCCTCAGTCAGTGATTTGCTAATTTCGCTGTGAATCCAGCCAAGCTCATCTCTAGTCCTGACTTAACACTCAAAGGGGAATATAACTCACATCTTCCCCACTTTCCATACTGCACAGCCCCTATCACCATGAAGACTGCTAAGGCCCTATCACACCAGACGATTATCGGCCGTACTTGCCCTATTAACGTTCAGGACAATAATCTTTTGGTGTAATAGGATATGTTAAACGGCCACGATCAGCATGTCTGCACAATGTCGGCTGATCGTGGTCTTTCAACGTGTTGAATCACAATGATCATGTTGGCGACGGTCTGCTGCCTGAGGCTCTATGTAATAGGAGTGGCAGCAGACCACCGCTGACTTCAATGGGCAGCCCGGACTGCCTCTCCAGCTGCACCTCCTTTCTCACTGTTTGTGTGCGTAATAGCAAAGGCAGCGATCGGGGGGGACGAGGGGGAAGCGAGCGCTGAGCTGACAGGTCAGCGCTCGCTTCCCCCTCATTATTGTGCTATGTAATACAGCCTTTAGTTTAGGCTTTAGGGCCTGTTCACAATGAGTAAAATCAGCATGTCAATTCTTTGAGCGGAAAGCGACAGAAGTGGAAGTGTGGGAGCCCTCCCATAGAGAAACTGTGGGACACTGAGGCAGGAGGGATTCTGCAGCAGAGAGCTCCACCCCAAAATTCTGCCGATTTTACACAGTGTGAACATACCCTTATGCTGCGTTTACACGAAACAATTATCGTGCAAATTTTCGCAATAACGTTCGCATTTGAGCGATAATGTAAACAAAAAATCGTTTATTGTGATCTTTCAACATGTTTTCAAATCCTTGTTGGTTGTTCACAAATTTGCAGATGGCTTCGTGGAAAGTCTTTCAAAGATTTACCCTATGTGTGAGATGGGCTTAAGTGATCTTAAAAACGACCACAATAACGATTTTTCTAACGATTTATTCGTTTAAGCGCTGATCGTTATAAAAAAACAAATCATTGCTTCAAAATCGTTAAACGATCGATTGGGCGAATTATCTCTTTGTGTAAATGGACCATAACAGAGCTCAATCAACTCCCAATGACATCACAGCACTGGTGTGATGACATCATTACCAACATTTGGTAGAAAATATAACTTATACCTCCCCCACTCTCCTTAGCGCTCAACCCCCATCATAACATGTTAGGGTACTATTACACCAAGCAATTTTCCGACGATTAACGATCTTAAACGACCGCTAAGGCAAACGACCCAAAATCGTTCGCCCAAGTACACGAAACGATGATCGTTATTTATGATCGTTCTTGCGGTCGTTTAGTCGTCGCTATTGTGTACGTTTCAGCTGTGAATTCTTATTCCACCGAACGATGAGCGAACGATCAAACGATAAAAATAGGTCCGAATCCTATCAAACGATCAACGATTTCTCGTTGGTCGTTTAATCGTTGCCTGCTATTACACGAAATGATTATCGTTCAAATCCGAACGATTTAACGATTTTTCGAACGATAATCGTTCTGTGTAATACCACCCTTAGTCCTGGCTTTAAAGGAGTTATCCAGCGCTACAAAAACATGGCCACTTTCTTTCAGAGACAACACCACTCCTGTCTCCAGCTTGGGCGGGGTTTTGCTGCTCAGTTCCATTGAAGTGAATGGAGCTTAATTGTAAACCGCGCCTGAACTGGAGAAAAGAGTCGTGTTGTCTCTGAAAGAAAGTGGCCATGTTTTTGTAGCACTGGATAACCCCTTTAAAGCACTCAGCCAACCCACAATGGCCAACAATAAACAGAAAATATAACACACAGAAAAAAAAACTATTGTGGAAACCAATGAATCTACTCAAACATGGTGTCACATTGCAGATGCATCATTTAGTCCAGACTACAAGTTGTACCTCCTAAACGTCCTATAGCATAGGACTCATAGCTTCATAATGACATCACAGTGCTGGTGCGATGACATCATTAAGTCCAAACCGACAGTAGATAGAGAATATTTATACAGCACCCAACACTGGAGGAGTGGTAACATGTTGGCGTTATGTACTGGTGGGACATTTCTCTCTTGGTCTTGGACACAATGGGCGGGGGTGGGGTGCGGACTCCGATGAGCTCACTTTAAGTAAACATCCAACACGTTTTCTGCGCTTACTCTATGGGCATTCACAATGGCATCACCCATCCCTTTGAGCAAGGTCATTAGCCCGGAGGTTTGACAGGTCAACCACGCGTTTTGACAAAACAACCTAATTGAATTGGTTAGACTTCCTTCTGTAATCCGTCAGACAATTACGCGTCTGTGCAAACGAAACAAACTCCGAGCCGAGGACACAAGGGAGAAAAGGAGAAGAAAAACAACCTGTCTCCAGAAAACTGCTTCCTAAAAGCCGCCTGGGGCCCCCCGAAGGCCGCTGAGATGCGTGCGGCTGAATGGCAGCAACAACCCCCCCCAGACGCGTTTCTGGCATTCAGTTCAGGATGTGAGAGATTACCCATAATCCTCTCTTTCACGCTATAATACATTTTGCTATGGTTACAATGAACTTGTCATAACACAACTTAGCATTAAGTCCCTTCACATCTATCCGTCAAAGGAGTCGCTGCAACCGCCGGGCGTTCAGGGTCGGGGACGGGTCACGGAAAATGGCGTTAACTATTTGCTTTGATATGTTGTTCAGTTTTTTATATTCCTATGGAGGTGTGCTGCTCCTCACTTCTGTGGAACTAGAAATCCCAGCATGCCAGGTACAAGGTCTAATGAAGACATTTAAATGCATACATATCAGTGAATAGGGAGTTGCAGTGTAGTTCCTTTTATCTGTCAGGTGGTGGCGACAAATCACACAGAAATTACTTTAAAGGGGTACTCCAGCAAAAAAAATCTATTTCTTTCAAATCCACTGGTTTCAGAAAGTTATAGAGATTTGTAATTTACTTCAAGTCTTCTCATACTTATCAGCTGCTGTATGTCCTGCGGGAAGTGGTGTATTCTTTCTAGCCTGACACAGTGCTCTCTGCTGCCACCTCTGTCCATGTCAGGAACTGTCCAGAGCAGGAGAGGTTTTCTAGGGAGATTTGCTGCTGCTCTGGACAGTTGCTGTCTCGGACAGAGGTGGCAGCAGAGAGCACTGAAAACACAATTTCCTGCAGGACATACTGTACAGCAGCTGATAAATACTGGAAGACTTGAGATATTAAAATAGAAGTAAATTACAAATCTATATAACTTTCAGAAACCAGTTGATTTGAAAGAAAAAGATTTTTGCCGGAGTACCCCCTTAACTCTCTTCTTGGCCTGTGCCATATGGCCAATAGATGGAGCTGTTGAGTCACTGCTTTATCTTGTTACATTTGAAGTGAAGAGAAGTGAAGGGCAAAACTCTAGTGGCAGCAGGTGTTGGCTATCCCTTTTCTGCAGTAGCTGGGATTAGAGATAATGTTGATCCTGACCATCTAATGGCCCTATTCCACGGAACGATTATCGTTCGTTTTCGGACGATATCGACCGCTACGGACGATAATCGTTCCGTGGAATAGAGTGCAACGATCAGCCGACATCGTTCATGTCGGCTGATCGTTGCAGTCGCTTGTTTTTCAACATGTTGAAAAACAAGCGACTGATATAGCAGCGATCTGCTGCCGTCGCTCCGTTGAATAGGAGCATCGGCAGCAGATGCTGCTATATCCTATGGGCTGCCCGGACGATCTAGCGATTCCCCGGGCAGCTCCCCGCCGCCCCCTCCCGCACTCACCCGCTCGCTGCTGCCGCGTTGAATAGCGGCGGCAGCGAGCGGCGAACGAGGAGCAAACGAGCGCTGACAGCGCTCGTTTGCTCCTCCAACGACCCGTGGAATAACTCAGCCAAAGCTTTGCTGGACGACTAAAAGATGGCATGGCAGCTGGGTTGTATTCAATGCCCCTGGGTCTGCCATCTTTGTGCTCCTCTAAGACCCTTTCACAGGTATAATACAGGGCAATAGAGGAGTACCGCAGTGTACACAGTCACAAGCAACCGACTAGTAGGATAAAAGCAGCGTGACGTCCATGCCGTACGGCTGACAGCACAAACTCTACAAGGAGGAGTAAAAGTTATATGTACCCCAAGCTGGTGGCAACCCCAAGCGCTACAAAAACATGGCCACTTTTCCCCCTACTGTTGTCTCCAGGTCAGGTGTGGTTTGCAATTAAGCTCCATTTACTTCAATGGAACTGAGTTTCAAAACCCCACCCAAACTGGAGACAACAGTAGGGGGAAAGTGGCCATGTTTTTGTAGCGCTGGATAACCCCTTTAATCCTGTGCGTAGCCATCTATGTCTATAGTGTCTAAAAGCCTCCCTAAAGGGGTTCTCCTCTTTAACAGTCTGATTACAGTTTCTTCCTGCTGGAACCCTCATCGATCATATGTGGGAAACCTACCAGTGTAGCGCCACCACAGGAGGAATGGAATATTACACTGCATCAATGGGATGTTTGTGTAATGTGGGACAGGATGGGTCCTCCACAGCAAGAGACTCTTTTCAACTACTCACCACACTCTCCAAGAGATCAGGATCCTGAACACAGGTCCCCTCCCCCATTACTTCAACATTTCCTAATAGAGATCCCCTATAAATGACGTTGTACTTGATACTTAATATTTAATAACTGTATAAAGAAACCTTTCTAATATCCTTTGGGGGAGATTTATCAAACATGGTGTAAAGTGAAACTGGCCCCGTTGCCCCTAGCAACCAATCAGATTTCACTTTTCATTCCTTACAGACTCTTTGGAAAATGAAAGGTGGAATATGATTGGTTGTTAGTAGGAATGGTCCGAACCGAGTTCGGTTTGGGTTCGTACGAACCCGAACCCTTGGTAATGATTCCCGCTGTGTGCCCGCTCCGTGCAGCGGGCGTATCCAGCAGGAGGACCGCCTGGAAAACTGGGATACAGCCATAGCCATAGGCTGTATCCCAGTTTTCCAGGCGTTCCTCCCGCTGTATCCGCCCGCTGCACGGAGCGGGCAGACAGCGGGAATCATTACCGAGGGTTCGGGTTCGTGCGAACCCAAACCGAACTCGGTTCGGACCATCCCTAGTTGTTAGGGGCAACTGAGACAATTCTACTTCACACCAGTTTGATAAATCTCCCCATTTGTGTTTTGACCCTCTGCTTGCTGTCACGGTTCGTCAATGTATCAGGGGCGACTTTACCTGATGTCCTTGATTGTGGCGCGTTTCAGAGGGTCGACCTGCAGCATGTGCATTAGCAGTGAGGCTACGGCGCGGTTCAGGTGCTCAGGGATGTAAAACACTCCACCGCGGATCTTCTTAAAAAGGGTTGGAACGTGCTCATCATCGAAGGGCAGAGTGCCACACAGGAGGGCGTACAGGATCACTCCACAGCTCCAGATGTCCACCTCAGGCCCAGCGTACAGTCTGCAGGGTGAGATAAGAGAGGTTACCACTAAGGAGAAGTCACTGGGGGGGTCAGAGGTCAGTGTCCTCTATCTTACCTCCCTGATATCACTTCAGGGGCCGCATAGTTTGGAGAGCCGCAGCTCGTGCGCAGGAACTCACCATCCGACATCATGTTAGACAGACCTGGGGAGAATGAGATTTAGCAGAGCTGAGTAAATCACAATGTGACCCTTGTGTTTTTACATAGGACTGCTGAAAAATCTACTGCATTAACCTCAATCAGCAAGTCACTGCTTGATGTGATAAAGAGGGCAGTGGTGTAGCAGTAAGGCTAGGTTCCCACTGTGTTTTTGAAATTCGTTTTTTTAATCCGTTTTTTTGCAAAAACGGATGCATTTGTGTGCATCGGTTTTGATCCGTTTTTCCATTGACTTCCATTGTAAAAAAAACGGATCAAGACGGACCCATTTTTTTGACGGACACAAAAACGTAGCTCACACTATTTTTGTGTCCGTTAAAAAAACCGGATCACACAAATGCATGCTTTTTTTTCCATACGTTTTTCATATGTTTTTTGCAAAAAAAGGATGAAAAAAAAAAACGGATTGCAAAAACGCCGTGTGAACCTAGCCTAAAGAGTATGGATACACTGACAGCCATCACACAACTCCTAGCTAGGGTCACCCTTCAGGTTTTGGGGGTCTTAGCAGTCAGATCCCCCTGATCTACCATTTGTGTAGTGCTTCTGATTGGACTACTCCTTTAAGATATTTTTTATGACAAGAATGGCTTTTGTTTTCAATTAAAACAACCATCGTTCTGGTCGTAGTGAAATTTTTTGCATTGAAGAAGATGCAAACAACAGCCGTTGTTCACACAGTGTATTGACGTGTCAATTATTTCCACCTATTGTACATCAATTTCAATACAATTTTTAAAGCAAAAATGGCCATTGTCTGTACTGTGTGTGAACATAGCCTTAAAGTTTTCCATAGAACCATAGAGACATGTCAGAAGTTTTGATTGATCGGTTCTGGGTTCCAATTCTATCTAATGATTGTGGGGGTCTGGACATTTAAGGTCCTATTACACTGAGCGATTTTTAACTATAAACGATCACAAATGAAATTGTTTATCGTTAACCTGAAATCGTTCACCATATTACACAGAACGATGGTCGTTAGTTACGATCGTTACTATGATCTGATCCCAGCAAAACCATTAACAATGTGCAATTACACTAACAGATTAGTGAAAAAAATACGGAACTTGAGCGAACAAGTGTGGAATTACAGCGAACGATTAACGATAATTTTAGGGCCCTATTACACGGGACGACTATCGTGTGAAAAGTCGTTATATCGTTCAAATTTAATCGATAATCATTTCGTGTAATTGCAGGCAAAGATCGAAGAATCGTTCGTATGTCGTTGATCGTTGATTTAGATCTGAACCTAAAATTATCGTTAATCGTTCGCTGTAATTCCACATTCGTTCGCTCAAGTTCCGCATTTTTTTACGAATCGTTCAGTGCAATTGCACATTGTTCATTGTTTTGCTGGGATCAGAAGGAATAAACGATCATAGTAACGATCTCAGTAACGATCCAGGTAACGATTGTAACTAACGACCATCGTTCTGTGTAATATGGTGAACGATTTCAGGTTAATATGGTGAACGATTTCAGGTTAACGATAAACAATCTCGTTTGTGATCGTTTATCGTTAGTCGTTAATCGTTAAAAATCGCTCCGTTTAATAGGACTCTTAGGTTCAGATCTAAATCAACGACCAACAACAAACGAACAATTTTTCGATTGTTGCCTGCAATTACACAGAACGATTATCGTTTAAATTCTAACGATATAACGATTTTTTGAACGATAATCATCCTGTGTAATAGGCCCTTTCACTGTGACCAATCAAAACTTTTTATATATAAAAAAAAGGTTTTGTTTTTTTTTTTGTTTTTTATTTTTAAAGTGACAGTGTCCTTTTAGTCTTTGTGTGACATTCACTACACTTAGGAAGAAATCTATTTAAGCTGCGCTTGAAGCAGAACAGCGATACTGTATATTTTACAGCAGAAGTGTCGCTACAATTGTATCCAGTTTACACAATTCCATTTAAAATAAAGGATCTGGACTCCAGGCTGATACATTGTAACTATCAGGACAGGACAGAGGTTTGTGCTGCTGATGCATCTGGACTGGATCCAATAGCAACAAACCTTCAGCTGTGAAAAGTCTTAGATTGGGGCAGGTTTTCAGCCCCTAAATGGGATCTAAGCAACTGAAACACAAAGTATATGCTGCACTTTTCACTGTATGGTTATATATAGGACTGGAGACCCCTTTGAAGCAAAACTACGGAGGACATGGCGGAGCTCGGGCCTGGGAGTCCCACATAGTGACAACCTTCAGCTAGTGACCTGCTCGCTGGCTGCATTCCTGGAGCGCTTGCGGAGTCACATACCAAAGTCAGCAATCTTGGCATTCATGTGAGCGTCTAGTAACACGTTCTCTGGTTTCAGATCCCGGTGAACAACCATATGTCTGTGGCAGTAATCTACAGCCGACAGGATCTGCTGGAACAGGCGCCGGGCCTCAGGCTCCTCTACCTGGAGGTGGTAAAGAGGGTAATGCATCAATGAGCGTGATCCCCCAGCGCCGGCATGGAGTGCAAGCTGGTGGGTGAGAGTCATGTAGAGGCAGGCATACCGTATATACAGAGCAGACCTACCATATATACAGGGGCAGGCATACCATATACAGGGGCTCAATATACCATATACAGGAGCTCAGCATACCATATATACAGGGGCTCAGCATACCATATATACAGGGGCTCAGCATACCATATATACAGGGGCAGGCATACCATATATACAGAGCAGACCTACCATATATACAGGGGCAGGCATACCGTATATACAGAGCAGACCTACCATATATACAGGGGCAGGCATACCATATACAGGGGCTCAATATACCATATACAGGGGCTCAGCATACCATATATACAGGGGCTCAGCATACCATATATACAGGGGCAGGCATACCATATATACAGGGGCTCAGCATACCATATATACAGGGGAGGCCTACCATATACAGGAGCTCAGCATACCATATATACAGGGGCAGGCATACCGTATATACAGGGGCTCAGCATACCATATATACAGGGGCTCAGCATACCATATATACAGGGTCAGGCATACCATATATACAGGGGCTCAGCATACCATATATACAGGGGCTCAGCATACCATATATACAGGGGCTCAGCATACCATATATACAGGGGCAGGCATACCATATATACAGGGGCTCAGCATACCATATATACAGGGGAGGCCTACCATATACAGGAGCTCAGCATACCATATATACAGGGGCAGGCATACCGTATATACAGAGCAGACCTACGATATATATAGGGGCAGGCATACCATATATACAGGGGCTCAATATACCATATACAGGGGCTCAGCATACCATATATACAGGGGCTCAGCATACCATATATACAGGGGCTCAGTATACCATATATACAGGGGAGGCCTATCATATACAGGGGCTCAGCATACCATATATACAGGGGGAGGCCTACCATATATACAGGGTGAGGCCTACCATATACAGGGGCTCAACATACCATATATACAGGGGCAAGCATACCATATACAGGGGCTCAATATACCATATACAGGGGCTCAGTATACCATATATACAGGGGGAGGCCTACCATATACAGGGCTCAGCATACCATATATACAGGGGCTCAGCATACCATATATACAGGGAGAGGCATACCATATACAGGGGGAGGCCTACCATATACAGGGGTTCATCATACCATATATACAGGAACTCAGCATACCATATATACAGGGGGAGGCCTACCATATATACAGGGACTCAGCATACCATATATATAGGGGGAGGCCTACCATATACAGGGGCTCAGCATACCATATATACAGGGGGAGGCCTACCATATACAGGGGCTCAGCATACCATATATACAGGGGGAGGCCTACCATATACAGGGGCTCAGCATACCATATATACAGGGGCTCAGTATACCATATATACAGGGGGAGGCATATCATATACAGGGGCTCATCATACCATATATACAGGGGCTCAGCATACCATATATACAGGGGGAGGCCTACCATATATACAGGGGCTCAGCATACCATATATACAGGGGGAGGCCTACCATATATACAGGGGATCAGCATACCATATATACAGGGGCTCATCATACCATATACAGGGGCTCAGCATACCATATATACAGTGGGAGGCCTACCATATACAGGGGCTCAGCATACCATATATACAGGGGGGGCCCTACCATATACAGGGGCTCATCATACCATATATACAGGGAGAGGCATACAGTATATACAGGGGCAGGCATATCATATATACAGGGGTTCTAAATACCATATATACAGGGACAGGCCTACCATACATACAGGAGCAGGCATACCATAAATACAGCAGCAGACATACTGTATATACAGGGACAGACCTTTCATACATACAGGGGCAGACATACTGTATATATACAGGGACAGATTTACCATACATGCAGGGGCAGGAATACGGTATATACAGGGACAGGCCTACCATACATACAGGGGCAGGAATACCATAAATACAGGGGCAGGCATACCTTAAATACAGGGGCAGGCCTACCATACATACAGGGACAGACATACTGTATATACAGGGACAGACCTTTCATACATACAGGGGCAGGAATACCATAAATACAGGGGCAGGCATACCATATATACAGGGACAGGCATACCATACATACAGGGGCAGACATACTGTATATACAGGGACAGACCTTTCATACATACAGGGGCAGACATACTGCATATATACAGGGACAGATTTACCATACATGCAGGGGCAGGCATACGGTATATACAGGGGCACTGGGTCCTCTGCTCTCTGTGTCCGCCCCAGTACTTACACATGTACAACAAAATGCATTTGCTGCACTAAGCCGCTCTTACACAAGTATAAAACAAGTTATACAACTTTGTAACTTTGTTTTATATACAAAGCAGATTGGATACTAATTTGCTATAACGCTCTGCGCTTCTAGGGGCCTATCCCTTATTTATCACTGATCTTCCATGTGTCACTACACTGCCTCTATCCTATGCAGCCCTGCCCTTTTCTCTCCTGAAATACTCTGTACTGCCTACTCCCTGCACCTCCTGTGCCCTCCCACTTGTCTCCTTTGCTCATCACTCTGCCCCCTTGTCACCTGCTAAACATGACTAGTGTAACGAGGAGTGGCTGTCACCAGGCTGTCCACCCAGTGCCTACCGCCAGGCTGTCCACCCAGTGCCTACCGCCAGGCTTTCTATCCAATGTCTACTGCTCACAATCCAGGCCAGAGATGAACACCAGAGTCATGTGGCACAGACTTATTGCTATGGATATCCCGCCTAGCAACTACAACTTTTGACAGACAGTATCAAGTATTCTGGATCAGTATGAGGACCGGGAGGTTTGTACCCTGCTCGCTGCTTGTCTAGGGGTTCGGGCCTACAGGAATATGCTAGGACTTACCCTTCCATGTTTGCATATGTAGTCGAATAACTCTCCGCCAGATACATATTCCATCACCATGAAGAAGTCTGTGGGCGTGCTGATCACCTGGTACCTAGAAGACAATACAGTCATCGAATTGCATGGCAACCAAAAAGCAGGGAAGCAACGTGGCACAGCAGTGCTTTGTGGCCACTCTACATGTTGCCGTTAAGTTAGACGCCAAGTATATAGAACAGCTGTACTGGGCACAATATATACAGTGTGTTACACGTTTGCAATACTAACTGGACACAATACCTGTTACATGTACATTACTGGTTACAGTGAAACTGAAGGGGATGCACCAAAAGGAGTGTAGAGACCTATGCTGGGTTTACACGGGACGATTATCATTCGAATTTTCGCAATAACGATCGCATTTGAGCGATAATCGTTCCGTGTAAACACAGCAAACGATCAAGTGACGAGCAAGAAATCGTTCATTTTGATCTTTTAACATGTTCTCAATCTTAAAAACGATCGCAATAACGATTTTTCTAACAATTTATTCGTCTAAGCGCTGATTGTTATATAAAACAAATCGTCGTTTCAAAATCATTAAACGATCGATTGGGCGAATTATCACTTTGTGTAAACGCAGCACTAGGGTCCTATTACACGGAGCGATTTTTAACGATTAACGACTAACGATAAACGATCGCAAACGAGATTGTTTATCGTTCACCTGAAATTGTTCACCATATTACACAGAATGATGGTCGTTAGTTATGATCGTTACTATGATCGTTTATTCCATCTGATCCCAGCAAAACAATGAACAATGTGCAATAACACTGAACGATTAGTGAATAAATGCGGAACTTGAGCAAACGAACATGGAATTACAGTGAACGATTAGCGATAATTTTAGGTTCAGATCTAAATCAACGTTCAACGACATAGAACGATTTTTTGATCGTTGCCTGTAATTACACAGAACGATTATCGTTTAAATTCAAACGATTTAACGATTTTTTGCACGATAATCATCCCGTGTAATAGGGCCCTTACAGGCCATTCACCTAAAAGGAAAAGCTCTCTGCTGCCACCTACTGGAGACAGCATCCCTTGAAATCAAGCATTGACATGAAAGGATGCCACGTCCAATAGGCGGCACCAGAGAGCAAGCGCTTCAGCTTCTGGTAGAGAACAACTTTGCAAGTCATTGATAAAGGAATAGATACACTACATACTACACTGACACCCATGTGACAAATTTCTGCAACTTAAAGAGGTATTCTGGGGAATAAAAATGCTTTTTTTTTTTACATTTCATTTTTAAGGTTATAAAACTTTGTAATATAACTGTATTAAAGAAAATGTACATTTTTTATCTTTTTCACATTATTTTTTTCACATACTGAGTGGCAGCTGTTCCCACCAGTGGCTGTGTAGGGAACTGCAGGGCTGCATAAGCCCTGGCACAGTTGCATATTACTAGTGCTGCTGCATGTAGATATTGAGCCTCCCCTCATGTCTATACAATACATGTTAGCATTAGAACAGATATGACACTTGGGAAAGCTGTCTGTGTCACTAGCGCTGCAGCTGCAGCACAGGCTAGCCGAGCAAAGAAAGCGTGATTGAGATTTATCACAGACAGCTTCCCCAACTGTAATGGCTATCCTACTGCTAACAGGTATTATACAGACATCAGGGGAGGCTGAGTATCTGCATGCAGCGGCCCTAATGGTACAGTATGTAACTCTGCCAGGACCAGGGCTTGAGCAGCCCTGCAGTTCCCGACACACCCATTAGTGATGGCAGCTGCCACTCAATATGTGAGAAAAAAACATAAAAAAATAAAAACAAAATTTTCTTTATATTCTTTCTTTCGTTATATTACAAAGTTTTAATAAAAATATAATAATAATTCCCCCCCTAGAATATTGGGACCCCGTTGGAAAAGGAATTCCCCCCCGAGTTGTGATGATGTCACTTGTCCCGGCTGATGGACTGGCCGCTAAGCCAATCAGTGACTGGGGCAGCATCCCGTCCCGTCAGCCGGGTCATGACCTGTCAGCTACGGAGATTAGGGGTCCCAATGCTCACTGCCGGCACGGGGAGAGGTAAGTTCGTACTTGTAATAAATTTACCCCAGCCGGCTGCCGGATTTTAAAAATGGACGAACTTCTCCTTTAAATAGTTATATAACTCCATGCTAGAAATAAAAAAAAAAAAAAAACTTTTTTCACTGGGCTACCCCTTTATTATCTGCCGCATGTGAATTCCCCCTCATAGTCCTCAGTAGTGTAGGAGAAGATGGATCTCAGCTCAGAATAGGAATTCCCAATATGAGGTCTGCTTCTGCTTCCTCTCAGTATAATACGAGGAAATACTTCAGACTTCCAGTATGTCCCTATATTCCGTATACTGAGACGTCTCGGATGCGGCAGAACCCCGGCCGCCTCCTGAGGGAACATATTTGTGTATAAACTCTGAGCGAGAAGATCAGATAGCGATGCATGAAGGTCACAAGAAGGCGGTGGGTGTGTGCAGGCAGCTGTGTGCTGCGGATGCCGAGTGATATTGAGGGACGGGGGAGGGGAGGAGGGCGGTGGAATAATCACCACTATTATTATTATTATTGGTAACAGGAGAAGTTTACCTGCAGCTTTGGATGTGACTGGAGTATAAGATGTAACAGCCAGAGGATTAATAACGCCATGTCATGCTGGAATGTAATACCGCCACATACTTACAGCTTAATAATATGCGGATGACGGAAAAGCTTCAGATTCTGAATTTCCCGCTTAATTTTTCCGACCACATCCAGACTCCGAATCTTCTGCCGGTTTAAGATCTTTACAGCGACTTTATGTCCTGTCAGCTGGTGCTCCCCCACTACAACGAGAGAGCAAACATGTCAGTATCATCTGCCCCATATAGATTGCCTCATATCAAGATGTATAGAGCAAGATGATGAGGTGCACTGAGCATGCACTATATGGTAGTACTATACAGTGCAGTATGGAGCTATTATAGTTATGTAGTAGCACATGGACACTGTACAGATGTTTTTTGGCACTGTGCGGTGGTATATATATATATATATATATATATATATATATATATATATGCACTGTATGGTAGTACTATAAAGGCATTGCATAAGGTTGCTTTTGGCACAATATGAGGGTATCGTATACACACTATATGGCAGTACTATACAAACATCGTATACTGCTGTTAACTGCCACAGTACAATATATGCACTATATGGCAGTATTATATGGACATTGTATATTGCTATTATATGGGTGTTGTATTGTACTGCTATTTGGATCGATATGGTGGTATTATAAATGCACTTTAGGGTAGTACTGTATGGACATTGTATAGTTCTGTTAGTTGACTCAGTATGGTGGTATTACATATGCACTATATGGCAGTACTATATGGACATTATATACTGTTCTTATTTGACTCGGTTTGGTTGTATTATATATGCACTATATGGCAGTATTTTATGGGCATTGTACTGTACTGCTATTTGGCTTAATATGGTGGTATTATAGATGCAGTTTACGGCAGTACTATATGGACATTGTATACTGCTGTTAGTTGACTTATTAGATGGTATTATAGATACACTATATGGCAGTACTCTAGGGACATTATATATTGCTCTTATTTGACTCAGTTTGGTGGTATTATATATGCAATATATGGCAGCGCTATTGTACTGTGTTGTTATTTTATACTGTACACTGTCGTTTTTTTGTTTGTTTTTTTGCAGAAATCAATAGTACAGTGGTACCTTGGTTTAAGAGTAACTTGGTTTAAGAGCGTTTTGGTTTAAGAGCTCACAGTTTTTCAAAATTGTGACTTGGTTTAAGAGCAATGCTTTGGTTTAAGAGCTCCCTGTACTGGGTGGGAACGCGAGTGGAGGAGGGACATGGTCTGTATAGCGGGATCTACAGCACTGTACTCTGACCCATTAAGTCTCCCTCACCTTCCAAATTATAGCAGATCCACCTCAGGCTGCGGCTCACATCAGAGGACAGGACTGTGGAGGTAATCTCTTCATAGCTGTAACCCCTCTCTCCCCGGACAGAGAGTGCTGCTATACTGTGCCCACATCTGCCCTGCTCATTCCTTCATGCTCCCTGCAGTCTCTGTCAGTCCTTGTGTTTCCCATCCTCTCTATTACTGTACAGTAACTTATAATATCACATATTCTGCTGTTTCTGAATGTTTGTTTCATCTGTTTTACATCTTATTCAGAATAATAAATCATTATTTTTGGGATGTGGAACCAATTGTCTGCATTTCTATGATTTCTTATGGGAAAATTTGCTTTGGTTTAAGAGTGGATTTGGATAACAAGCACGGCCCCGGAACGAATTATGCTCGTAATCCAAGGCACCACTGTACAGGTGATTTTTAGAAACTTTGTAATTGGGTTTATTAGGCAAATATGCCATTATCTGCATTCAAAATGAAATCTCAACTCTTTTACATCAGTCGAGCCCTGTCTAACCTATGGAGAGGTAATGGGGGAGAAGGGAGATTAGTCGGCAGCAGAGAGCAGAGAACAAAGGATTACAAAGCGGGACCTGTGTGAAAGCCGGTATTCAGAGGTCAGAGAGGTCAGTGCTGACCTCAGAGGAGATAGCCCGGTGATGAAGCTGTAAATTAACTCTTTGTTGTCCTGTTTTGGTTCCTCATCTCCCTCCACCCCTCCCCTCTCCATAAGAGAACCATGAAGACAGGGGGAGAGCTTCAAACTGCTTTTTCCTGATAAAAATTTACTTTTTGTTTAATAAACCCAATTACAAAGTTACTTAAAATTGCCTGTACTATTGATTTCTGCAAAAATATAAACAACAGTGACACTTTAAGCTCTACTGGGGCAATATATTCCTCTCTAGTTTTCTACATATGAGGCCCCTATGCCGGTTTATCCAGGGTTCTGTGTTCACTGTGTGGGTAGTATTCACAGGAGGGAGCATTTAAAATTCAACAGGACACAGAAGGTCTATTACATTGCTGGTGCACAACCTGTATCACACTGACACTACAGGGGCAAGGCCTAAGAATCTGATGCTGATAATAAGAAGAGATTAGGAGACTGCTATTAATACATCCCCCTTATATAATCTTAAAAGCAGCTCCAAACCAGACCCCCCCTCCCCCTATACATGGCATGTAGCGGTATCGGCCTTAGTATTGTGCGTCCCTCATGTTTTGTAAACATTACATGACACAACCCGGGAGGAGGCGTCCAGCGCAGCTGCCAAACTCTGAGCCCTGTTCCATCATTAGCGAGGCCTTAAAGGGATGAATTTTAGGTGAGGAGGCTGTAAACTGCAGGTGGATGACGGTAAATGTCACTAATGGTGGAAAATGATTGTATAACAGAAAGTGGGAAGGAGTAAGGAGAATTTCCTGAAAAAAGTGAGCAGCTGGCGTTACCGTATGTCTGATAATGTCTGATGCCACTGGGCGGCACAAAGCAGGGGCAAAAACTAATCACAGGCTGACAGATACCTGGGAGATCACCCTGCTATGGGAAACCTGGGTGACAATCCATATAGGAGCTTTAATGGCGCCGTACTGACTGGAACCCAGCTTTCCCCAAAGCAGATACAGTATCACTGGGAAATGGCTATAGATAATAAAGTACTTACTGTACATAACATGTGAGTTACATGCTTTATTATACTCCAGAGCTGCACTCACTATTCTGCTGGTGGGGTCACTGTGTACATACATTACATTACTGATCCTGTACTGATCCTGAATTACATCCTGTATTATACTCCAGAGCTGCACTCACTATTTTGTGGCATAGTTATTGTGACCCCATCAGCAGAATAGTGAGTGCAGCTCTGGGGTATAATACAGGATGTAACTCAGGATCAGTACAGGATAAGTAATGTAATATATGTACACAGTGACCCCCACCAGCAGGATAGTGAGTGCAGCTCTGGAATATAATACAGGATGTAACTCAGGATAAGTACAGGATAAGTTAGGTAATGTATGTACACAGTGACCCCACCAGCAGAATAGTGAGCGCAGCTCTGGAGTATAATACAGGATGTAACTCAGGATCAGTACAGGATAAGTAATGTAATGTATGTACACAGTGACATCACCAGCAGAATAGTGAGTGCAGCTCTGGAGTATAATACAGGATGTAACTCAGGATCAGTAATGTAATGTATGTACACAGTGACCCCACCAGCAGAATAGTGAGTGCAGCTCTGGAGTGTAATACAGGATGTAACTCAGGAGCAGTACACGATCAGTAATGTAATGTATGTACACAGTGACCCCACTCCACTGTGTTTTTCCTGGTGTACAAAAGGACAATTTTTTTTTCTAAAACTAAACTTTCAGCATTTATAGGGTTCTGGGAGTTTTCTCTACATATGTAGGCATACAGGACTATCAGAGCGGCTATATACCGGCTTCCAGGGATCTGCATCACTAAGGATCAACTCTAGAGTAACAATTATATTCTCTGTCCCTATAGGGACCAGTACAGATGTGGGTAATTCCTGTCAGTCATTTGTAGCTACTCCTATAGAAAAGGGCTGGATATTTATAGAACCCCCTGGAAGATTAGCTGTAGTGAAGCAGAGCCCCCCCCCCCCCCCATGGGTCACAGCACAGATGTAGGTATCCCCTGTCACTCATCTGCTCCTATAGGAAAAGCCTCTGGATATTTATGTAACCACTCCAAGTGTGCCGACCCTGTATACTGACCCCCGCCTCTATATACAGACCCCTGCCCCTGTATACAGACCCCCATCCTTGTAAACAGACCCCTGCCCCTGTATACTGACCCCACCCTTGTATACAGAACACCGCTTCTATATACAGACCCCTGCCCCTGTATACATACTCCCGTCCCTGTATACAGACCCCCCTCTGTATACAGACCCCCCCTATATAGAGACCCCTGCCCTTGTATACAGAGCCCCACCCCTGTATACAGAGCCCCACCCCTGTATACAGACCTCTGCCCCTGTATACAGACCGCTGCCCTTGTACACAGACCCCTGCCCCTGTGTACAGACCCCTACCCCTGTATACAGACCCCCACCTGTATACAGACCCCCACCCCTGTATAGAGACCCCCGCCCTTGTATACAGAGCCCCACCCCTGTATACAGACCTCTGCCCCTGTATATAGACCCCCACCCTTGTATACAGCCCCCCGCCCCTGTATACAGATCCTTGCCCCTGTATACAGCCCCCCGCCCCTGTATACAGACCCCTGGCCATGTATAAAATCTCCTGCCTCTGTATACAGACCCCCACCCCTGCACACTTTGCCTGGTAAGACCCATGTAGTGCTAATGAACCCCATAAAGAGCTGCCAGAACTGCTATTAAACCAGGAGCCTATAGAAACAGGTGGCTGTGGTGTATGAGTTAAGGTGGGCACAGGGTCTGCCAGCAGCCAGGGGTGGAGATGTCGATCCTTGCCCATCTACAAGACAGTGCCAGGTGGTCATGTGTTAGAATATTTGTCTCGGCCAATTGACGAATAAATACAAATGATTCTGCTGTTAATTATAAACAAATCAGAACAAGTGAGCCCGTCTGTCAGAAGAACTACAACTCCCAGCATGCTATGGCAACCTACACTTCTTAAGCAGTTGCAAACTACAACTTGCAACTTTTCAGTGGTTACAAAACTACAACCACCATCATACTTTGGCAGCCTGCAGCCAATCAGTGGTTGCAAAATGACAACTCCCAGCAACCTGCAGCTGTCTTGTTGTTGCGGTACTACAACTCCCAGCATGTAACCTACAGTTATCCAACATTTACAGACTACAAACCGCTGTATGCTCTGACAACCTTCTGCAACCTGTGGCTTGACAACAATTGTAAAGCTACAACTCCCAGCATGTCCTGGTAGCCTCCATCAGCCATCTCCTTCCTTGGCCTCCAGCCCAGGACACAACCTATGGACTATACTTTATGTATATTATACAATATATATATATATATATATATATATATATATATATATATATATATATACTAAACTATATACTATACTATATATATTATACAACCTATATACTAAACTATATATATTATATAACCTATATACTATACTATATATATTATACAACCTATATAGTACTATACTAAATATATTATACAAACTATATACTATACAACCTATATACTATACTATACTATATATATATTTTATACAACCTATGTACTATACTATAGTATACAACCTATATACTATACAACCTATATACTATATAACCTATATACTATACTATATATTGTACGCAGCGTATATATATTATACAACCTATATACTATACTTTATATATTATACAACCTATATACTATACTATATATTGTATGAAGCGTACATAAAATGCAGCGTATATATATATATTACAACCTATATACTATAATATATATATTATACAACCTATATTCTATACTATATAACCTATATACTATACTATATGTTGTATGAAGCGTACATAAAATGCAGTGTATATATATTATACAACCTATATACTATAATATATATATTATACAACCTATATACTATACTATATACTATATTGATACTGGGGGTGTCTACTCATCCCATGTATCTATTTCTGGTTAACCCTTTATGGTCATCTCTAAGCCCCCAGCCTCCTGGCAGCCTGTATACACACAACCCTGCCCCCAGCCATGACTAGATGATCGGCTATAAGCCTATAATCCCAGGTAGCCCCCCCCCCTCCATTCCAGGTAGGAAATAAGGGGAGTCCGGCGCCTGCACATCCACCGCGTCCCCGCTACAATGTATCAAGTGCTATTCACAGAGTTTCTACGCAACTACCAGCTGACGCCGCGCTTGGCAGGGCCGGGCCCAACGTTACGCAATCAGCGCATCTCCCCCGGCTCTCCGCCCAGCCTGTCACCCCGCGCCGCCAGGACACTGACAGGAGACGAGAAAAGAAGGAAAATACACTCAGCTCTTCACTTTGCCGAAGGTGCCGACCCCCAGCGTGTCCCCCAGGATGTAGTGTCCTATCTTAACCCGTCCATCGTGCTTCTGCTTCTCAGCCATCTTTGCATCCTGCTTGTACCCACAATGCAGCTGGGAGAGGGAATGCCCGGCTGCCTCCTGCCTGACAGCTCACGGCTGGCATTTGTCAAACCCCACAGGGTCCGACCTGACAGGCTGAACAGCTGATCGGAGGGGGCAGGGGGGCAAGGGTTAAAGGGGCAGGCTGGGGGGTTGCTAAACCAGAAGGGCAGGTTCCCTGGCAGCAAAGGAGCCAGGGGAGGGTGGCAGGCAGGGGCATGCTGCCATCTCTGCTGTATACTGGGGTGGAGATGCTGTATACTGGGATGGAGCTGCTGTATACTGGAATGGAGCTGCTGTATACTGGGGTGGAGCTGCTGTATACTGGGGTGGAGATGCTGTATACTGGGATGGAGCTGCTATATACTGGAATGGAGCTGCTGTATACTGGAGTGGAGATGCTGTATATTAGAATGGAGCTGCTGTATACTGGGATGGAGCTGCTATATACTGGGATGGAGCTGCTATATACTGGAATGGAGCTGCTGTATACTGGGATGGAGCTGCTATATACTGGGATGGAGCTGCTATATACTGGAATGGAGCTGCTGTATACTGGAGTGGAGATGCTATATACTGGGGTGGAGATGCTGTATACTGGGGAGGAGATGCTGTATACCGGAATGATTATCATTCGGATTTTCGCAATAACGATGGCATTTGAGCGATAGTCGGCTCGTGTAAACCCAGCGAACGATCAATCGACAAGCGAGAAATCGTTCATTGTGATCTTTCAACATGCTCTCAAACCGTCGTTGATTGCTCGCTAAAAATTCGCAGATCGCTTCGTGTAAACAGTCTTTCAAAGATTCACCCTATGTGCGAGATGGGCTTAAGCGATCTTAAAAACGATCGCAAGAACGATTTTTCCAACGATTTTTCTAACTATTTATTCGTCTAAACACTGATTGTTATAAAAACCAAATCGTTGCGTCGAAATCGTTAAACGATCAATTGGGCAAATTATCGCTCTGTGTAAACATAGCATAAACCAGTGTAATATTTTACACCAAGTACTAGATGGCCGAGTATCCTAGCAGTGTAAACAATGGGGGAGAGTTATCAAACATGGTGTAAAGTGAAACTGGCTCAGTTGCCCCTAGCAACCAATCAGATTCCACCTTTCAGAGTCTGTGAGGAATGAAAGGTGGAATCTGATTGGTTGCTGGAGGCGACAGACAGTTTCACTTTACACCAGGTTTGATAAATCTCCCCCATTAACTACAAAATAGGATATGCTTAATCAAATAACATTTATTTCGGTAACACCTTCACCATTATATACAATTATGTACAAATATAAATCTCCAGAAGTCTTCTAGTTGTGGAAATTCATGCACCATGTCGTGCCGTTCCTTCCCTATGTCAAAACTGTCCAGTACAGTCAAAAACCCTTGTCAGTCTTATCAGCTGTAACCAGATCCATAAACAGTACTTGTCAATTAAGCCTACACCATGATGGCATCGCCAACCAAGTAACCATGTCCAGTTTGGGTGTGTGAGTAAAAGAGTCAGTCACACCAATCCCATTTTATGTAGTACTGATACAGTCCATAAATTGTAAAACCCCTTTCCCAACGTGTTTCAATCAATAGTGTTCGTGACCTCATCAGGGGCGCTGGGGCATTGGCTTATTTATGACAGTGTATACACAATTAGATACAGTACACAATACAAATATAGAAATAAAAGGACTGTTGATGGTTTCAGAGGACCGCAATTGTTACGGCTACTCACTGTCCTGGTGTCAAGAGCGATCAGAGGGATGGTCCTAAATAGCAGTAGCAGTAGACCAGTCTCCCTCAGTGCCCGTGATTCTAAGTAAGTGCACAGGAATTCTAGCTGTCCTGAGAAGATGGAGAACTTCTCTGGCAGATAGTTATCTTTTTTTTCTTTGGGGGGGGGGGGGGGGGGGGGGGGGGGGAGGGGGTTAAATCCACTGACACATAGAAGACACAAGAGAGGACAGATCTCTAAAATTTTAGGTCTAGTTGGTTATAATCGGCCATCAGATTCAATTCAGAATTAGGCTATGTTCACACTACGTATATGTCCGGCCGCATATTTTCGCAGCCGGACATATACGTGTTAAACTCCGGCCGGGAATTTACGCAAGTTGCGGCCGGCTACGTACGGACCGCGAACTTACGCCCGTAGTCTACTTACGCTTCCCGAGCGCCCTACGTAGCGATCTGACAGCGGTCTTTTTCTTGGAAATCTTCGGCTAGCCCTGGACACCCCACAGAACCTTTTGGATCGGCAAAGAAAAGTAGAAAAATGAAGAAATCGCCACTACGCATGTTACGATACGGGCGTAAGTTACGGCATTTTCGTCCTCAAACATTGGTCTGGTTCATTTTTTACAGCGCCGCGTATGATCCGGGCGTAAGTTCTTACGTAGTGTGAACTGTGCAGCCGTACATCGTATACTTTCCATTGTACGCAAACTACGTAAATCTCCGGCCGCTTATTCACGGAACGCGCTACGTCCGGAGACTTACGTAGTGTGAACATAGCCTTAAAAGGCTTCTGAGGTCCCAGAGGACTGTATCTAACTGTATCCAAGCCCTTTGGTGCAGACAGTGTATCCCTTATTATAAGTCAGGTTTAGTGTTATTAGGATCTCACTCCCTAACCTTAAAGCGATGCTCCCGATATCCGGCCCAAAACGTGCTGAAAGGGCAAAATTCTACCACTGAATGAAATAGTAAGATGTCACTTTTAGATTCTTATATATCACTAAGATATATATACACCTGGTGTAATCTGCCCACAGCAACCAATCACAGCTCAGCTTTCAGCTCTGGTAAAATATAAGAGGAGCTGTGATTGGTTGCTGTGGGGAGTTAACACTAGGTGTATATTTACACCCTTTCATAAATCTCCCCCATCATGTTCTTAGTATATACACTATGGGGGAGATTTATCAAACTGGTGTAAAGTAGAATTGTCTCAGTTGCCCCTAGCAACCAATCAGATTCCACCTTTCATTCCTCACAGATTCTTTGAAAAATGAAAGGCGGAATCTGATTGGTTGCTAGGGGCAACACAATTCTACTTTACACCAGTTTGATAAATCTACCCCATTGTATCAAAACCAAATAGGAGATTTAAGAGGAACAGGGAGACCAGCCAAACGACAACACTGCCGGACGCAGGTCGAAGCACTCATTGCAGTGAAGTCCTAGGTGCATTGACCCCTGGGAAACATGAATATGCAAAAGAGGAGCCCGTGGAGCCTCATTAAAGAGTCTCAGAACACAGGACTAGCCAGATATCCCTCCGGGAAGGACTCAGCCAAGGGGTGGCTCCTGTAAGGAAACCACCAAAACCACCATATTAAGTGGCCCTATAAGTCAATGTAATGAAAAGGGAAAAACCAAGGACAGGTAACCATCCACATCAATGAGGTTCCACGGGCTCTTCTTTTGCAAATAGGAGATCTGAAATAAAAGAGAACACAAAGCCAGCGTCAGCAAGTATCCATCACAATATAGCCAAATGTGACCCATGTGCCCCACAGATATTAGTGTGTTCTGAAATCACAGTCACTTCCATGTATTTCCCGTATCAGGATGTCTTCACAGATCATGGTTACTTCTAGGGGCACCACTTTTCTTCCAGCATAATCTCCATTTATTTAGTCCATCTTGCAGTTTTGTTAAAAATAACCTCCTGTCTGACAGGCAGTGGTGCCACCCTGAAAACGGCATCTCCACTCTACAAAGGCTGTACTCTATCCCTCTCCCTAGAAGTTTCCCATAAAAAAAAAACAAAACTGTCCCAACATGTTTTTCTGTGGTATCTGCATGGTTCCTCAGGGGACTCTAGATGTCAGCTGCCACCTCTGTCCCTGTCAGGAACTGTCCAGAGCAAGGGAGGTTTTTTGTTTCAATATATTTTATTAGATTTTTTCCAGATAATTTTAAACAAATGTACAACAATGTATAATATGTAATACAGATAAGATAGAAAGATGCAAAGTAAAGCAGGGGAGGTTTTCTATGGGGGTTTGCTACTGCTCTGGACAGTTCCTGACATGGACAACAGTGGCACCAGAGACCACTGTGTCAGACTGGGAAGAAATCAGCATTTGCAGGACATACGGCAGCTGATAAATACTGGAAGTTTTTTTTTAATACAAGTAAATTACAAATCTATGTAACTTTCTGACACCAGTTGATTTTTTATTTTTTTTTTGCTGGACAACCCCTTTAAAAATGTCCTCAATGTCCTAAGCTTCCCAAAATATATAAGGTAGGAGCATTCCCAATATTCATATATGACTTTATTCTAGAAGCCATTTACCAAAGTAAAATATCCTAATGTCACTCTAGACTGAAATAAGAAAAAATTCAGGTGGAAAGATTATGTCCTTTGGTTCCTATAGATATTTTCGCATTCTTGCGCTATTTTACAATCCTTCTGACACGTTTCGGAGATTAATCTTCTTACACGTAGAAAAACAGAGAAGTTCAAATAAATTCCAGTGTGGAAAGAGCAAATTCCCCTTTTCTATTCACTAAACTCAATATTTTTATGGATTTGTGCCCCAGGAGTCATGAATAAGACCTTTCACGTGTCGCGCTTGTTTAAAATCCGAGGTGAAAATGAAAATAAAACTGCTCGACATCATGTCATAAATATTTCCTTCACTTTGAATGTGTCTTTCTAAGAGAATAAGTTTAATGCGACTTTATGTGGAAAGGCGAAAATTAAATTGCAACCTGGAAAAGCCGACGTGTAGCGATTTCACATACAGAATGTGCGCGGCCATACCGCTGATTTACAGTCAGGTTTAGAGACTTCGGTTCATACACTGAGCAATGAATTTTACCATCTGACAGTGGAGGTGTATAATACATCTGCAATATGATGTTAATATATTTATATACTGTGCTGTAAGGATATTACTGCTTCATACAGCAAAGGAGTAGTGGGAATGGTAGGTGATTATTCTCGGCCTTGCTACGTCATACACTATAATGCTTTTTCTATGTACAAGAATATAACTACTATAAAACTGCTCCTATATTCAAGAATATAACTACTATAATATTGCTCCTATATACAGGAATAAAACTACTATAATACTGCCCCCTATACACAAGAATATAACTACTATAATACTGCTCCTATATTCAAGAATATAACTACTATAATATTGCTCCTATATACAGGAATAAAACTACTATAATACTGCCCCCTATACACAAGAATATAACTACTATAATACTGCTCCTATATTCAAGAATATAACTACTATAATATTGCTCCTATATACAGGAATAAAACTACTATAATACTGCTCCTATGTACAAGAATATAACTAATATAATACTGCTCCTATATGGCGACGTGTCTCTAATGGCGACGGCCGTTTCTGGCCACACGGGCCTGTCATCGAGCCGAGAGCATGCTTATTCATATATGCAAAAGAACACTGCAGAGACACCATCGCATGTCTCGACGTCAGTGAACTAGCCAGACCTTCCTCCGGGAAGGAACAACCAAGCCAAGGAATGTCTCCAACTAAAGGAAACCACCTTAGCAAGGTATCAATCCACAGCAAGCTGTTTCGGGATATTTGCCCCTCATCAGTGTGGAGTAGGAATCTGGCTAGTGGGAGAAATGATTAGTAAGTGCATGCAAAAGGAGGCTGGTTGACCTCAGGAAGATCAACCAAAACACAGCAGAGAAACCATCAGGTGTCATGGCATCAGTGTATTCTAGAACATTGCCCCCTGGGAAATCAAATATGCAAAAGAACACTGCAGAGACACCATCACATGTCTCAACGTCAGTGAACTAGCCAGGCCGCTCCTATATACAAGAATATAACTACTGTAATACTGCCCTCTATATACAAGAATATAACTACTATAATACTGCCCTCTATAAACAAGAATATAACTACTATAAAACTGCTCCTATATACAAGAATATAATTACTATAATACTGCCCCTATATACAAGGATATAACTACTATAATACTGCTCCTATATACAAGAATATAACTACTATAATACTGCTCCTATATATAAGAATATAACTACTATAATACTGCTCCTATATATAAGAATATAACTACTATAATACTGCTCCTATATATAAGAATATAACTACTATAATACTCCTCCTATATACACGAATATAACTACTATAATACTGCTCCTATATATAAGAATATAACTACTATAATGCAATACAGGAGAGAAAAGAGTGCTGCACCTCACACCTATGGCTGACACTTGTGCCTCTCGGCTGCATAAAAAACATCAGAATTTTGTGTATGAATTGATCAAGCCACACTGCCCCATGTACCTCGTGCAGGTATCTGATACACATGGGTCCCTACACTAAGTCCACACTGTGCCGGTCAGTGACCACCACCCCCGCAGGCACGCACAGTCAGGGAAGGGTGGCCATGGAACGGCCCTGCGACCCCCATATCACAGGACCAGACCCAAAAATGCCACGCCAGAACCCGGCCAGCACCACCGGCGGAGAAGGTCGCCCCCAAACAGCACGAGTCTGGATGAGGTATTACGCTCACCATAGCTACTGCAGATAGAATAGGACAAACAGGAGGGATTAAAAGCATGTGCATTTAGGTGTCTCCTGCTGATTGCAGTCATGTGGGTTGTTTGGGGGCGACCTTCTCCGCCGGCGGTGCTGGCCGGGTTCTGGCGTGGCATTTTTGGGTCTGGTCCTGTGATATGGGGGTCGCAGGGCCGTTCCATGGCCACCCTTCCCTGACTGTGCACGCCTGCGGGGGGGGGGGGGGGCACTGACCGGCACAGTGTGGACTTAGTGTAGGGACCCATGTGTATCAGATACCTGCACGCGGTACATGGGGCAGTGTGGCTTGATCAATTCATACACAAAATTCTGATGTTTTTTATGGAGCCGAGAGGAACTAGTATCAGCCATAGGTGTGAGGTGCAGAGCTCTTTTCTCTCCTGTATTGCATTTTGCTTGCTTTCTTTCTTAGTGTTTTGCACTCCTCCTGGTGAGACCCACATGACCGCAATCAGCAGGAGACACCTGAGTGCACATGCTTTTAATCCCTCCTGTTTTTTTCCCATTCTGTTTGCTGCACCTATGGTGAGCGCAATACCTTATCTAGACTTGTGCTGCTTGGGGGCGACCTTCTCCGCCGGCGGTGCTGGCCGGGTTCTGGTGTGGTGTTTTTGGGTCTGGTCCTGTGACATGGGGGTCGCAGGGCCGTCCCATGGCCCCCGTTCCCTGACTGTGCGTGCCTGTGGGGTTGGTGGCCACTGACTGGCACGGTGTGGACTTAGTGTAGGGACCCATGTGTATCAGATACCGGCACGAGGTACATGGGGCAGTATGGCTTGATCAATTCATACACAAAATTCTGATGTGTTTTTTATTTTAGCCTAGGGGCACTAGTATCAGCCATAGGTGTGAGGTGCAGCACTCTGTTTCTTCCCTGAACCGCATAACTACTATAATACTGCCCTTTATTTACAAGAATACAACTACTATAATACTGCTTCTATATACAAGAATATAACTACTATAATGAAAAATGAAGAAAAAGCCAGAGCACTCACCAAATGAAGTAGCTTCTTTTATTGCTTTACATGCGGTGGATAGCTAGGGAGGACGGATGGTGCAAGGGGGCCGTTGAAGTACCATCTCTAAACATTGGGGTCATTGAAGTACCATCTCTAAACACTGGGGTCCATCTTTAAACATTGGGATCATTGGAATACCATCTCTAAACACTGGGGTCATTGGAGTACCATCTCTAAACACTGGGGTTATTGGAGTACCATCTCTAAATACTGAGGTTGTTGGAGTACCATCTATAAACACTTGGGTCATTGGAGTTCCATGTCTAAACACTGGGATCATTGGAGTACCATGTCTAAACACTGGGATCATTGGAGTACCAGCTCTAAACACTGTGGTAGTTGGAGGACCATCTCTTAATACTGAGGTTGTTGGAGTACCATCTATAAACACTTGGGTCATTGGAGTTCCATGTCTAAACACTGGGATCATTGAAGTACCATGTCTAAACACTGGGATCATTGGAGTACCATGTCTAAACACTGGGATCATTGGAGTACCATCTTTAAACACTGGGATTGTTAGAGTACTATCTCTAAACACTGGGGTCATTGGAGTACCATCTCTAAATACTGAGGTTGTTGGAGTACCATCTGTAAAAACTGGGGTCATTGGAGTACCGTCTCTAAATACTGCGGTTGTTGGAGTACCATCTCTACACACTGGGGTCATTGGTGTTCTATCTGTAAACACTGGGGTCGTTGGAGTACTATGTCTAAACACTGGGGTCGTTGGAGTACAATCTCTAAACACTGGGGTTCTTGGAGTACCATGTCTAATCACTGGGATCATTGGAGTACCATCTCTAAACACTGGGATCATTGGAGTACCATCTCTAAACACTATGGGTCGTTGGAGTACAATCTCTGAACACTGGCGTCATTGGAGTACAATCTCTGAACACTGGGGTCATTGGAGTACCATCTAAACACTGTGGTCATTGGCGTACCATCTAAACACTGGGGTCATTGGAGTACCATCTAAACACTGGGGTCATTGGAGTACCATCTAAACACTGGGGTCATTGGAGTACCATCTAAACATTGGGGTATGTTGAGGTTAGAACCCAAGTTTTGATGTTTGTTTGGAAAGCCTCCATGTTTTGTCTATAAACATGGCAAAGCCCTGGCCACTTATTTAGATAGGGCTACATAAAAAAGAAAAAATCTAGTAGGCAAACTTTTTAAAATTCAGATAAACGGGGAACTATAAAAGGGGGACTATTCTTGCCATTAATGCCAACATTGTAATTCTACCATTGAAAGGGGGTGGGGTATTGTAAATAACCCCAGGAAACGGAACCAAAGCAGGTAGATTATTTGTTAACATGTCGGTGTGGGCTCACCTATTGTGGTTTTGTAGCTAGCATTATTCAGGTATATAGAAAGATGACATGATATGAACCGGTGTGTACTATAACTGATATCTAGTGTCATTTATGATATAACCATTACCACTGTACAGTATACATATATGATGCTGCTACACTATACATAATTATTGGAAATATATAGTGTACATATTGTACATTTCACTTATGCTAACATATGTATATGTAGTTCACACATTATATATAGTTTACACACCTAATGGCACTATGCAGGGCAAGTAATGCTGCCATACTGTGCACATAGCTAATGTTTCCATCCGGTAAACATAGTTTAACCGTATGTCGTATGTACATTTAACTAATGCCACTATACAGTGTACATAGGTTAGGTAATACTGTCATACTGTACACATAACTAATGTCCCCATCCATAAAACATAAATAAAGCTGTCATACACCATACAATGTACATAGATAATAATACCATACTGTACACATAACCAATGCCACTATACAGTATACACAGACAATGCTGCCATATTGTACACAACACTTACCATACTGTACATATAAATAATACACTATAAAGTATGCATAGATAATGCTGCAATGCAGGGCACATAGCTAATGTCCCCATACAAGAAAACAAATATAATACTGCCATACTTTGCACATAAGTAATGTCACTATAAAGTATACATTAATAATGCTGCCATATTGTACATATAACTAATGTTGCCTTACTGTGCACCCGAATATTGCTGCCATACATTATACATAGATAATGCTTCCATACTGTGCAGTGGTGGACATATCACTTGTGCAGCCTGTTCAGCTGCACAGGGGCCAAGGCCAACAGAGGGGCCCACCAGTCTAAGACTCTAAAGTGTCAGCTCAGCATGGCACATGTCTGTACTAGGCCCACTTAGTCAGTGAATGCTGTGCCCGGCCAGCGCTGCTGCTGCCAGACCCTCCCCCTCCTGTACTCCACTGTCTGGCATACCTTGTGTGAGGAGGAGAGGACAGAAAGCATGTGATGACCGGGGCTCCTGGGATCTGCAGGGTTATGGCTGCCAGGGACAGGGCTGTGAAGAGGAGTAACAGCGGCAGTTCTGACAGTGAGTGATTATTGTCAGTGTGTCCGTCAGGCTGCTGGAAGTTGTAAGATAGAGTGTAGACTGTGTAAGAGAAAGCACAGAGCCCCCCCCCCCCCCCCCCCCGATGCTGTAAGTTGTATTGTATTGTATTGTTTATACCTTTTATGCCAATAACTGTGCCCCCCTGCAGCACGGTTGTTGTTTTTTTTCTTTCATCTGCCCCCTAAGCAGCCACATACAGTACATGTATCCCACCTGTACAGTCACATACAGTACATGCATCCCACCTGTGCAGCCACATACAGCACATGTCTCCCACCTGTGCAGCCACATAAGTACATGTATCCCACCTGTACAGTCACATACAGTACATTTATCACACCTGTGCAGTCACATACAGTACATTTATCACACCTGTGGAGCCACATACAGTACATGTACCCCACCTGTGCAGCCACATACAGTACATGCATCCCACCTGTGCAGCCACATACAGCACATGTCTCCCACCTGTGCAGCCACATAAGTACATGTATCCCACCTGTGCAGCCACATACAGTACATGTACCCCACCTGTGCAGCCACAAACAGTACATGTATCCCGCCTGTGCAGCCACATACAGTACATGTCTCCCACCTGTGCAGCCACATACAGTACATGTATCCCACCTGTGCAGCCACATACAGTACAGGTATCCCACCTGTGCAGCCACATACAGTACATGCATCCCACCTGTGCAGCCACATACAGTACATGTCTCCCACCTGTGCAGCCACATACAATACATGTATCCCACCTGTGCAGCCACATGCAGTACATGTATTCCACCTGTGCAGCCATATGCAGTACATGTATCCCACCTGTGCAGCCACATACAGTACATGTCTCCCACCTGTGCAGCCACATACAGTACATGTATCCCACCTGTGCAGCCACATACAGTACATGTATCCCACCTGTGCCCCAGCAGTGATTAAGGGCCCATTTGTTCCATCCCTTATTAGTGCTGTTCTGGGGTCACTTCCACACACTAAGCTATATATTCTAATCTCCAATAAAGCATTCAGTGTACAATGCACCCAGGACCCTCCAAGTACAACAGCTTTTTTGCACAGGGGCCCTCTGCAGTCTGTGTCTGCCCCTGATACTGTGCACATTACTAACACCACCACAGTGACATAAATAGTGCTGCCAGACTGTACACATAACTAATGTCACCATTAAGTACACTCAGCACCAACACTGTACACTGCCCTTGGCATGAATCAGGTTGGTATTTTACCCATCTGATCCTTTGCTCCTTGGATAAGCAGTGTCTTATTCCTTAAGTTCTGTTCACTAGGGATGGTATGAACCAAGTTCGGTTCAGGTTCGTACGAACCCGAACCCTCGGTAATGATTCCCGTTGTCTGCCCGCTCCGTGCAGCGGGCGGATCCAGCGGGAGGACCGCCTGGAAAACTGGGATACAGCCATAGCCATAGGCTGTATCCCAGTTTTCCAGGCGGTCCTCCCGCTGTATCCGCCTGCTGCACGGAGCGGGCAGACAGCGGGAATCCGATGCCGAGCGTTCGGGTTCTGACCATCCCTACTGTTCACACAAAGTAAAATAATAATACCAATATACTGTCGAAATTTTGAGTGAAAATAGTTGGAAAACAACACACACATTTTGGTTGTATTTCTGTATTATACTGCTGACTGTGAAGATAGCCGAACAGTTACTAATTGCTATGGGAACATGTCGGTGTAAGACGAATGGTGTGACCTATGACCCTGGTGGAAAGAGATTAAGGTGATTTAGAGGGATTGTCCTAGCTGGAGAGATCATGTGACCTGACTTCTCCTGTGCTGCACCTATTCTATGGAGCTCACTACCCCAGATGACCAATCATTTAGGGGGACATGTATCAAGGCAAAACTGCATACTTTTTTGCAGAAAGGGCCGATTTGCGAATATTTTATTCGCAAAACGGCCATTTGCAGAAAAAATATTCTCAAATCGCCCCTTTCCCCTGAGTACGCCGGGGGGCGGGGAGGGGGTGTAGAGGGGGCGGAACTGGGGTGCGGACTCAGAGTCTGCGCGATTTATCATTTTTAACACTAAAAGATACGCCGAAAACCTACTCCACCTTTCAGCTGGCGTAGGTTTTCGGCTGTGCGCACCTACGCGCAAGGGATTTATGTAGAGGCAGTCCGCCTCTACATAATTCTCCGTAGCACCGGAGATGCGGGGACATTTAAAAGTCCGGCGTAAAAAACTCCGGACTTAATAAATGTCCCCCTTAGGGTCCTATTCCACCGGACGATTATCGTTTGCATAATCGTTAACGATTAATGATCTCAAATGACCGCTATTGCGAAAGACCTGAAAACGTTCACTCATTTCCATGGAACGATAATCGTTACTTATGATCGTAATTGCGATAGTTTTTCTTCGCTATTTATTCGCTATTGCGTTCGTATCTATTGCGAACGACCGAACAACATCTTATGCAATGCGAACGTTTTGCGAACGAGCAAAGATAAAAATAGGTCCAGGTCTTATAAAGCGATCAACGATTTCTTGTTCGGTCGTTAATCGTTAACTGCATTTCAACCGAACGATTATCCTTTAGATTCAAATGATTTAACGATAATCTGAACGATAATCGTCTGGTGGAATAGGGCTTCTCTTCCTTCCAGAATATAATTTATCTTAGATTTCTCAGAATCATCAGATCTCCCTCTGTAATCTATGAGATTGATGAACTGGAGTCTGGTTCTCAGATCCCTCACCACTCCTATAATCTCCTAGGACAACTTGTTATGAGCGACGAAGCTGAGCTGAGACTCCTGAACCGCAGGACGCAAGGTGGGATGTCATATTGGCGTCTGCTGGTGACAGTGAGGTCATAGGGAGCCTGCTGTACACTCAGGTTACCCAGAGCTTAATGCAGCCACAGACAGTGCGGCTCCTGCCCAGATCCCTGGTGTAACTGAGCCCCCAGGGTGAGTCCGGGCTCGCTGCACGCAGCACCACAAATCTGTCTGTTCGGTTTGATGTTAGATTTGTCTTCACCAACATTCAACGCCAAATCAGGAGTCATCCGAATGAAGGCAGAGATTACAGCTCTAAAGCTCTGGACTATGGAATATGGGTGTTTAAAAAGGCGAAACAGCACCATATATATGGTTACCCTGTTCCCTCCCTGGATGATGCTTAGAATGAGGTCTCTGAAACGTTGTCAGAAAGCATCAAAGCTCTGAGTGATGTGATTGTCCTAGACTTGTAGGGAAGTGCAAGTATTATAAATGATGAAATCCTGCAGGACAGCTGTCACCACTAGATGGCAGTATGTAACTGTGTCATACTGTACAGAGGGTACAGACTAGAAATCAGTAGGGATTTCCTGCTGAGTGAATTCTGCTCATGAGGACGATCACTAACTGCGGAGTCTACAAAACCAAAAATAACTACAATAAAATGTCCCTTTAAATATCAGGAAAGTACAGATTAGAATAAAGGAATAATGTGTAAACCGGATACTTTATAATGGCTGAACCACCGGGAATGATGCAAAAATCAATCCCCATCATTCACAGATCACTGATCAGCATTATATCCATGAAGGTGAAACTCCAGAGATCAGTAACTATTGTGTGTGCAGTATTCACCACCTGCAGGAGATAATAGCTCATTGTGTTACCCTGATACTGGCATTGTGCGGGCACCGACCCCCCGACTATTGTCATTGTAATTATCCACACAAGACCCCCTGCCTGCCACTGCCTTAGTGTACAACTAATAGCCTGGTCGGTCTATCTATCTCCTATCTATCTATCTATCTATCTATCTATCTATCTATCTATCTATCTATCTATCTATCTATCTATCTATCTATCTCTCTATTACATTAGCTCAGTACAGAATGTCTCTTAAAAGATCACCACTAGATGGCAGGATGACACAATTCTTGAAACCATATATCCACCCAAACCTGTCTTTTTAGACCATAAGCTTTTTATGGGAAGGTTTCTGGTACACTCTGGATTTACCATAGTTCCATATCCTCCATATTGGTCCTTAAACATCATTATTCAAAATAATCAAGTTTAATTGTTATTGATGATCTAATGTATGGAAAATTAAATGACAACATCAACCTTTGGTTCAGATCTATATTTTATCCAAAGAGGAAAATACTTTAACTATTTTCTTGTATATATAGGGTGGTATTATAGTACATATATTTTTGTACATAGGAGCAGTATTATAGTAGTTATATTCTTGTATATAAGAGCAGTATTATAGTAGTTATATTCTTGTATATAGGGACAGTATTATAGTAGTTATATTCTTGTACATAGGGGGCAGTATTATAGTAGTTATATTCTTGTATATAGGAGCAGTATTATAGTAGTTATATTCTTGTATATAGGAGCAGTATTATAGTAGTTATGGCTCAGGGAAGAAACAGAGTGCTGCACATCACACCCATGACTGATACTAGTGCCGCTTGGCTAAATTAAAAACACATCAGAATTTTGTGTATGAATTGATCAAGCCATACTGCCCCATGTACCTCGTGCCGGTATCTGATACACATGGGTCCCTACACTAAGTCCACACCGTGCCAGTCAGTGGCCACCAACCCCGCAGGCGTGCACAGCCAGGGAACGGGGGCCATGGGACGGCCCTGCGACCCCCATGCCACAGGACCAGACCCAAAAACACCACACCAGAGCCCGGCCAGCACCGCCGGCGGAGAAGGTCGCCCCCAAGCAGCACTAGTCTGGATAAGGTATTGCGCTCACCATAGCTGCAGCAAACAGAATGGGAAAAAAACAGGAGGGATTAAAACCATGTGCACTCAGGTGTCTCCTGCTAATTGCGGTCATGTGGGTCTCACCAGGAGGAGTGCAATACACGGAGAAAAGAGAGAAACAAAATGTGGCTCAGGGAAGAAACAGAGTGCTGCACATCACACCCATGGCTGATACTAGTGCCGCTTGGCTAAATTAAAAACACACAGACTTGTGCTGCTTGGGGGCGACCTGCTCCGCCGGCGGTGCTGGCCGGGTTCTGGTGTGGTGTTTTTGGGTCTGGTCCTGTGGCATGGGGGTCGCAGGGCCGTCCCATGGCCCCCGTTCCCTGGCTGTGCACGCCTGCGGGGTTGGTGGCCACTGACTGGCACGGTGTGGACTTAGTGTAGGGACCCATGTGTATCAGATACCGGCACGAGGTACATGGGGCAGTATGGCTTGATCAATTCATACACAAAATTCTGATGTGTTTTTTATTTAGCCAAGCGGCACTAGTATCAGCCATAGGTGTGATGTGCAGCACTCTGTTTCTTCCCTGAGCCACATTTTGTTTCTCTCTTTTCTCCGTGTTTTGCACTCCTCCTGGTGAGACCCACATGGCCGCAATTAGCAGGAGACACCTGAGTGCACATGGTTTTAATCCCTCCTGTTTTTTTCCCATTCTGTTTGCTGCAGCTATGGTGAGCGCAATACCTTATCTAGACTTGTGCTGCTTGGGGGCGACCTTCTCCGCCGGCGGTGCTGGCCGGGTTCTGGTGTGGTGTTTTTGGGTCTGGTCCTGTGGCATGGGGGTCGCAGGGCCGTCCCATGGCCCCCGTTCCCTGGCTGTGCACGCCTGCGGGGTTGGTGGCCACTGACTGGCACGGTGTGGACTTAGTGTAGGGACCCATGTGTATCAGATACCGGCACGAGGTACATGGGGCAGTATGGCTTGATCAATTCATACACAAAATTCTGATGTGTTTTTTATTTAGCCAAGCGGCACTAGTATCAGCCATAGGTGTGATGTGCAGCACTCTGTTTCTTCCCTGAGCCACATTTTGTTTCTCTCTTTTCTCCGTGTTTTGCACTCCTCCTGGTGAGACCCACATGACCGCAATTAGCAGGAGACACCTGAGTGCACATGGTTTTAATCCCTCCTGTTTTTTTCCCATTCTGTTTGCTGCAGCTATGGTGAGCGCAATACCTTATCCAGACTTGTGCTGCTTGGGGGCGACCTTCTCCGCCGGCGGTGCTGGCCGGGTTCTGGTGTGGTGTTTTTGGGTCTGGTCCTGTGGCATGGGGGTCGCAGGGCCGTCCCATGGCCCCCGTTCCCTGGCTGTGCACGCCTGCGGGGTTGGTGGCCACTGACTGGCACGGTGTGGACTTAGTGTAGGGACCCATGTGTATCAGATACCGGCACGAGGTACATGGGGCAGTATGGCTTGATCAATTCATACACTAAATTCTGATGTGTTTTTTATTTAGCCAAGCGGCACTAGTATCAGCCATAGGTGTGATGTGCAGCACTCTGTTTCTTCCCTGAGCCACATTATAGTAGTTATATTCTTGTATATAGTGGGTAGCATTATAGTAGTTATATTCTTGTATATAGGAGCAGCATTATAGTAGTTATATTCTTGTATATAGGAGCAGTATTATAATAGTTATATTCTTGTATATAGAAGCAGGGGCGTAGCTAATGTCTCCTGGGCCCTGGTGCGAGAGGCCAACTTGGGCCCCCCCCCCCCCTCCTTTCACGACCAAGTGATGCTATTGTTGTGTGTGTGTGTGTGTGTATATATATATATATATATATACACACACAGTGGTGCCTTGGATTATGAGCATAATTCGTTCCAGGACCGTGCTTGTAATCCAAATCCACTCTTAAACCAAAGCAAATTTTCCTATAAGAAATCATGTAAATGCAGACAATTGGTTCCGCACCCCAAATATATTTATTATTCTGTACTGTACAGTAATGGAGAGGATGGGAAACACAAGGGCTGACAGAGACTGCAGGGAGCAGGAAGGAATGAGCAGGACAGATGTGGGCACATACATGCAGCACTCTCTGTCCGGGGAGAGAGGGGTTACAGCTATGGAGAGATTACCCCCCCCCCACAGTCCTGTCCCCTGATGTAAGCCCCAGCCTGAAGGGGATCTGCTATGATTTGGAAGGTGTTTAGAGTACAGTGCTGTAGACCCCGCTATGCAGGCCATGCCCCTTCTCCACTCGCGCTCCCACCCAATACAGGAAGTTCTTAAACCAAAGCAATGCTCTTAAACCAAGTCACAATTTTGAAAAACTGTGAGCTCTTAAACCAAAACGCTCTTAAACGAAGTTACTCTTAAACCAAGGTACCACTGTATGTATATATATATATATATATACACACACACACACACACACCAAGACAGATATTACCTATTACCGCCATACTGTTACCGACCAAATCCTGTATACTGAGACCAATATTACCAGTAATACCAGTATATAGGGAGGAAACATTACCGCCACACCACAACCACTACCATCACCACCATATTGTTACTGACCAAATCCAGTACACTAAATCACCTCATCCAGTCATATAGAGGTGGCCCCAGCTCTACACAGGCTCTATACACCATATACATTACAGTGCAGTTATATCAGGTGACTCACAGGAGACGTCTTCTCTGATCGGAGTTCTTTCCTTTTCATCATCTTCTCCATCTGTCCTGGGCCGTTATGAGAACTTCTCCGAGCCACGAATCCACAGAATCTGCCAGACAGACATATTAGGCTCCACACTCTGACACCATCTCCATCTCTCTACACACTGCACATCTGTACTGTCCCCTTTACACCCTCATTTAGTGGGTAGCCCTGACTCTATGTGACCTCCTAATAATATATGCCCCCCTCTGTGTATTCCCTCTCCCCCTATGTTGCCCCCCCAAATAGATGGCCCCCTCCCTTATAGATGGCCCCCTCTACCCCCTCCCTTATAGATGGCCCCCTCTACCCCCTCCCTTATAGATGGCCCCCTATACCCCCTCCCTTATAGATGGCCCCCTCTCTCCTCACCCTCCCTTATGGATGGTCCCCTCTCCCCCCACCCTCCCTTATAGATGGCCCCCTCTCCCCCCACCCTCCCTTATAGATGGTCCCCTTCCCCCCCCCCCTTATAGATGGTCCCCTCCCCCCCCCCTCCCTTATAGATGGTCCCCTCCCCCCCCCCTCCCTTATAGATGGTCCCCTCCTCCCCCCTCCCTTATAGATGGTCCCCTTCCCCCCCTCCCTTACAGATGGTCCCCTTTCCCCCCCTTTATAGATGGTCCCCTTCCTCCCTCCCTTATAGATGGTCCCCTTCCCCCCCCACCCTCATAGATGGCCCCCCTCTTTCCCCCCACCCTCATAGATGGCCCCTCTTTCCCCCCCACCCTCATAGATGGCCCCTCTTTCCCCCCACCCTCATAGATTGCTCCTCTTTCCCCCCACCCTCATAGATGGCCCCCTCCTTCCCCCCACCCTCATAGATGGCCCCCTCCTTCCCTCCACCCTCATAGATGGCCCCCCTCTTTCCCCCCACCCTCATAAATGGCCCCCTCTTCCCCCCACCCTCATAGATGGCCCCTCTCTTTCCCCCCACCCTCATAAATGGCCCCCTCTTCCCCCCCACCCTCATAGATGGCCCCCTCTTTCCCCCCACCCTCATAGATGGCCCCCTCCTTTCCCCCCACCCTCATAGATGGCCCCCTCCTTTCCCCCCACCCTCATAGATGGCCCCCTCCTTTCCCCCCACCCTCATAGATGGCCCCCTCTTTCCCCCCACCCTCATAGATGGCCCCCTCCTTTCCCCCCACCCTCATAGATGGCCCCCTCTTTCCCCCCACCCTCATAGATGGCCCCCTCCTTTCCCCCCACCCTCATAGATGGCCCCCTCTTTCCCCCCACCCTCATAGATGCCCCCCTCCTTTCCCCCCACCCGTACAGGCTGATAAAAAAAACAAAACTTAACTCACCTGACATCGCGCTCCCACGTTGATTCTCACTCCTCCTGGTCTGTCCCCGGCTGCTGCGCGGCTGCCGGGGTTGTCGCGTCTTATCCCCGGCAGCGCGCGCATCCCAGAACTCCCTGCGCGCCGGAAACCGGAAGTCAGGGCCCAAGGCGCGCAGGGAGTTCTGGGATGCGCGCGCTGCCGGGGGTAAGACGCGACACCCCCGGCAGCCGCGCAGCAGCCGGGGAAAGACGGAGCCAGACTCTTGTGACCGCAAGCAAAACAATGCTTGCGGTCACAAGAGTGATTGATCGGGGGGCCCCGCGGGCCCCCCTTGTGGCGGGCCCGGTCGCGGCGGCGACCCCCGCGACCACGGTGGCTACGCCACTGTATAGAAGCAGTATTATAGTAGTTATATTCTTGTATATAGGAGCAGTATTATAGTAGTTATATTCTTGTATATAGGAGCAGTATTATAATAGTTATATTCTTGTATATAGAAGCAGTATTATAGTAGTTATATTCTTGTATAAAGGAGCAGTATTATAGTAGTTATATTCTTGTACATAGGGGGCAGTATTATAGTAGTTCTTGTAGTAGTTCTTAGTAGTTATATGCTTGTAGATGTGTCGAATGAACTGTTGGCCGCTGGCTATGATCCTTTCCTGGGTTGTGCCGGCTAATGGTGCAGACTTTGGTATATACAGAGGGATGTGAAATGCTTGAGGGTTTTTTTCCGTTTCAGAGACTGCGCACATTCACTGTGGTCATTTTTGGTTTCTGTTCTCATTCACACACCAGCAGCAGGTAAATATAGCAGCGCAGTAATAGGAGAGAGGGCCTATAAAGAGCATCAATAAAAGAACTCACTAAATGTCAAAGTTTGACATTTTCAAACAGACGTTTGCCATGTAAAGTCGGGGGATTTGCCTTTCAGGGTTCTAGAAAAGCTGGGTGACAGCTAAAGGATTCAGTATTCTATAAATGAGATACTCAACCTACATCCCCCATCCCAGCCCCCATCATCCTCCTCCTTATTGGATCCACAGTTCAGGGTGTTCATCATTTGGTCCTGAGACCCAAGTTCATTCAATAGGAAGATGAAAGGGACAGGAAGGACAGAAATAGTAGGGATCGCCGGCCATGGTCAAACACAAGGAATGTCAGGAATTGTCATGTAATCCTTGCTGGGAGCCCTGCCGCTCCATGTGTACAGTGTATAGAGATCTCACAGACAGGAGTATGGTGCTACAAAATATATGATAGTAGCTCCTTAAAGGGACAGTCCTGATGAAACTAAGAAGTCCAATAATTTCATGTGTGACAACAGTTAGCCCAAGTATGTCAGCGTCGCAGGAGTCCAGGAAGCTGAGATATGAGGAGCTATTTGTAGGACCTTCCCAAAGTAGAGCTTCCTAGGTGATACTTTGCTGCGGTTGCCATTAATAAAAATGCTCAAGGAGCTGTACTGTAGGTCATAGGAGCGTGAAAACCTCAACAAACAGCTCCTTATAGCTCAGCTTCATGGATCCTTATGTATGTAATAATACAATTAAAAGGGGACTCCAGCGGGGAAAAAAAAATCTTTCAAATCAGGTATCAAAAAGAAAGTTCCACAGATTTGTTAATTACTATTTAAAAATCTGAGGTATTCCAGTACTTATCAGCTGCTGTATGCCCTGCAGGAAGTGGTGGGTTTTTTCAAGTCTGACACAGTGCTCTCTGCTGCCACCTCTGTCCATGTCAGGAACTATTCAGAGCAGGAGAGGTTTCCTATGAGGATTTGCTTCTGGACAGCTCCGGACGGAGGTGGCAGCAGAGAGCACTGTGTCAGACTGGAAAGAATACACCACTTCCTGCAGGACATACACCAGCTAATCAGTATTGTGTTCACTAATCCTTCTGTATGGTGGTGGCTAATGCTGCGTTTACACGAAGCGATAATTCGCCTAATCCATCGTTTAACGATTTTGAAGCAACGATTTGGTTTTTATAACAATCAGCGTTTAGACGAATAAATCGTTAAAAAATCATTTGAAAATTTGTAAGAAAAATCAGTATTGCAATCGTTTTTAAGATCGCTTAAGCCCATCTTTTACATAGGGTGAATTGGTGAAAGACTGTTTACACAAAGCGATCTGCGAATTTTCAGTGAACGACGATTTAAGAACATGTTAAAAGATCAAAATGAACGATTTCTCGCTCGTCGTTTGATCGTTTGCTGTGTTTACACGGAACGATTATCGCTCAAATACGAAAATTCGAGCGATAATTGTTCTGTGTAAACGCAGCATAAAGGTAGCCAATATTCTATCCTGTAACTGTAAGAGTCCTATTACATGGAGTGATTTTTAACGATTAACGACTAACGATCGCAAACAAGATTGTTTATCGTTCACCTGAAATCATTCACCATATTACACAGAACGATGGTCGTCAGATACGATCATTACTACTATCGTTATTGCGATCGTTACTATGATCGTTTATTCCTTCTGATCCCAGCAAAACAATGAACAATGTGCAATTACACTGAACGATTAGTGAAAAAATGTGGAACTTTGGACCTTTTTTTTATCGTTGATCGTTCGCAAATTGTTCTCATGCAATAAGACGTCATTCGGTTGTTCGCAGTAGCCGCGACGCAGTGGCGACGACAGGGCGAACGCAATAACGATCATAAGTAATGATCATCGTTCCATGTAATTGGGTGAACGATTTCAGGTCGTTCGCCATAGCGGTTGTTTGAGTTCATTTATCGTTGATCGTCAAAAAATCGCTTTGTGTAATAGTACCCTGAGTGTTCTATTGCACGGAGCAATTTTAAACGAGTAACGACTAACGATAAATGGTCGCAAACAAGATTGTTTATCGTTAACCTGAAATCGTTCACCATATTCCACAGAACGATGGTCGTTAGATTGCGATCGTTACTATGATCGTTTATTCCTTCTGATCCCAGCAAAACAATGAACAATGTGCAATTACACTGAACGATTGGTGAAAAAAATGCGGAACTTTAGCGAACGAATGTGGAATTACAGAGAACGATTAGCGAACGATTAATGGTAATTTTAGGTTCAGATCTAAAGGCCCTATTCCACGGGCCGACAGTGAGCAGCAAACGAGCGCTCGTTTGCTCCTCGTTTCCCACTCGCTGCCCCCGCTATTCCATGCGGCAGCAGGGAGCGGGTAAGTCCGGGGAGGCCCGGGGGGAGCTGCGGGGGGCTGCCCGGGTGATCGCTGATCGTCCGGGCAGCCCATAGGATATAGCAGCGGTCTGTTGCCGCCACTCCTATTCCGAGGAGCGACGGCAGCAGACCGTTGCTATATAAGTCGTTTGTCTTTCAACATGTTGAAAGACAAACTACTTCAATGATTAGCCGACATGAACGATGTCAGCTGATCGTTGCCTCCTGTTCCACGGGACGATTATCGGCCGCAACGGCCGATATTGGCCAAATATGGCCGATAATCTTTCTGTGGTATAGGGCCCTAAATCAACTATCAACGACATACGAAGGATTTTTCGATCGTTGCCTGCAATTACACAGAACGATTATCGTTTAAATTCGAACGCTATAACGATTTTTTGCACGATAATCGCCCCGTGTAGGGCTCTTAGACTAGATCAGATTTCCTCTGGATGCAAATGATTGTTTTATTACTATAAAGACTCAGTCATTGATCTGTTTGCTGTAGTTTGGAGCTGCCCAGTTATCGATGCATTTATGGCCGCCTTAAGGGCAATCTCTCATCTTTCTGTAAGGAGACTGGCCTGTTGCTGATCTGCACATTATCTCTCCTGGCATCTGCAGTCATTGTCCTTTTGCCCTCAGATCAGTGACATCTCTGATCCTGTCTGCAGGCAGGAAGGGGTTAACCCTGGTAGTGAGGGCTGCCAGTAGGATGACAGGAGTTCCTTTATCTGTGGGGTGTCACAGCCGCAGGAACCCTGCCCCAACCATTGATATTTTAGCAGATTTCCTTTTCTTCCCTTGTAGGATTCAGCTAATTGTTTTAGTGTTATTGATGGTGCAGGCGATAAGGTGCAGGGACCTCTGGGTGGAATTCCAGAGAGGTTTCTGACAAGTGGCGACAAGTCATCGGTGACTGGATGGATGTCTGAAAACCTAATGAAAAGCAAATATGTGAATATAGTATAAAAGATAAAATGTGTCAGCGTCATCGGGATGTGAGGGTGCGTTCACACACGCAGATTTATCTGATTATCAAAGCCAAAGCCAGGAATGGATCTGAAAAGAGGAGAAATCTCAGTCTTTCCTTTATGACTTGCTCTCTGTTTATAGTCTGTTCCTGGCTTTGGCTTCAATGATCTGTCAGATAATCTGTGCGTGTAAACGCAGCCTAAAGGGCGTATGATAACTAGAGGTGCTCAGTATTGGGCAAGGAATATGTCAACCTGAAAGTGGGCACTGTTACTTTAAAAAGTTCTGAGTGTTCTAACCTTTACAGATGAGTAGGGAGAGAAGAGCATGGCTGAGTTCTTCTCTCCCCACTCTCTGTGCACACGTCCCATGGACTTACATTGGTAGTCTGTCTCAGTCACGTGGGACAGAGCTTGTACAGAACGCGCTTAGCGCACACTTCTCCTGGCTTGTTCTTTTGATTGGTTGGGATCTGAATACTCAGCCGCCGACTGAGCAAAACTTTTGACGTGTCTGCAAAATGTCAAGAGTTTTTTTTTTTAAAGTGACAGTGCCTATTTAAAGGGGCTATCCACTTTTTACAATCCCTACTTGTTATTAGTGTCTTTTGACAATAAACCAATTACAGACCTGCGATCATCATCTGTAGTCAGTGGAAAAGTTTAGTGTAATAGCGCATGTTGGAAGGCAACCATTAGCTGACATGCATGATGTCGGGTGATTGTGGTCTTTCAAAATGTTGAAAAATTCAGATTTGTGCAGTGATGGTTGGCGGCTTGTCTCTCAGTGTAAAGGAAGCATAAAGGATGGACCACCACTCACTTCAATGGGCAGCACGAACCATCTAAGGATCCTATCAGACAAAAAGATTTTTAAACGATTGCAAATAAGATTGTTTATCATTGACCTGAAATTTTTCACCATCATTATTACACAGAACGATAGTCGTAATGACATACTAGACAGAACGATAGTCGTAACACCATATTACACAGATCGATAGTCGTAACACCATATTACACAGAGCGATAGTCCTAACACCATATTACACAGAGCGATAGTCCTAACACCATATTACAAACAGCGATAGTCCTAACACCATATTACACAGAACGATTGTCGTAACACCATATTACACAGAGCGATAGTCCTAACACCATATTACACAGAGCGATAGTCGTAATGACATACTAGACAGAACGATAGTCCTAACACCATATTACACAGAACGATTGTCGTAACACCATATTACACAGAGCGATAGTCGTAACACCATATTACTCAGAATAATAGTCCTAACACCATATTACACAGAGCGATAACACCATATGGTAACACCATATTACACCAAATGATAGTTGTAACACCATATTACACAGAACGATAGTCGTGACACCATATTACACAGAACGATTGTCCTAACACCATATTACACCAAATGATAGTCGTAACACCATATTACACAGAACGATAGTCGCAACACCATATTACACAGAGCGATAGTCGCAACACCATATTACACAGAACGATTGTCCTAACACCATATTACACCAAATGATAGTCGTAACACCATATTACACAGAACGATAGTCGTAACACTATATTACACAGAACGATAGTCGTAACACCATATTACACAGAACGATTGTCCTAACACCATATTACACCAAATGATAGTCGTAACACCGTATTACACAGAGGGATAGTCGTAACACCATATTACACAGAACGATTGTCCTAACACCATATTACACAAAGCGATAGTCCTAACACCATATTACACAGAGCGATAGTCGTAATGACATACTAGACAGAACGATAGTCCTAACACCATATTACACAGAACGATTGTCGTAACACCATATTACACAGAGCGATAGTCCTAACACCATAATACACAGAACGATTGTCGTAACACCATATTACACCGAGCGAAAGTCGTAACACTATATTACACAGAAGGATAGTTCTTACACCATATTACACAGAGCGATTGTCGTAACACCATATTACACAGAATGATAGTCGTAATGACATACTAGACAGAACGATAGTCGTAACACCATATTACACAGAACGATAGTTGTAACACCATATTACACAGAACGATAGTCGTAACACCATATTACACAGAGTGATAGTCCTAACACCATATTACACAGAACGATTGTCGTAACACCATATTACACAGAACGATAGTCGTAACACCATATTACACACAGCGATTGTTGTAACACCATATTACACAGGACGATAATCGTAACACCATATTACACAGAATGATAGTCGTAACAACATATTACACAGAACGATAGTCGTAACACTATATTACACAGAGTGATAGTCGTAACACCATATTACACAGAACGATAGTCGTAACACCATATTACACAGAGTGATAGTCCTAACACCATATTACACAGAACGATTGTCGTAACACCATATTACACAGAACGATAGTCGTAACACCATATTACACACAGCGATTGTTGTAACACCATATTACACAGGACGATAATCGTAACACCATATTACACAGAATGATAGTCGTAACAACATATTACACAGAACGATAGTCGTAACACTATATTACACAGAGTGATAGTCGTAACACCATATTACACAGAACGATAGTCGTAACACCATATTACACAGAACGATTGTCATAACACCATATTACACAGAATGATAGTCGTAACAACATATTACACAAAAAGATAGTCGTAACACCATATTACACAGAGTGATAGTCGTAACACCATATTATACAGAACGATAGTCGTAACACTATATTACACAGAACGATTGTCGTAACACCATATTACACAGAGCGATAGTCGTAACACCATTTTACACAGAACAATAGTCGTAACACCATATTACACAGAGCGATAGTCGTAACACCAAACGATTGTCGTAACACAATATTACACAGAATGGGAGAGGTAAGCAGTGCTTGTTTATCATGTTTCCCCTGTCGTCAGCCCCTGCCTGCTTGCAAATTATTATTTGTGCTGGACTTTAATAGTTTGTTTGTGTGATGCAGGACAGGACAGGTCCTCCAGAGTGAGAGACACTCTTTGTACATGCTTTCCATTCTGGCAAAAAGGTGAGTATCCTGAATTAAGGACCACCCTGACCCACCCTTCATCAATTCAACATTTTTTTTTACTAGGGTATAAGTGGGTTTCCTAAAGTGGAAAACTTCTTGAAATGGGTATGTGACAAATGTACCCCTATTAAAAGCATAGGGGATAACTAGCTGATCACTGGTGGTCCGACTGCTGGGGTCATGTCCCTAGTCTGCCATTAGAGCAATCACTATCACATGCCAGGTATAGTAATGCTCTCTTTATATGGCACTGATAGACTGTTGTGTCCCCTAGGGGCAAAGTAAGGTGGCTCGATGGTTGGCACTTGAAGCTTTAGGCTAGGTTGACACAACGCCTTTTTTTTTTTGGCCATTTGACGGACGTCTTTTTGGACGTCTGTCATTTTTAGACCAAATAACGTTTGTTATTTTACATTGACATTTGTAATTTTTTTTAAAAAGAACTGACGTTATTTGACCTTAAAATGAGGGGTGTTCAAAAAAGCGGCCAAAAAAAGACATTGTGTGAACCTAGCCTTAGGGTCCAGGGCTTGATCTGACATTTGTATAGGGTTCATCCCAAACATTCAGATTGTGATCCCCAATGGGGACAGGGACTGACGCTAGTGGTGACATCTCCGAACTGTGGACTATGTTGCTTCTATATACATGAACAATATAATAATAGGCGGAGTTCACACGCTCACGCATCACAGAATGGATGCCGCCTGTGATGTTCACCCTGTACCGGCCAGATAAACATCTCTTCATTTGAATTGGAATACGGGCACATTCGGGTGTGCCCGCGCTCCAGTTAACCATAGGAGACAATGTAAAGTACAGCTGGAGCCACAGTTTACATTGTCTGCACACTCAATTTTGTTCATCGAATAGCAACCACACAAAATTGACATGTCAATTTTCAGTGCAGCTGCATGGAATCCCAGGCAGATGTATACAGAGTGTATACACTCTGGCCAGGATTCCATAGAACATAATGTTATTTGACACTTTCAATAAATAGCGTCCGGTGTGTGAACAGGGCCATAAAGTGTAAGAAGCAGCACTGCACAGCCCTATAGGGCAGGACAAGGACAACAACTCCCAGGAAAATCTTCAACTATTGTAACAACCAGCTAAATTACCATTGGCCACTATAGGGAATCCTTGTACTTACAGGTTTGTATTACTAGATGACATGTCTGTAGCTCAGCCCTATGTTACATCTATGGAGCAGCAGGCATTGCATCACATCAGACACATCTGGCACCGCTTATCTCTACCGGAGATTGAATTGTATGCAGATCCTATAAGAATCAATGGGATTGTGGCTTCCGTGCAGATAGTTACAGCCTTTTCCAGCGGTTACTGGAACCTGACTAGTCCCAGTTCCTCAGGTAACACAACTCATGAGATGACTCAAACCAGACCACTATAAAAGTCTGACCTGTGAGACTGGAGGAACTCAGGCTTTTATAAGAGGTTCCCTATATGCAGCGGCTGACCGTAGACAGAGACAGCTGCGGACCTGACACCCCTCCATTAGCATGCACGCTCAATGCTGCATTTATGCGAAGCGATAATTCGCCCAATCGATTGTTTAAGGATTTTGAAGCCACCATTTGGTTTTTATAACAATCAGCGTTTAGACGAATAAATCGTTAGAAAAATCGTTAGAAAATTCGTAAGAAAAATCGTTATTGTGATCGTTTTTAAGATCGCTTAAGCCCATCTTTCCCATAGGGTGAATCTTTAAAAGACTGTTTACATGAAGCGATCTGCGAATTTTTAGCGAACGACGATTTGAGAACATGTTGAAAGATCAAAATGAACGATTTCTCGCTCGTCGCTTGATCGTTTGCTGTGTTTACACGGTACGATTATCACTCAAATGCGATCGTTATTGCAAAAATTCGAACAATAATCGTTCCCTGTAAACGCAGCATTACTCAGCAGAATGTGCATGTTATTTCATCAGAATAATCTCCGGGGATTAACACAACACAGATGTATAAACTGGTTACAGATTGCTGGGATCTGCTTAGTGATGCATTACAAGCCTCGCTCCCGACCTGGTAGTTTGTTACAATGTATCAGGGCAGGAAAAATACAGGGTGATCCAAAAGTAGGTGGACACTGTGTGCAATAGGGTCATGAATTCGGGGGAGATTTATCAAACATGGTGTAAAGTGAAACTGGCTCAGTTGCCCCTAGCAACCAATCAGATTCCATCTTTCATTCCTCACAGACTCTTTGGAAAATGAAAGATGGAATCTGATTGGTTGCTAGGGGTTTCACTTTACACCATGTTTGATAAATCTCCCCCGAAGGTCATGACCCTATTACACACACTGTCCACCTACTTTTTGGACCACTCTGTATATCAGTGTAGAGTCCAGGTTGTTAGCTCACAGGATTGTGTAGATTAGGGGTGTCAAACCGCAGCCCTCCAGCTGTGGCAAAAATACAATTCCCATCATGCCTGGACAGCCAAAGCTAAAGCTTTGGCTGTCCAGGCATGATGGGAATTGTAGTTTTGCCACAGCTGGAGGGCTGCAGTTTGACAACCCTGATCTAGATGGATAAAACTAGAGCAAACTGCCATTTGTGTGAAATAATACTTCTGTATCTGTATGGTTCCGTTCACTGACAGCAAGCGGGGATGATAATAAAGGTCATACAAAACTGGGAAAAAAAATAAATAAATAAAATATATATATCGTATTTCAAGTAAGAATGAAGAACATTAGCATCTTGAGACCCTCCACTCCAGGCTGGATCTACATAGATGGGAAGATACAGGCAGATGCCTATCAGGTGTCCTAACTGCTGAGCAGTCACAGGAGTCTAGACAGCTCCACACAGAGAGAGAGCGTCCTATGGCACCTTCTAATGGATGTCTCAGAAGTCATCAGGGATCACACTCAGGTCATTCAGGCTCCTCTCAGCAGGATCCTGCTACCTACCTGTGCCCAGCAGCTCTGCAAGGGATAAAAGGTTGTCTTAGACTTGACTGACATCTCAAGAAGTCAGACAACCAAAGTCACTTATAGGTCACTGAAAAAGAGAAGACATTATGTCAGTCCATTATATTACAGAATAGTGAGCGCAGCTCTGGAGTATCATACAGTATGTAACTCAGGATCAGTACAGTAGGTTGGGTGGTGGGTTATATGGGGGAGGGGGTTTCTTGGAACTTTGGTATAAACAGAAAATCCTGGGCTGGTTCATGGATGTCTGTTATCATGTACTGGGGGGCATGGGATGCGGGACCAGCTCAGGGCCCCAAAAAATATATATACATATATATATAAATGTTTTGGTGTTTGATGTAGTGTAGGGATCTATGTATGTATTCATTTATGTATTTATTTGTGCATTTATTTTTGTGGAATGCAACCGGACTAGGGGTTTAGTGTAGAGTATAGTTATGTTAGTTATTGTTAGTTACGTTATGAGTTTTTATAGTGTTATTATTGTGGTGTTTTGGGGAAAATCTAGTTTGCACGTGTGGGGGAAAATAATGTAATGTTTGTACACAGTGACCCCACCAGCAGAATAGTGAGTGCAGCTCTGGGGTATAATACAGGCTATAACTCAGGATCAGTACAGGATAAGTAATGTATGTACACAGTGACCCCACCAGCAGAATAGTGAGTGCAGCTCTGGAGTTTAATACAGGATGTAACTCAGGATCAGTACAGGATAAGTAATGTAATGTATGTGCACAGTGACCTGACCAGCAGAATAGTGAGTGCAGCTCTGGAGTATAATATAGGACAGGGGTACTCAACAACTTTTAGTGAAGGTCCACTTACCAGGGTCTATTGTCAGGTGAAGGTCCGAGCTGAACATCAGTAGGAAACGTGTTTTGTTACTTTGTCACAAACGTTCAACTATTTATATACAGAATTGCTGCTTATTAGCGGGAAAACTGGCATTTTTTTCTCTCTCACCAGCCCTTTGATATTAGGTACAAAGGGGGTGACTGCCCTGGTAGTATATAGCCCCCCTGTTGCTCCCCCAGTAGTGTATAGCCCCCCCTGTGCGCTCTCCCTCAGTAGTATATAGCCCCCTGTTGCTCCCCCAGTAGTATATAGCCCCCCTGTGCGCTCTCCCCCTGTAGTATATAGCCCCCTGTGAGCTCCCCCCAGTAGTATATAGCCTCCCCGTGCGCTCTCCCCCTGTAGAATATAGCCCCCTGTGAGCTCCCCCCAGTAGTATATAGCCCCCCTGTGCGCTCTCCCCCTGTAGTATATAGCCCCCTGTGCGCTGTCCCCCAGTAGTATATAGCACCCTGTGAGCTCTCCCCAGTAGTATATAGCCCCCCTGTGCTCTCCCCCTGTAGTATATAGCCTCCTGTGAGCTCCCCCCAGTAGTATATAGCCCCCGTGAGCTCCCCCCAAGTAGTATATAGCCCCCCTGTGAGCTCCCCCCTGTAGTATATAGCCCCCTGTGAGCTCCCCCTGTAGTATATACCCCCCCCCCCCGTGCGCTGTCCCCCTGTAGTATATAGCCCCCTGTGCTCTCCCCCCAGTAGTATATAGCCACCTGTGGGGTCCCCCCCAGTAGTATATAGCCCCCCTTGTGCTTTCCCCTCAGTAGTATATAGCCCCCTGTGAGGTCCCCCCTGTAGTATATAGCCCCCTGTGCGCTCCCCCCAGTAGTATATAGCCCCCTCAGTAGTATATAGCCCCCTGTGAGGTCCCCCCTGTAGTATATAGCCCCCTGTGCGCTCCCCCCAGTAGTATATAGCCCCCTCAGTAGTATATAGCCCCCTGTGAGGTCCCCCCTGTAGTATATAGCCCCCTGTGCGCTCCCCCCAGTAGTATATAGCCCCCTCAGTTCCCCGCTGCGGCTGTCGTTCCCCGCTGCGGCTGTCTTCGTCTCTTCCCGTCGGTCCGGCCCCCGGCTGATACGCGCTCTGTAGGGATGTCCCGGGGATTCCCCAGCAGGGCGCGCATCAGTGACCTCAGCGTACGCCGGCGGCCTGCACTTCCGGGAAGGACAGGCCGGCAGCGTACACTGAGGTCTGTGGTGCGCGCTCTGCTGGGGAATCCCCGGGACATCCCTACAGAGCGCGTATCAGCCGGGGGCCGGACCGACACTGCCCCCAGCCCCACAGGCGTACTGACATCTAAGGACAGCACGCCTATGGGGCGGGAGGCAGTGCGGTGGGGAGCGGGACGGACCGGATCCAGGGCGGTTAGGAGGTCTGACCAGGGGTCCGGACAGCTGGCCTCCGCGGTCCGGGTTAGGACCGAGGTCCGCCAGTTGAGGACCCCTGATATAGGATGTAACTCAGGATCAGTACAGGATAAGTAATGTATGTACACAGTGACCCCACCAGCAGAATAGTGAGTGCAGCTCTGGATTTTATTACAGGATGTAACTCAGGATCAGTACAGGATAAGTAATGTAATGTATGTACACAGTGACCCCACCAGCAGAATAGTGAGTGCAGCTCTGGAGTATAATACAGGACATTACTCAGTTTCCATACAGGTAGCATATTTTATTATTACAGTATATATAATATGATCTTATCTTTGTGTTGGGAAGATGCTGTTTACCTTGTGAGTAATATACATAACCCTAGAGATGGGCCACTGGTAATGCCGCCTTATCCTGTTGCGTGACTCATTATTAATACACCTTGTATACTTATTTCTCGATAAACTTTAATATAGATATAATATCTGTCATTTATTGCCTCCGGATGTTTGCAGTGTGGTGTGTGTTCTACTCCCCAGGCAATGTACATGACATCTACAGTATATACAGTCAGAGACAGCCTATTGACACTGTGCACTCACTCACAATGTCAGGGGAGCAGCGCACAGGTAGGTGACTTAGGTAAACACAATGTACAGAGCACTGTAAACCTGTTGTATTGTAATACTATAGTTAATGAGTGTATAACACTAGATTACCTGAAGCTATGGGAGGGCCTTAACCCTTTTGTGACCAGGAGGTGAGTAACCCCAGCCTACCTGTCACTCCACTCCCTGACAACCTACATAGCAACAACCAGCTATGTGTCAATTGTTGTTGTACTACAAGTACCAGCAAGCCCTGGCGATACATTTTAGGATTTAAATTGCCACGTGTTTCTTATGACATCAAACCACACAGCGACCTATTGCTGAACTACAAAACCCAGCATAACCTAAACACCCCATACAGTATATCAACAGAAATACAAACTATCTACAAGTTCCGGTCAACTTTATCAACCCTTGTAGTGACTACGCAGCTATGGAACCAAGCGACGCAAGCAAAGGGTTAATGACCCAGCCTTTTGACGTGCCAGCAAGTTGCTCCACACAGGTTTCTACATGCATGGCATCATGTGAATGAACACAAAGAAGAAAAAACACACACAAGAGATTTACATTTCTGGCTGTCCTACTACAAGATCAGCCCCTGTCCCCTCCCCAGCCAGCTACCTGCTCTCTATAGGTGAAGTCCTGTCACTGCAAAGAGGAGTCTTACAAGTTCATACTATAAATTGATCTAAAAGTTAAGTTTTGTGAAGTCATCCAGTGACCACTAGGGGCGCCCTCCTCATTCTGGTTGCATGGATTTCTGCTCTCTCTCTCTCTCTGCTGGAAACAAATGTGCTCTTAATTATCATATGTATAAGTGAGTTTCAGGAAGGGGGCTGAGCAAGTCAAATCCCATCACTGCCAAGAGCAGGCAGTAACTTTCAGGGGGCTGGAAACAGAGCTCTGGAATAAAAGTGCAAGAGGACAGGAGGGAGAAGCAGCAGAGCCGCAGCCTCTTTATCTGAACGACTCCCTAAGCCCTTGTGCAGGAGGCTGGGAGCCCCCCTGGCATTCACCGAGCCTTGGATTTTACCCCCCAGGACAACTTCCACCAACTTTCCCCAAACTTTTTTCCTAACTTTTCCCCTTTATGTGCAAGCTGGGAATCTAAACAGGGAAGGACTTTGTACCCTGGGATTGTCAACAGAGGGCAAAGTCAGCGAGTGACAGCGAGTGCAAAGCTGGGCAGCCTGGATCTAAAGAAAATTGTCTCCAGTTGCTCCACCAGCATGCAGAACTACAAGTATGACAAGGCAATGGTGCCAGAGAGCAGGAATGGGGGCAGCACCACTCTCAACAACAATAATGGCACTAGCAACTGCAAGAAGATTCTCCTTATCTTCCTGGATCTATTCTGCCTGATAGTCGGTGAGTCGAGTCTTAAGTTCCCCTTTAAGCTCAGGTCAGGGCTGCCACTAAACACTACAGCTTATAGCAGTGTTGCCCAACCTGTGGCTCAGTGCTAAACTACAACTCTCAGCATGCCCTGACAGCTGGAGAGCCACAGGTTGGGGAACACTGGTCTTATCTCTGCCACTTACTCCTCTGACATTGTGTAACTCATTGCATTATTATTGCACTTATATCCCTTTGTACTTTGCATTACATTGTGGCTGCATTGTATAATAGTTTGCAGTATATTGTGTTTGGATTCTATAATATTTTGCATTCTATTATCTTTACATCCTGTCATATTTTGCATTCTATTATGTTTGCATTATTTTATGTTTGCACTTTATTATATCTTGCACTACAGTGTGTTTGCATTGTATAATATAGTATAATATTTTGCATTATATTGTGTTCGCTTCATGCATTGCATTCATTGTCTTTAGCATAATATATTGCCTTTTTTCGTATATATTTTTTTGCATCTGTACTATATTTTCTTTACATTATATTTGTGTTAGCTTTATGCATTGCATTCATTGCCTATTGCCTTTTTTTGTATTTGGATTGTATATATATTTTTTTGCATTTGTATTATATTATCTTTACGTAATATTTGTGTTAGTTTTATATAATATTTTGCATTTCGTAATATGTTCCATTCAGTTCCTCTTCCCTCTCGCTGATCGGTTCCTTAGTTTATACCGCAGCCTGGTGCCCACCTGGTGCCACTGTTTAACTTCTGGCACACAATTATTTTCACTCCCCTTCCTTTATTCAGGAAATATTTTGGTAAGGAAAAAAAGTTGATGTGTAACATTGTATCCTGCCTGCAGACTTTCACTCAGCTCCTGTCCCTGGTGGCTGCTGGATGTGCAGGGTTGAGTTTCACTTGTGGTGTAGATTGTCGCAGTGAAGAAAAAAACAAAAAGGGAAAGTGTATCATTAATATGTGGAAACCACCTGGAATATCCAGATCTACCAGTTTTATTCCACGGTAATAAATAATATAGTAAAAAATTCACTTGATGTTGTGTAGATTTGTGGGTTTGTGCCATATGCACCCTGCGGACATGTGGATAGCGGAACTACAACACCCAGCTGTATATGGTATTCATTATGGTCAGCCATCTGCTGGGAGTGTGTGTGTGTGTTTAGATTGTAGCTTGTGGTATATAAACTAGACAAATTAGGTTGTACACACTACTGTGTGGTCCTGGAGAATTCCTATAGATTGTATATGGGAGCGGCACTAGTGTAGTGTTCACCAACCTGATGTTGCAAAACTACAACTCCCACCAGAATTGTAGCTTTGCAACCAACAGCTGGGGAGCCAGCACTGGCCAGTATAACCCATAGGGTCCCTGAGAGTGATCAGCTGTATGATAGGAGTAGCATGCATGTTATGGCAGCGCCTGTGTCTCCGGAGGAGTCTTATCAGATTTTACAGAAATCCTTTCAATATCTTCAAAGAAATCCCTTGCGCCTTTGCTGCTTTGCTGCGGATTCCCCACATTGCATTCTGCAATCACTGATCTATGACTTCTCCTCCACTCAGCTGTACAACACTTCTAAAATGATTTTCCAAAACCACAATTAGACCCCCCCCCCCTCCCTTATCCAGCGGACTGTAACTTGATAACTAGGAGCCAGGAGAGGCGCCGGGTCCACAGTCACTCACTGAACCAGATATAGGATGATAATAGCTTTGGAATCAGCTATCCCTTTAAGAGCATCCTCAGCAGTGACAAATGTCCCATTCAGCATGACCACAAGAGCAGCCGCAATGACTTGTTTCCAAAGGTCATGGAAGCCTACGCATATTGCAACCACTTGGCGATACAAGCTAAGCTGCATGTCAACAATGTAGTAAGTAGCCGGTCAATAGGAGATATTTAAAGTTGACTTAAAGGGTCTGTAAAGCTGAGGCGAATCCATAAATCATTCTATAATTGACATCTGGTTTGCATTGAGCATGGTTGGGGGATTGGATAGCGTTAGGCCCTTTAAACGGAGTAAACGTCCCCCTTGATGTACAGTCTGTGTTGGCTCTGGTCCATCCTCTCCAGTTGAGATCTCATTCTCTCTCTGTCATTGCTGGTGCAAGCTGTTTGCATGATGAAGAAGGATTGTGTGAGTGAATATTGCACCGATTGTGCACTGCTAGGATTGGACTGTGTCTTCTTTCCATCCTTAAGTCTCGGCCTTTGACTACCTAGACCTGCTGACAGCTAACACCAGCATCAATGCACTGTCCATCCAGATTAAAGGTGCAGTTGCCAGATAATAGTATCATGAGAGGAGATAAGACTTGGCAGGTTAACTTCACGTTTGCACTGTAAACTTTCCAAATATAGGAGCTAATCCCAGGCCGCTCCGGCTAATCTCTGGCTGTAATCCTCAGATCATTGCCAGATCCTTTTTTTTGTGGTTTCAATTATTCAGCATTTTCTACTCTGGGTAGATGACTTTTATGTGCAATAAGAGTCTCCTGGGAGGCAGCTGAGTGTTGGACACTTTAGTGTCACAGCATTCTCACTTTATGGCCATGAAATACGATGTCCTGATGCGGCTATCGGGTGACGCTGGGCAGATGCCTGCTGAGGTTGACTGGTAACTGAGATCAGGAAGATGATGTTGAATACCTTAGGATCATTGCATGGAGGGGGTTAAGAAATGTACAATGTTGCAAAACTGGAACTGGTCCCGAAGCAAAGAATGGATGCAATGTATCTAACTGGATTACTATAGATGGCTACTTGGAAGCCAATAACCTTAGACAACCCATATGGAGATACATACAGATGTATCTCCTGTATAGAAATGGCTTCCCAGGTAGAGGATCTAGCTTGAGGCTCCATGGTTCTTGGTTATACCCTAATATGAAGTCTATGGTGTCTTAGGCTACGTCTGTAAATCAAAGAGCGGAGACGGGGGGGGGGGGGAACGTTTCATTAGTGACTTTTCTGATCCTCCTTATTGCAAAATTCCTCAGCCTGACCCGGTGTAGGAGTCATCTGTCTTGTCTATACCTTGGCCACTTTCTGCCTTGCACGCGTGGATTTGGGGAACGGCATAGAGGAGTGGAGTAGACATTACCATTCAATAGGTGTCTGCGTTTACAGTAAACCATAGTCAATAGTCAATTTGTCCTTTATGGATAATGGCTGCTACTGTTGTCCCTGATTATGATCACTAATCTTACGTTGACAAAAGCTTCGGTACAGACTCTTCTGCATCTTAAAGAAGCAGCACAGGCCAAAACATTGGGCTCATTTACATCAGTATCAACCATAACAGTGGTGGACGCTGGATGAAGACCTTGTCACCAGGCTAAATCTGCTTTTATAACAATGCAGTCCAATAGGTTTATCTGCCTATGGGTTGAAGACGTCTGAGATAAGAACCAGGGCTACTCAATACCAGCATTCCCTGCAGACCACAGATGACTGGAAAGTGTAGGCAGAGCCGCCCATCTGGTCATTGCGAGGGGCTCTAGAGGTTATGGAGACTGGTACGGCCGTGTACAATCAACTGAGATAAGCACCAACACAACAGGTCTTTATAGTGATTGGTTGACAAGGACTGATATGTCTTGACTTTTCTTGGAGGGTTAAGTGATGATGAGGATAGTAGTGGCTGGATGAGAACCAGGACCAGCACTCAGCACCTGACAGATTATAATGGATGAACATGACTGGTCATCGGGAGGTGAAACGGAGGTTACATAGACTGGTACAGCTCTGCGCAGTCAACGGAGACATCACCTTGGTCTTCCCCCTTTCTACTACTGTCTATAGTGTTCCTTCTGGAGCCAAAGTTTATTTAGCGAATGATTGACAGGTGTGAGGAACTCTTCGGGGAGGATTTACAAGAGGGCTTTCTTAATCCTTCATTTTCCATAGTCTTAGATGGTATCACAGACTCAAAGGTGGTAGGAAAATCCCAAGTATTTCACCAATGCCGGACAACAGATTGGAGTAATTTCACCCACCCAGGTAATAATATTTACAGAAAAGTTTCTTATTCCTACAGTCGAAGAGGTTTCGGGACCATCTGGAATAACTTTTGAGGGAGGGTTAACCCTTTACCAGCCAGGCGGCATTGACTTCTTTATTTTTTTTTACCCCCGTCCAACTTGTCGCGGCCCCAGCCGGGCCATTTAGGGACCCAGCGTCTGCAAATATAATAAACCTGAACATGTCTGTAGCGTGGGGACAGACCAAATGGGAAATCTAAACTTTCCAGGAAACTCCTAGTGAAACAGCAGGTAACGCCTGATCCTCTTTTTGTGGTCAGAATTTTTAAGAGAAATTTAGTTACTTTTGACTATTTTCGTCTTAATTAGTCTTTTTTTTCATGGAAACTGGATCTGCCTGCTGGTTTTTTAAAGGGAAAGGAGGAGGGGTGGGGTGGGGAGGGGGCCTCAAGCTTCACAGACAGAGCTGACGGGGTCTGGAAATGTGCACTGATATATACACATATGTGTCACCAGATTTTTCTCCAGAATTTGTCGGCTGTTTAGTTTTTTGTTTTTTTTTGCAAAAAGGACCAAAACCATATGTAATCTTTAAGAGCGGAGTCCCTTGCCTTTGATCTCCTGCAATATGAGATGCCTGTAAGTGGAATCTGATTTGCAGCCTTGGAGGTGACCTTCAGCCGGTCATATGATTCCTCATATGGACAGTTATGTAGCGTGAGCTGTGGCAGATCTAGAATGTGTGTGCATATAGATGTGCGTGCACCTGCCTCCCCCAAGCCGACATGTAGAGCTTAATAACTAAAATTATGTTTGGCCAAGGAAGGGGCAAGTGATACTAAACTCCTGTATATACAACATCTATATAGAACTTAACTGTTGCATTGCCACCTAGTGGTTATTTAATTAGAAAAACCTTTTGAATAGGCATCTTTTACAGACTTAATGGGGGGAGGGGGGGTCATATCAATTTCCGAAAACCATTTTTAACTCTATAGACTGTATAAATCTAGTGTATAGTTATTTTGAAAAACCTTTCGCATATGCATCATAAAAAGTTACCGTCAGGGTCAGAGCCTCTTATTTATTGTTTCAAGCACTATTTCTCTTACAGGAACCACTATGGACAAAGGATCCTAAATAGGATTGTATTGCTACCTGGTGGATAGTTTTTTTGAAAAACATTTAGCATATGCATTATAAAGATTTACCTTCAGGGTCATAGTCTCTTAGTTACTGATCGCGTCATCTACTATTTCCTTTTTGGGAATCCAGATACCTGCTTTAAGGGGTTTTAGGCCGAGCCGTCGGCTATATATTCGAGAACAGTGTGGAATATACTCTAGCTTTAGGTCTATTAGGAAGGCAGCAAGACTTGGAATAAAACCACTTTGGCAGGTGTTGTAACTCCATCCAGAGTGAAGAAAGGCGACTTTTCAACTATTTGGTAGAGTTTTGAGTCTGGAAACATTGGTTGGAATTCCTGTTGGGAGCTGAACTAGTTGGAACCAAGCTTTCCCAGGACCTGATAGGGTAAGGGAATAGAAAATGACCACTCAAGGTTGTGTATTCACCGGGAATTTCAGTGGAAATACTAATATTGGCATCACCATTCTGAGTTTTCCTGGATCTGTTACATATTAACTTAGATATAACCTGAGAATGGAAGCAGAGGGTAGAAACGCTCTGCAGGCGGGAACCAGGGGCAAAGTCTTGTCTGAACCTGTAGCCGAGAGGTGGGAGGTCAGGGGGTCCCTGTGCAGAATCCAGCTTCTAAGGATTCCCTCACGTAGCACTACATGCACTTCATGCACCACAACCTTAGAGGCTCAGAGACTGTGCACACGTGACCAGGATTTGTTCCTATGTTCGTCTCTGTTTGTGTGTTTTCTTCCAGTATACTTTATGACGTCTTCTCATCTTCTTCTGTAGAGCTGCTGGCGGGAATCCAGATGTAATAAGGATATTGGAACATCTGCAGGGTTTGAGGGAACAGCTGACAGGAAAGCAGTGCAGACTGTTCCTCCACTTCTCATCCTGACAATTGCTCTTATGTTCTTATAAAATTATTTAGAATGTTTCAAGCATAAAGATGTCTATGTCCTCATTTCTTGATTCCATGTGCTTCCCCGATGCTGCTGGGAGTTGCTCTGGACATTATCAGTCTCCTCCTTCCTCTGGCAGCTGACAGTATAGTCTCTTCTTATTTCCCCTAAATGAGGAGTCTTCTTAGCTATACCACCATGTACTGCAGAGGCTCTGCTCCTTCCCTGACAAGCAGGGAGAACGTTATTTCTGTTTGCTACCCTGTCCTTGCTCTGGGGGGGAGTAACTGAGCATGTGTGTCCTCCGATACTCAGCTCATCAGGTGGACAGGGACAGTGACCGAGAATGTGTGTCCTTCAATTCTGAGCTCAGGTGGACAGGGACAGTGACTGAGCATGGGTGTCCTCCATCACTTAGCTCATTAGGTGGACATGGAGGGGGAATGAGTATATGTGTCCACCAGCCCTCAGCTCATTAGGTGGACAGGGACAGTGACTGAGCATGTGTGACCTTCAGCCCTTAGTTCATCATGTGGACAGAGACAGTGACTGAGCATGTGTGACCTTCAGCCCTTAGTTCATCATGTGGACAGAGACAGTGACTGAGCATGTGTAACCTTCAGCCCTTGGTTCATCATGTGGACAGAGACAGTGACTGAGCATGTGTGACGTCAGCCCTCAGCTCATCATGTGGACAGGGATAGTCACTTAGCATGTGTGACCTCCAGCCCTCAGCTCATCATGTGGACAGGGATAGTCACTGAGCATGTGTGACATCCAGCCCTCAGCTCATCATGTGGACAGGGATAGTCACTGAGCATGTGTGACCTCCAGCCCTCAGCTCATCATGTGGACAGGGATAGTCACTGAGCATGTGTGACCTCCAGCCCTCAGCTCATCATGTGGACAGGGATAGTCACTGAGCATGTGTGACCTCCAGCCCTCAGCTCATCATGTGGACAGGGATAGTCACTGAGCATGTGTGACCTCCAGCCCTCAGCTCATCATGTGGACAGGGATAGTCACTGAGCATGTGTGACCTCCAGCCCTCAGCTCATCATGTGGACAGGGATAGTCACTGAGCATGTGTGACCTCCAGCCCTCAGCTCATCATGTGGACAGGGATAGTCACTGAGCATGTGTGACATCCAGCCCTCAGCTCATCATGTGGACAGGGATAGTCACTGAGCATGTGTGACCTCCAGCCCTCAGCTCATCATGTGGACAGGGATAGTCACTGAGCATGTGTGACCTCCAGCCCTCAGCTCATCATGTGGACAGGGATAGTCACTGAGCATGTGTGACCTCCAGCCCTCAGCTCATCATGTGGACAGGGATAGTCACTGAGCATGTGTGACCTCCAGCCCTCAGCTCATCATGTGGACAGGGATAGTCACTGAGCATGTGTGACCTCCAGCCCTCAGCTCATCATGTGGACAGGGATAGTCACTGAGCATGTATGTCCTCCAGGACTTGGCTCAGGTGGATGTGCACATTGCATACACTATGAACACTAGGTGGTGCTATACTTTTTATGTAATTTTAAAGTAAATCTCGAGGCCTTTCACTTTCTATAATGTTGCAGAAATCTCCTCTGTCTCTATGTGTCGACTATTCTGTGCCCATCCACTGTAATGCCGTTGTCATGTGTCACCATCTACCTTCCCTCCCATCAGCCATTTGATTAGGAAATCAAGAAGAGCGGAGAAGGGGCCGAGGACAATGCGCCTTTCAGCTGCCTGATCTAATTTAATATCTTTGAAAAGTGAATTCAGCCTTGTGCTGTGGCTTTCAGCGGCCATAGAAATGTCTCTGTGAATGCCAATTCATGCCGTCCATAACTCCGCCAGAGCCAAATGGCCGTTATTTTTTTTCCCACCAATTCTATTGAAAAGTTTGCACAATAGACATTGTTTTGGGGCCGTCTCCTTGGCAACCGCCATTGATGCCCAATCGGACATCTCAGTCTCAGTAATCTGTCCTGGACTGTTATATAGCACCCCTCATAAATAATCTGGGTGTAAAAAATAATCCAGCAAATTTTAGAAAGCGACGACTTGTGTCCCTCACCGTCCCCACAGCCTTGTGAATATTAATGGCTGCCTTGTATACTTGGTGCCTGCGGAGACTTGTTGTGTTCAGACTTGCAGCGAGTCTCTTACAGAAAGTGAGGATGGCCGCGTCCTTAAATTACACAGAGATGTTTTATGAGCTCTCGCTAATAGGAGCGTGAAAATAGTGAAAGGACTGAGCTTTGTGGAGCAGGTTCAGGCCGCCCCTGGCCCATTGTCAAAGGCCTATTCAGACTGAGCTTTAGCTGAATGGAGCAGTGATTAACATGGGAGACAACGGCCCAGGCCTGTATACAGAGCTCAGAGCACAACTGCTGGAGGAACTCATCTGTGCAGCAAGATGGGAGTTGTCCCATGTCCCATGGTCAGGTCATGTTGGGGGTTGTAGTACTCCATATGTATTGTTATATAAAATTGTATTATGGTCAGAGATAGTAGTCAGGTCATGTTGTGGGTTGTTGTGCTCTATGTACAGAGTATAATAAAGAGGTATTATGGTCATGACCAGTCATCAGGTTATGTTGAGGGTTGTGGTGCTTTATGTATGAAGTATAATAGAATGATATTATGGTCATGTACAGTAGTCAGGTCATGTTGGGGGTTGTAGTGCTTTATGTATGAAGTATAATAGAATGATATTATGGTCATGTACAGTAGTCAGGTCATGTTAGGGGTTGTAGTGCTTTACGTATGAACTATAATAGAAGGATATTATCGCCATGTCCTGTGGTCAGGTCATGTTGGGGGTTGTAGTGATTAAAGCACAGAGCATAATACAATGATATTATGGTCATATCCAGTAGTCAGGTCATGTTGGGGGTTGTAGTGCTCTATGTAGCCTGAGAGATGTCTTCCATTATGACTCCGCTCTTGCCACTCAGCTATCAGGCCTATGAAGGAGCGTAATAAAGTTACTTTATCTGGAAAAACAAGAAAAGCAGAAAAAGCAACAAAACACAAGAGTTTATTAGTTCAGGTTAATCTTTTGGATCTCCAGTAAAGCAGGAGGACCTGGAGGCTGTGGGCCCTGGCGTTACCGGGCAGCATAGTTACAGAACTCTCTTTGAACCCGCTGCACGTTCTTAATCCCTCTTTGTTTTTCTTTTAAGAAATCGCTTTTATTTCCTTCCCATGAAAAGGTTTCCTTGGAACGTTGTGTGTCGGCAGATCTCGCAGCCTACTTTGGAGTACAGACCTGCTGGCAGAACTCGGCTTCTCCTCAAACGTTTCACCAGTTCAGATCTTGGGGGTTCAAGTTCAGGATAAAGAGTGCTGAGCGCTGCGGGGCGCAGACAATGAGGCTTTTCAGGAGGACAGCGGCCGCTCCAGAGGCAGGAGGCTCCCCTTACAGCCGCTCATGGGATGTGCATTGCTTCTCTCTGTTTCTGGTTTGATTTTCTTTAGTGGGAAATTCATTTAGAGGGGAGGGAAAAAAATCTTCAGAAGTTTTTATGTTTGTCTTAGAGGCGGAGGCGGCATCCTGAATGGCCATAAATTAGCTGGGAATCGATCCCTGGTGTTTCATGTGCAGGGAGGTGGCATCTGGGGGCCGCAGGGCCGATCACTTACATCCATCCAAATTGGATTAACTTATTTTTTCTTCCCTCCCTGATTTTTTTTTTCTTTTTTTGGCAGCTCCACATTTAACCTTTGCAACATCTACATTTACTCCAAATTTTTTTTCTGTTTTTGAATTTGATAAATCCTTGCACCATGTGTACGAAGCTAAAGGAATAGATTGATGGTTGCGGCGCGTCATTTATAAAGTCATAGGGGGAGATTTATCAAGCATGGTGTAAAGTGAAACTGGCTCAGTTGCCCCTAGCAACCAATCAGATTCCACCTTTCAGTCTATGAGGAACGAAAGGTGGAATCTGATTGGTTGCTAGGGGCAACTGAGCCAGTTTCACTTTACACCATGTTTGATAAATCTCCCCCATAGTGTTACAAGAGTGGGCGGGCCTTAATAACGGACTCGGCCTCCATTGTTGGAAACAAGATCTAGCCTGGTCTAATGTTGTTTTTTATGAGGGTCGGTCATTGTCTTAGGCCGCCCATACACATAGCTATCAACCAACTACCCTATACACTTGGCATCATCCTTTACTGTCTATGAATAAAATGGAGACTTAGTTGTGTCTTTCTACATGGAACAAGTCAAATCTTTTAACCAATTGTTGGATTTTTTTATTGTCCTCTTTGGGCCTAGTATAAGGTTCTATCAGAAAACTTATTTGTGTGTTTTTTCCTGGACTTGAGGACTATAGAGAGCAAAGAAAAGTGTGTAACTAAATGTACAGCTCTATATAGGTAGTGTAGGGCGACAAACCAGCATCCCTATTGTGGAGATTAACATTAGAAGATGCACTCTCCGTTTTCAGATTTTCCACGGTGCATCCGTTGCTCTCTTATCTCTTTAGATTGCTAGCTATTGGGAACATCGTCCTTTCTGGTCAGTTCCCAGTCCCCACACATCATTACAGTGCATTGTCAGAGATTATATTGGTGCTATAGGAGATAAGCGTCTTCCCATGAGCGCTCATTCCTCCATGCTGTCATATCCTCCAGCTGGAGCTGCACATCATCATCACATCATTGTGGCCTCAGATCCTCCAGGCTCCAGTCATATTGTGTTGGCTTTGCCACTTGGGTTTTTCTTGCAGCTTTTCCAAAGACAATGGAGAGACAATCTGTCAGCAGCGGCTTATCTGCAAACTCCGCTTACAACCCAGATAGCCGCTTACTCTGGAGAGACTCTCAGCGGGAAGATTAGATGGTGCCAACTCAAGATGTTGGGTGCTAGAGAGTAAACATGGGAAGAATAGATCTGCCGTGGAGGGAGGGCACAGGAGCCCATGGGCTGACAGAGAGGAGGCAGCGCTTTCTGATGGGCCCTGGATCTTCTTATCAGAGAAGATGAATGGAGACGTGTGCAAAACTACTAAATGTTGTTTCATTTTCCATTGACAGAGCAAACAGAATAATCTGGAGACATAATAAAGAGGAAATTCTGTCACTCAGCACTCCCTCTAATATGTTATAACCTTCCTCTCATTTCCCTGAATAATGACAGGTCTCACGGACATCTGTACTTGTGGGGGGAAGGGGCTTTAATTACATCCTTCACATTAAGGTGTCAGCAACTCATTCACCAGCCATGTCAGCAGTGACAGCAGCCTAGCTTATCCATCACTACAGAGCAGTGACATCACTGAGAATGCAGCCTATCCATCACTAGAGAGCAGTGACATCACTGAGAATGCAGCCTATCCATCACTAGAGAGCAGTGACATCACTGAGAATACAGCCTATCCATCACTAGAGAGCAGTGACATCACTGAGAATGCAGCCTATCCATCACTAGAGAGCAGTGACATCACTGAGAATGCCGCCTATATATCACTAGAGAGCAGTGACATCACTGAGAATGCAGCCTATCCATCACTAGAGAGAAGTGACATCACTGAGAATACAGCCTATCCATCACTAGAGAGCAGCAGTGACATCACTGAGAATGCAGCCTATCCATCACTAGAGAGCAATGGCATCACTGAGAATACAGCCTATCCATCACTAGAGAGCAGTGACATCACTGAGAATGCAGCCTATCCATCACTAGAGAGCAGTGACATCACTGAGAATACAGCCTATCCATCACTAGAGAGCAATGACATCACTGACAGTACAACCTATCCTTTACTAGAGAGCAATGGCATCACTGAGAATACAGCCTATCCATCACTAGAAAGCAGTGACATCACTGAGAAGGCAGCCTATCCATTCACTAGAGAGCAGTGACATCACTGAGAATACAGCCTATCCATCACTAGAGAGCAGAAGATACATCACTGAGAATACGGCTTATCCATCACTAGAGAGCAGTGACATCACTCAGAATACAGCTTATCACAAGAGAGCAGTGACATCACTAAGAATGCAGCCTATCCATCACTAGAGGGCAGTGACATCACTGAGAATACAGCCTATCCATCACTAGAGAGCAGACATCACTGAGAATACAGCCTATCCATCACTAGAGAGCAGTGACATCACTGAGAATACAACCTATCCATCACTAGAGAGCAGTGACATCACTGAGAATACAGCCTATCCATCACTAGAGAACAGCGACATCACTGAGAATACAGCATATCCATCACTAGAGAGCAGTGACATCACTGGGAATGCAGCCTATCCATCACTAGAGAGCAGTGATATCACTGAGAATACAGCCTATCCATCACTAGAGAGCAGTGACATCACTGAGAATGCATACCTCCCAACTTTTGCAAAGAGCAAAGAGGGACATGTGCGCCGCGGTCCCCATAGCCACGCCCCCATATCGACCCTCCATAGCCACGCCCCCATAGCGACCGTCCAGAGCCACTCCCCCATAGCGACCCTCCATAGCCACTCCCCTACAGGCACCACATGCTGCTGACTGAATAGTGCCCTATACAGTATCCAATCCCCCCCAAAATGCCCGATATAGTATCCAATCCATTATAGTGCCCCACATAGTATCCAATCCCCCCAACAGTGCCCATATAGTAGCCAATGCCCCCATATAGTGCCCCACATAGTAGCCAATCCCCCCATATAGTGCCCCACATGGTAGCCAATCCCTCCATATAGTGCCCCACATAATAGCCTATCCCCCCATATAGTGCCCCACATAGTAGCCAATCCCCCCATATAGTGCCCCACATAGTAGCCAATCCCCCCAGATAGTGCCCCACATAGTAGCCAATCCCCCCATATAGTGCCCCACATAGTAGCCAATCCCCCCATATAGTGCCCCACATAGAATCCAATCCCCCCATATAGTAGCCAATCCCCCATATAGTGCCCACATAGTAGCCAATCCCCCATATAACGCCCCATATAGTAGCCAATCCCCCCATATAGTAGCCAATCCCCATATAGCGCCCCACATAGTAGCCAATTCCCCCATATAGTGCCCACATAGTAGCCAATCCCCCCATATAGTAGCCAATCCCCCCATATAGTGCCCACATAGTAGCCAATCCCCCCATATAGTAGCCAATCCCCCCACATAGTAGCCAATCCCCCATATATGCCCCCCATAGTACCCAATCCCCCCATATAGTGCCCACATAGTAGCCAATCCCCCATATAGTAGCCAATCTCCCCACATAGTAGCCAATCCCCCCATATAGTAGCCAATCCCCCCACATAGTAGCCAATCCCCCATATATGCCCCCCCCCTAGTATCCAATCCCCCCATATAGTGCCCACATAGTAGCCAATCCCCCCATATAGTAGCCAATCCCCCATATAGCGCCCCACATAGTAGCCAATCCCCCCATATAGTAGCCAATCCCCCCATTTGTGTGGCCCGACCAGAAAAACAATAAACCAGTAACTCACCTGTCCGCCGGTCCCAGCAGCTCCTCTCCCGGCAGAGCACACACTCCCGTCATCCTCCGGGGCGGGCAGCGAGGTACAGAGTCACTGACTGTACCGGAAGTGATTCATGATGGAGGCTGCAGGTCACTTCCGGTGCAGTCAGTGTCTGTATACCCCACTGCCCGCCCCGGAGGATGACGGGAGTGCGCGCTCTGCCGGAAGAGGAGCTGCTGGGACCGGCGGACAGGTGAGTTACTGGTTTATTGTTTTTTTGGTGGGGCCACATATAATGCGGGACACTGGGTGCTGTTCCGGGACCGCGGGACAGCACCCCGAAAACGGGACTGTCCCGTAGAATCCGGGACGGTTGAAAGCTATGAGAATGCAGCCTATCCATCACTAGAGAGCAGTGACATCACTGAGAATACAGCCTATCCATCACTAGAGAGCAGTGACATCACTGAGAATACAGCCTATCCATCACTAGAGAGCAGACATCACTGAGAATACAGCCTATCCATCACTAGAGAGCAGTGACATCACTGAGAATACAACCTATCCATCACTAGAGAGCAGTGACATCACTGAGAATACAGCCTATCCATCACTAGAGAACAGCGACATCACTGAGAATACAGCCTATCCATCACTAGAGAGCAGTGACATCACTGAGAATGCAGCCTATCCATCACTAGAGAGCAGTGATATCACTGAGAATACAGCCTATCCATCACTAGAGAGCAGTGACATAACTGAGAATGCAGCCTATCCATCACTAGAGAGCAGTGACATCACTGAGAATACAGCCTATCCATCACTAGAGAACAGCGACATCACTGAGAATACAGCCTATCCATCACTAGAGAGCAGTGACATCACTGAGAATGCAGCCTATCCATCACTAGAGAGCAGTGACATCACTGAGAATACAGCCTATCCATCACTAGAGAACAGCGACATCACTGAGAATACAGCCTATCCATCACTAGAGAGCAGTGACATAACTGAGAATGCAGCCTATCCATCACTAGAGAGCAGTGACATCACTGAGAATACAGCCTATCCATTATTAGAGAGCGGTGACATCACTGAGAATGCAGCCTATCCATCACTAGAGAGCAGTGACATCACTGAGAATACAGCCTATCCATCACTAGAGAGCAGCAGTGATATCACTGAGAATACAGCCTATCCATCACTAGAGAGCAGTGACATCACTGAGAATACAACCTATCCATCACTAGAGAGCAGTGACATCACTGAGAATACAACCTATCCATCACTAGAGAGCAGTGACATCACTGAGAATGCAGCCTATCCATTACTAGAGAGCAGTGACATCACTGAGAATGCAGCCTATACCTTACTAGAGAGCAGTGACATCACTGAGAATGCAGCCTATCCATCACTAGAGAGCAGTGACATCACTGAGAATACAGCCTATCCATCACTAGCGAGCAGTGACATCACTGACAGTACAACCTATCCATCACTAGAGAGCAGTGACATCACTGAGAATACAGCCTATCCATCACAGTGACATCACAGTGTGCTCATGTACTTCTTGTGCTATATATATTACCTGACTCCCCTCCTCCCTCCCTCTATAGGTGAAGCTAATGACATAATGACATGGTCCCAGATTGGACACTACTAGTTTTACTTGTTCTCGTGATTACATGGTTTTCCCTGATTATTGACCCCCCTCCCCCCAGACCCCTCCCTTGTATGATGCTTTGGCCGGAAAAGCCCCATATAATTACTAGCCCATCGGTCCGGCTCTGAGACGACGCCAACCCCTTCTCTTTTTATTAGGTACTGCAGTTTTCTCGTCTTTCACCGTATAGACAATCATGGCCTCCTGTTGGTAAAGTCTTCGCTCCTCGATTAATTGGAGCGTTCAGGGAAGCGTTGACTAATGCGTCCTGGAGTCTGATTATTCCTGGGGCACAGAGTTCCCTGTAAGGGGGCCCTGAATTGTGACCGCCCGCCCGCCTGCCTGTCCGTCTGGCTGGCGTACAGTCATCTGGATAACTGTTACTTTTCATCAACTGGGTTTTGTATATTTTATTTTTTTTTATTGAAAAAACTTTATTCAGTCAGAATAATTCATACATAATGGGGGAGATTTATCAAACATGGTGTAAAGTGAAACTGGCTCAGTTGCCCCTAGCAGCCAATCAGATTCCACCTTTCATTCCTCACAGACTCTTTGGAAAATGAAAGGTGGAATCTGATTGGATGCTAGGGGCAACTGGGCCTATTCTTCTTTACACCAGTTTAATAAATCTCCCCCACAGTGTACTGTAATGGGGCTCACCAGCAGTTGCAAAACTACAACTCCCATCATGATGGGAGTTGTAGTTTTGCAACAGTTGGAGAGGCTGCTTGGTGGCATGTTTGCCAGGCACACCTATAGCTTTTGGGGGAGATTTATCAAACATGGTGTAAAGTAGAATTGGCTCAGTTGCCCCTAGCAACCAATCAGATTCCACCTCACGTTTTCCAAAGAGTCTGTGAGGAATGAAAGGTGGAATCTGATTGGTTGCTAGGGGCAACTGAGCCAGTTTCACTTTACACCATGTTTGATAAATCTCCCCCTTTGTGTTGTCTTTTGCACCTTACACACATTCTTCCTGGAACAGCGCCACTCTTGTCCTCAGTTTGTATGTGGTATTGCAGCTTAGTTCCATTGATGGTGTATTTTGTAAAGTGTCCGCCTCCCTCAACACCCCATTGCTAGCTTTGCCCATAGGAGGACATTCAGCTGATCCCTGAATTTCTATACCAGGACAGTGTAGATATTGTACCGGGGACGCGGTGAATGACAGAATTTTTTCTCTCTTCTCATTTGGCCATAGAGTATAACCATTAGACAGACGGCACAGTTAGGAGGACACAATGCCTCCTTCATAGCTGGCCCTTTGTCTTTCTGGGAGTAGGAGAGCGGTGAATGGAGGTCAGCGGCTCAGCCACCATCCTAATGAAATCCCTCCCGTGGGAATTGAAAGAACTCCCTTGTCACCATGTGATCCTCACAAACCTGCGTGCCACAGCACAAAGGCGGGGGGATTTAGCGTGGCAGAATTCCTATTCAGGCAGGTGATTGAGCAAATGTAAGCAGAATCCGCCCGCACTGAATAACGCCGCTATTCCCCCGCGGTTTGGATGCAACTCACGTCAAGTGCCGCTCCCAGCACCAGAGACGGCCCGGACTGTGGAGATGTCCTGCAATTGGAGTATGAAATGTATTCAGGAAGAAATCCAGATGGTTTATTCTCTCTCTCTATCTATCTATCTATCTATCTATACAACAGAAAGTATAAGCAGCACTGCATAAAGAGGGAGGCTTTCGGGTGCCAGCGGTCCTGGATCTTGACCGTAGATCCTTAGTTAAATAGCAAGTAGAAAGTCCACGGCACTCACAGGGTTAACGGTAATAACAACGGTGATTTATTGCATACAGCACTCCAGAAAAAGACACAATGTCACAGTGTTTTTTTCTGGAGTGCTGTATGCAATAAATCACCGTTGTTATTACCGTTAACCCTGTGAGTGCCGTGGACTTTCTACTTGCTATCTATCTATCTATCTATCTATCTATCTATCTATCTATCTCCTATCTATCTATCTATCTACCTTTCTATCTATCTATCTATCTATCTATCTATCTATCTCCTATCTATCTATCTCCTATCTATCTATCTATCTATCTATCTATCTATCTATCCCCTATCTATCTATCTATCTATCTATCTACCTTTCTATCTTCTATCTATCTATCTATCTATCTATCTATCTATCTATCTATCCATTATCTATCTATCTATCTATCTATCTATCTATCTATCTATTATCTATCTATCTATCTACCTTTCTATCTCCTATCTATCCATTATCTATCTATCTATCTATCTATCTATCTATCTATCTATCTCCTATCTTTCTAGCTATCTATCTATCTATTATCTATCTATCTATCTATCTATCTATCTATCTATCTATCTCTCTGTTATCTATCTATCTATATCTATATCTTTTTATCTCCTATCTATCTATCTATCTATCTATCTATCTATCTATCTATCTATCTATCTCTATCTATTTATCTATCTATCTAGATAATTTTCTTTCCTAGACCTGAACAGTAATCCTATTAGAGCAGGTATAATATCACTGCAGATTCTCTTATATGAGAAGTTTATATGATATCCCCCCCTTCCCCCTGGGGATCAGCCCTGTAGGCCCCTCAGTAATTTGTCGGCCCTTTGTATATTTAGCTATGTAATTGTCTATACAGATTATTTTCAGGTGCTGCAGAAGTGATAGAGAGTGTAATAGTCCATATCCTGTATAAATGGTGTATAAGCCCCCCCCCTTTAATAAAAGTGATTAGTGTATTTTTTGGAGGGGCTCTTAATATTTCCGCCCACCGCGGTCCCGGCCCGGGGGTTTCATACATTTCTATAGCTTTGCGCTGTTTGTGCAGGTGGCAGCTGTCGGCACTGAAGAGAGATTTCCAGATCCACAATAGATACATTGACAGAGCCGGCGGCTGGAGCTCGTCCGGGACGCACAAGATACATAAATTTGCTGCTTTATGGCCGCATCCTGGGATTCCGCAGAATCGGATATTACATTAAGGAGCCATTCACCGAACGTCGGCAGCAGCGGCAGGAACCCAGTGTTTACTACTATTGCCTTTTACGAGATTCAGTAATGTCGTTACTGCAGCGGAAATCGCCCATTAAAGCCACCGCATACAATCCCGCACTGTCCTGACATTGGCTACTGCCACCAAAGTGCCATTAAATAACCTTTTATTTCTCTCAACTGTTTTGCTTTAAGGTGAACCTGTTGTTTTTAGAGGATTTTTTTTAATACATCTGTATGATGTAACCATGGATTAACCCTTCAAGGGGGGACAAGGTGTAGAGTGCTCACTGCAAGACAAGAGCTGGGCTGTTTGCCAGTAGTACACACAGAGACTTGTTTTCCCTTAGTTGTCTGGCCAATCACAGCACAGCACCCACTCCTCTCTGCTATGCCATGACATAGTGCTGGACATAGGCTGGCCCTGTGCTGAGGGAATCAGGATGATGTACACAGTACAGTTGGCATGTTGAGGAAGAACGGGTTACTGCTGCGCTTGGTTTGCAAAGTGCAACATGGGTAGGAAGAAAAGAAAGATCAGCATCATAGCAAGGAAAGGGTTATACTTAGCACTGAATTGCTGCTTCTGCTGAGAAACCTAACAGAACTAACAGGGGTGCAGGGGGCCAAGACTATATGTTCATAACCATAGGAGGGGTTCAGGGGGCCAAGACTATATATTCATAACCATAGGAGGGGTGCAGATGGCCAAGGCTATATATGTATGACTATAAAAGGAGGGGTGCAGGGGGCCAGGACTATATATGTATGACAATAGGATGAGGGGTGCAGGGGGCCAGGACTATATATGTATGACTATAGGAGGAGGGGTGCAGGGGGCCAGGACTATATATGTATGACTATAGTAGGAGGGGTGCAGGGGGCCAGGACTATATATGTATGACTATAGGAGGAGGGGTGCAAGGGGCCAGGACTATATATGTATGACTATAGGAGGAGGGGTGCAGGGGGCCAGGACTATATATGTATGACTATAGGAGGAGGGGTGCAGGGGGCCAGGACTATATATGTATGACTATAGGAGGAGGGGTGCAGGGGGCCAGGACTTTATATGTATGACTATGGGAGGAGGGGTGCAGGGGGCCAGGACTATATATGTATGACTATAGGAGGAGGGGTGCAGGGGGCCAGGACTATATATGTATGACTATAGGAGGAGGGGTGCAGGGGGCCAGGACTATATATGTATGACTATAGGAGGAGGGGTGCAGGGGGCCAGGACTATATATGTATGACTATAGGAGGAGGGGTGCAGGGGGCCAGGACTATATATGTATGACTATAGGAGGAGGGGTGCAGGGAGCCAGGACTTTATGTGTACAACTATAGGAGTGGGAGCATAGTCCTTGACTAAGAAGAAGATAGCAACTTTTTGAGGTTGTATTTTTTTTTGTTTGGGACGTTGTACATTGTAACGATTTGCTAATATCACCAGCTTCTGTATATAGAGATTGCATACATTGTATACTGTTCTACACGACACCAGTCATACACAGGAGGCTGGAGTGTTACTTACAGTTATAGATATCAATGGAAGGTCAGTCCTCATCTGCGGTTTTCCCAGGGAATTCAGAACATACGAGTCGTCACTGGACCCGAGAATAACAATGATCTGCGGCTGTAGAGACATCATGTGGTTTAGAACGGGAGGGGTAAAGTCATCATAGGTGGGAAGCAGCGTATAGATAGATAGATAGATGATATAGATGAAATAGACCCCACAAATTCCTTCCCGGGTGTTATAAGAGCTGGTAGCCGAGCATCTATGGGGGTGTACACCAGACATCATTTCTTTAGAAACGTTACGACTTCAAAGGCCGCAGGCAGAATATAAGACGTTTGCTCTCAGCCACTTTGGCTTGGAGCCAGTTTCAATAATTTGAGCGCCTATTACAACCCAAATGAGGTTTAAAGCCCCCCCCCCAAATCCAGTAGCCCTGAACTGCTTAAAATAGCGCCCAAGTCACAAGCGTGCAATCATAATATTTATAATGTGAGCGCACCTCTGGTATCGCAGCCTCGCGCTCCTGCACAGACCTGGCAGGGTGGGTTTTTTTTCTTCTTTTTTTTTCGTTTTCCTTTCTAGTTATTGGCCCGGTTCCCAAAATTAAACAGCTACCAAATATTAAAGAGAAATTTCCACGCTCCGTCATCAGCCCGGCGAGCCTTGTCATGTGGAGATTAGTGTTTAAGTGACTTTGTGGCTCCATTTGTGGGGCTGCTAATAAATGGCTCCTTGTTGCAGTAGAAATTTAAGGGAGTGCATCGAAAGTGGGTCCGGATATTCAGGGGTGTAGGGATAGGGAAGGGGGGCTAATGTACCAGTTCCTTTCAAGTCCAGGTGTCCGAAGGGGCCCAGTATTATAAAAGGCCCATTATAAGGGGGCTGGGGCTGATTTTGCATTGAATTAATGTACAAGTTTCAATTCCATTTAACAGGATCCAGCTCCGATCAATCTATGCCTCTTTACTCTTTTACAGGGCATCTCCTCGGGGGTGGAGATAACTGCACATAGGACACACCCCCAAGGAAATGTTACATCATAGGATACACAAGTGCAGAGGTCTCCACCCTGTTGCTCTCTAGCTGTTGAAAAATTACAGGTCATGCTGGGAATTGTAGTTTTTAATAGTTAAAGAACCACAAGTTCTTTATGATCTATAACTACTGAGACAATGGCATCTCCTCAGGGGTGGAGATAACTGCACATAGGTCACACCTCCAAGGAAGAGTCCAATTATAGGAGATACAAATGAACTCCAACCAGAGGCTGTGCAGCTTTTGCAAAACTACAACTCCCAGCATGCCCTGACAGCCGAAGGCTGTCAGGGCATGCTGGGAGTTGTAGTTTTGCAAAAGCTGGAGAGCCACAGGTTGGGGATTACTAACTCCCAGGAAAATAGCATGAACTGACACTAATGTGCTGCAGTCAGGGGCCCCACGGTGGTCAGGTTTAGCAGGTTTAGTTGTGCTATGTGTCACATATGTTCTGCCATCACTTATGGATGTGCATGAAAACGACGCTCGGAGACAGAGATGTAAATGTTTAGAGCTGAGCGTTCCCAGAAATTGCTTCATGTGTTGATTCTCTGCCTCCTGCCGTCAGGAAGTCATCTGAGGTTACAGGAGATTCAGCCAGGCAAGAATCCCTTACAAGCTGGACATTTACCGACACTGATACATTGTAGCAAACCATAGATTATTGCTGCTGGATAATACTTATATCCAGCCTAAATAATCCCCAGCCTGACACATTATATCTGCGCTGATACATTGTAACAAACTATCAGGACAGGAGATTCATAATGCAAGAATCAAGATTGGAGATGATCTCTCTATGAGACTCCAGACTAATACTGTAAGGCTATGTTCACACAACGCAAGAGACCGGCCGTTCCATGACCCGGCCGTTCTTGGAAAAGATCATCCCGGCCGATACTGCTGCAGAGTTCTGATGCAGGCTCCCGCATCAGAACTCCCCACTGCACAGTGCACACTATGGAGCGAGCGGCCGGAGCCGCCGCTACATTGTGTGCGCTGACAGGGTTTTCTGCGGCCGCTATTCACTGAAGAGCGTCCACAGAAAACTGACATATCAGTTTTCTACGGTGCCGCCAGGGATCCCGGCCGGAGTGTATACTAGGTGTATACACTCCAGACGGGATTCCCCCAGAAGGCAGCACAACGTGAGTTCTGTGGGATTCCCATGGAACTTACGTTGGTTGAACATAGCCTAAGGCTGGGTTCACACTACGGTTTTTTTGTGTGCATCATTTTGACCTGTTTTTCCATTGACTTCCATAACCATTAAACAAAACAAAAAAAACCCCGATTTGATCCTTTTTTTAATAATGGAAAAACAGATGCACACAAATGCATCCGTTTTTCCCTCCATTTTCCATCTGCTTTTTTGAAAAACGGATGATAAAAACGGACTGCAAAAAGTGTGAACCCAGCCTAACAAACTGCCCCCTGCCATCAAGAAGTCATCTGAGGTTACGGTACATGAGATTAAGTGAAGCAGGGATCAGATCAGAGGTGTCCTATGATTACAGTCAGGACTCCGAACTGATACATTGTAACAAACCACCATGACACAAGAGAGATTTGTGCTGCTTATGTGAACACAGTGCATTGTCTGGTGTCAATACAATTATATCTGGCCTAAACAATTCTCTGTGAGCCACACACCCGGACTATACTCCAACCTTAAATTACCACTATCATCTACACCAATTCCATCTGTTGGGATTTAGAGGCCCCTCCCCTTTCCTGCTAAGCCACACCCACAGTTTAGGGAAGTTCAAAATCCAAAAAGTTGCACCAAACTTTGTAACTATAATGTTGGAAAACTCATATTAAACTTGCGCCAAATTATACTCCACCTCTCCATAACTTTCCTCTTTATAGGATTAAGCTTAACGTCCATAAGACGGTACGATCCCCTTAATCGCCATTTCTGTGACTCCATTGGGCCGTATGGGATGGGAGCCTGGATAGAAGTTGCAGATCGTAACCGTCCCCACGGTCCGCGGCATCTGTAAACACTTAACCTCTTCAGTCCTCATCCCTTCCAGTAACAAAAGGATTAGATGGCTTCCCAGGAATAACAGCACATGTGCGAGGTCCGTCACGTGCCACCGTCTTCCGGGGATTAAGCGGTTAACGTTCCCGTTCCCCCGGAGCGACATGTGTTTTACACATTTGTCATGTGTCAGCCATTTGCTGGAGAAGCTGTGTGTAAACTCGTAGTAACGATACAGAGCCACGTAATACCTGGCCGTGACCACTCTGTCTTCTCTGTGCAATCTGATTGGTTGGATCTGGTCTGCGCTAAAGCTTCTCCTTACGGTCCTGGCTCCTCCTGACTGTACAGGCTCAGTCTTCTCTTGGCATGCAGGATGCCTGGCCCGGCCAAGTTGGCCGACGACTAGAATGTTTAGGTAGTGAAATAGAGATGAGCCGGGTTTATACAAGATGTTTCGCCACTTTCCTCCCAAGTGCTGAAGGCCACTCTGTCCGCAGGAGAAAGACGGTACTGTGCGCAGCCGATAGCCTGTTCATTGTGTGCCGCCTTCTTCAGGAGTAGAATATAACATCCTTATTAAAGTCTCTTATTAACATTGTCCGCAAGTGTCCAGAGACATTGCATTTCTCATTTTCTTCTTTAATTATGTCACATTCAGAGCTGCACTCACCATTCTGCTCACATACATGTACATTCAGTCTGTGGAATTCTGGAAAATGTTGAGTATTGTGCAATGTGTCAGAGGAGTAAGTTATTATAACCATATTATGTTTACAGCATCTTTTTTTCCATAGGAATGCATTGAGTTGCACAACTTCCTCAGTCAAGGAACTTTGACAGTTTCTTGTTTTGTTTTCTACTTAAAGGGAACCTGTCGCCATGAAAATGCTACCTAAGCTGTCGGCGTCATGTTGTAGAGGAGAAGGAGCTGAGTGCATTGATATATATCTTTATGGGGAAAGATTCAGTATAAGTGGTAATTTATTGATTGAAATTTCTGATCTTTCAATGCTAAAGAGTCCAGTCCATTGAGTGACACCGCCCACTGGACTCCTTATTACAAAATGAGCAAGGATTTAACCAACATGTTACAAGTTATACTGAATCTTTTCCCACAAAGATGTATATCAATCTGCTCAGTTCTTCCTGCTCTATAACATGGTTATATATTAGCATTGCATTGTCTTGGTGACAGGTTCCCTTTAAGTCACATCCAGAGCTGCATTCACTATTGTTCTGACTGCAGTGTTCTGACACAGTTCTGCGTGGACTGCCTGGAAGATGAGTTGCCTGCATCTTGATACATCACAGGTCGCGGCCCTCCAGCAGTTGCAAAACTACAATTCCCATCATGCCTGGACAGCCAAAGCTTTAGGCATGATGGGAATTGTAGTTTTACAATAGCCGGGGGGGCCGGGAGCTTGACACCCCTGCTCTACATCTTCTACATGTAACTCACGTCAGAAGAACCAGCAGGGAGCAGTAGAGAGGTAGGAAGCTTTTGCCACCTAAACATTGTGCATGCAGCTTTGGATATGAGTGGAGCATAAACCAAACATAATGTCTATGTTCTAAGTTTTGCAGTTTTAATTTGATGAATTATAACTTGTGACTTTGTTCTAACAGCCTTCGCCCCGACAGTGGTGACCAACTGTACGTCTTACATCTTGCCCTACCAGAGGGGCTTTTTCTGCAGCGATGCCAGCGTCAGATATGAGTTTAAGAAAAGCACAATATCAATCCCTCTGCTTCTGGCACTGGGGGTGCTGGTGGCAATGGTTTCTGTAAGTGATATGTGGCACAGGAGTCGGGCCCCGCGGAGACCTGCCCCCCCTCCCCTAGTAATGCTGGAGTCCTGGTCTTCACCATTACCCGGGGGAGGTCCCGCATCGTTCCGCGCTGCCCGCCCAGTGCATTGATCTCTTTGTATTATTATGTTCATTGACCGTGTTTCCCGTTTCTGTTTTTTTTTTCTCTCTTGCTCTATGGCTAGCCGCCCTCCCTTTCCTGATAATTGAAACTAACAGAATCCAACCGTATCATCGGGGGTTCTACTGTAGCGATGAAAGTATCCGGTACCCCAACAAATCGGGAGAGACCATTAATGACGCTGTGCTCTCTGCTGCTGGCATTCTCATTTCCATCCTTGCTGTAAGTGCTCCGACTGTCAATCACAACAAATCGCTTCTATTTTATTGTCTTTCAATAGAGGCTGATGAGAGTTCTTAACCTTCGGGTCCCTAAAGTAACCAAAGTACCCCCATCTCCAAGAAACCTTTAAGCCTCCCCACAGAGGGTGGAATTCCCTTTTAATTTGGTGTAAGACCCCTGATATGATTACAATTGATACAATAGTCAACATTTACAGATCACATGGCCCATAAGGAGGTTAAGAACTCTCCAGCAAAAAGTTCTGTTCGTTGAATTTCTGAAAAGAAGTCCAAATTGAAAACTCTTTGTTCCTGATACATTGCTCCAAATCTCCTGTAGTGAAAAGAAAAAAAAATCTATCTGCTTGTAGCTACCACTAGGGGGAGCTCAGGAGCTTTCTGTATACAGTAAGAGCATAAGCTCCCTCTAGTGGTTGCTGCATGCAGCCAGAGTTCACTGCAGAAGATTTGGACCTTTGTATCATTAAAATCATATTATGCACAGACTGTATTTATCGAGCAGCCAGTTCTCATCCAGATCTCGCAGTTCAGCTCTGAGTTCAGGGTGATATTTTTCTTCTCTCTTGAAGCAATTACTATTATTGAAGTTTTATGTGGATCTGGTTTTAATTCTTCTGATTTATTCCACGTTATCTTTGCTTTTGCATCGGTGTTGGGGAAAATCCTTTGCTTTTCTTCCATATGTGGATTAATCCTGTTACGTTTGCCCGGGGCCCCATGCTGGAGCTTACTCTGTAGAAAATGGCGCTCCAGGGACGGAGGTCAGGGGTTACTGCACAATCCTCCTCTGTGTCCTGCATCAGTCTTCAGCTTTGTGATTTCACTGTGTTTAGGTCCAGGGTTATAGTGTGTGTATCCAGGAGTGAGGGATTTACAGGGTTAATTCTCAGGTAAAGTATGTTATTATCAACCATATGATTCTATTTTAGAATATAATCTTATAAAAGTGATAAAATATTATACATTATATACAGGAAAAATCTTATCTTATGCACCAATCACAACCAGAGCTGCATTCACAATTCTTCTGTAGTGACATATATGTACCAAACGCTGAGTGAGACTCTTATAGTGCACAGTACACTACTGCAGTGTTTTTTGGGGGGGGATTTTACTCAATTGATGATCAGTGCATGACATAAATCAGTACAGCATGCTCTGTGCAGACACTGAACCAGCAGGGAGTGATGGAAGATCAGAATTCAGGGTAAACTAACAGAATAGTCAAGATCATATAATGCATTGTGCTCTTATGCGACATATTTTGCAGGACTCCTACCAGACAAATCAGCAGAGCATGTTCTGTGCAGACAGTGAACTAGCGGGAGATGGAGGGAGACACCGACTAAAACTAAACCAACAGACCTGTTGAGGTCCTATTATGCACTTTACTTCTTCAGTGCACTCTGGGAGAGTCTTAAAGGGGTTATACAGTGTTAGAAAAACTCTCTTCCAGAGACAACACCACTCTTGTCTTCAGTTCAGGTGTGGTTTGAAATTAAGCTCCATTCACTTCAATGGAACTGAGTAGCAAAACCCCGCCCAAACTGGAGACAAGAGCAGTGTTGTCTATGGAAGAAAGTGGCCATGTTTTTCTAACGCTGGATAATCCCTTTAACAGACAAATCAGCAGAGCAGGTTTTTTGCAGACACTGAACCAGCAAGAGGTGCTGAGGGCTAGAGATGAGAATTAAGAATTGAAGCAACAGAACTATTGAGACTTTAAATTCCCTGTAGTCTACTGCAATACATTCTGGGAAAGTCCTAACAACAAATCCTCAAAACACACTCTGTGCTGACACTGAACCAGCAGCAGGGCATGGTGAAAGTGGAATATTAGAGCTAAGAGGAAACCATCAGAATTGGTGAGCTTCTATAATACACTGTACTCCGCTGAACTGCTTTGTAGGAGATAGCTCTTTAGCACCTCACCTTGTCAGATGAATCAGTACGGCATGCTCTTTGTAGTCACTGAACAAGCAGAGGTGGGGCTTCTACTAGCAGAATTGTGAATTCAGCTCTGGAGTTGTCTAAATTATAGCTGAAAGCTTAGAACCTACAGATGGGGCTACCAATCGGGATTTCTACTTCATTACATCACTGCTTCCCAACTGTTGCAAAACTACAACTCCCATCATGCCCTGACAGCCTGCGGCTGTCAGGGCATGATGGGAGTTGTAGTTTTGCAGTGGATATAGAGCCACAGGTTAGGGAACACTGGCGCACATAGTCTCCCATAGCTATAGTAACAGTTAGCAGAGGCTCCATGATGACGCAGAGGTCTCACATAAAGGAATGGCGTCCTACATGATGCGACCGGCCGGAGACACATATTTCCCAATTTTGAGCTATTCATAGTTGGGGCCATTAAGTTATTATGTATCATCATGTAATAACAATAGTAACAGCCGCCTGAGTGACAGCATCTAAGATTAGTTACACAAGTCACAAGGAAGACAACACCTTCGCCTGTGTCCGCCGGGGGCTACTCAAGGGGGGTCTACATAGGTGATGGACCCCTTACCAACCTCTAGAGCCATTAGGATAACATATCCCATTCTACTAGGCCCCCAAATGGTCACTCGGCCTCTGGTAGCAATAATAATAATAATAACTCCTGATAATTGGTAATTGGACACAATGTGACACATGAGATCCGCGCGCTCGCCTCTGCTACATCTGCCAGGAGTCAGGACCTTTCCCTGCCCCAGAATGGACGTCTGTTCCTCGTCCTCCTGTTTTCCTACAAGAAAAAAACTCTGGTTACTCAGTTAATTCCTCAATTAATTCCTTACAGATTGCGGCATCTGTGGAAGAAGACCACCAGCGGTGTCATGGGGGGGCTGATAGCAAAATAAATATAAGGAGGGGGGCGGGGCCTAGAGAAGAGAAGTTTCTAGACTTGCGGATTCCCATGGTGAATGAGACACAATGGGAGAGACTGGTGTAAAGTAGAGCTGGCCCAGTTGCCCCTCGCAACCAATCAGATTCCACTTCTCATTCCTCATAGACTCTTTGGCAAATAAAAGGTGGAATCTGATTGGTTGCTAGGGGCAACTGAGCCAGTATTACTTTACACCATGTGTGACGAATCTCCCCTATAGTATAAAGTGAAACTGGCTCAGTTGCCCCTAGCAACCAATCAGATTGCACCTTTCATTTTCCAAAGAGTCTGTGAGGTATGAGAAGTGAAATCTGATTGGTTGATAGGGGCAACTGGGCCAGTTTCACTTTATACTATAGGGGAGATTCGTCACACATGGTGTAAAGTGAAACTGACTCAGTTGCCCCTAGCAACCAATCAGATTCCACCTTTCATTTTCCAAAGAGTCTATAAGGAATGAGAGGTGGAATCTGATTGGTTGCTAGGGGCAACTGAGCCAGTTTCACTTTACACCAGTTTGATAAATCTCCTCAAATGTGACCCTGACAGTGCAGTGAACGTCCAGCAGTGAGTACAATACCAGGAAGGTAAGAATGGCGCAGTGTATTGTAATAGCTGCGGCCGTGTATTCCCATTCCGCCTCATTAGTTCCCCTTTTCCTGCCTCGGGCACAGACACTGATATAAATTCCTTGCGCCAAAGTTTATAGGACGTATAAAGTTTTATAAATAGAGGAGTCGAGTTCTTGTTGTTTTTACAATGCGGCCATTATTCTCCTGTCTATTTACCCCCAAATTCAGACCAATTTTGGGCATTTTTATATTTTTCGCATTCTTTGTACCTTTGCCCTCTACGGACCAGGCACATCTGGTACAATGGTGTGCACTTTTTCTCTCTCCAATATGGAGGGGGGAGGGGTTGGCATGACAGCCTGGCGCTCCGGCCCCTCTGCCGAGGTGAGAGAGTTGGACCTGGTTTCACAGTCTGATTTTCATTATGTGCCCTGTCAGAGGAGCGGAGCCTCTCTGGGTTATAACTCTGATTTACGGCCCTTCTGTCACATCCAAGAGACTTCACTGGGTGTTGTGGAGTCCATGATCCCAGAATTTACAGTCCACCTTTTGGAGCAGAGGTCATAACAAATGGGGCTGAGCGATTGTTCCACTTCTGTATTATACAGGGGGATCATTTGGGGATATTCTGGACTATTATTCATGTTTAATATGGAGTTTAATGGTCTGCAGAGCAAATAGTCTGTACACAGCAGCGCCCGGCGGATTGGAGGGGACGGATGGTCCATGAACATCTGTGTGAGGGTAGTCATTGTATTGAAATGCACATAGTCAATGCACATATGCTGCTCACATAAACTACACATTAACATAAATGGACTGATACATAGACTACATAGAGTGTACGGGCATGTAGGCTGTGAACAATGTATGGACATACAGTGCATATAGTGGACAGATATATAATACACACACTACACACATGGACTGAGCGTAGTATACAGATACATAATACACTCACTAATCCCACGGACTGTGCACAGTGTTCAGATATATCATAAACACACTACACACATGGACTGTGCACAGTGTACAGATATATAATATACACACTACACAAATAGACTGCACATGGTGTATAGATATATACTACACACAGACTGCACATGGTGTATAGATATATACTACACACATAGACTGCACATGGTGTATAGATATATACTACACACATAGACTGCACATGGTATATAGATATATGCTACACACAGACAAAGCCCTTGCACATGGACTTTGTACACGGACTCTCCTTCCGGCCGCACATTCATACACACAGACCCAAAATTAAAATAACTTCGTGGGAAAGCGAGTGACATGTGACTTATCAGGATCCGCAGCATTCATGTGGAAATAGGACTTAATGGATGGGATACTTTGAAAGGGTCTGGGAAGGAGCCCACTCCATTATAGTCACATCTCTGCTCTGATATCTTAGTTGTGGGCTCTGGGGACGTCAGTTCTTTATCATTGTATTATCAGCCTGCGGAGCGGGCACCATAGAGGCCATTGTGGTTCATGGCTGGTTGGATAATCTGAATGAACATTAATTTGTTACAGGTTGTATAAGCCCCACGTAGACACTTGTATCTCCAGATAATCCCAGGAGCTCTGTTGGGTTTATTGGTCGTCATAGTGATGGAAGTGATGGATACATTGTAATTAAACAGGGTTGGCAGGGTTAGAAAAACATGGATGCTTTATTCCCTAAACAGCGCCAGTCCTGTCCACAGGCCATGGGTGGTATTGCAGCTCATCCCTATTCTGGCTGTGTTTTTAGTCCTGTCTCAGTTTAGGGGCCCGTATAGGTGGTGTTTCTCTAGAATGTCTGGTCTCTGGGTCTCCAGTCTTCTCAGGGGGCCCTGGGTTCGTGACTCTGTTGGGAACTGGCTGCTTGCATTGTGGTTGGTGTTGGTCTCTCTTCTTGTTCTTCTTCTGCTTTTGATCCTCTTACAATCCACTAATGGAGGTTTCCCATCTTTACAGATCATAGTGGGTGAATTCTTCCGGATATACTACTTGAAGGAGCGCTCTTATTCGTTCATCCAGAACCCCTACGTCTCAGCCTTGTACAAGCAGGTCGGCTGCTTCATATTCGGCTGTGCAATAAGTCAGTCATTCACAGACATCGCAAAGGTGTCGATTGGACGTCTGCGCCCGCATTTCTTGGAAGTTTGTGATCCAGATTTCACGAGTATCAACTGTTCTCTTGGATACATCCAGGATTATAAGTGCAGAGGTCTGGAGAGTAAAGTCATTGAAGCAAGGTAGGTGATCGACTGGAGGAAGGTCCACAAGGTCCAGTAGGAATCAGTGCATAGAGAAGTAGGGATCAAAATGGATCAAGCTCAGTCCTCTGCGTTATAGTATTTGTCCTTCTCCCATTTTTTTTGTCTTTTGAGATATTGAGCCCCATAAAGTATTATTGCAAGGGCAGTCTCTGTTATTTTCAATGATGGCTACATCCTAGAAGACAATGGGCTGGGGTCAGTCTGAGTAGCAGTCTGTTAGATACAATCATGGGTGGAGCTACATCCCTGGAGACCATAGAAAAGAGGGGTGGGAGCCAGCTTGAGTAGCACCTCAGGGGCACTCTCTAGTATATACAATCATGGGTGGAGCTACATCCCTGGAGATTATAGAAAAGAGGGGTGGAGCAAGCTTGAGTAGCACCTCAGGGGCAGTCTCTGTTATATACGATCATGGGTAAAGCAACATCCCTGAAGACCATAGAAAAGAGGGGTGGAGCCAGCTTGAGTAGCACTGCAGGGGCACTCTCTAGTATATACACTCATGGGTGGAGCTACATCCCTGGAGATTATAGAAAAGAGGGGTGGAGCAAGCTTGAGTAGCACCTCAGGGGCAGTCTCTGTTATAAATAATCATGGGTGAAGCTACATTGCAAAAGACCATGCAGAAGAGAGGCGGGTAAAGCTTTTGTAGCACCTTAAGGGTGGTCTTTATATTATATATAATTGTAGGTGGAGCTATCGCAGAAGAGGGGTGAGGGCAGCTTTAGTAGCACCTCAGGGGCGGTCTTTATATTATTTATGTTATGGATGGAGATACATCAGAAAAGACACTTTTAATCCATAAACAACAAAATAGGATTATTTTTAGGTCCTTTATCATCTGTGTTTCACTTTAATTTATAAACCCTCTAAACAAAGTAATAAAACCTGCAACATCCTGCTGTGTAATAATGAATCATGCTGCGGCTGACGATTCTTCTGGTCCATTATCTCCTGGACATTGAGCGATTTTCCTTATTTACACTCTGCATGTATATACACATAGCTGTACATGTACTGGAGACTGATGTGCCCCGAGATAAGTCTGTGAGTCATGTCGTAAAACTCATCACATTGATGTCCTTATCTTATACTTTGTTTCTCCCTTCTTTTACAGAAAGTCGTTTTTCTCTGGCCACGCCTCCTTCTCTATGTATACCATGCTGTACTTGGTGGTAAGTTGTATACATTGTACAATTGTATTTGTGATTTTTTATTTTAACCTTGTGATGGAGAAGTGGCTGCAGATGTCTGGTTAAACTGTGCGAGATGTAATTTAGCTGCACAAGATTGTACTGATTCCTCAGGGGTGGGGCTTTTACAGAAGGGGCGTGGTCACATATGACTATAAACTGCAATATAACCATAAACTGCTCTGCCATTTCACACAATTTTGTTCTCAGAACAGCAGCTGTCACCTCTCTTATCCCACATGGCCATGGCCAGCCCATGCTAGAAAAACTTTGACAAAAACCCTTCAAGGCAAAGTCTTGAATTTCATAATGCTACATATAGGAGTCATGCTGATAGCATCCTTATATAAATATGGTCCGGATAGAATTGACTTCTAAAGGATATATTACAGCTTTATTATAAAATCTGTATGCATTTAGCAAAATTGCAGGAGGGTGCATGATGTTGACATTGTTTTCCATAGAGATTCTGTCTTCAGCTTTACAGTATTTATTTTGCTTAATACATGGAAAGTGATCACAGCCGTAAAATATTACCTGCTGCAGGTGTTAGAGGGGAAAGGTGGCGCAGAACCCCCACCCCCATCATAGTGTCTGTGAGCAGTTATACCCCCTTCCCTGCTCGGATACTATGAAAACATTTAGGCAGCTAAGCCCCTCTATAAAGGCCGTCACTTTTATTTCTCGCTGTTTTTCTAAGCTCCTTCCCCCAACATTTATTAAAACAGAAGTTGACCTATTTCTTTTGCTGAATGAAAGTTTTGTTTTGCCCCCCCACCACCCCCTTGACTTCCATTTTCGGAGGTGTCCCGAGGATTGAACAGTGACTTCTATTTATAGAAACGTTTTTCTATATTTAATTACAACAAAAATATTCATTCACGTGTCAGATACAAGGCTTAGGCGCGATTACTGCAGATTTACAGCTGAGGGGGGAGGGGAGCTGGGCAATGGGTGACACCTGAGGCATCTGGAATAGTAGCTCCAAAATTCCATCCAAACCTACATAGCAACTGTGCAACCTTGACATCCAGTCACATCCAAAGCTGCCTTCGAAATCTGATCTCCGCTGTCAGTCATGTGATCTAACAGCTGAGCTCTATGCTAGGAGCCTACAAAGCAGTAGTCGTAGAATGCAGCTCTAGATGTGAATGGAGTATGAGCCATAATGCAACCTTTTCTCTGTCCTATGTGCACGCTGGTGTCAGTCATGTGACCTATCAGCTCAGCTCTTCTTGTCTTATTAGAGCTCCCACAATGCACTGTGCTCCAGTAGTAGTATGAGTATATTCCGAATGCAGCTTTGGCTGTGAATGGAGTATAGAACATGATGTAACCTTTCCTAAGCCCTTCTGAGTGTTTGTAAGCAATAAGTGTGATTTGGCAAGCACTGTGCGAGCTTGGCCAATGTTCATATTTTTCCTTTCAGAAAATTACCATGGCAGAACCTGTCCGGCCAGATATTACATCACCGCGCTTGGCAGAGGAAGTGCTAGAAATTGGGGTTTAGCGTAGCACAGCCTAGTATATTTATATCGGGTTTGGCGCTTAGATCTTTGGACAGCGGGAGATAAGGTATTTTTTTTGTGTTTACATAGGGCTGAATAAGATACGAGAAAAAGCGACTTCCTTATTGGCATGACTCACAAGGCCATTCACCTGCCTTAGTAATCATTGATAGGTCAATGACTTCTAACAAGATGCAGCCTGACACTTTATATGTAACATGTAGGCCTGACTCACCTTAGATCAGGGCATTTACACTCACTGGCCACTTTATTAGGTACACCTGTCCAACTGCACGTTACCACCTAATTTCTAATCAGCCAATCACATGGCGTGCATTTAGGCATGTAGACATGGTCAAGACAATCTCCTGCAGTTCAAACCGAGCATCAGTATGGGAAAGAAAGGTGATTTGAGGGCCTTTGAACGTGGCATGGTTGTTGGTGCCAGAAGGGCTGGTCTGAGTATTTCAGAAACTGCTGACCTAGTGGGATTTTCACGCACAACCATCTCTAGGGTTTACAGAGAATGGTCCGAAAAAGAAAAAACATCCAGCGAGCGGCAGTTCTGTGGGCGGAAATGCCTTGTTGATGCCAGAGGTCAGAGGAGAATGGGCAGACTGGTTCGAGCTGATAGAAAGGCAACAGTGACTCAAATAGCCAACCGTTACAACCAAGGTAGGCAGAAGAGCATCTCTGAACGCACAGTACGTCCAACTTTGAGGCAGATGGGCTACAGCAGCAGAAGACCACACCGGGTGCCACTCCTTTCAGCTAAGAACAGGAAACTGAGGCTACAATTTGCACAAGCTCATCGAAATTGGACAGTAGAAGATTGGAAAAACGTTGCCTGGTCTGATGAGTCTCGATTTCTGCTTGAACATGACAATGAGTTCACTGTACTTCAATGGCCTCCACAGTCACCAGATCTCAATCCAATAGAGCATCTTTGGGATGTGGTGGAACGGGAGATTCGCATCATGGATGTGCAGCTGACAAATCTGCGGCAACTGTGTGATGTCATCATGTCAATATGGACCAAAATCTCTGAGGAATGCTTCCAGCACCTTGTTGAATCTATGCCACGAAGAATTGAGGCAGTTCTGAAGGCAAAAGGGGGTCCAACCCAATACTAGCATGGTGTACCTAATAAAGTGGCCGGTGAGTGTATATGTCCCATCTGTTCTAAACCAGTAGATACAGTGCCAGTAAATGAATAAGAAGAGATGAGCTCTGCTGCCTTTAGTAACTTAAGGCTACAGGGATGTTGGTCATGTGACCCAGCTCAGTTATGCTTGATTTCTGACTAGTGAAGCGAGAGGCATCCATTAAAGACTGTGTATCACCAGAACTGATTCCCCTTAGATTAAGATTGTATATTTTTCTTATCTAAGCTGAACCAGTGGGTACGGTTCCAGTAAAGTCCTCAGAATAGATGAGCTCTGCTGTCCTTAGTAACTTAAGGCTACAGGGATGTTAAGGAGTCTATACATGTTTAATAACTGTTGACCACGGTTATCTTTCCTTATATTCATGAACTTTAAACACTGTTGAACGTGTTCTCAATGGGGAGGGGAGGTGTAAGCCGTGGGCAGACAGCTCTGGCAGTTGGTTATCTCTCTGTGAGCAAAGGGATCAAGCAGTAAAATTCAATCACGCCCGACCCCTATCTCTACGCACATGATCTGTCGGTGGAGGCTCAGGAGGCCCCCATACCCAGTTGCAAGTTAGTATAAAGTGTATAGAGTTCTTTAGCTATGTAACCTAGGTTTGTTCTTTTGAATGGCTCATAGTGACTGTTAAGGGGGAGAGGAACCCCACCAGCACCAAGATCTATATGTTGTCAAAGCTAGACACAATTGACATCACTAAATAGACCCCAATAAACATGAGCTCTGCTGCCTTGAGATCTTAGTAACTTAGGGCTACAGGGATGTAACTCATGTGACCTAGCTCGTTTCAGCTGATTGGCTGAATTGGACTACTTAGGGGAGGGGCATCCATTATCAGCCCTATTCCAGCCCCTGACTGGCACTTAAGACACCAGTGATTACAATTTTGACCTCCAGCTCTGCTTTCTTAGGGTCAAACCAAGGACAAGTAATGGTTTGGCTTTATTACAGGTCCATAGGACTAGGCCTTGTAGTTTAGCTGAATCATATATAATATATATAGTCACACTGTGTCTGGGTAAGCTGGGTGACTACCAGTATAACTGCCTTCACGTCATTTACAGTATGGATGGTGGCAAATAAGAGGTTAATAATTCAGCCACAGACAGGTCTATAGATTCCCTGTTCCAGTGTGGAGGCTGTGTGGAGTTATTGTTTGTCAGGCGTTTCATTTCCCTTATTTCTCCCCCCTCGAAGAACAGCGGCGGCCATGTTACTCATACAACTGCCTGCGATCTGCGTTTATTGCTTTTCGCAGATATTACGGTACATATCACATGACGTTATAATCATTCTCGGATAGTTGTAATAAATTCTCCAAGCTTGTGCTCCTGGACATTGCTGCAGTGTAAAGCATGGCGGATGAGAGACTGCTGCAGCTATATCACTGCATAACTAGCCAGATATCTGGTCATAACTCTGGATGACTTTGTGCCCATATATACCCAGTCAGAGCTGCAGTATAAAGCATGGAGGAGCAATAACTGTAACGGGATGCATCACTATATACCAGCCAATGTGAGAAGGCAGAGCTGCAGTGTAAAGCATGGAGGAGCAATAACTGTAACGGGATGCATCACTATATACCAGCCAATGGGAGCAGTCAGAGCTGCAGTATAAAGCATGGAGGAGCAATAACTGTAATGGGATGCATCGCTATATACCAGACAATGTGAGAAAGGCAGAGCTGTAGTGTAAAGCATAGAGGAGCAATAACTGTAACGGGATGCATCGCTATATACCAGCCAATGTAAGAAGGCAGAGCTGTAGTATAAAGCATGGAGGAGCAATAACTGTAACGGGATGCATCGCTAAATACCAGCCAATGTGAGAAGGCAGAGCTGTAGTATAAAGCATGGAGGAGCAATAACTGTAACAGGATGCATCACTATATACCAGCCAATGTGAGAAGGCATACATGTAGCTGCAGTGTAAAGCATTGGGGAGCAATAGCTGTAACAGGGGATGCATCACTATATACCAGCCAATGTGAGAAGGCATACATGTAGCTGCAGTGTAAAGCATTGGGGAGCAATAGCTGTAACAGGGGATGCATCACTATATACCAGCCAATGTGAGAAGTCATATATTTAGCTGCAGTGTAAAGCATTGGGGAGCAATAGCTGTAACAGGGGATGCCTCACTACAGACCAGCGGGCAGAACTGCAGTGCAAAGCATGGGGGAGTAGTAGTTGTAACAGAGATGCATCTCTATGTAAACGGGGAGATTTGCGATTTAGGATTTTGGGAACGCGAAGCAAGAATTCTGGTCACCTACAAAGCCATTGTATTAGAGATAAGCGATCCCCTTCATCTATTGTGAGATAATCTGCAGGATGATCATAGGAATCCCACTCTGTTAATCTGGGATCGGATTACCCCCATCACAATCTCTATCTGTGCCCATTGTGTATCCCTGTCTGATAATAGGGATTGATGGCGTCTGATCCCTGCACCTCCCCATGGTCCCTATCCATCCCATCCCTAGCCCTATGAAGGTGAGCGCAGAGGTCTCGAGGGTCCGCCCAGTGACATCGCAGAATTCAGGTTCACTATTTAACGTCCCAAACATTTCCTTATCACTTTTATATTTGCTCTGGAAGATGAAACTCCTTCATTACCAAACAATGGGAATTCCAGCAGCTCCAGTATAAACAGCTGAGCTGCGGGGGTGAGCGCCATGAGCCAGATATAGCTCCATGTGTCTGTAACCTGTGACTCTCCATCTGGGGGAAACTACAACACCCAGCAAGCCCTGGAGACGTCAGACCTGTCTGTTTAAAAATACATGCTTTCTGCCATGCTCATGTTCATACTGAGCCTCCTGGTGCATGAAAAGAATTCCAGATTTGCAATAATACAATACCGTAATTATTCCTAATGTGCGGAATTATGTGTCTTTCAGGGTCTGGATGACCGGGCAATAAGCGGGTCACTTTCCAGGTTATTGCTCTATAATACTATGCAAGGTCAGGACTGTGGGTTATTTACTGACTCGGGGGCCATTGCCCTGAATCCATTAGAAGTCATTTACTGATCATTAAGGGGAAAAGTTTTACCGAACTGGAAAGAGGTTAGAATAAATCAGGATGGTTGGTGTAACGTGGCTATTATGTCTGTGTAGTCATCCAGATAGATCCCATGACTGCGTGTTTATCCTCAGAATTAGGCATTTAAAGGGTAACTATAAAGCCCAGCATGCCGAGGCCTACTTATTTTGTACAAATCTATAAGATTGTCCTGACTGAACTGTAATGGAACGTCTTGTAAAGATGTATATGAAGCGACTGTCCCTTTAAATTTCTATTGTGCAATAATGAAGAATTTTGGCAGGAAATAAGAAATCCATAAAATCCCCACGTGCTGAGTTCCTGTCACTTCCCCCCTTCTTTCTGACTCTTAGTTATGAGTCAACTTGGATTTTCATGGACGACCCTTTCCAGTGACCGCAGCTCATTGGCAAAGGAAACATCAGCTCCCGGGTCAAAGGGCAGCGCTAGGAAAACCAAATACGATGTCATTTGACGTCATCCTAAGACAAGTGAAATCCGTCATCTGTCTCAGGGCAGGAGAGAAGAGCTGCAGAGTTTGCAGGAAAAATCGGAAATTCCGGGCTGAGATGGAACAGAGGCAGGAAGCGAGGAACAGGCAAATATATCAATATGTATCAAAATATTCAAAAACGACAAATGATCTGTTTCCTGGAGAGCTGGGTGACAGCAATGACAGGTCATGATAGCTATACAGTAATGCATATAGTAGATGCCATTCAGAACTCTAGGAAAGCTGGGTGACAGCAATGACAGGTTATGATAGCTATACAGTAATGCATATAGTAGCTGCCGTACAAAACTGTAGGAAAGCTGGATGACAGCTGCGGCAGGTCATGACAGCTATACAGTAATGCAGACAGTAGCTGCTATTTAGAACTCTAGGAAAGCTGGGTGACAGCAATGACAGCTAATATAGTAATGCATGAAGCAGGGCTCTGTAGCTGCCATTCAGGAATCTAGGAAAGCTGGGTGACAGCTCATGACAGCTATACAGTAATGCATATAGTAGCTGCCGTACAAAACTCTAGGAAAGCTGGGTGAGAGCTGAGACAGGTCATGACAGCTATACAGTAATGCAGACAGTAGCTGCTATTTAGAACTCTAGGAAAGCTGGGTGACAGCAATGACAGCTAATATAGTAATGCAGGAAGCAGGACTCTGAAGCGTAGCTGCCATTCAGGAATCTAGGAAAGCTGGCTGACAGCCACAAAAGCTGTACAGTAATGCATATAGTAGCTGCCATTCAGAACTCTAGGGAAGCTGGGTGACAGCAATGAAAGGTCATGACAGCTATACAGTAAACCAGACAGTAGCTGTTGTTCAGGAATCTAGTAAAGCTGAGTGACAGCCATGACAGCTATACAGTAAGCCATACATTAACTGCCATTGAGGACTCTGGGGAAGCTGGGTCACAGTTCAACAGGTCATAAAAAATACAGTAATGCAGACATTAGCTGTTGTTCAGGACTCTAAGAAAGCTGAGTGACAGCCATGAGAGCTAAACAGGAATGAATACAGGAGCTGCCTTTCAGAACACTAGGAAAGCTGAGTGACAGGTCATGGCAGTTATACAATAACTCATCACTCCAGGAAATGGGTGACAACTGTGTCATGGCAGCTATACAGTAATGCATACAGTAACTGCCATTCAGGATTCTAGGAAAGCTGAGTGACAATTTGGGTCCACCCATGTACTGCTCAATCTCTATAAGTCAAGAAGCTATAGCCCCCCCCCCTTAGGTTTGGCTGTGTCCTGATGATTGTATGGAGACATTTACCTCCAGCCGCGATGTCCGGGACCATTCCCTTGGTTTCCTTCCTATAGGAAGGGAGGGGTCCTCATTCCATCATGGGGTCTCGTCAGCTGCCTGCTCATCCCAACCATGTCCAGATTTGTGGAACAAAAGCATCCACCTTCCCCGCGTCTCTTCCCCTTTGTTTTAGAGGGTTCCCACAGAAATCTAACAAGTGGACTGGGCCAGAGTCCAAGAGGAAATAGCAACAATGAATCTCTCACAACATATATAGATACAATGTATACATTCATTTCATGGCTATCTCCAGGCCTTAAAGGGGTTGTCCAGTGAAAAACTTTTTCTTTCAAATCAACTGGTACCAGAAAGTTATATAGATTTGAAAAATTTTTTCGCTGGACAACGCCTTCAAAGGGATAGTCTTCTTTAAAGGGTTTTTTCCTCTATTGACTCCTATCACCTAGGATAGGATATGTAGTAAGTGTTAATGGGGGTCCCACCAATCACAAGAACAGAGGGTCCCATGTCTTCTTTGTTGAATGGAGAGGTGGTCAGGTGAGCGTTGCGGCTTTATTCAACTCTAAGGGCCTGAAGAAGATCCTAGATCTCTCAGTCACTTCAGCAAACTTTCGATAAGTTATATTTCTGTGACATTTTGGCGATCATTAAAAAAAATTACCTAAAATTTTTTATTTTGCTAAATATATATATTTTTTAACTAAAGCGGTCTGAGCCTTGAGCTGAGCGGTCGGGAGGTAACGTCACGCCTCAGCCGTTGAGTTTACATTGCACAGTAGTTTCCTTGGCCTAGACATTTACAAGCCGTCAGCATCCTCCATACTGACAGATCCCCGGCCTTGACTTGCCTGTGGCCTTCTCCTCCTGTTGCTAATCACCGGCTTTTGCCAGCAAATGTAATTTTAGCTAAATTAAGAGGTTGGTGACTGCTGTAGGCGTTTAGGAGATGAAGGGAAAAAATAAAAGTTTTAGTAGATCTGCTGGAGAATGAGGATTTGTTCAGATTTGTTCGAAAAGTTCTCAACTAAAAATCTGATCCGGTTAAGGTGGAAGGTTCCATAATATGTATCAATAGAACAGCGTCCCTAGTGGCCACCATGGATATGACCATAACATTTATGTATGGGAACACATAGTGATGTTTGTTTTCCTTTCTTCCAGTTTTATCTTCAATCAAGATTTACATGGAGAGGAGCTCGCCTGCTGCGCCCCCTGCTGCAGTTTACCCTCCTTATGATGGCCTTCTACACAGGGCTATCCCGAGTCTCGGACCACAAGCATCATCCCTCCGACGTGCTGGCTGGTTTCGTGCAGGGAGCATTGGTGGCTTACTGCATAGTAAGTACCTGTCCTGTTGGAAAGTTCTAGGAGATTTAATATGAATGCCCATAAATACAAGTGTCTGGATAATGGACAAATCAGTGAACTCCAACTATCACCACAAATATCACCACAATCGGGACATCTCGGTGAACACTTTGCACATCACTTTTCATCCATTTTCTCCATATCCCGATGCCAATTTGACCACATTTTATGTTGGAACCTTTTTTGAGGTACTGTAGATCCAAACTATACATCGATCCAATGATAATTGTTCTCCAGTTTAGGTTTCATCCATAAAAACAGAGGAGATACGATACAGCCATAGACATAGACATAGGAAGTAGATTACATAATTCTCCCCATCTTCCCTGCCATTGGATTGGTTGAGCAAAATAGTTCTGAAGAATAAAGTATCAGGGTAACAAAAAACTCAACCATCAATCATTAGGAGATGTCAGAGAATGATCAGCCTGTAGACATGCTGTTGTCTTGGCGTCTCCACCAACAGAAATCACATGCCTATGGCCAGCCTTGAGAATTTCTCACTACAAGTATGTGCCCCCCCCTGCCCTGCACCTTCCCTGGGAACTTCAGCCAGCTCGGAGAAGAAAAAAACCCTCTTGATTGCAGATTTGTGGCAACGAGTCGACCATGATTGCGGCTTGAAGCCACATTGCTTGTTCTCAGGCAGTTTACACAACAAGCAGCGCCCAGGCCGCCATCGTCGGCTTTTTCTTTTTTTTTATGACCATGTGTTACCACTTAATTTAGGAGTAGAGTGGAAAATTATCCAAGTAATCAAGTTGCGTCTGCAGTTTTATCTGAGATGGAGGCTTTAAGTCGACAAAAGAAAAACACGGGCGAAAATGCTGGAGATTACACAGCTTTGTCTTCTAAAGGCAGCAATTTTCTCAGTTGTAGGTCTGGACCATGAGCCTTGGAGGGGGAGAATTTCACTCGGGATTTGCAGTTATTTTTTATAAAGTTACTTGGAAGCTGTCTGGGAAACTTGTAGAAGTTTCTACCACTAGTTATTGCTCCTACGTGAGACTTTCTTTGGTGGAAAGACTGTTCAGCCAGGTAGCACATGTCTAGTTTCACTTTTTTCACAATGGAAATTTCCATTGACTTGGAAGTCATGGTGGCTTTTACGCACACATCCTATGGAGGTTGGGCCCAAACCTAAAGAAGATCATTCTTCTCTATCACATTGGGACCACTGAGTCCCTCAAGATTTCCACAGTTTCTCACCATTGTTCTCTGTGCTCCTCAAATGTGACGTCTACATACGTCACTCCATTTTACCTCTGGTTTCTATGTTGACTGTCTTAGTCTTGTAAAATGTTTGGGGACAAAGCAGTTTTTATAGACTGACGTACGGCATCCACATAGGAAACAGCTGGTCTTATACAGGGGGTCGTAAACTATTGTTGTTCTTATATTGTCTGTTTGGGGATGCCAAGGTTTACGTACCCAAAGTGTCACTTGTGCTTCCATGTTGTCTAAAAAAATTGTACGAACTATGATGAATTTTTAAAACTTTTCTCCACTTTTTGTGTATTGGTGGCAACCTAATCCAGAGTAGAACAAAAATTGATAAGTCCCCCTAGAATTGCGGTTGTAAAGTTTTAAGGTGTCTCTTAAGAGACACCAATAGTTGGTTGGGGCAGTAAACAATTTCGATAATATCATTGACTCATTTTGGGTCTTTGTTGGACTGAGCACTGACAAGTCATTGTGGGGAACCCGCCGCCGCCACCACAACTGGTGCCGCCTGTAGACATGTAACAGACTGTTCAGTGTTACAGAAGTGTCATTGCAGACAAAGCTCCGGGCACAGACTCAGGTCATTCCTCCCGGACATAGGCTGAGCCTTTCCTGATTATGGGTAATGGTGGCTGGATGAATTTTCACCGCCGGAGCTTCAAGCTGTCATGAAATCATCATAATTCTATTGAAAATGTGCACATCATCATCATCACGCTCCTGCGGCAGGATGTGAGCACATGCTGAACTTTATCACATCCCATATGGTTAGGAACACAGCATCTCACCAGCATTACAAAGACTCATTGTCATGTCCTAACATTCACATAAACAACACCCCCCAAAAGAGTTTAGTACATGTTAATCTATATAAAATCTTATACATCCCTACTAATTGTCAGCCATCTTTCCCAGACCCATAGAACAAATAAATTATTTTTTTTACTGTCATTTTTAAGGCGATATCTGGCTCCAGGTAACTCTCCAGAATCCAAAAATTCCAAAGTCAGCACTAATCCGTAATAATTTCTAATCTGGCAGACAGTATCTATAATATTCCCACAGACGTCTTTGATTTCCACTAAAATGTTCAAAAATAGATGAAGAGGCCCCCAAAAAAATGTACAACCTGATACATCAGCCGGGAATGAATGCACATTCCTGTCCCTCAGAGGACCTGGGGAGTTTGTTTTTTGGGTGGAGAACTTGACTGTGCAGGAAATGGACCAAACCCAGAACCAGAAGCTTTTCCCCTTCTCTCTCTCCTTCATTGTGTGACCCAGAGAGGAGAATTCACAGCCCCGGAGAGGTTGTATTTCATGAGCTCTGCCAGTTGTTTATATAACCTCCGGCCATTGGGAAATGGTCGACAGCTGCCGAAAGAGGACAAAGTGCAACGTATTAGTGAGTTAACAATTCCAGACCTGTCACTCCAACATACCTGGAGAAGCCTGAAAGGAATTTTTAAAGGCTGTTTTCACATTTATAGTAACTGACTCAATGGGCCCTGACACCACCTCCACCTACAAAAAAAGACATGGCAGCCTTCATAGATCATTGAAGCTGGGGTCCAGGCTCTGTTAAGAAGCAAAATCCTCATCCATACTTTGTTTTTCTTTAAGCTTCCCTGCTTAGTAAGCAAAGAATGACAGTCTATCCATTCAACCATTCATCTATCCCTTTGTTTAACCATCCGTCATCTGTCCATCTATACCCCATCCATCTGCCTCTCCAAAACCAAACAGCCATACATATGATTGCCAGATGAATGTGGTTTAATACTCCCAATCCCCTGTTTCCCTATTCAGGCTGACACCCCTATAGGGTATGCAGAAGACGAGAGAAGATTGGAGAAGAAAGAGGTTTTAGAGGAACAGTCAGGAACAGGACAGGGATGTTTGGAGTGGACAGAATGGGTCTGGAAGAGGACAAATGAATCTTGAAGAGAAAGGAGGGTTCTGGAGGAGACTGGAGGGGGGAAGATGGGTCTGAAGGGAACATAGAGGTCTGGAAGGAACATAGAGGTCTGGAAGAGGAGAAGTGTGTCTGGAAACGGATAGACTAGTCTGAAGGGGACAGAAGGGATATGGAGGATGGAGGAGTCTGTAGGGGGAAAGAGGGGTCTAAAGGGGCAGATTGGTCTGGAGGGAACAGAAAGGTCTGGAAGAGGAAAAAGGGGTCTGGAAAAGGATAGAGGAATCTGGAGAGGACAGAAGGGATCTGGGCGATGGAGAAGTCTGGAGGGTTGGAAAGGGGACAGAGGGGTCTGGAGGGAATTCGAGAGGTCTGGTTGGGGGACAGAATTCTGGACGTGACAGGAAGGTCGGTACAGGACAACGTTTTTTTTGTCAGCAGCTTTTTTTTAATTTTTCCCATTCTCTCTCTATGTTGGCCCTAAATGTATGTTGTCGAGCAAATAAGCATTTGTTTGACAGCTGTTGTAGAGTATAAAAGGCTTTAGGTCCCAGCTTTACTTGGTGAGCAGTGATCATTAGTGTTCCCTCTATCTAGTAGAAGCATGTCTGTCTTTGGTGGTTCCCATTGTCCCCCAACACATGGACTAATATAATGATACAACTTGGGCCCAAATGCAAAATCATTACCAGAAATCCCCACCCACCCACACAGCATTGTTTCTCTCCACCTGTACATGACAGGGTAGTTGTGGTTCTTCATCAGGTTCTAGGACCCCAGAGGACTTTTCTAAGATCAGCTGGTAGAATTGGGCGTCTATGGGCAGCACTTTTTTCCCTTTCCATTATTCAGCCAGCAATTCCTCACTTTATCCATCAATAAGCAGTTTGTCCAGCATGACTCCTGATGAGTACATACAGGAAAAATAAACCGGGCGCAATAAAACATGCTGAGCAGTAAAGCAACAGCCACAGATGACCCCAGAGGGGGAGGCTCTGTCTTCCTATCCGCCTGTATTGTGTGTTGTCCCCGGCTGACATTGTAGGAAGTTAGGTGGACCTGGCTGGTGATTTCCCTATACACACCCCTATGTTCCATTGTGACTGTATCCCTGCCCTGATATGTTAAATGTCGTCTATTTCACATCCTGCAGGCTGCTTCCGCCATTGGGTATTCAGGAAATTGTGGCCAAATATCTCTTCCTTGCATTGGTTTTGACCTAGATGTCAGAGGCGAGAGGAGGCTTGTGTCCTGTGCCTTTTACTATTCCAGTAGTAAAATATAGAGTACTAAAGCCTTCCTGCAATCTGACTCTGGCTTATATCCGAGAACAATAGACTAAAAGTCCATAGCATTTATTATTGTTGTTAATTTTTGCATTTTACAATAATACAAAAATCTTCTTAAAAAACAAAAATTTAACCGTCAAATTTTTGCTTTTTTTTGCAGGTGTTTTTCGTATCTGACCTCTTCAAGGCACCGAGGAAAACCTCTATCACCCCCCCTCCTGTGAAGAAGGACTCTCTGTCACCTGTGGACATAATCGACCGAAATATTGTATAAAAACCACCGCCGACCGATTGCAGAAGAACTTCTGACAGTGAATTCATTGACCTGCTGCTTTCCAATCTCATCAGACAGTAGAATGTAGAGAAAGACTCTTTGACCCAACCAAACGGAGACTCGAAAATGAAAAAAAAAAAGACAAGAAATGTCTGCCATGAGGCCTTTCGATCGCAACAAGGGGGAAGTTTAGACTGATGGACAGCCAAGTAATGATGAAACGCCGAGATGGAATTCCAGATGTACAATTGGTCTTTTATCTGTTCATGTTTTAATGAACAACCTATGGTTCATAGATTTATGAACTCTAAACTTTTTGTTAACATCATTGTAGAATTTTTTTGGCTCGTAGTAGCATTTATTAACGATAGCACTATATATAGATCTATAGAAGAAATAGCACTCACATGTAGTAAGGAGACTATTCGGGACTCATGGTTGGGGTCGGTGGCTCTATCGTTGACCACATGTAGTAAGGAGACCATTCGGGACACGTGGTTGGGGGTCAGTGGCTCCATTTTTGACCATATATGATGGACTTTCTTACACAAGCATAAAATATATAGGCAAATATATATATATAAGAAACATATCATTGACCCAACCAGACCCGAGTCAGGCATTCCCACTAAAGACATCAATGTCGACCCCTTTTCTGTATCCTGTAAAAAACAGAAAGAACAGAATGTACCCAACACAAGCCCAACATGTTTCTTGGCCAGAAGACCCTTAAAAAGTGAAAAACCATTAGTGGCCTTTCTTGCTTGAGACTTTTTTAAGCACTATAGACTTTGGGTTTGATACCCAATGTACATAAAATACAGCAGTTTTTAACGGGTACCGCTGGACGGTATACTAATCTCTATCAATTGTAGTCTGTCCAATCTCGTCGACGTTCGTTGTGTCATGACATTTCACGCAACAATCATCAACACTACAACATGAAGTGTTCCGAACCATCGAAAGAAAGGATTTTAAGGCATATATAAATAAAAAAAATTAACAGTTAAACCTCAAAAGGGACTATAAATAGTGATAAAAATCGATTGCAATATTAACAACAGAAAAAATAAATAAAATCCGTCCTATCATTTCAAAAAATAGCAAGCAAGCAAGCTGATTTTTTTTTTATTTTTTTTATATTATATATTATATAAATAATGTATAAACAGTAAAGAATTAACTATGTAAAATATTATTTTTGAAAATGAAAAAAAAAGAAAAAAAACAACAATTTTTAGATATATCCACTATGATCATTAATGTGTCTCGACCTGTGTTATTATTTTGCTGCTTAAAGTAAAAACGAGAAAACAAGCAACAAATTTTAATCTTTTTTTTTTTTTTTTTTTTTGTTTCTTTTGTATAGTCAACTAAAATATTCTTAGATCTGTGGTAGTAATTTCACTATTAAATGGAAGCAATAACTAGTGGCAATTGTATAAAAAAGGAAAGAAATTGTCAGTATTTTTGTAATGTTTCATATTGTAAAGGAAAGAAAAAAACGAGAGAAAAAAAAGAATATTATTCGACTACGTTTTGTTGAATACAAAATCTTTTCTTTTTTTTTTTTGCAAAAATTGCTGTACAAAGGTGCTTTTTAAATAAAAGCTCATAATGGATAATTATTCTATCCCTTTGTGTCTTGTCTGTTGTTATATTCTAGATTCTGTATGTTAAATATTGGTATAATATACTATGATAAGAGTAAAATGATAAAAATGATCTCTGATCTGCTGCTGATCTCCACTTCCTGTTCCCAATTTGATCCATAGCCTGAATATACAAATGTAACAGTCTTTAAAGGGGCAGGCATATCACTATTACAGACAGTGTCCTAGATTTATATCGGTGTGTAAAATAGAAACTGGTGCAAACTGCCTACAGCAGCCAATCACAGCTCAGCATGTAAAGTAAGCTGTGATTGGTTGTTGTGAGCAGTTTGCACCAATTTCTATATTAGGGCCAGTTCACACGGTGTGAAAGAGGCGGAATTCCATGACGTAACTCTCCGCTGCGGAATCCTGCCAGCTTCTGTGTCATAAAGGCTGCCTATGGAAGGGCTCGCGTGCCTCTGCTCTCCACACCTTTCCGCTCAAAGAATTGACATGTCAATTCTTTGAGCGGAGAGGTGCAGAGAGAGGAGGCCTGTGCCTGTATGAAACGGAGGCTGGCAAGATTCCGCGGCAGATAGTTCCGTCCCACAATTCCGCCTCTTTTACTCCTTGTGAACTGTGCCTTACACTCTGAATAATCTTTGGATAGTCCATGTCCAAAAACTTATGGGGGTATTTACTATCATATCTGCCCGCCTTACTGAAAAGTGTGCGTCGGTCATTGGAGTGGGACATGGGGGTGGGCATTTAAGTAATATCTGGAGTATTGATGTGACGTTCTTGATAACCTTCCCCCCACATAGATCTCACATAATTTAAATGAGCAACAATAGGCACTTCTAATCTTCAGAAGAGAATGGTCACTCTCCTACCTATTCTTTCCTTTACCTAGGGCAAAATGTCAATTTTTACCACAGCCCTAATACCCTGGTCAGGGTGGGGTTTTTGGCCCCCCAGTCCCTAGGCACACCCAATTCTCCAAAAACATGGCCAGCATGAGGTAGGGATGCTTAAAGGGAACCTGTCAGGTCCTCTGGGGCCCACATACTAGCACTGGCATCAGAGCACTGTTCTCCTGAGTATTCTGCAGGATCGGAGAAAACCGTGGCTGTGACTGTCATAGCGAGCAGTTAACAGTCACAAGGCCACACCCCCTCCTACCAATCAGGTTTAATTGACAGTCTAATGCTACGTTTACACGGAATGATAATTCGCCCGATCGTATGATTAACGATGTCGGAGTAACGATTTTTTTTTCATAACGATCACCGTTTAGACGGTACGATATATCGTACAGAAAATTTGTTTTGCGGTCGTTTTGTGATCGCTTAAGCCTATCTCTCAAATTGGTTAAATCGGCGAACGACTGTTTACACGGAACGATCTGCAAATTTTTTGCGAACGATCAACGACGATTTGAGAACATGTTCAAAGATCAAAATGAACGATTTCTCGCTGGTCGTTTGATCGTTCGCTGCCTTTACACGTACGATTATCGTTCGAAACTCAATGGTTAATGCGCAAATTTGCACGATAATCGTTACGTGTAAACGCAGCATGAGTGCTGTCAATCACCACTGTATGGGTGGGAGGGGGGCCCAACATCATGACTGGGAAAAACAGAAAAAAGCATTGGAACACTGTTCTCCTGATCTGTGAGGTTCTAGGGATGGTTTGTGAGGACCTGACAGGTTCCCTTTAAGACAAAAACAAAGTGCAGGTTCAAACTACACCACCCCCGCTATCCATCATCCACACCCTGTCAAGGTCACATGACAAGCCAATGTAAACTTGTTCCGATTGGAGATATGTGTAGAATGGAGGATTCTCTGCTGATGCATTTAGTTACATTGTGTTCTAGGTCAAAAGCCAAACAGAGAAATAATGTAGAAGCTGTCTCTTTTTACTTAGATTTTTTGGATCTCGAGTAAGATTTTTTCGTATTTCGTTCTAATTGGATTCATCTGCCTTCAGAATCCTAAAATCATGAATTTCCAGAGAAAACTGTTGTTGTACTTTCCTACTTAGTTTCCCACAATAGTACAGCAGAGGCGGCAGTGGGTCGTCTAGTTGTGGGACCTTATCAGGGACTATAGGACCGAGGGCCTAATGGGAGTCGTAATTACACAACAGTTGGAAACCAAAAACTCATTCTTGGCCAGTGGTTCGTAGGAAATATTATATGACCATGCAAGCTGACCCACACCTGGTCCAAGTTTTCAACAAGTTTTCTGCCTTGTTTACCACCCTCTGTGCCCGATGCTGGCATTGGAGGACTGAAAGGCATCTCACCCCAGGAATCAGTTTTCGGCAATTGAACTTTTGGAAGAGTTTCCCGACAGTGTTTTTAGAGTTCGGTCTTGTGTAGGAATCTGCCCCCCGGCTGAACCTTGGGTTATGGTTGGGATTAGTCTTTTAAGCTTCCCCATATATAATAAAACGTTTCTTCCTAAGCTCCTATTTTGGGATCAGTGCACCTTTAACCAATGGAGGTGCCAGCTTTAGAGAGCAGTAATCCCGGCTGGACGCCGTGGAGTTAAATTTGTTTATGGAGTGGAGTAATATCCTGTGGGTCCAGGTAGAACGACAGTGAGAAATGAGCGGGACTTGGCAGAGGTGGCAGGACAGCGCGGTCCCACACACATGGTGGCTGGCAGCCTCTCCGGCACAGGGACCTTGTTGTGCTGCTGCTTAGTTGCTGGTGACACGGCTCTGACATGGAGGCCAGCAGCTTTTTTTTTAATCTTTCGGGCTGGAAATCTCTGCTGGAACTGCTTAGTCACACCGTTTCCCAACCTTAAATGAAATGCAGATACAAGAGCGGCCATAGCTCTCCATTCCCATCAGGTCCAGAGCTTTTTAGCCTGTTTTATGTATTCTGGTATGTACTTTCTCCCATGGAGCATTGCCTGGAAGTAAGTTTCCATCTACCACTGGATCTCCCCCAGTAACCTACCCCTATCCAGCCAACCAGCATCCTGCCCTGTACTGTAGAGGGCCCGGGACCCCAAAACAGCCATCTACAGAGGGGTGACTCTTCCTACTGTAGGAGAGACAGCTTTGTTGCTTCCAGAGGAGAGTTAATTTGCATATTTTTTACCCATGTTGCATTGCCTGAACTGCATCTCTTCAATGAGAATCAGCAACTCTCAAAAGTAAAACTATAAAAATAAAAATGTTTTGGGATCTTACTATAAATGTGTGGACCAGCAGCTGCTGTTGTACTACAACCCCCAGCACTTAGGTGATTAGGCTTAAAGGGGCCATCCAGCTAAAATGTTTTTTGTTTCAAATCAACTGGTGTCAGGAAGTGATCTAGATTTGTAAGTTTCTTCTATTGAGAAATCTGAAAACTTCCAGTACTTATTAGCTGCTGTATGTCCCGCAGAAAGTAGTGTTAACTATCCAGTCTGACACAGTGCTCTCAGCTGCCACCTCCAGAGCAGGAGTGGTTTTCTATAGGGATTTGCTACTGCTCTGCACAGTTCCTGACATGGACTGAGGTGGCAGTAGGGAGCACTGTGGATAGCTGGAAAGCATACACCACTTCCTGCAAGACATACAGCAGCTGATAAGTACTGGAAGACTTCAGATTTTTAAATAAAAATAAATTACAAATCAATATAACGTTCTGTACTTAGGTATTATTTTGATTCTGAAAAGTAGTTTTATTTGAATATTGAATGGTAAGATAATGTGTGCAATCCTTAACAGTGGTATGGGGGCACAATATTGTAGTATCATTTGAATACTGGATGGATGTATTATTTATGTATAATATGGTAGTATATCAATACTAAAACTAGTCTTATTTTGGCATTGAATGCTAATTGGCAGTATTTGTAGGCAATATATGGCAGTAGTATATTTATGCATTGTAAGGCGGTATTATTTCAACACTAAGTAGTCATTTTTGGCTAGTTTTGGCTAATAAATCTTGAATAGCAGACTTTTATGGGCAGTAAACAGAATCAGGGCCTGCTGTGGGAGTATCATTTCCATACTGTTTTATTTAGGTATTGTATGGTGGTATTATTTTTACACTAAATAGTAGTTTTATTTGGTCGTTAAATATTGCAAGCCAGTGCAAAACTTTTTTTCCGGAGCCCCCCATCCCTATCCCAGGGCCTCTGCTGAGACCCCCTAAAGGTGACATACAGCTCATACAAATCCTTCAGCCTCCCAATCCTCTAGACCATGGGTCTCCAAACTGCGGCCCTCCAGCTGTTGCGAAACTACAACTCCCATCATGCCTGGACAGCTAAAGCTTTGGACTTGGCTGCCCAAGCATGATGGGAAATGTAGTTTTGCAACAGCTGGAGGGCCACAGTTTGGAGACCCATGTCTAGACGACATCCAACACCAACCCCTCCCCCAGCCATACAAACAACTACCCGACCTGACCACCCACCCCCCCACCATACAACTGTCTGTCTGCCAGAGCGCCCCCATCCCCCCAGTTGACCCAACTGCATGGGTCGCACACCCCAAAGGCCAGTCCTGATTGCAAGGTAGTATTTTGTGGGCAATATACAGGGCACTCTATGGCAGTATCATAAGAAACATAAGTAACATACTGTATGGAGATATTATTTAGGTATTGTATGGCAGTGTTATTTTGATCCTAAACAGTAGCTTTATTTGGACATTAAATTAGGAATGGCAGTAACGTGTAGGTAACATGTTGCAGTGATGAGGGAAATAAGGGCAGGCTATGGTAGTTATACCCTATAATGTCATCATGCACGCTATCTCTTTTAGTAACGGATTTTGGCGACATCCTGGGACCTGTTTTATATCATTTTTATATCATCACAGTCATGTTTGCCCCTTGACATCCATGAGAGGATTACACATGCCGATAAGGCAGTCTGGTCTCAGGCTATATCTCTCCCTGGACGGGCGGGTGAAGCTTTGTACAAGCGGCGGAGTCTACGGCCAAGGTCCCTGGATCAGACTCCCAGACACAACTGATAAGTTCAAGGATGTTTATCCCACAGAATCGGAGCAGACAAATGGGGAGGCAATAGAAGAATTATATTATTCTTTATTTTCCCACAATGCTCTATGGCAGCCCATATTATAAATAGAATCATCATGAAAAATCATTATAAAATAATATCTCAGATGCAGAATCTTACACCTTGCAATTGGGACAGATGTAGCAGAGCCCGGGCTGTCATTAGGCTCAATGTGTTGACATTGTGACATGCTACCTGTGCATTTACATAGACGTTTGGGTATTTTTGACCTACAGGTTATATTTTGGACTGAATAAAGTTCAATGGCCCTCGGCTCTCCTTCATCTGTACGTGTAGTCAGCAGGGATGACAGGTTTTCTGCGGCTGCTATTCAATGAATAGATGCCCGCAGAAAACTGACATGTCAATTTTCGGGGTGCCGCTAGCGATCCCAGTGTATACACTCCGGCCTGGATTCTCTCTAGCTGCAGCACAATGTAGATAAAGTAGTAATCATGGCCGTGTTGCAAATTGGCAACAACGGTCGTGATTAATACTTTACTTACATTGTGTGAACATAGCCTCAGACTGCACAGGGTTTGTTTGTAGTCTGTTGCCAAGGATACATATAGGATAGACTCAAAACATTGACTATTGGAAAAAGGACTTTCCCTTTAAGGATCTAAATTGCATCTGCAGTAAATACTTTCAGGCTATGTTCACACAATGTAAGTTCAGTAGTAAGCACGGCGTTGTTGCCGATTTTCAATAACAGCCGTGATTACTACTGGACTTACATTGTGAATTACATTGAGAATCCACTCAGTCAGGACTGCTAGCGCGCGCCACAAAAAACTGACATTTCAGTTTTCTGTGGCCGCTATTCATTGAATAGCCGCCTGCAGAGAACCTGTCAGTGCACACAATGGAGTGTGCAGCTCTGGCCGCACGCTCCATTGGGTGCAGCGGCAAATTGGGATGTGGGCTTGCACGGATGCGCTCGCATCCCAATTAATCAGAAGTGAAGATCATCTGGCCGGTACTGCAGTGAACATGGCCTCACATTGAGTTGTACTGTGAATAAACAGTAAACCTCCATCTTGTGATTCTGGTTTGTGACCTGTTCACTGTAACATCTGAGAGGATTGACCCGGGAAGAACACACTGTCATGGCTGACACTGTATGCTTCACATTTCCCTTATTGCTTCTCTGCAAGCCCTTGTTTGGATTGTAATCCAGAGCCCGGGCCATGTGAGCCCTAGTTTTATTTTGGTCCAGACCCTATGGAGCCTCCTGCTATATAAGACAGTGCATGACTCTTATTGTCAAAGCCATCCCGAAAAAATACTCCATTCTGTCACAGTAAACTAGAGTCAAGATCTCAAGTTCACGATCAGTTCTCGAGCATCAGAAGCCCGGATCCAGAGTCAATAGTTCATTGTCTGTATCACAGTCTTAGCAGGAGTAAAAGGAGTTTTAGTTCAAATGAGTGTTCAGGAAAAGACCGGAAGAACTGAAGACATCAAAAATTCTGCCTGAATGAACTGACACTGAATAGCATTGAGCAGTTTGCTATGCACTATAATAGTCAAACAGTGCACATTTTAATAGGTTTTTAGCCCATAAACTATTCAAATCAATAAAATAATAATAATGAAATAAATAAATAAAAATCATGCAAAGCTTTTAATTGGCTACAAAACAGTGTAATATCTTGTATGTCTGAACCTTCCAGCAGCCTGTCACTTCTGTCTCTTTCTTCAATCAGTCTATAAATGTTAACAAATCTCAGTCACAAAAAATCCAATTGCAGAAATATGGTCAAAACAATATGGGGAGGAGGGGGATGCAGCTGCAGCTTCTTTCTGTGACTGTGAGGCTGAGTGCTGTGAGTGGGGAGATGAAGCAGACTGAACTGGCTGAACTGTAGCTGACTACATCACACCAGGAGGTTGTCTTGTTTATGACATCATTATATAAAAAGTTTGGCACCTATGTACTGTATAATGCTTTTTAAATTTTCCTCACTATTGACAACAATTCTGCATGCTGCCAATGAATGGAGGCTTTTTTAGAACTAGTAAAAGGGGTACTCTGAAAGAAAAAAAAACCCAGAAAAAAATCAGCTGGTGTCAGAACCTTATACAGATTTGTATGTTACTTCTATTTGAAAATCTAGTCTTTCAGTACTTATCAGCTGTGTATGCCCTGCAGGAAGTAGTGCATTATTTCCATTCTGACACAGTGCTCCTACTGCCACTGCAAACTTTCCAGTTCATTTAAAAAAAAAAATTCCTCCGGAGTACCCTTTTAAGCTGTAACCCTGTGGATGTAAGTAAAGCCCCTATTACAAGCGAGGAGCAAGCAAGCGTCAACCTGTCAGATCAGCGCTCGCTTGCTCCTTGTTCCCGCTCTCGCGCTATTTTACACGCTGACAGCGAGTTGGGAGGGGGGGGGGGAGGTCAGGGAGCTGCGGGAGCTGCTCCCTAGATGATGATCTTGCCTTTTAACAGGAGCTAATACACCAAGCGATTATTGGCCGTAACGGGCAATAATCAGCCAAACATGGACGATAATCGCTTAATGTAATAGGACCTTAAAGGGGTATTTCGGGCTGGAGTTATTTTGAGGGTATGGCCGGGGAAGGGGTGGAAATAGAGGCCGCCGGTCACTTACCTCCCCGATTCCAGTGCCGGGTCCTGGATCGCACCGCCCCGTTCTTCCGTCCCCGCTTCCTTGTCTGAGCTGCGGCCCTTCCCCGGCCATACCCTAAAAATAACCCCCGCCCGGAGTACCCCTTTACTCTATTCAGTCTACACAACTGCAGTGTCCCAGAACATGCAGACTACTACTCCTATTATGCCCATTTCTATTTCTGTGTCAATGCCTGTTCTGGTAAGTGTTTGCACTGCAACTGCTGCTGGTTTTCCCCTAGTATTCTCTGGTATTGTGCATTTTCATGTGTATTCTCATGTGTTCCTGTGTATTACAGTGTACAGTGGTATGCAAGGCTGTTGATCACGTGACCTGTAACCATGGTTCCTCCAATGGCCGACTAGCTCTGGCCAGGAGCAACCATGTGACCTCCCACTTCCTGCTGACAAGGGAGTGGAGCCCCGGCTTCCAAGCAAGGAGGTTGTGTGGTTCTATCCTCTCCCACAGAAGAGTGACTAAGTCTGCTGCTATATACCAATCTTCGGCTGTTTCTGCCTGCTCAAGTGACCGGATTCTTTTCTCTCATCTGGGTGTCATTCCGTTATTTCTCCTCATCGCTGCAAGGATTCACAGCAAGTATTATTCTCAAGCTAATCCACCCAGCAACGCTATTCCTCTCATACTCCTACTCCCATCATCCGGCACGTATTCTCACAGCCTATGCAGCACCACTCCTGCTTTATTTGTCAAAGCCTGCTATATACCCGGTTGCATCCGGACAGAACTGTTGCTACTAGTTACTTCATCTATAATAAAACCGCTGTTACTGAACCCTGGCATTGGTGTCCACTAACTGGTGCCCTGACTAAGTGCAGCGAAGAATCGCATGCCCATCATCACCCGCAGATTCCTCAGACCGGCCCTACAGCTGTGCTGCCCTCAGGCCTATACCGTGACAAGTATAACCCCTGCAGCTGCCCCGGTCATTGCCCGCTCATAACACCAGCACTGCGGAAGTGGCCCCCAGGGGCCAGGGCATCGCATTTTTTGGCGTCACGAACAGGATACAGACTGTGTTGTGCCAACTGTCAGTGCCCCCAGTACTGTACTGAAACCCCCTAGAGACTTTGCTGATTGCTATGGGGTTGATTGAAGTGTTTCGGGCCCTGAACTGTACACAAGATGGCCGCCGTCTTCTTCAATTTCTGGCTGCGCCATACCCCGGTGAGGAGGGGGTTAACAGCCATGCTGCCAAAGCGCGGGAATCGCCCGGCGCCATAGACTTTCCATTGGCTGCTCCTGATTGGCCGCCTGGGCCGGATGACTTCACTGTTGCTGGGCAGATTCTGGAACCTGATCCTCCAGCTTGGCGCTCCTCCCCTTCCTGCTACAAGTTCCGGCCAGAGCGTAGCAAGATGGCGGCCCCCGAGAAACGTCTGCCTGCAGTCGCAGCACCAGTGATGCCGGGGAGCAATCCTGCCTGTCTGCTAGCACCGCTCCCATCCTACAGCGACACCAGCTGGGCCGCTGCCCCGTCGGACGACGGAAGTCTTCGCCGGGCCTTCATCCCGGCCTCTGCTGATCAGAATGAGGGGACCATACCTGAGACCAGCATTTCTCCAGGGCGTGATTCTCCGCCCTTACTGCAATGGGTGTTCGGCCGGGAGCCCAAGATTATGCAGCTGATCGAGGACATTCAGCAGGCCCTCGCTGCCCTGTCGCCTGCCACTACAGCTGCCACCGCTATGCCTAGCGCTACTCCTGCAGCTTCCACTACAGCGGGCCCGTCCACTACCGCAGTCCCCTCTACTGCCCCCACTGCTGTGGCTAAGGCTGCCTCTTCTACCACTACAGTCACCTATCATGTGGCCCCCATCATCTCTCCTATCACCATGGTGACGCCCAGCATTGTAGTCACTACGTCATCCAGTGATGCTTCTGCTCCAGGCCCTTCACGCTATTGCTATCCGTGGAAGAAGAAAAAGAAGAAGCCTACTCAGGGTCCTCCAGGACATTTCTGCTAAGTATCCTTACAGAGACCAGAGCCCTTAAACTGTTTTTGTTGTCTAACTGTTTCGTTCCAGTTCCTGCAACGTTTAAGGTTTGTGCCTGGTCCTCCTGACCAAGTTCCCTGTACTAACCAGCCATGAGCTGATGGACACTTACAGTAACAAAAGGTTCTCTAGTGCCTGTCCCAGAGCCTTTTACATGGACAATGTCTAATTGCCTAAAAAGAGACTCTCCCTAACAGAGACACTTAATCCATTCCTTCCTAATGCACTTTCCTGTGATTGTGTGTTCCACACAGGGTATTATTGCACTTATTTCATTATTGCACTTATTGTACTATTGTATTCCAGTGTTATCGAAGTCTTTGTATTTCCTCCTCTGAGTGAGCACAAGGTTACATAGATTGCCTCAGAGTAGAGTGCCTCTTTTGTAAAACAGTATATTTTCCAGTGTCTAAGTCAGATAGCTCCTCCTCTGAGTAAGAGAAGTCAGTTTACATATACCTCAGAGAAAGTCCAGTTTATGTAGGAGTGTATTTTCTCATCCAGTCTCATTATTGTGTATTATTATCATATCTATAGCTGGAAAGATTTAGTTGAGCCAGTTCGTATGCAGATTTTCCTCAGATTTTCATTCAGATTTTTCTCAGATTTTCATTCAGATTTCTCAGGTTTCATTCAGATTCATGTGAGCCAGTTCTCCTCAAGACCTCGCAGTATTTGTTGTCTGTTGTGTTTCCCTTCCTTTTTGTTTCCAGTATTTGTTCGCCTCTGTCTTGTCCCAACACAGTAGTTATCACACATAGTCATACCTAACCTTCACACTTGTCCATACATATCGCACCTTGGATGCCTTTTCGTGTGTTTGGTCTGTGGAGTGCTTGTGTGTGTGATTGAGTGGTATGAAAGGGAGCTCCCCATGTATGTTTGCTTTTATTATTTTGTTCTTTTCTCTTCCAGGTATCCAAGACACTACTCAGACACGCCAAGGTAGTACACAGGTCTTCACAGTTCTTTTCCAGTAGGGTAACACATTTAACAGAAAACCTACTGTCTAACTGGCTGGAATATTGAGGGTCCCCCGCCAGCAGTTAAGTTGTCCTGGCTTACATGTCAGATGGTTCACGCACTAGCTACCTGGTCGCCAGAGTACGTTAGGCACCCCTAGGTGAAGTCCTGCCACTAGGGTTTCTCATTCTCTCTCTCTTCTCACCTGTGCCTTGGGCGTGGGAAACACACACCTCATCACACTCACTCTCATCATTCATTCCTGTTGTTTGATTGTCCAGTCTATTCATGTTTGCTGCCTTCTAGATTCGCCGAGGTCGGCTCAAATTTGCTAGGGAGGTATGCAGTGTCCCAGAACATGCAGACTACTACTCCTATTATGCCCATTTCTATTTCTGTGTCAATGCCTGTTCTGGTAAGTGTTTGCACTGCAACTGCTGCTGGTTTTCCCCTAGTATTCTCTGGTATTGTGCATTTTCATGTGTATTCTCATGTGTTCCTGTGTATTACAGTGTACAGTGGTATGCAAGGCTGTTGATCACGTGACCTGTAACCATGGTTCCTCCAATGGCCGACTAGCTCTGGCCAGGAGCAACCATGTGACCTCCCACTTCCTGCTGACAAGGGAGTGGAGCCCCGGCTTCCAAGCAAGGAGGTTGTGTGGTTCTATCCTCTCCCACAGAAGAGTGACTAAGTCTGCTGCTATATTCCAGTCTTCGGCTGTATCTGCCTGCTCAAGTGACCGGATTCTTTTCTCTCATCTGGGTGTCATTCCGTTATTTCTCCTCATCGCTGCAAGGATTCACAGCAAGTATTATTCTCAAGCTAATCCACCCAGCAACGCTATTCCTCTCATACTCCTACTCCCATCATCCGGCACGTATTCTCACAGCCTATGCAGCACCACTCCTGCTTTATTTGTCAAAGCCTGCTATATACCCGGTTGCATCCGGACAGAACTGTTGCTACTAGTTACTTCATCTATAATAAAACCGCTGTTACTGAACCCTGGCATTGGTGTCCACTAACTGGTGCCCTGACTAAGTGCAGCGAAGAATCGCATGCCCATCATCACCCGCAGATTCCTCAGACCGGCCCTACAGCTGTGCTGCCCTCAGGCCTATACCGTGACAAGTATAACCCCTGCAGCTGCCCCGGTCATTGCCCGCTCATAACACCAGCACTGCGGAAGTGGCCCCCAGGGGCCAGGGCATCGCACAACCTTCTGTGACCAAGTAATCCTGCCTATCTAGTCTCTAGCAGTAAGTAATATGTTTTTCTTTTAAATACGGTTTAAAGCCGGGTCACCTCTGATAAATCCGCCCTAAAAGCATTGAATATAAGGGAAAAATATAATCTTCATGCTGAACTGACTTCCTTGTAGAAGAGAAGAAAGCGCAGCAGCTCTACTCGCACGGTGCCTTAAACGTGGCTTGGCAGGAGCCTGGCGCCTTTGATTCGGGATCGGCTCTCACAGAAAATGTGACATTATATAACGAGACACTTTTATATCGAGCCACTTCATTTTTAATCAGATTTCCATTCCCCTCCAGGAAGCGGTTCCAGGAAAAACATCTCTTTTATTCCCTGACAAGAAGCTTTGCAGAAAAAGCTTTTACTAGAGAAGAGAAACAAAACCATTTACGACAGATTTAAGGAGTAGGGGGGGGGGGCATTTGGTTAACAATGTGTGAAAAGTATCCAGACCTCGCCAGGGGCAGCAGGGCAGAAGGTAACGGACGGTGGACACCATAGTGTTTGCTCAAGATGGATAGCCAAGGAGGTCAACTCTGTGAGGGAGATTTACAAACATGGTTCAAAGTGAAACTGGCTCAGTTGCCCCTAGCAACCAATCAGATTCCACCTTTCATTTTCCAAAGAGTCTGTGAGGAATGAAAGGTGGAATCTGATTGGTTGCTAGGGGCAACTGAGCCAGTTTCACTTTACACCATGTTTGATAAATCTCCCCCCCATGACTTTATGTTAAAAAATATTTTTTGAAAAGTTTTGGTGATGTATTTTCTAATTTTCAATTTTATTATCTATATTATAAAATAATTATAAACTCTTTTATTCCAGCACCTAAACTAAGCTGAGACTTCATGTACTGTCTGTGATGATAGGGAGTAGGCTGCTGAAAAATGGTTTGTACAGCATTACAGGTGACCCCAGTGGATACAGAGGACAGTAGGGGCTCAGCCTCCCCCTCCCCTGTGGAATGACCTTTGTACAGGTCACAGAGACATTGGAAAGCATGCCAATAAATGTGTCACATACAAAGAATAGGGTCTGGAGGTGATCAGTGACTACGCCCATGGGGTGTGCTGTAAAGCATGTCAGTAAATGTTGTTATAAATAGCTCAGCCAAGTTGGCTGCCCATTAAATATTTAAAAAAAAAAACATAAAAAAAATTACAATCAGAAAATATAAACAGATTAGAAAACCAGAACACATTTTAGTATCGGGATCTAATCAGTAAAAATTAATCGAGGTTATACATAGTAGTTTACATTGTAGTTTAATGTATACCTTTTCTAAACAATGGCTTTTTTATGACTGCTCTGGAACTTTGGGGGTGGAGCTTAAATCTCCAGATTTTGGCTTTTAAAATAAGAAAAACTTGTTTTCTATTAAAAGTACATTAGAAGTTATATAGATGTGTCTATACAATGTATTACTGTATCTGTACAGTTCTGCCACACTGGTAGCTGGTAGAAATCCAGGAAGTGAAAAAAAATGGCCCCTGTGCCAATCCACATTGTCTCCTGCTTCCACTGCTCCCCCCTAGAAAACAAATCTTCCATGCCTCTGTCTCACATTGTGTGTGTTTGTTGATAATGCAGACAGGGGGCAGGGCGTGATGTCACAGGAGGCTTGGCTGGATAACCCAATCCCCTGACTGTTTCACCATCTCTGAATGAACAGAAGCAGCTGCTGTACTAATTTTACTGATTGTAATGGGTGGGGGCTGTGATGATCACATGAGGGACAGCATTGCATTCTGGGAAATGCCAAACCAGGAAGAACAGAAACACAAAACAGAGCAACCCCCCCCCCTCCCAGACAAATGCATTTTTGGTAGTTTCAAAATGGGATAGACAGGTAAGTAATGCGTTATGCTTCTGCAGAAGTTTCACTTTTTTTAACCTCTACCAGGAGTACCCCTTTAAGGAAGGTTCCATCAAAAACACTTTGAGGCTGGGTTCACACTACATATATTTCAGTCAGTATTGTGGTTCTCATATTGCAACAAAACACAGAAAGGCTCTGTTCACACAATGTTGAAACTGAGTGGATGGCCGCCATATAACAGTAAATAACGGCCATTATTTCAATATAACAGCCGTTGTTCTAAAATAACAGCAAATATTTGCCATTAAATGGCGGCCATCCACTCAATTTCAACATTGTGTGAACAGATCCTTTCTGTGTTTTCAATCCACTCCTGGTTTTGGTTGCAATATGAGGACCACAATACTGACTGAAATATACGTAGTGTGAACCCAGCCTTACCTATTAGCTTTGGAGTTCCTCCCCTCCCCTTTGGTATTTTGGTTACTCATATATTGGCAGAAAGGCCATTGATTGATGATATGTTTAGTATAATGTAAAACATAACATGCAGTAACATATCGATCATGTGACCAGAGCCTTGGGGGGGGGGGATTATCAGCGATTTAGAACTCTTTCGCAGCGCTTTCTTTTCTCTACAAATTTGCAGGGGAAAAAAAAATCCTCTGCAGAGTAAAATGTAAACGGTTTGAAAATCTCATCCACATGCTTTAGTGCTTATCCAATATCCTTGAAAACAGCTGTGCCCGGACTTTTTCCAGCCTCCTGAATCAACTGTGCCTCAAAGTTTGCCAAATTCGCCTTCGCTTTCTTGTGACATAGAGCTTTTTTCTGTGCACTTTGCACGTTTTGCTTTCTTTTTTATCCGTCCAGCGTGGAAATTCTACACATAAGAACATCCACAACCACAAAGGCCACAAACTCCCAGTAGCCCATATTATCCGGTTCACACAGGCCCAGGCTGGTTATAACGCTCTCCTGGCACCCCCCATAATAAACATAGTACCATCTCAGCCCCCACATTATAAAGGGGTTCTCAATCTTATGTATAGGTGGAAAAATCTAATTAATAACGCAACCTCTATGGACGTATTCTCTGACAACTACAGTATTGTCAGTGCTTGTCCTTAGCAACCAGTCAGACACATGAGAGGTAAGAAGACCCAGCAGGACTCAGATTACTATTTTTACAGTCTACTATGTTCTTATTAATCTGATTTTATAAGGAAAAATTAGGTGAATAATACCCATAAATCTTTGGGGTGACGGGAACTTGAGCGGTATCATATTTTAGTGCATTCCCTTAGTCTTAGTATTCTTGGTATTCGACCATTATTACCATCACAGTGTTTCTTGTTTTAAACTTTTTTTTTCTATTCAATCTCCTGGCAGAAGGCGTCTGTAGACATAGACCAGGCCTTCTCCATGTACAGACGTTACTATAGTTTCTTGTCCACCTTGGCCGCCACATGTTAAGTGGGTTCTCACTCATATACACATATCCCAATACATGTAAATGGATTTATATAAAAATCTGATTAATAATGAAACCTCCTCTCTGGGGCGAGGCCTCCCTTTGAAAGAGATAGCAGACGGGATTTGGCGCCGAGGTTTTGGTGCCGATTCTTTAGTGTGAACGGGAATAAGCCCTTTAGCTCGACGCTCGGTCACATATAGTGCTCAATCAAGCATCGGGGTGCCGGACCTTGTCCTCATTGTTGCTCAGGTAAAGGCGGCCATACACCCTAAATAACTGATGGATGAACACTGAAATACCAACTAGAGTCCTAATGTGTCTTGCAGAAACCTATTACATTTTTTCGTTCTAATATTTGTATGTTTTGTAAACACATCCCTTCAAGGCACAAAATTTCCAAAAGTACAATAGGTTAACTAGGCACCCTCCGCTCTGCTGAGCAGGGGACCCCTGGTTAAATGCTTGAGTCTCCCATTGATTTCAATGGGGTTCGTTACTCGAGCCGAACACTCAAGCTCAACTCAAGCAACGAGCAAGTGTCACTGTCGCTTTGCAAAACTTTTGACATGTCATAAAGACATGTCAGAAGTTTTGATCGGTCTGGGTCTGAGGGTTCACACCTGTACTGATCAGGAGATAGAGCTAAGCGTGGTTTCCTCCCAGCTCTGTGTCACGTGATCAGTCGGGCTTAGGGCTCATGCACACTGAGCAAAAGGCAAGGAATTGAAGAGGAATCCGCTCTTGAATTCTGCTTGAAATTCCTCTTGTAAAATATGAACACGATAATGTCCCATTATGTTTAATGGGATTTCTGCTCTGTTGCTCACACGGCAGAATTTCCTGACACAGATCCGCCTTCCGCTCAAATGCTACGTGCACACAGAGCAAAAGTGGCAGAATGCTCTGCCGCGGAAGGCCGCCAGCCTACCTGTCAGAATGACAGTCTATGGGAGGCTCGCGCCTCCTCTCTCCGCACTGAAGAATGAACATGTTCATTCCACCACTTTTGCTCCGTGTGCACATAGCCAAAGAAGTAACATGTCACCGCTAGAGGAATCCTATAGAAGTCAATGGGGCTTAAATTCTGCTTTAAATTCTGCTTGCATTCCGCTCGAATTCCTTTCAAATTCAGCTCCTATTCTGATCCTATTCTGGGAAATGTAGGAAGAATTAGAAAATCATTTCAGAAGGCCATTACAAATCAAGATGGCTGAAATCCCATGTCTCTAATAAAAGCCTATGCTGCACTATATAAGCAAAATCAAATAATAAAAAAATCCCAGAAAGCTTCATGTTATACCTATATTATATCTGACATCACTGTTAGATACATGGGTTTTCCTAGTTCCCATGCCTCTCAGCTGTAATACTGTTACTACCGATCATTATTCTTTGTAGCCACAATAATACTTGTGTTACTTTTATATAATACTAAGATGTTGTGGTTTGGATTTTAGTACAGACAACCGGCCATTGTTTGTCTCACCGGGGGCGACAGCAACCTCTAAGGGCAAGGTGAAGATATCATAGGAACATGCTCTGTATTTAGAACCGCTCGGCCCTTTAAGGTACAGTAATAGCGGATGAATCGGTCGCAGAGTAGTAATAATAATAGAAGACACTGACAAGTCGAGGAAGTAATATTTATATATCTAAAGGAAAACACTGTTTCCTTTCCAAGCAGGAAACTGAAGTTATTCTCGACCAAGTCGGTTTACAGGGATGGAATAAAACATTGGCCGCCTTGTCCTTTAAATTCCTAGAAGAAGGTGTTTGTTTTAGCTCGGAATAAAATGGACGGTTATTATTATGAATATTATCTTCAGAGATTTGTAGATGAGGCGCGGAGACGTAACCTGCGGCAGGCATCCTTCGGCGGGGCCCCCTGGTTTCCTATGTAACTGATGATTCTACATGGGGCTATTTTATCAGTGCTGTGAATCTAGTTGACTTGGGGCAGGTTAGATGTTAAGTTGAATAACCTCGGTGTTACAGACAGGTCTTGTTGATGTGGTCGACCTGTATTATTCTTGAAACCTATCCCCTGCGTTGACAGATTTGTATTTATTCTTCGGGTCCTTAGGAGAAAGAGTCTGGGGCCGTAGTTTAGGAACAGACCACATGGAAAGCATGAAAACCTCAAGTCTGTGCCCCTCTGATTGCACCGCTGCTCGATATTCTGTTTCATTTCCATACAGGACGTCATATACTGTTTGTTTTAGAGACAATCCCAAGTAAAATCTAACTTATTGTCTTCTATTAAGACATCATTTAGCGAGAATTATGGTCGCCATTATTGCTTCTTACCCAATGTCCTTAGAGTCATCAATGACTAAAGATGAGCAAATCGATTTTTTGCGATTTGGATTCAGTCGGAATGTTTTAAAAAATGGATATTTGGTAGGCTCCAAACTTTTTTGGTTTGTTTCAAATAATTATGTCCCTGTTCCTGTATGGTAAGTGGCCTGGAGCTTAGCAGAACTGCTTTGTCCATTACACTCTCTGGCATTGACAGAAATTCCTGTTCTTGTACAATAAGTGGCCTGGACGTAAACTGAGAAGATATATGCAATAAATTTTCTCTGTACACTGCCAAACCACTCATTAATGGAGCAGGGACACCTGTCAATTGACAGAAGTCCCTGCTCTTGTATTTATTCCAGATGGTAAATCATAGGGCATTTGGGGCACTTCTGAATCTTAATTACTTCTTAATCATCTGAATCAAACACTAATCGGAGTCACTTAATTTAACCCAAGAGAAATCTCAGGAGATATGCTTAACTCTATGAATGACTATTAATGACTATAAAGCAATGACCACTTTCCTTATAGAGACTTTTCTCATCCTAGTTTGACAGAAACGTAACTTGAAGCTTCAACGTGTAACAGGACCCCGACCTAACATGTCTCATTTACAGTACCGGTCTTGTTATAGGCCACAAAAGCCTTTGGCATTAGGCCTCAGAGGTGACTGCTACCTCGGACATCCCTTTTAGCTGTAAATTTGTTGCTAACTATATAACTTGCCTAGCGGATTACAGTTTCAACACATTGTATTTGAAACAAATGGCACAAGCCTATTATAAGCTCCTTTACTGTGGTTGGGAATCCCAGTCTCCGTAGTGGTTTCCACCAAGTTGGCTAATGCTAAGCCTAATCCACCATGCCACAATTGGCTACCCTCTGCCACTGTCTTCCCTGCCAGTACAGTTAGGGTCACACAAGAATCATAATGGGGAATCACTGGTCTGCTCCAAAGGTCATTGACCTTGACTAGTACGACTTTTGCACAGCCAAACTTTACTTGGCCACAATCATGGTGTGTTTACATTGCCTATTACTCTACACAGGTTCAAGAGTATGGTACCAGGCCAAACAGTGCCAAAATACAAGTCCAAGCCTTACTAATGGGAGTACCACCTCTTTAAAGGAGGAGTCTGGCAAAAACAATAAATACAGTGTAGGCAGGGGGTGCGGGAACAATATAAAGAATCAATACTTACCCATCCTGGTTCCTCTGCATTGCATCACACTGACCTTCAATTTCTCATGGGTTCCAGTGTCATTAAAACCCGGCGGGAAGGGCCTGCTTAGTCAGTCAGTAACTGCAGGTGTGTCTCATCCTAGTCACTGACTGACTGAGGGGGCATTCCTGAGTGGGGTCATGACATTGCACAACCGGGAGCTTCAGGAGGCCAGCAGGGGTTAGTAATTGATGATGCAACGCTGCAGGGGGCATGGGGCCTAGTAAGTATTTATTCTTTGCTATGTTCCCGCACTCCCCTGCCTGCATTGTATTTTTGTTTTGGCCGGAGTACAGTTTATCAATAACTGCAGTTACACTATATCATTAATAGTATAAAAGAATACTCATCAGGTCACAAAGTAGAACTCTTATCACTGTAGAATAGTTTCACTTGCTCACCAGGAGGAGTAACATCTGCGCTCCACCAGTCCGTTCACTAGAAGGAGCTAAGAAAAAGGTGCATACAGATATTTTCTCTTTTACTGCACTTCTTTATCATCTGTAAAGACTAAAATCAAACTTTCCATCCCAGCTGATGCAAACCCAGAATAGGCAGCAGACCCCTCCGGCACTCCATGTGGTCTCAGCCGCACTTTACCCTTCTTCCCTCCTTATATCACTTTCCTGCACTTCTTATGGGATATTGAAGTCCTGCAACTCAGACTTGGCCGTGGCCTGAGCTGACATCAACTTGTCCTCCTTATGGCTGGAAGCCAGGAGACTATGACCACCTAGGTGCGGCAGTGACGCTACATGCACCAGCTAACTGGATAGCAATAAAAAGAGGGCCAAGTGGATAGAACAGGAAAAATGCAATAGAGACAAATGGTAGAAATAGCACAGAAGGTAGGGGGCAACAAAGTTAAGCATAGTAAGTAGAGAAAAGGATTACCCCCTTCCATGCAAACACTGATTCACAGGTTGACATCAGTATCGGGTCTTGTCTCTGTATAACACCGGTCATCAGATAAGACTCGCCTATTGCACCTTGACCCCTTATGACTTTGCATAAACACTCATATCTGGAAGAAGCATCGTCTTTCTGACTTCTAATGTACTTACCATATAACATGTCATCTATGGCTTGTGGAGGGGGGGGGTATGGACCCCCAATGCTTCATGTATTTAGGTACAGGGCTATGGTAGTAACCTTGCCAACAAATCAGTTTCAGCCGTGTACAGGTGGATCCAGAATACAAATGTACCAGAAAAGTTTTAAGTAAAGAAGGATGAGCCTAAAAACTTTTCTCACTTCAGTAAGGGGTAATGGTCAATGCAGTTGGTCCTTAGCTATTGTTCTAAAATATCTTGTGACAATGACAATGACAATGCCATCATTTCAGGTTCAGACTGCTCTGCCAGATGTTTCATTGCTTTAAAGTATTATGTCTTCTTTTAAAAAGTTTTAGGGCCGTTTGTTTACTGAGCCTATAACACAGCTCGATTGTCGTGCAGCAAGGGCTGTATATATATCAATAGCGATGTCGGTGCAGTCCCTGCTTTAAAAGTGAAGTTCATACATTACCTCTCCATGCTCTCCAGTGTTCTCTTTGCTTCTGCCCACTGTCCACAGCCTCCGGTGCAACTTCAGAGCAGGTCTCTGGAGTGACAGGCCGCTCAGCCAATCACTCGCCTTAGTGGTCCCATCCTTGCCAGTGATAGGCTGATCAGCCTGTTACTTCAGAGACCTGATTTGAAGTTGCACCGGAGGCTGTAGACAGTGGGCAGAAGTGAAGAGAACACCAGGGAGTGGGCAGAAGCACCAAGGAACTTAAAGAGGTAGAGTGTGAACATTATTATTGTATTTACAGATTCATCATCCGTCGGCCACACATCGATATTTCAAATAGCAATGCACACCCGGCGGCTGATGATTTTAGGTCAGGACCAAAAGACATGATCAGCCAATGATTGTTGTCATCTGCTGATCGTTGTCTTTATTACACAGAGGGAATCTGCCTGATTTGGCATGTAATGGGGCCCTTAGACTCTTCTACATTGTGTTTGTTTAACCTGCACTGGGAGCCTGTGATCCGCAGCTCCACTCTTCTTTGTATCACAATGGCGGTTGCAATGCTGATCAGCCAGTGGCGTAGCTACAGTGAAGGCAGGGAAGGCGACTGCTATGGGGCCCCTGCATGAAGGGGGCCCGAGGAAGCCTGCCCTGCCTTCATGGTAGGTACCCCGCTCCCCCAGGGGTCCAGAGAGGAAGAGGGACACCCACTGCACTGTTCAGCCCCCTCACTGTAGTGCCAGGTGAGTGGGCTGAACAGAGGAGCAGGACCTGGCAGATGGCACAGGAGAGGGATTAAGGACCTTTGGGTCACATGACCCAAAAGTCCTCAATACTTCTATGTGAAGATCAGCCCGGACTACAGGAGGAGGAGGGGGAAGCCTGGGAGCTGTAAGTGCTGTGTATGTGTGTTAGTGTGTGTATATATGTATCTGTGGGTATATGTATATGTCAGTGTGTGTATATATGTATCTGTATATATATTTATAGTCAGTATGTGTATATATGTATCTGTGTATATATTTATATGTCAGTGTGTGTATATATGTATCTGTATATATATTTATAGTCAGTATGTGTATGTATCTGTGGCTATATGTGTGTGTGTGTATGTCAGCAATGTCTAGCACTGGTGTATATATGTGTGTGTTTGTGTATGTCAGCAATGTCTGTAGCACTGGTGTATATGTGTGTGTGTATGTCAGCAATGTCTGTAGCACTGGTGTATATGTGTGTGTTTGCTCCCAAAGATGTTCTGCAGCAGCTTCTATTAATGCTGGGCTCTAATAAAAGAACCCACCATTAATATCTGCAGCATTTGCTTTTATTTCTGGTTGAGTATTTCTTATTACACTGAGATGATTTCCCTGTGTACAGTCTACTCATGGTGTATACATCTGCACTAGTGTAATCACATTACAGCGTATATATGTGTGTATGTCAGTGGCGTATCTGTATATATGTTAATGGTGCCTCTGTGTGTGTATATGTGCGTCAATGTCTGTGTTTGGCGGGGGGGGGGGGGGGGGGGGGGGGCGTACAGGATTTATGGGGCCCCATACAGTTTTTTGCTATGGGGCCCCATGAATCCTAGCTACGCCCCTGTGATCAGCCATTTTAGTTAGGTGGAAAGCTTAGGAGTGGGGATGCCTATGAAAAGCCCTAGGAGATGAGGGGCTGTAGGTCAGATGTAGCATGGCAGAGCAGTGATGTCCTGCAGCGTACCAGAAGTGTCAGGATCAGAAGAGGACACCTGTCTGGGACCACTGGGATTCAGGCCTGTCTTGGTGTGGACCATACTGCAACTAGTCCTAAATGTGGGAAGGATCTCATGAAAAGTTTTTTTTTTCCGTGGGGGGGGGGGGGGGGGGGGATTTGGGGACATAGCACAGGCTAAACATCTTTATGACGACTGAGTGACTCTGACAAAATGATTGATGTAACTAGTAGAGCTGAGCAAACCAAAAGCAGGCTCCGTTTCATCTGCAGCATTTGATTACCAGTGGCCGAGGAAGTTGGATGCAGCCCTAAGGCTGCCTGGGAAACATGGATACAGCCTATGTCCATAGACTCTATCCATGTTTTCCAGGACTCCCTAGGCCTGCATACAACTTCTTCAGCCACCGGGAATCAAATACTGGCAAACCCGAGTGTGCTTGAGGTTCGCTCATCTCCAGTAACTAGCTAACAAGTCAAACAACTGAAGATAGATGTAAGGAGCATAACTGGCTGATACAAGAAGAAAACAGCACATAGTGGGCCAAGAAAAGGTCTTTTTAGTGTGTTTTTATGATGCTGGTTCCATCCATGCTTAGTATCAGACTGATGCAGACAAGAAGGAGCCAGATTCCGACCTTACACGATGAAGATAAAGAACAAAGAGCGAGTACACGTACACCCTGGACAATACAAGCAAACAAATAAATCATCTTTAATACGTCATACGATCTCCAAATCGTCCCCGGCCAAGAATAAAGCACACATGTAATTCTTCTATTACCGTCTTGATGTCTGAGGTCCATTACCAGACCCTTTAGACGTAATCTTTTATGGGTTTATTTGTACATGTCTTCTTCCCATTCTCTGGTCTGACTCTGGAGATGTCAGGAAGACAATGCCGCACTCCAGCTGTTATTTGTTCCTCTGGATAGAAGAAGAGCGGATGGGAGGAGATGCAGCGGAGCTCTGCTAAACGTCCATATGATGGGGAAGGAGGGGGATTCGATGATTTCACAAATCGTACTCATTGCCCGCAACAAACCTGAACATCTTCCAGCAAGGTCAAGGATGAGAAAATAATTACAGATAGTCCCATATTTAATGGACTGAGGTAATACGCGTCCGGGGCCGCCGGCTCACTCCGCTTCATGTGTTGTAGTCACCGCGCTGAAATGTGTAGAAAATCAAACCCCACAACAAAGATGGAAAATGTGGGGACATCTGGTCCGAGCTGTGAAATGACTTGAGCTGAACAGATGGGAAACGTCTTGTGGTGAGAGGGAGAAAAATAATACGGCCACATGGATGAATCAGTCTGGAAAGTGGGAGGAACGATACGGTGCAAGTTCTCCAAAAATAAAAATTAAAGAAAGAATTTTGTTTTGCACCATGTTTGGTCTTAACAAGAAATAAATAGCTTGTTGGGACACTAGGACCCCCCCCCTAAAAATAAACATCTTACATAGTATGCTACACCAATACACCTGTAAAGGCAGGGGTCTCCTGTACAGTACACTGAGTGGTATCCACATATGTTGGACTATTGGTGAGTGTACAGTATCTATCCTTACAGGAGGCTCAGGGTACAGGAGCAGGGACATCAGTCTTGGATAGGAGTCCCTGGCCTGGTATGTATGGTTACAACTGAGCAATTCACCCAACCCAAAATGAATTTGGAAAATCTGGAGTTAAAAGGAATTCAATCATTTTTCTGTATACCTTACAGAATGTACAGAATGCCATAGTCTATGTTATTTAAATAAGATATATTAATGCATGCCAGTCTGGCATATGCCATATGGACACTCTTTTGCACTACACTAGATCAATGGGGCCTATGGATTGGTTCAGCATAAGCATCAGGAACTTTCCCATCTCTTGTAGAGCAAAAAGAAGATGTGAACAGGCTAAATGCATGGACCTTTGGCAGTTACAGATTCTGCACAATTGCCCCTTTTACTTGTCACTGTCACTGGCATTATAACAGTTACTAGCCAGCACGGGGCAGCAAGGAGCCAACAGGTATAAAACCTGAGCTTTATGCACCCTTAAAGGGGTTCTGGGCTTGTCCCCAGTATACCAAACATTTACATAATCTTATTTTGGCCCATATAGAAACATAGAAGATTGTCAGTAGAAAAAGACCACTTGGTCCATCTAATCTGCCCTTTTAGTTTCTGGTAAATCTTGTAAATGGTGCAACTTATCAGGAAATACAAGAAATCATATTGATTAGGGTAACCCGGGCCACTTCCTCATAGCAGCAGGTCAGTATGCCTAGACTTCAAGATTGTCTTTAATGACATCTTGATATACCAGTACCTCATGGTAGGTCAAGACTATGGTTGTGCTCTGCATCACCATAGCTCTGAGGTCTCACCTTCTGAAATGAATTAGATCAGAACATTTGGTACACAAGTGACATGATGATTGAACTCAACCCCTTAACTCAATAGAGACAAACAGTACAAAACAAACATTGTTACCTTCAGACCTGAATAAATTACAAATATACCAGAGATGAGCGTAACACAAGCATGCTGGAGTCCCATCACTTGGCATTTGAATACACAGAAACATAGAAGAAAAAGACCACTGGGTCCATCTAGTTAGCCCTTTTAGTATTTCCCTTCCTATTTTCTTAGGATAGATATATGTTAATCCCACTTACACACTTACTGTAGATTTACCAACCACATCTGCTGGAAGTTTGTTCCAAGCATCTACTACACTTTCAGTAATATTTTCTCACATTCTTCTGATGCTTCTGATCTTTCCCCCAACTAACCTCTCACTGTGTCCTTCTGTTTTTGAGTTCAGTTTTTTACTAAAAACATTTCCCTTCTGAACTCATTTAGTCCTTTAACATATTTAAAGGTTTCGATCACATTCCCCCTTTTCCCTTCTTTCCTCCAGATTAAAATCCTGAAGTCTTTCCTGATATGTTTTATGCCTGACACCCTCCAACATTTTTGTAGCCCGACTTTGGACCCGTTCTATTTTATCAATAAATATTTTTAGGTGAGGTCTCCAGAACTGGGCACAGTATTCCAGATGTGATGTCACTAGAGCTTTATACAGTAGGATCACAATCTCCGTCTTCCTAATGGTTATACCTCTAGCTATACAGCCCAGCATACCATTATATATACAGCCAAGCATACCATTATATATACAGCCCAGAATACCATTATATATACAGCCCAGCATACCATTATATATACAGCCAAGCATACCATTATATATACAGCCCAGCATACCATTATATATATATATATAGTCCAGCATAGTATTAAATACACAGCCCAGCATACGATCATTTATATATACAGTCCAGCATAGTAATAAATACACAGCCCAGTATACCATTATATATACAGCCCAGCATACCATTATATATATATATATATATATATATATATATATATATACAGGCCAGCATAGTATTATATACACAGCCTAGCATACCATTATATATACATCCCAGAATACCATTATATATATATATATATATATATATATATATATATATATATATACAGGCCAGCATAGTATTATATACAAAGCCCAGCATACAATTTGCTTTCCCCTCATTTTAAGGCTGTCAGAATTTGAATACCAGTGGCTGAAGTTGGGTGCAGCCATAGGGAGTCCTGGAAAACATTGGCACAGCCTATGGCCAATGGCTGTATCCATGTTTTCCCGGACTCCCTAGGAGTTGCATCTAACTTCAGCCATCGGTATTCAAATACCGAACGATCAAACTCCAGCATGCTCGTGTTACGCTCATCTCTACTGATTTCCTATCTGTTTTCTTATGGAATCTGATATATAGGAGCTGTCATCAATAATCTATGTGTAGGTCCCTTAAGATGGAAGATGGAAGATTGTGACTGAGCTTACTGACATAAAAACATACAATATAAATAAGGTTTAGTTAATATGAAGCCGAAACATTCTGGAGGACGTTCAACGTTGACATGTAACCGAATGAACTGACATGTGGTTCCAGATAAACAAATTAATTACATTTGTATTTCTTTTGCTAAATCTTAATCTATTTGTCTTGATCCTGAATGATCCCTTCTGCTTCTCTGTTTGCAAACAACAGCTGTAGATTATCTCTCATGACTGCGATACAGAATCCAAATGCAAGCCGTCTGATTATGAGTGGAATACATGATCCAAGCTTAGAAGACCAAAGAATACAAGACCTAAAAGTATAAGACTTATAATAGGAGGCTTAAAATACGAGACCCAGGAAAACAAGACCAAGGAACACAAAACCCAACAATGGAATACTGATGTATATATGACCCAGCAATGAAGGACTGAAGAATACAAGACCTAAGAGTATAAGATTTATAATAGAAGGCTCAAAATACAAGAACATGGAAAACAAGACCAAGGAACACAAAACCCAACAATGGAAGACTGATGTATATATGACCCAGCAATACAGGACTGAAGAATACAAGACCAAGGAAAACAAGACCGTGGAATACAAGACGACAAGACCCAAGAATTCAAAACTGAAGTATACAGGACCCAGGAAAACAAGACTGGAGAATACAAGACCACAAGACCCAAGAATGGATTACTGAATAATACAAGAATGCAGAAAACAAGACTAATACAAAACCCAACAATGGAATGCTGATATATGTATGACCCAACACTATAGGACTGAAGAAAATAAGACCCAGGAAAACGAGACTGGAGAATACAAGACCCAAAAAGGGGTTAGTGAAGAATACAAGTCCACGGAAAACAAGACTGAGGAATACAAGGCTTAAGAATACAAAGCTGAGGATTACAAGACCCAAGAACAAAAGATTAAAGTATACAAGACTCAGAAGTACATGAGCTGAAAATACAACACTGAAGAATACATGACCCAAAAAAGGCTCTAAGATAAACAAGTAGAAAATACAAGCCCAAAAATATGTAACTGAAGAATACAAGATTTTCAGAACACACGACTCAAGAATACAGAACTGAAATGTACAAGACCCAATAATATTACTGTATATTTAAGCATGTAAGATTCAAAGATATAAGACGCAAGACTTGAGAATTCAAACCTAAAATGCAAGACTCAAGAACAAATGACTTAAAAATATAAAATTCCAGGATACAAGAACTATAAAACACAAGACTAGAAAATATGAGACTCAACAATGCAAGGCTTAACAATAGAAGAATTAAAGAAACGATCCAAGAATGCAGGACCCAAGAAGACAAGCACTAAAGAATTAAATACTCAAGAATGCAAGACCAAAGAATACAAGACCCAACAAAGATAGTCTCAAGAATACAAGACTTCAAGACTCAAGAATACAAAGCCAAAAAATAATGAGTACAAGAATCATGGATATAGGACCCAAGAATACAAGACTCAAAACACAATACGCAAGGAAAGAAGACTCAAGAATGCAAAGTGCAAAGATACAAGACCTAAAAAACAAGGCCCAAGGATGGAAGACATAAGACCCAAGATTAGAAGTCTCAAGGATACAAGATACAAGAATAGCAGATTTAAGAATAAAAAACTCAAGGATAAAAGAAAGACGAATACAAGATCACAGAATACAATAGCTGAATTGCTTGCAGCGAGATAGAGGAAGGAGATGTGGTGGTCTGTCATTAGTAGAACATTCGGTGGGCCTTGATGAAGATGTCTCTCATACCCTGCTATGTATAAGAATTCATGAAGTGATGCCTATAAGTAACTTTATTCACTGTCTGGCATCTGCCCTGGAGATTTTCTGGTAGAACTCAGAAGTGTCCATAGAAGAGAAGAAATACCATGGCCATAATACCATAATGGATCCTTCTCAAATTGTTGGTTACGTAGGACATCCCGAATACTTGCCTGTGTTTAGTCTCAAAATTGAGAACAACATTAGAATTCCTAATTTTATGACAACATCATTGGCTTTATGGACCACCACTATGTTACAGTATGAGCTCACGTGGCCGAAGGGGATAATAATTAGAGATGAGCGAACCTCGAGCATGTTCGAGTCCATCCGAACCTGATCGTTCGGCATTTGTTTAGCGGGGGCTGCTGAAGTTGGATAAAGCCCTAAGGCTATGTGGAAAACATGGATATAGTCATTGGCTGTATCCATGTTTTCCAGACAACCTTAGAGCTTTATCCAAGTTCAGCAGCCCCAGCTAATCAAATGCAGAGCGTTCGTGTTCGGATGGACCTGAGCATGCTTGAGGTTCGCTCATCTCTAATAATAATGTCATCATATTGGCCATCTAAAGTTAACGGATGACACTGTCCCCTTTAAGCTGAACAACTCTGAAATTCCACTAATCCAGAAATTCTGCTACATGACTAGGAGATATTCTGGGACCTTGGAAGAAGATGAAAAAGAAACAATTATCAGAATCCCACAATTAATGGAAAATTTTTGTAGCAAATTTTATGTAAAGATTTTTTTTTTAACTTTGCTTTCATCCTGCAGATTCTTTATCATTAAAGTTACATATTTCTGCATGTCTCTCCAATAACTCAGAACATTGACTGTCAGGGATTTGTTTATTCTCGGCTAATGGACTTTTTACTGTGGTTTTTCTTTATATTTTGGCACTAGTGGCCACCACTATATTGTCTGGAGTCATCGTGAACACTGAACAGATGAGATGTGAAATCCAAATGAGTTTTCCAGCTGGAATAGATGCCAAACATATTCCTTACATTCATTGAGTTTCTTCAGTGTTTTTAGACATTTGTACCATTAGGTTACAGAGGGAGCTGACAGTAATGGGTCTTAACGGAGGCAGCGGGCAGTAATGGGTCTGGGCAGAGGCAGCGGGCAGTAATGGGTCTGGGCAGAGGCAGTGGGCAGTGATGGGTTTGGATAGAGGCAGTGGGCAGTGGTGGGTTTGGATAGAGGCAGTGGGCAGTGGTGGGTTTAGAAAGAGGCAGTGGGTACTAGTGGGTCTGGATAGAGGCAGTGGGCAGTAATGGGTTTGGGCAGAGCCAGTGGGCACTGATGAGTTTGGATAGAGGCAGTGGGCAGTGGTGGGTTTGATTAGAGGCAGTGGGTACTAGTGGGTCTGAATAGAGGCAGTGGCAGTATTGGGTCTGGACAGAGATAGAGGGCAGTATTGTGTCTGGACAGAGATAGAGGGCAGTAATGGGTCTGCATAGAGATAGAGGGCCGTAATGGGTCTACACAGAGATAGAGGGCATTAATGGCTCTACACAGAGATAGAGGGCAGTAATGGATCTGGACAGAGGCAGATGGCAGTAATGGGTCTGGACAGAAATAGAGGGCAGTAGTGGGTACGGACAGAGGCAGAGGGCAGTAACGGGTCTGCACAGAGATAGAGGGCAGTAATGGGTCTGGACCAGGTAAAGGCCAGAAATGGATCTGGACATAGATAGAGGGCAGTAATGGATCTGGATAGAGACAGAGGGCAGTAATGGGTATGGACAGAGGCAGCAGGCAATAATAACTCTGGACAGAGGTAGAAGGCAGTAATCTAATAACATGCTTCATCCAGATTTAGTCTACACTGATCACCAGATAACCTAGCTAACCCTGGAGACCTGTTCAGTATCCACATGCATTCAAGACTTATGGATGATGGATGAGATTTTCTCTTAATATGTAGAGTTCAAAGGTCAAATCATTACTTTTAGCAACACCTGGATACCTGGCGGATAGTCCAACTAAATCATTACTGAGAAATTACTGAATATTTGTAATAACAATGAAGAAGAATGAATTGTGTTGCTGTATTTAGTATGTTAGAAAGGGCTTGAGTTCATTATGTTGCCTAAGTTTACTAGAAGAGGTAGGGAAAAACTCAACTGCCTATGTATACTACTAGAGGTACTGGAGCATAAGACCATGGGGGACATGTTAAATATCTCTACCAGAAGTAATAAAGAACATTGTGTGTTGCCTATCACTACCAGGGGTACTGGGTAAGATCATGTGTTACATATCTCTATTAGTGGTAATAGAGAAGATCATGTGTTGCCTATCTCTAACAGTGGTAATAGAGAAGATCATGTGTTGCCTATCTCTAACAGTGGTAATAGAGAAGATCATGTGTTGCCTATCTCTACCAGTGGTAATAGAGAAGATGTTGTGTTGCCTATCTCTACCAGTGGTAATAGAGAAGATCGTGTGTTGCTTATCTCTACCAGTGGTAATAGAGACGTTCATGTTTTGCCTATCTCTAACAGTGGTAATAGAGAAGATCATGTGTTGCCTATCTCTACCGATGGTAATAGAGAAGATCATGTGTTGCCTATCTCTATCAGTGGTAATAGAGACGTTCATGTTTTGCCTATCTCTACCAGTGGTAATAGAGAAGATCATGTGTTACATATCTCTACCAGTGGTAATAGAGAAGATCATGTGTTGCCTATCTCTATCAGTAGTAATAGAGAAGATCATGTGTTGCCTATCTCTACCAGTGGTAATAGAGAAGATCATGTGTTGCCTATCTCTACCGATGGTAATAGAGAAGATGTTGTGTTGCCTATCTCTACCAGTGGTAATAGAGAAGATGTTGTGTTGCCTATCTCTACCAGTGGTAATAGAGAAGATCATGTGTTACATATCTCTACCAGTGGTAATAGAGAAGATCATGTGTTGCCTATCTCTATCAGTAGTAATAGAGAAGATCATGTGTTGCCTATCTCTACCAAAGATACTGGGGAGATCCTCATACTGTACATGCATCAGATATTTTTGTGAAAAGCTAGAAATTATGAAAAGTGGATTGTGTTGCCTATCTGTATAAAAGTGTAGGGTCTTACAGTGCTCATCTCTTCTATAGGTGTTGGTTATTGGTACCAGAAATCATGAATTTATGACGTGTTTCACCTTATAGTATAGAGGATAACAAGTTTTTGTTGCCAATCTCCATTATAGACACTGTAAGAGATAACAACAGGTCAGCCAGGCATTGCCAAGAGAATGCCTAAAAAAGTAGACCCATAAAGATCATATAGATACAGCCATTGGGGGAGAGTTAGGGTACTAATAGACAAAGCGATTTTTAACAATTAACGACTAACGATAAACGGTCGTAAAAGAGATTGTTTATCGTTAACCTGAAATCATTCACCATATTACACAGTAGGATAGTCGTTAGTTACGATCGTTACTATGATGATCGTTTACTCCATCTGATCCCAGCAAAATAATGAACAATGTGCAATTACACTGAAGGATTAGTGAACAAATACGGAACTTGAGCGGACGAATGTGGAATTACAGGGAACGATTAGCGATGATTTTAGGTTCAGATCTAAATCAACGATAAACGACACACGAACGATTTTTCAATCGTTGCCTGCAATTACACAGAACAATTATAGTTTATATTCGAACCATATAACGATTTTTCACACGATAATCACCCCGTGCAATAGGGTCCTTACTGTAACCTATGAGCACAGGCAGGGTCAGTATCTATTTAAAGGGATAATTGGGCTTTGTTACTTATGATTGGACTACAAGTAAGAATGGTTTCTACAAATCCCTTTAAGTTTACTGAATTCTACAAATTTAGACAGACAGGATGATTCACCGGCTGCGTCCTTCACTACAGAATAAAATAAGATGGAAATCACGTAAATCCCATCTCCTCCACCTAGAATTGTTTATGAATTCTCCAACATGTAATTTTTCTGCACTTCCAAAATCCTTTAAGGCTAATAGGTTTGTTTGTAAATCCTCATGTCAAACAAGAGATGAAAGTCTGTGTAGCACTCGAGTGTATTACTCCAGGGGATGTGCCTGACAGTGACAGCATGGAGCAGCGTTCTGCGGGAGGGAGACCGTCTACATTTTTGCACTTTGAAGTCATCGGGATTGAGGCTCGTTCCTTCGTCTGAACTGGAAGGAGACAAGCAAGTACATGGCTCCTGAGATGGGTGTAAAGACTGCGATTAGCCGGAGACGTTCACCGGCGGCCCAGTACATTACCTCACCCCCCCCCCCCGCTCACAAGTGACACTTTTTGTTAGACGTTAGCAAAGAAAAACTTTTTGAATCCAGGACTTGGGACTAAGATTTCTCAAGAAAATAAACATATCTTAAAGTAGTACTCCAGAGAAAATTATTGTAAAATTAACTGGTGTCAGAAAGTTATACAGATTTGTAAATTACTTCTATTTAAAAAGTCTTCCAGTACTTATCAGCTGCTGTATGTCCTGCAGGAATTGGTGTATTCTTTCCAGTCTGACACTGTGCTCTCTGCTGTCACCTCTGTCCATGTCAGGAACTGTCCAGAACAGGAGAGGTCGTCTTGGGTTTCTCAGCCATGGTGAGCATGCATATGTGCATTGCTATTGCCTGAAGGGATGTTTGGCCAATGACTATTTACCACATCAACTTTTTCCAAAAATTATTCTTTTCCAAGAGAATTCTTGGAAGGTCTTGTCTTCCGTACAGGACAGGAGCTGGTGACTGTATCTTCAGAGCTGCCTAGTAAATTTGGTGTCCTATTACCAGCTTTTAGATTGGTTCCTCTTTACCTCTTTAAAGCATGAACTGGACACAATAAGGGTGCCTGTCTCTTTAAATCTCTTTAAATCATTACTAGAGCATTCTATGAGGGGTCCATGCAGTGATCTGATACAGGACGTCGGCTCCTCCGGCAGATAATGCCTTGAGCTGCATGTTGTGGAGTTTAGTGCGGTCTGCTCCTCCATTGTTCGCTGTGACAGGTGTGTGACAGGTTGTAAGAGGCGTCTGCTTGTAAAAACGTGTCGACATTTAGTGTAAATTCACTGGCACCAAAATGGATGATGATGTGAGAACAATGTGCGGGACTGAGAGTCCCATGTGTATTCCAGAGTGTTCCATCAATGTGAAAGTCACGTCGCCAAGAAAATCCAGAATGAATCTACCTATCCAGGGCCAGCTCCTGGATTTTGCGTGCCCTTGGGCAACAGAGCTTCCATGGGCGCCTGTGTGGAGCAAATAATGTAGCGTCATTATTAGGGGTCTCAGCAGAAGTGGGGGGAGATCAAGGGCCTCTGCTGATTCTGCTGAGACCCCCTAATAGTGACAGTAGACTACTGGTTCCTACTCAGTGAGAGTCTCAGATACAAAACCAAGCAGCAGCAGCCTGACACTACCAAGAAACAACTTTGGCTTGGTTGCAAGACTTGTAGAAATGAGAAGAGCAACCCATACTCATAGCAATGAAGATCTGCCTAATGCTGGAACAGATAACAGAGTGCCAGGACCAGCAATATAGGCCTCGGAAATATATGTTTTGGAGAAGCTAAACCTGAATCATCCTAAGTGAATCAAGCAGTAGTCAGCGGGGCACTTCGCCAGAATAGGCAACTTCTCCAAACACTGCAAATAGTCCTTGGTCAACAGAAAGGACACTTAGAAATGTCTCCCTCGATGTAGACAGGTAGAATCCCCATTTAGTGGTTGTTGCCATTTAAATGGCCATTTATTTTGGCTGTTGCCAGCCTAATAATACCAGCCTGCTGCCACCCGGTCCTGAAGCCTCATTTTCTAACGCTGCAGGCCTGATGGTATCTGGCTATTCCGGCATCCTTGGTGGTGGTCAGGGGCTGATTAACTTTACCATAGGCCCCGGGCTGTTTACCAAGCCTGGGCCCCCCACTCCACTGTAACTATGGTAACACTAGCGTGGTGCTAAGAGTACAGGATAGATAATGTTATGATGCCCTGATTTGTGCAAAACTGTGGTAAAAAAGCAGTGATTTTTTTGTAAATCATGGCAGAACTGTAGCCCAGAGACAATACACCACTGAAATTATCAGTCTTTTTGGGTGGTCATGGGCCCCCCCAGGAGCTCAGGGCCCCGGGCTACTGCCCGAAACGGACCTATTATAATCCGCTACTGGTGGTGGTGGGTAACGGGGTAATATGTCGGGGGTTAGTGGTAGCTGTTCTACAGGCTAACTCTAAGACCCAGCTTAGCAATGGACACCACTATTAGACAACAAACAACAAAGGTTGAAATGAAATGAAAATCCTAGAGAACCCTCACTGACTCTTTTATTATATAAAAAAAGTAGTAATCTTCCTTTAGAAGTAGTCCCGTCTTATATTTTTAACCCTGTAAAACAAAAAAATAAAAGTATGGACATTCTCAATAAGTAACAACCAGTAGTCTCCTCTCATTATTAAGGGGTGTCGGCAGAGGTCCTTGCCCTCCCCCCCCCTTTGCCCTCCCCTAATAATGACAATAGACTAAATGCCCCCGCCCCTCGGATCCCATCCACTGATATAATACAGGATGTAATACATGATATGTAATGTATATGCACTATGTATATACAGTGATACAGTGTTTAGGTGCTTTCCATCCATTATTATGTGAGTTTTGTGTACAGATAGGATAGTACTGGAGGTAGCAGCCTCCTCCTCCTTTGGGGAAGATACATAGCTTCATGTCTTAGATCCAGTGTTTGTAAAGGGAAACTCTTTAGCCTGGTGCTGTTCTATGTGTCAGATGTAATTAGTCCTATACAGCCTCATTTATTTATTTATAATCGCGGCCGTCGCTGTCTTGGAATCCGTCAGCCGCATAGCACATGTCTCCAGGTTCTATTTGGCTGTCACTTTATGTTTAACCAGCCCGACGAATCCTACAAGTGCGCACACGACAGCCGCATGATTTAGGGAAGGGTTTTTTTCTCTTTACAAAAATATTCACAAGATTGAAGTCACTTTCCCCGCGCTCCTCGCTTTACACGACGCTGTTTATCGCTGCATAAGCTCTTAATAGATTTTCCCTCCCTCGAAATCTCGCTCTACATCTGGGCTAAGACTCCTAATCTGTCACTACAGAATTATGAGGCGTAAAAAACTCCCTAGAATCTACAAATATACAATAAATATAAATCCGTCACTCATTACCTTCTGTCTCATGGCTGCACTGTAGCTGTTACTTAGGTTTGTCTGAACCTGGGAAACTTGTCTGCCATCCAATATGGCCTCCATTATGGCCCCGCATACAGCTTTCCTGGCTACTGACAGGTAGGTCTGCCTTGTCATTCTTCTGCCCCCATACTGCATAATAATTGTGACACTGTCGTTTTAAAAAACTTTTGACACGTAATAGAGAGATGTCAAAAGTTTTCATCGGTCCGGGTCCGAGTGTTCATACCTGTACTGATCAGGAGAATGAGCCAGGAGAAGACCATGCTGCAGTATGTCCACTGTACGCCCAGCCTTACTGTGTATTATCCCTGTACTGTGACATCACTGTGTGTATTATCCCTGTACTGTGACATCACTGTGTGTATATTATCCCTGTACTGTGACATCACTGTGTATTATCCCTGTACTGTGACATCACTGTGTATTATCCCTGTACTGTGACATCACTGTGTGTATTATCCCTGTACTATGACATCACTGTGTATTATCCCTGTACTGTGACATCACTGTGTGTATTATCCCTGTACTGTGACATCACTGTGTATTATCCCTGTACTGTGACATCACTGTGTGTATTATCCCTGTACTGTGACATCACTGTGTGTATTATCCCTGTACTGTGACATCACTGTGTGTATTATCCCTATACTGTGACATCACTGTGTGTATTATCCCTGTACTGTGACATCACTGTGTGTATTATCCCTGTACTGTGACATCACTGTGTGTATTATCCCTGTACTGTGACATCACTGTGTATTATCCCCCCTATACTGTGACATCACTGTGTGTATTATCCCTGTACTGTGACATCACTGTGTGTATTATCCCTGTACTGTGACATCACTGTGTGTATTATCCTTGTACTGTGACATTACTGTGTATTATCCCCCCTGTACTGTGACATCACTGTGTATATTATCCCTGTACTGTGACATCACTGTGTTTTATCCCTGTACTGTGACATCACTGTGTGTATTATCCCTGTACTGTGACATCACTGTGTATATTATTCCTGTACTGTGACATCACTGTGTGTATTACCCTTGAACTGTGACATCACTGTGTGTATTATCCCTGTTCTGTGACATCACTGTGTGTATTATCCCTGTACTGTGACATCACTGTGTATTATCCCTGTACTGTGACATCACTGTGTATTATCCCTGTACTGTGACATCACTGTGTGTATTATCCCTGTACTCTGACATCACTGTGTGTATTATCCCTATATTGTGACATCCCTGTACTGTGACATCACTGTGTGTATTATCCCTGTACTGTGACATCACTGTGTATTATCCCTGTACTGTGACATCACTGTGTGTATTATCCCTGTACTGTGACATCACTGTGTATATTATCCCTGTACTGCGATGTGCAGCCATTTCTGTCTTTTTGGCTTGTGCATACTGTGTATATTATCCCTGTACTGTGACATCACTGTGCATATTATCCCTGTACTGTGACATCACTGTGTTTTTCATCCCTGTACTGTGACATCACTGTGTATTTTCCCTGTACTGTGACATTACGGAGTGTATTATACCTGTACTGTGACATCACTGTGTGTATTATCCCTGTACTGTGACATCACTGTGAGCATTATCCCTGTACTATGACATCACTGTGTATTATCCCTGTACTCTGACATCACTGTGTATTATCCCTGTACTGTGACATCACTGAGTATTATACCTGTACTGTGACATCACTGTGTATTATCCCTGTACTATGACATCACTGTGTATTATCCCTGTACTCTGACATCACTGTGTGTATTATTCCTGTACTGTGACATCACTGTGTGTATTATCCCTGTACTGTGACATCACTGTGTGTATTACCCCTGTACTGTGACATCACTGTGTGTATTATCCCTGTACTGTGACATCACTGTGCGTATTATCCCTGTACTGTGACATCACTGTGCATATTATCCCTGTACTGTGACATCACTGTGTTTATCATCCCTGTACTGTGACATCACTGTGTATTATCCCTGTACTGTGACATCACTGTGTGTATTATACCTGTACTGTGACATCACTGTGTGTATTATCTCTGTACTGTGACATCACTGTGAGCATTATCCCTGTACTGTGACATCACTGTGTATTATCCCTGTACTGTGACATCACTGTGTGTATTATCCCTGTACTGTGACATCACTGTGTGTATTATCCCTGTACTGTGACATCACTGTGTGTATTATCCCTGTACTGTGACATCACTGTGTATTATCCCTGTACTCTGACATCACTGTGTATTATCCCTGTACTCTGACATCACTGTGTGTATTATTCCTGTACTGTGACATCACTGTGTGTATTATCCCTGTACTGTGACATCACGGAGTGTATTATCCCTGTACTGTGACATCACTGTGTGTATTATCCCTGTACTGTGACATCACTGTGTGCATTATCCTTGTACTGTGACATCACTGTGTGTATTATCCTTGTACTTTAACATCACTGTGTATTATCCCTGTACTGTGACATCCCTGTACTATGACATCACTGTGTGTATTATCCTTGTACTGTGATATCACTGTGTGTATTATCCCTGTACTGTTACATCACTGTGTGTATTATCCCTGTACTGTGACATCACTGCGTGTATTATTCCTGTACTGTGACATCACTGTGTATTATCCCTGTACTGTGACATCACTGTGTGTATTATCCCTGTACTGTGACATCACTGTGTGTATTATCCCTGTACTGTGACATCACTGTGTGTATTATCCCTATACTGTGACATCACTGTGTGTATTATCCCTGTACTGTGACATCACTGTGTGTATTATCCCTGTACTGTGACATCACTGTGTGTATTATCCCTATACTGTGACATCACTGTGTGTATTATCCCTGTACTGTGACATCACGGAGTGTATTATCCCTGTACTGTGACATCACTGTTTGTATTATCCCTGTACTGTGACATCACTGTGTGCATTATCCTTGTACTGTGATATCACTGTGTATTATCCCTGTATTGTGACATCACTGTGTGTATTATACCTTTACTGTGACATCACTGTGTGTATTATCTCTGTACTGTGACATCACTGTGAGCATTATCCCTGTACTGTGACATCACTGTGTATTATCCCTGTACTGTGACATCACTGTGTGTATTATCCCTGTACTGTGACATCACTGTGTATTATCCCTGTACTGTGACATCACTGTGTATTATCCCTGTACTCTGACATCACTGTGTGTATTATTCCTGTACTGTGACATCACTGTGTGTATTATCCCTGTAGTGTGACATCACAGAGTGTATTATCCCTGTACTGTGACATCACTGTGTGTATTATCCCTGTACTGTGACATCACTGTGTGTATTATCCCTGTACTGTGATATCACTGTGTGTATTATCCCTGTACTGTGACATCACTGTGTGCATTATCCTTGTACTTTAACATCACTGTGTATTATCCCTGTACTGTGACATCACTGTTTATTATCCCCCCTGTACTGTGACATCACTGTGTATATTATCCCTGTACTGTGACAACACTGCGTGTATTATCCCTGACTGTGACATCACTGTGTGTATTATCCCTGTACTATGACATCACTGTGTAAGTTATCCTAGTACTGTGACCTCACTGTGTGTATTTTCCTTATACCGTTACATAGTTTTGTGCATCACACTTGTACTATGATGTCACTGGGGTGCAATAACCTTTCAAACAAGGAATAGTATTTGGGCCCTGGCACCCCAGTAGCTTGTCATAGAGCGCCTCATTCACTGCCTATTTGGGAGATCCTCATTGCTGCACCAATTTCTCAACTGTCTATAGGGAGTAGCAGAGGAACAAAGAGATGGCGGCAGGTGTGAGAACATTTACCGGAGATTAATAGGTATTATGGTGGCCCAAGGTACGTAGAGCTGTGATCAACCCAACACGTCACATTCATACATCATCTTCCTGACTTCACATTTGATGTTTTTGCCAGGTATTAGGCCGGGCCTCCTCCTACGTGTAATAGTATATGGGTCTTATGCTCAATGACATCTGCAGATGAATATTGTGCTGACACCTGACGCTCGGTGGATCCAGTGACATGAGTGGATCCATTTACACAACTGAGAATCCTGAGCAGGCTGCAACCTAAGCTGAACTCCAGGTACGGCGGCCCCGGGCTATCACTGGGAGGGTCTCTGGCTGTCCGCTTGGGTTGGGGTCTGCAGAACCTATTACTATTTCTGTTCATTGCTGAAAATAGTTTGTTTTTGTCTCAATCCGTCTTCTTGGTGAAGCAGAACTGCAGGGATCACAGTGGCTGCCTGCACCAGATGTGTCCGCCCCGGAGACTACAGGCGCTCTATATACTGCAGGGGCCTTACTGAAGTCTTGGAGCCTCTCCAGCCCCGTGGCAGCCAGTCCGGGTCCATCCAGCCAAGAGCAGCACGAACATGTCACCCCACGTCTTCACGCCGCTTACTGCACTCATTGTCCTTTCCAGTAAGTCCATGAAAAATCGCCATTTTCCAGATCTTGACGGACTTGTCATCCGAGGAAGTGAAACTGCGGGTCTGGAAATACAGAAGTGTCAGTGTATTGTGAGGGATGTCAGAAATCCCCCCGAAAGTCTTTCCCACAAGGCCCTCAATGCGGCACAGTGTGTCCAGATATTTCCTGTAGAATACTAATGTCATAACTGGCATCCAAGCCAAAGAATAGAATGTTCTTCCACCAAAAGATCGCAGTCGTCTTGTATATGCTGCTATAACCTGGGTATCTCCTGTATGTAGTTATATGCAGTATATGTACAGTTGGTATAACCTAGGTATCTCCTGTATATAGTGATATGGAGCATGTTGCTATAACCAGGTTATTATGTGTATAATTATATATGTACAGCTGGTATAACCTGGGTATCTCCTGTATATAATTATATATGTACAGCCGATATAACCTGGGTATCTCCTGTATATAACTATATATGTACAGCTGGAATAACCTGGGTATCTTCTGTATATAATTATATGTACAGCTGGTATAGACTGGGTATCACCTGTATATAATTATATACTGTACGTACAGCTGGTATAAGTTATACATCTCCTGTATATAGTGATATGGAGCATGCTGCAATAACCTGGGTATCATGTGTATATAATTATATATGTACAGCTGGTATAAGTTATACATCTCTTGTATATAGTGATATGGGTGATAATGCTGGTATAACCTGGGTATCTCCTGTATATAATTATATATGTACAGCTGGTATAACCTGGGTATCTCCTGTATATAATTATTTATGTATAGCTGGTATAACCTAGGTATCTCCTGTATATAATTATATATGTACAGCTGGTATAACCTGGGTATTATGTATATATAATTATATATGTAAAGCTGGTATAAGTTATACATCTCTTGTATATAGTGATATGGGTGATGATGCTTGTATAACCTGTGTATCTCCTGTATATAATTATATATGTACAGCTGGTATAACCTGTGTATCTCCTGTATATAATTATATATGTACAGCTGGTATAACCTGGGTATCTTCTGTATATAATTATATATGTACAGCTGGTATAACCTGGGTATCTCCTGTATATAATTATATATGTACAGCTGGTATAACCTGGGTATCTCCTGTATATAATTATATATGTACAGCTGGTATAACCTGGGTATCTCCTGTATATAATTATATATGTACAGCTGGTATAACCTGGGTATCTCCTGTATATAATTATATATGTACAGCTGGTATAACCTGGGTATCTCCTGTATATAATTATATATGTACAGCTGGTATAACCTAGGTATCTCCTGTATATAATTATATATGTACAGCTGGTATACCTGGGTATCTCCAGTATAAAATTATATATGTACAGCTGGTATAACCTGGGTATCTCTTCTATATAATTATATAGGTACAGCTGGTATAAGTTATACATCTCGATATATATAAACATTAATGAAATGAACATTTGGGGGCTTCCCTATGGATGAATTACTTAAGCTTCTGGCTGGGGACCTAAAAAGGCATATCCTTAAAGAGAAAAAAAAGGGGGGGGGGGGGGGGAGAAAGAAAAAAATATTTGAAAAAAAAAATAAATATATATATATATATATATATATATATATATATACAGCATATATATATATATATATATATATATATATATATATATATATATATATATTGTGGCTTAAGTACAGACAAAAATACAAAAAGGGCAACAGCAACCGACAGGTGCAAGATCTCACCGTAGTTTATCGTGTGGACACTAGGAGGAGTATATACAGTAAGATCTTGCACCTGTGGGTTGCTGTTGCACTTTATGTATTTTTGTATATCCTGAGGGTAAATTCACACGGGCGGGCTCGCAGCGAGATTCTCGCTGGGAGCCCGGCAGGTCCTGGCAGTTCCCATATACTACATACTTGCTGCGGTCTAAACGACCGCAGCGAGTATGTAGTTATACCGCCCTTAACCCCTTCTGCTCCCCCGCTGTGTATATACTTTACCTGTCCTCGCTGCACGGGTCCGGCGTCCTGCTCTCCTGTCCGGCCAATCAGTGTGTTGCCCAGCCGCAGCCACTGATTGGCCGGGCGGAAGAGCAGGATGCCGGACCCGTGCAGCGAGGACAGGTAAAGTATATACACAGTGGGGGAGCAGAAGGGGTTAAGGGCGGTATAATTACATACTCGCTGCGGTCGTTTAGACCGCAGCAAGTATGTAGTGTATGGTAACTTCCAGGACCTGCCGGGCTCGCAGCGAGAATCTCGCTGCGAGCCCGTCCGTGTGAATATACCCTGAAAGAGATCATCCAAATATTGCAACATATCACTACAGAATAGGTAGTAAATATATTATGATCGGTGGCGGTTCCAGTGGTTGTACCCCTCCAATCATAAGAAGAGGGGTTCCTTGTCCCCTTAAGTGAACTGAGTGGTGGTCAAGCACGAGCACTGCCGCTCAATTTACTCTATGAGACTAATGAAGAACAACTGGTACCTCAATGGGCTCCATTCTGATCTCTCTCTCCTATGTATGCTTCTGAGCAATCTGTCCCATAAACCCTGTTAGAGATATAATCTCCGGTTACAGTATAGCATAACGGGGAGGGCAGATTATTTAACAGCTTCATTTTCTTGCTGAAATATTAATCCCCAGTTAATCCTGAAGCTTAATATATCCAGTTTCATGGAGTAAAACAAAACCACGGCACGCTGAGACTTTGGTTGCCCCGATTCTTCGCGTGGCTACTTCTTCATCTTCGATAGCTGCTAAGCTTCAGCACTTTCTTAAGAACTTAAAATAGCCCCTTAATAGTGGCAGCCGCATTTGAAGACACCAGCTCCACTTTGTATTGGGTTCCATAATGTGAGACCTTATCCATAAAATGTGGCAATAGGATGACAGCTGTTAACTGAGAGGGATTACATGTTATATATAGTATCGCTGCAGGAACCGCGCTCAAACAATGAGCTGGACGGGTGGATCTAGAAAACATCATTTGTATGAGTGGAACAGTAACACCATAAATAGCCCTTGGCTGATTTCCATCGGGCGGTAAAAATACATCATAAACTAAACAAAACTCAACACAGAAGAGACAGATGAGACCTTGCATTCCGAAATCAGCAAATTGTTGTGATCACTTCTGTATCATTCTTAGATTTCAAAAAGAACGCCTTGTAATAATGAGACACCTCCTAAAATAACCGCTGGGGTGGCCTGGCAAATACCACAGAGGAAGAGTTCACTAGTGAGGCCAAAACCAAAAATGACCCAAATTAATTCTACACTAATAAGCATATGAGACACCCCCTTGACATCCCTCATACTTCTTTCTCAAGAAAGCAAGACCTAAAAGCCATTATTCTTCAAAGCACAACCCCACAAATCGAATTCTTAAAGGAGAAGTCCGGCTAAATTTTTTCATTATAGTATTGAATTGTCCCCCAAAAGTTATACAAATCACCAATATACACTTATTACGGGAAATGCACATAGTGCTTTTTCCCTGCACTTACTACTGCATCAAGGCTTCCCTTCCTGGATAACATGGTGATGTCACTTCCTGGATAACATGGTGATGTCACTTCCTGGATAACATGGTGATGTCACTTCCTGGATAACATGGTGATGTCACTTCCTGGATAATATGGTGATGTCACTTCCTGGATAACATGGTGATGTCACTTCCTGGATAACATGATGATATCACGAGCCGACTCCCAGAGCTGTGCAGGCTGTGGCTGCTGGAGAGGATGATGGCAGGGGGACACTGAGGGACACAGGGCACTGGAGGGACACTGAGCATCCCTCTGCCATCATCCTCTCCAGCAGCCACAGCCCGCACAGCTCTGGGAGTCGGGGTGTGACATCACCATGTTATCCAGGAATTGACATCACCATGTTATCCAGGAAGTGACATCACCATGTTATCCAGGAAGTGACATCACCATGTTATCCAGGAAGTGACATCACCATGTTATCCAGGAAGTGACATCACCATGTTATCCAGGAAGTGAAGCCTTGATGCAGTAGTAAGTGCAGGGAAAAAGCCCTTTATGTGCATTTCCCGTGATAATTGTATATTGGTGATTTGTATAACTTTTGGGTGACAATACAATACTTTAATAAATTTTTTTGCCAATCTTCTCCTTTTATAAGCATGTGATGACCCCATGGCTGTCCCCAAACTTCTTACATTTCATTAATCTGTGATTTTGGGGATTTCTTTGGGGTGAAATCTGATAGAATAAAAACATCTAGACTGTCCTCTGCTCAATAACATGGCCCCACTCTGTTGCTTCTTTGGGGCTTCCTTGTTAGAGCGGCACTATCAGCAGGTTTTTCCCAGAGAACCTGCTGATATGCGGCAGTAGCTCTGTCCCTCAGTAGTATATGGGCAATACTTTCACCCCTCTCCTCCCCCGCATTGCTTCTAAAATATCTAAATGCTCTTATGCAAATTACTTGCTTAAGAGCATTTCGGGCGTTGCTCGGGGCCGGAGAGCATCGCCGTGCTCTGCCCCGCTCAGCCAGCTGCCTCCCGTCCTGCCCACTATGCATATTCATAGACTTGACCTATACTTACATCTTGAGGAACCTCCGGGGGGATCGGCAACGGCCCAGGGTTTCACGCATGTCCAGGAAGCAGCCCGTCTCCGGCTTATAGAGCCCACTATGCATAGATGAATATGTATAGTGGGCAGGACGGGAGGGGGCGGACTAGGCGGGGCACGGCGATGCTCGCCGGCCCCGAGCAACGCCCTAAATGTTTTTAAGCAAGTAATAAATGCATAAGAGCATTTAGAGATTTTAGAAGCAATGCGGGGGAGGAGAGGGGTGAAAGTAATGCCCATATACTACTGAGGGACACAGCTACTGCCGCATATCAGCAGCTTCTCTGGGAAGAACCTGCTGATAGTGCCGCTTTAAGTCCCCATTGCAGGCCACAAACTTTTTATCTTTGAAAAAACAAGAAAAAATTATTCTCTATTCAGATAAAATGTAACTGAATTAAAACATCTAGATATTCTTATGCTCTCTAATATGACCAAGTTGCTCTTCAAAGCATTTTTGCACTAATAGGCATATGTGATGTCCCATGGCAGTCTCCAAACACCTTGCATTCAGTTCAAGAACCAAGAACCCATTATTCTTCTTTAGGAAATGGAAATTCATTCAAAGAAAACATAGAGATTTCATTGTGCTCATGAACTTGACCCCTAAATGGCCTCTTTGACCATTTTTCTACATATGTGTTGCCTCAATAGCCTTTCATCAAGCAAGACCAAGAACTCTTCTTTTTTTCTGTGTTTTTTTTTTTTTTGGGGGGGGGGGGTGTTATGGACTATAAATATTTAGATTTTTTTTTTGTTATGTTTCTTAAGGGATGTCTTCCTTAATAAATATATGTGACACCCCAATGGCAGTCCCCATACCTCTTGTTATCTTTCCAGGTGTCTATTATTTAAGAGCATCTTGAAGACAATATAGCACATAGAGTTATTAATTTTTAAGGTTTACAATGGATTTAAGGTAACACCAAGTTTGACATTTTTTAAATATTTTCACATTGTTCATTTTGCTATGGAGTTCACCACAAATTACAGTATGTTCCCAATGGAACATACAAGACACGTTCTTCTACTTTAATGTGTACTAAACAGACTTAAATGCCTAGAGTGCAGTAATGCGTGCCACCACGTTCCATGATCTAAATTTATTAATATTAGTTCATTTTTCAGAAGTCTTCTGCTCACATATTATGATGGTCAACATTGGTAAGATTACAATAGCTTGGGTAGGTTTGTTGGGGCATATGCCTAGGGTGCTAGCTTCCATGGAGCCACAGTAACTTGGCTAAAGTATTTGTATGCAGGGCTAGTGCAGTAACTAAAGTGTAAGGGTCCGATTATACCCTTACCTTAAATAAATGTATACCTCAGGTGGGTATGTATAGTGATTAGTGATGAGTGAATACTGTTCGATCGAATAGATATTCGATCGAATAGTAAGGTATTCGATCTATCGAATATTATCAAATAGTTCGCAGAATATTTGATAAATATTCGATAATCGTTCAAATCCCCCAGCTTCCGGTTTTTACCTCCAAGTGGTCGAATAGATGTTTTTCAATAATCGAATCCTTTTTCCCATTGACTTTAATGGGATCGAATATTCGATCAAATATTTGAATATTCCGGAGATATGCGTACGAATATCGAATATTTCACTATTCGCTCATTACTAATAATGATAATTGGGGCAATGGCATGCATGTGGGCACAATTCACATCTACTTCTCTGCACTCTCTGGCCATCATCAGTGAAGTCAGCATGTGTTTTTCCTCCTCTCCTACAGCGCAGATCCAGGCTCCTCTGCAGGTTTCTTCCTTGTAGAAACTTCAGTTTGAGTGAAGTGTTGCTCTCACGCCTTGAAATGTGTAAGCGGCTGACATCATGCCAAGTGTGCCGAGATTAAACGCAGCCGTAAAAAAAGGTGGGAACGTTAAACCAACATGAACATAGTAAGTAGCTGTGACCTCATCCCCCTCATCATGGTCAGACGGTCCCCGTTTAGGTAGAGGAACATATGCAGATTGCAATTTTCTGGATGGGTTTAGGGAGTATTTGATTTCCTGCTGTCATCACTTATTATTTTATCTCATTTATTTTCAGAATATTTTTACACCAGGGCGTCCTGACTGGGACGGGGATCATCATCACCTTTGGGCCGCATGATAATTACTTAAATATCCACCGAGAAATCTAAATGTTTCTATTTAGTCACTTTAGTTCATGTCAGTGATCTACATGACAACCAATATTTATCTGTTCAAAATGAAGACATTTAAGCCCCGCCCCTATGGGGCGCCTTTGTCGACAAGTATAGATCTAACATCCCCTACACAGTACCTTACATTTACAGGTTGACAGACACATGACCACTGCGGCCACACACTACACATACTGAAGTCATCATTGAGATGACGGCGAGCTGGGAACAGGGGGATGGGCTGCGGGGATTAAGGGGAGCGGCTGTCTGGGCTGCCCATTGAATTCTATGGTGGTATGCTGTCCTATTGCACTGGGCGACGTGCAGCCAATTATCGTTTGGTATAATGGGTCTTAAAGACTGGTGGGGGAAACAAGAAAAAGAGCAAATCTCCTGAAATTCATCATTCATCGCCAGATGATTTGCTGGAAACAGCCATCAGATACACTGTAATTGATGACTAATTTGTATTCATATAGAAGCAGGAACACCTGTCAAAAAGACACTGTTCCTGTACAATGCTATTGTACACTAAGAGACACCCAGACAAGAGAATGGGGCAAGCGGTGGTGCATACAGCATTGCTACTTACCTCCGGGAGACTGAGCAGAGAGGCATACTGTAAGCATACAGCAACAGCTGGAGAGCCACAGGTTGAGGAAGACTGTTCTATTATAAGATACAACAGCACAGATACTTATAACCTGATGATCACATCACATAGAAGCCCCATACTCTATCATCATCTTACTATACTGAGAACCCTCTGTCTTGAAGTATGACCTCTAACCTGTCTCCATTCCCCTCCTCATATAATGACATCACCCCTGTCATATGTAGTCCTGCTCTCATTAAAATCACACTCCTCTCCTGAAATACTCTGTACTCTCGGGACCATTCTACTATGTAACGCTTATCCATTCCTTCCATTATGACCCAGTCCTGTCCTCACTATTATCATCACATGACAGGTCACAGCTTCCACAACCTCCTGAAATACTCTGTGCTGCTGGAAACCTCATTCCTTTCTAGAAATGTTTAGATTTAACATCTGCAAACAATCCCATCTTGATGTGTATATAAAGTTATTAAATGAATGGGGTCCTGTAGTGCAGATCTCAGGGAAGAGCGCTGGCGTTGCCCCCAGCAGTGAAGTAGTTAATCTGTAGGTTACATCCAGGCCCCTATATGCTGCCTTGTTACACGATGTTCAGATGATTAATATTCCCATGAATCCCCAGTCGCTGAGCAGTAAATCACGATATAATCCTAGACCATGTTCTGCGTGACATGACCCAGCACCATCAGGGACCCCGGGAGGCATCATGGGGCCCACAAATCTTCTGCGGACATTCCAGGCTGATGAGTGAGGGGCCACAGACTGTACTCTACATAGCAGGACTGACCACTGGGGGGGCACGTACCAAAGTCAGTGAATGCCTGAAACACTTTTCACAATTTTCGCACTAAAATTGAAATTTTTTGATACATAAATGAGCGTATTCTGCACTAAATCTTTCCATGTTACTGTGGGAAATTATGTGCTCAGTTCCTGCTGATCTTAGGTTTATACACAGAACCACTTTAAGGGGCCTCTTACACAGGCAGATTATCGACTGGGAGTGCTGCCCCTTTGGCCAATAATTGGCCCATGTTAAAGTATTAGCGATCGGCTGAGGATAGCGATGTGTGGTAAACAGCAGTATATTTAAGTGCCCATGCTAATGATGCAGCGATTACTTGTGCAGCCCGGTAGAACGACTGTTCATGCTTTCTGAAGGTCCTGCAAATGAGCTCCGACCTCTGTGATCGGCACTCATCTGCATCCTTGCATGGCCCCATATCATATGGGGCAGTGTAAAAAGATCCTAAAGAAGAAACATAGAGGAGGAAAAGCAGCATCCTAAAGCCGCTATTATATGGGCCAATATTCTGGATGAGCGAGCGCCAATCTGCTAGATCGGCACTCGATTACACAGCCATTACATGGCTCAACTATCTCAACGTCAGTGAGATTGCCAGACCTTCTACCGGGAAGGAACAGCCAAGGAAGGTCTCCAGTCAAGGAAACCACCCAAGCAAGGTATCCATCCATAGACAGCTGTTTCAGGGTATTTTCCCCTCATCAGTGTGGAGTAGGATACTGGCGATGGGAGCAAAGCCTAGTAAGTGCATAAATAAAAAAATCCTACTCCACACTGATGAGGGACAAATAGCCAGAAACAGCTGTCTGTGGATGTATACCTTGCTTGGGTGGTTTCCCTTACTGGAGACCTTCCTTGGTTGTTCCTTCCTGGTAGAAGGTCTGGCTAGCTCACTGACGTTAAAAAACATGTGATGGTGTCTCTGCAGTATTTTTCATATTTGTTTTCCCCGGATGCTAAGGTTCCTAGATTGGCTGACATTAAGAAACACATGATGGTGTCTCTATCGTGTTTTGGTTGATCTCCCTGAGGTCAACCATTAGTCTTTCAAATCTGTAACAGAGCCCTCATTGGGTCCCATTAGGCATGAGGGCCCAAATGCAACTGCTTCCTCTGTAACCCCCATAGCTCCCTATAGATGGTTCCAAAAATAGGTAATCAATGTATATTCCTAAACCTGATTAAGGATAATAGAACTGCAGATCCAACTAAAACACAACTATTTTTAGAAAAAGTTCACTGATCCCCCGTCCTGTGATCTGCTGGAAAATTCTACATAAACAAATACAAAGTATAACTGGAACCCTAATAGGAGAGGAAGAAGATCAAAGCTATGAGCAGACATTGACCTATTTGCTGCACCCCATCAGTCAGTGACCCTAGAGATAAGAGTCCTCTCTGCAGATAACAGGCATCTCTATGTGGAGCAATAACAACATGTAATGTGCAAAGTACAAACCTTGTGTATATAGATGACACAGCCAGGGATGAGGTGCTGCAGGGGGCTGGAGGAAATGAGGTGGGCTGGAGGAGATATTAACATTTAAGAGGAATTTGTCATCGGCAACCGGAAAAAGGTTTTATGGTAAATATATTTTTTAAGAATTTGGGCAATTTTTTTTATTTTACATTTTACTATTTTATAAGTAATATAATCCCGAAATCCTGCCGTTCTTAATCTGGCCGCTAGACTTCAAACTAAGCTAAAATTTGCTATTTTTTTATATGATTATAAGGAAAAGTCTGTTGGAAAGGGATCTTTATAGAATTACAGTGAAAAGTAACACTAGGAGATAGAAAAGACAGTAGATGACGCTCACTACTCAGCCTCCCCCTTCCTGTGGAATGACCTTTGCATAGGTCACAATTAAAATAAATTACTTTTTTAGTTTTGAAACTTAAATAAAACAAAAAAAAATAAACCTAGAACGTATAAATACAATTAAACAAATAAATAAATAAATAAATATACAGGTTCATGGAAGCCATCAGTCAGCAGGCTATTTTCTGGCTTTGCCGTAACCCCTTAAGGACAGAGCCAATTTACAATTTTTGCACTTCCGTTTTTTTCCTCCTTGTGAGGAAAAGGCCATAGCACTTGCCTTTTTTCACCTAGTAACCCACATGAGCCCTTATTTTTTGCGCTACTACTTGTACTTTGCAACAACAGGCTTAATTTTTTTCATAAAGTACATGCAAAACCAAAAAAAAATTTAAAGTGTGGTGAAATTGTAAAAAAAACATATTTTTTTATTTGGGGGGTATTTGTTTTTACGCTGTTCCCCTGGGGTAAATCTGACGTGTTATATATGTTCCTCAAGTTGTTACGATTACAACGATATGTAACATGTATAACTTTTATTTTATCTGACAAATATATGTTCCTTAAAATTGTTCTATTCCCAGGCTTATAGCGCTTTTATCCTTTGGTCTTTGGGGCTGTGTGAGGTGTCATTTTTTTGCGCCATGATGTGTTCTTTCTATCGGTACCTTGATTGTGCATATACGACTTTTTGGTCGCTTTTTATTACAATTTGTAACGCCTGGAGAAGTGGATCCACTGGACCGTCACCAGCGATGGCACTAACCTCACCAGGGAGCGGAGTCTAAGGGGCCGCTGGTTTTCACCAGAGCCCGCCGCAAGGCGGGATGGACTTGCTGCGGCAGGCGACCCCCAGGTCGCTACCCCTGGCTTGGTTGCTAGTGACGGCAGGCGAGGCGTGGCAGGATCAGTAGGCAGGAGATAGTGCCGGCAGAGGACTGTAGACGTGCTCGCAGGTGGCGGACAGGACTCAGGAACAATAGGAAGGCAGCGGGCAAGGAATAGGGACAAGGACTGAAGACAGGAACAAGGGACAAGGACTAAGGTCAGGAACAACAGGGAGCTGGGCCAAATGCTATGGGAAGCAAGTAGAGGCTCCAACACCTGTAGTGGGGCAGGGTTGGAATTTATAGGGAGTGATTGTGTGCAACACCAATTAGGGGCGGACTGGCCCTTTAAATCTGAGACAGCCGGCGTGCGCGCGCCCTAGGAGGCGGGGACGCGCGCGCCCTAGGAGGCGGGGACGCGGGCGCCGGCCGGCACAGACGGAGACAGGAACGGAGGAGAGGTGAGGCGCCCCCAGGGGCTGAACTAGCAGCAGCGCCGGGTCCCTGCACAAGGACCCCGGCGGCTGCATGGGGCAGGAGGAGGTCGCGGCGGCGGCCCGGAACACGGGACGCCGCCGCGGCCGTGACAGTACCCCCCCCCCTTTGGCCTCCCCCTCTTTCTTGCCTGCAGATGGAGGCATCAGGCAAGTCTTGGTATTCCGCCGGTAGGCCGGACAAAGGCTTGGCGGGCTCGGGTGACAACATAGAGTACTTGGGCTGAGGTGACCTCAGACACTGGTTGGAACAGTCCTGACCCCAACTAAGAATCTTCCCGGTTCTCCAGTCCAGCTTAGGGGCATGTAATCGCAGCCAAGGGAGTCCCAGGAGGATGGTGGAAGAAGAATGGGGCAGGACGTAGAAGGAGATCTTCTCCAGATGTGAAGTGCCCACCTGGAGGACTAGAGGTGCGGTCTGATAGTGCACATGGTCAGTAAGAATCTCGCCCGTGACCGAGGAGATAGTCAGGGGTCTGGCTAGTGGGGTCACGGGTAGCCGCCATCTCTGGACCAATGTAGCTGCAATAAAATTGCCTGCTGACCCAGAATCGAGAAAGGCAGTAGTCTGGTGAGTTTGACCTGAGGGTGTCTGGATGGAAACTGGCACAGACAATCTTGGAGAGGTGGCATTCACACTTAGGGAGACCTCTCCCACCGGACCTAGGTGCTGGCGTTTCCCGGACGCTTGGGGACGTTGGGGACATCTCAGCCGAAAGTGATCCGAACCACCGCAGTAGAGGCAGAGATTCAGCTCCAGACGACGAATTCTTTCATCAGGCGTCAGGTGAGCCCGTTCCACCTGCATAGGAATCTCAGGAGTCGACTGAGACACCAGAACATCAGGATTCTGGAAGTCCGGCGCCAGCTGGTGATGGCGACGGGACAGGCTTAGTCGCCATTCATGCCAGACCTCCTCCTCTCTCTCAGAAAAACGAGTATCGACCCTGGTGGCCAGTAGGATGAGTTCGTTCAGGGAGGTAGGTAGGTCTCGGGCGGAAAGCACGTCTCTCACCCGACTGGATAGGCCCTTCTTGAAGGTGGCTATTAGAGCGGCCTCATTCCAGTCTAATTCTGCCGCCAGGGTGGCGTAGTCACCAACAGAGGAGCTCCCTTGAGAGAGGTTGAGGAGAGCAGTTTCAGCTGAAGAGGCACGGGCAGGTTCCTCAAAGACGGAGCGAAACTAGACTAGGAAGGTTCGGAGATTGGCAGCAGCAGGGTCATCTCGGTCCCACAGCGGCGTGGCCCAGGCCAGAGCTCTACCCTCCAATAGGCTGATGATGAAAGCCACTTTAGAGCGCTCGGTGGCAAAGTGACTGCTTAGAAGTTCAATATGCATAGTGCACTGAGTCAGGAATCCTCTGCACAACTTGGAGTCACCAAAGTATTTGCTTGGGAGAGCCAGTCGAAGTGTAGAAAAAGCAGCAGGAGGTGGTGTGCGCTGGGCTGTAGTATGCTGCTGTAAGGTGGCAGTGAGTTGCTGGATCTGCTGCGACTGTTTCTGGATTTGTTGCGCCTGTAGGGCGACCTCTCGGGCTACTTCGCGGATATCAGGCACCTCGCCGGGATCCATGGTTGGAGCCTACTGTAACGCCTGGAGTAGTGGATCCACTTGACCGTCACCAGCGATAGCACTAACCTCACCAGGGAGCGGAGTCTAAGGGGCCGCTGGTTTTCACCAGAGCCCGCCGCAAGGCGGGATGGACTTGCTGCGGCAGGCGACCCCCAGGTCGCTACCCCTGGCTTGGTTGCTAGTGACGGCAGGCGAGGCGTGGCAGGATCAGTAGGCAGGAGATAGTGCCGGCAGAGGATAGTAGACATGCTCGCAGGTGGCGGACAGGACTCAGGAACAATAGGAAGGCAGCGGGCAAGGAATAGGGACAAGGACTGAAGACAGGAACAAGGGACAAGGACTAAGGTCAGGAACAACAGGGAGCTGGGCCAAATGCTATGGGAAGCAAGTAGAGGCTCCAACACCTGTAGTGGGGCAGGGTTGGAATTTATAGGGAGTGATTGTGTGCAACACTAATTAGGGGCGGACTGGTCCTTTAAATCTGAGACAGCCGGCGCGCGCGCGCCCTAGGAGGCGGGGACGCGCGCGCCGGCCGGCACAGACGGAGACAGGAACGGAGGAGAGGTGAGGCGCCCCCAGGGGCCGAACTAGCAGCAGCGCCGGGTCCCTGCACAACCCCGGCGGCTGCATGGGGCAGGAGGAGGTCGCGGCGGCGGCCCGGAACACGGGACGCCGCCGCGGCCGTGACACAATTTTTCTGGATTTTACACGTTGGAATTTTTTGCGCTTACACCGTTTACCGTGCGAGATTAAGAATGTGATAAATAAATATTTTGGACGATTACGCACGCAGCGATACAAGACATGTTTATTTATTTATTTATTTTTATTTGTAACATGGGGAAAGGGGGGTGATTCAAACTTTTATTAGGGGAGGTTTTTTTTATTAATAATAACATTTTTTTTATTAACACATACACTAGAAGCCCCTTGGGGTTAGGGTTATTTCCCCTGGCGTTAGGGTTATTCCCCCTGGGGGACTTCTAGTATAAGCACACTGATCTCCCATTGAGATATATGCTGTATAGTTATACAGCATAGCTCAATTGTATAGGCACTGGATTGCTTTTCGTTGCTGCAGCCAAAAGCAATCGAGTGCCAAGCCGGGATCAGCGCCATTACGGCACAGACCCCGGCAGGTACCGGATGTGTGGATTTCTCCTCCGGGACAATGTCCCGGGGGGGGGGATGCGATCCACCCCACTAGACACCAGGGAGTGGGACAGCAAACATTTTAAATGCAGCTGTCAACTTCGATATGCTGATTAGCGGACACGGCGATCGGACCATGTCCGCTAATAGCCGTGGTCCCGGGCTACATGCCACACCCGGAACCGCGGCGGTTCACAGCGGGGTCACCGTGCGGCCCCCCTCTAAAGTCCCTAAGGCGACCACAGGGTGTAAATATACGCCCTGTGTCGTTAAGGGGTTAATACAGTTTGAACTTTTCTGATTGACAGATGGACATAAGCTCCAAGAAGTTAGGTTTCAGCAGATACTTATGGGGGTCTTTTCATAGTTGTCACTTTGGTTCTCCATAAAGAAGTCATTCAAACGGCAAACTGCATTCAAACGTGCAACTTCTTCTGTTTCTTCTGTTTCCTAGTGTTGCTGCTGCATACTGTGTATCCTGGCATAACTGCACTGTATACTGTCTCTGTATACTGTCTATATACTAGAATAACACCACCGGAGTCCACATTTCCTCCTCTTGCAGCAGTTGAGTGTTTTTCCAATATCCACTTGATGAAGCCCCCCGCCCCGCTGGGATCACAGATCTCCAGTAATATTGGGTTGAGGGTCCCCTCCATCCATTCCTGCAGCCGTCTGGGATAAAATGCCGGAATCCTCGGGTCACTGTTTTTCCAGCAACCAGATGTGGATGAAAGGCAAATGGCTGTTTTATTGTTGTTTGGGTAAGAAACAAGGGAAGGTTTGTCAGAGACACTTTCTGCTAAACCTCGGCTGACGGCCCATGTGGTTCACATCTCACAGAAAACTCCAAGAAAATCAATTTCTGCAGGTATCTCCTATTTCCCCTTAATGTACTGTATCTAAATAGTTAGATACTATCCCATCAGGAGTGTATCCTATGCCAGGTCTGCTGTAGAAGTCAATAGAATCCTCACACCTCACAGTTGTTACTTTAACAATTTATTTCTTCTGGAATTCCTGAGGATTTTTTACAATCGGCCGTTACGGTTGGGACTGGACACACGACACGTATGTTCAGTGTTTATGGAGAAGTCTGATGGCAGCCGGCCATGGTTATAGCCCCTCCGAGGGCCGTCAGCCTAAAATTACACAAAGTCCTTTCAGTCTGATCAGTTTTACAGTACAGTTCCATCGATCTGGTATTCGTGAGTCTGGATAGGTGAAGGATTATTAGATGATCATAAAACATTCATATAACCAGAGAGAATTTGAGTATTGCAAACACTAAAGAATTTTTGAGTTTTTGGATTAACAGATAGAAGACTGGATAAATTCTATTGCATATACCCCCTGTTATTTACTTCTCACTAGTGTTAAGCAAACTTGCAAAACATTAGAGTTAATCTGAAACTCATCACTCGGCATTTGACTCCTGGTGGTTGGAAAAGTTGGATGTAGACCTGGGGCTACCAGGAAGACATGGATGCAGCCTATGGCTTATAGCTGTATCCATGTTTTTTACGTCTTCCTAGGGCAGCATCCAATTTTTCCATCCACAAGGAGTCAAATGCTGAGCATTTGGGTTTGGCAGAATCCAAATGTGTAGGAAGTTTACTAAACATTACTTCCCACCTATTCACATCCAGGACTGGCCCACTGGGAGACTAACTCATCTCAGCACAGTAAGGTTTTGGCTTAGGCCATAGTGAGTATCCTTGGTTGGTACGCCATGGTATAACACATTGTTTTCTGGCTTTTGCAAAACTACAACTCTTAGCCTGCCGTGTCAAGAGTGTCAATGTCAGGACTCAATGAATGTTGTAGTTTTTAGAAATGATTGCCTTCCATCAATGCTTCCCAACCTGTGGCTTTCCAGCTGCTGGGAACTAAAACTCCCATCATGCCCTGATAGCCAAAATCTTAAAATCCAGAAGTTGGATAGCACTGGTATGATAGATAGTAAGGACAAGATAGAAACAAAGTCCCCTGAGATCTTACACCTGATGCCCAGCTCCGATACATTGACGACTTACTTTATTTTGCTGGGTGGCCTCAGCATTATTATAATAAAAAAAAAATCTTCTGTACTTGTTTATTGTGGTCAATTCCATTACATCCATGGTCTAATTGATCACAAACAAAAATGTTGCTATGGCTAAAATTGCAGACACATAAAAACACAAAAAATTTCACAGCGCACCACCAATGGCAAGATACAAATCCAATACGGATATGAAACTCACTAAAAACAGCTCCTCAACACACAATGGTATGCTAAGAGCCTCATTATTTTTATGGAGATTTTTTAGCAGTTGAGAGCTGCTTATAGCATTTTCATATCTGTATTGGGTCTATATCTTTCCATTAGTGGTGAGCTGTTGCATTTTCTGTGTTCTTGGGTTTCTGCCATAGCAACGTGCTCCTGCCTAGTGTGAATGGTGTTGTAGGAGAGCTGACCAAACTTGTCTCTTTGCCTGTGTTCCAAATGGGGGGAGTGGCTGCCTCTACGTGTACACCACCCATCCCACCCAGGTGGCTATTATTTTTGCCAGTATTAGATGGATCCTGCATGCCCAGAGCATAGGCTAATTATATACCATGGAGAGGCTAAAGTACAGTGTAGAGTCCATCCCGGACATGAGGCCACCTTATTGTGGTAGGATGGTTCACATTATTTGCAAATAGTAACTAAGAGCCTCATTCGGTTTTTTTTTTAGCAGTTGTGTGTGTGTGTGGGGGGGGGGGGGGGGGGGGCTACATTTAGATTTTTATATCTGTATTGGGTTTGTGTCTTGGCATTAGTATTAAGCTGTTGCATTTTTTGTGTATTTGTGTGTAGCCAATGTCACCATTAACTATCATCAATGGCCATCAAGCTTATAGGTTCTCTATGGATTTTCCTATAACCACTGGTGCTGGGGAATTGGGCCATACTGGGAGAACAGCTCCAACGCTTCCAACATATCAGGATAGATTATAATTATCACATCTTGCATTATTGGTGGAACGTTAGAGAGACAGGGATGTTCTAGGCTTTTAGATTCTATGGGCAGCGTATGTCACTGTATACTTCTATCCGCATTAAATTGAAGCATCAATTGTAGTACAAAGCTGCACAGTATACAGGGATATAACTTCATTTACATAAAACCTCACAGAAGCCCCCAGAGCGGATTATTTTTTGGATTATTTTATGGAAGCATCTGATTATATGGAGCCTCATCCTCAAATCCTTCAGCATTTCATCCCCTCCACAAGTGAGAAGTATTGTACAAGCCGCACAATGGCTGTAATTAGAATGTATTTGTCGGCCTCCTCCTGAAAGACGGTGTGGAGGATCCTAAATTCCACATTACGTTGCTCGGAGACTCTGAGCCGCGTCTTTGTCCCAAATTAACATTAAGATTATGGTTTTCTCTATGAGACAAAGAAATGGCTTCCCTGTCCTTGAGGACCACATGCGCTGCTTTGTGGATGTGTGCGCTCGCTTCTTTGGGAAACGCTCGTTCTCAGGATTCCTTTATGGACAGAATCATTGATTACACGCAGCATCACTTACACCACAATCCACACAGACCCCATACAAACAACTACTTCTTATTACTGAAGGTTCCTCGGCTGATAAACGGCTCCCAGTTCTAGTCCTGGGATCTGTCAGATCTTGAATAAGAAGAATTGGATGAACAAAAATAAAAGGCAAAAAAATCATTATTTATTGGGGAATTGTTGTTGTTTACATATAAATTTCTAGGATAAAACTTAGAGCATGTTCTCTGAGCATCCAAAAATTCCTGAGACGTGGACTGACTCGAAATGGCCACTGAAATATATAGGTGGTTAATAGAGTTAGAATATGCTATAATACTGCCTCCTATGTACAAGAATATAACTACTATAATACTGCTCCTATATACAAGAATATAACTACTATAATACTGCTCCTATGTACAAGAATATAACTACTATAATACTGCTCCTATATACAGGAATATAACTACTATAATACTGCCCCCTATATACAAGAATATAACTACTATAATACTGCTCCTATATACAAGAATATAACTATTATAATACTGCTCCTATATACAAGAATATAACTACTATAATACTGCTCCTATATACAAGAATATAACTACTATAATACCGCCCCCTATATACAAGAATATAACTACTATAATACACGAACTGGAGAGAATGGAACGGCTGCACATCCCATCTATGGCTGATACTAATGCCGCTAGGCCTATATTAAAAATCAACACCAGAGTGTCTGTATATGAATTGATCAAGCCATATTGCCCCGTGTACCACCGCGCAGATCCTCTGGTCCACACAGGTCCCTACGCTAACTCCACACCGTGTCGGTCAGCGACCGCCAACCCCGCAAAGCGTGCACGTGCAGGGAAGGGAGGCCATGGAACGGCCCTGCAACCCCAATGTCACAGGACCAGACCCAAAAAGCCCCACCAAAACCCAGCCAGCACCACCGGCGGGGAAGGCTGCCCCCAAACGACACAAGTATGGATATGGTATTACACTTACCATTGCTGCTCTCACAGAATGGGGAAGACATAGGGTCCAGACATGTGAGCACAGGCATATCCTGCTAATTTTGGTCATGTGGGTCTTATAAAGGAGTGCGAGCTGTTCAGAGAGGGAGAACTGTAAAACACGAACTGGAGAGAATGGAACGGCTGCACATCCCATCTATGGCTGATACTAATGCCGCTAGGCCTATATTAAAAATCAACACCAGAGTGTCTGTATATGAATTGATCAAGCCATATTGCCCTGTGTACCACCGCGCAGGTCCTCTGGTCCACACGGGTCCCTACGCTAACTCCACACCGTGTCGGTCAGCGACCGCCAACCCCGCAAAGCGTGCACACGCAGGGAAGGGAGGCCATGGAACGGCCCTGCAACCCCAATGTCACAGGACCAGACCCAAAAAGCCCCACCAAAACCCAGCCAGCACCACCGGCGGGGAAGGCTGCCCCCAAACGACACCAGTATGGATATGGTATTACACTTACCATTGCTGCTGGGACCAGAGGACCTGCGCGGTGGTACATGGGGCAATATGGCTTGATCAATTCATATACAGACACTCTGGTGTTGATTTTTAATATAGGCCTAGAGGCATTAGTATCAGCCATAGATGGGATGTGCAGCCGTTCCATTCTCTCCAGTTCGTGTATAACTACTATAATACTGCTCCTATATACAAGAATATAACTACTATAATACTGCTCCTATGTACAAGAATATAACTACTATAATACTGCTCCTATGTACAAGAATATAACTACTATGATATTGCTCCTATGAACAAGAATATAACTACTATAATATAGCAATGTAGACAATGACATGTTTCGTACTCATTGGCGCTTCAGCTGGTCAGAGGCCAAACTCTATATTTTAACTGGAAAAACTCTAAACTCAATGGGGGAGATTTATCAAAGGGTGTAAAATTTACACTGGTACAAACTTCCCACAGCAACCAATCACAGCTCAGTTTCCAGCTCTGGTGAAAGGAGAGAGGAGCTGTGATTGGTTGCTGTGGCCAGTTTGCACCAGTCTAAATTTTACACCCTTTGATAAATCTGCCCCTATATTTTAAATGGGGGTTGTCTTATACGCCGGAAAATACGATACTTTAATACTGTCTCATATGTAAAAGAAGTTAACTATTACAATACTGCTCCCTATTCACACATCTGTAGTGCAGCTCATGACCAGTGTCGGACTGGCCCACCTGAGGATCCTCCGGTGGGCCCCCAGCTTTAGAATCTGCGCTAACACTGCCAGACATGTGTTTTCTCACTGGTTCTTCATTGGTGGGCCTCAGGATCATATCCTCTAGTGGGCCCCAGATACCCCAGTCCAAAACGGCCCATGACTACAGACCTGCGACCATGGGCTGCCCTACGGAACGTGCATCAGTAGTGCTCCTTGCTTCACAGAGCACTGCATTGAAGATAGCGATCCGTGCTGCAAAGTCGGGTCCCCACTAGGACTTGTATAAATGGGGCCATTTAAATCTATTGGCAATATATTTTGTCAACTATTGGCAACTATGGATAGAGTCATGGATGTGTGAATTCTCTTTGGATTTCTGATTCATATGGGATGTGGAGTATTTCTCCTTGTATTGTCACTCTGCTCCTGTTATATGTTATACATTATATACTGTATGTTCTTTCTGGGTACTGCCCCCTGATGTGTGTTGGTCAGGGTAGGTGGGCCAGGTGTTTCTTCTCTGCCATCGGAGTCATTGTGTATAAGCTGTAAGAACGGGACATGCCGAATATATAGAGATCGGAGCAGAACAGAGAGGCTGGAGGTTCCTGGAATACATTTCACTTCCCTCTTCCAGAAATAAGTAACACATGGACGACATCACGAATGAAAAATAAATTGCAGAATTCCAGACTCAGTGTTGTAACTGCTCTATTGTTGGCGAGCCCCGATGATGAGGATGAGGGTGGCAAGTGCACAGTGGGGCAGTGTCTTTGGGATGAGCAGATTTAACCTGGAGTCAATCAATCTTGGGGTTCCAAACACTCACAGGTCCTATGCATTTCATGTTCATAGAAAACTTGAATTCTTGAGACCAGCAGAAAACTCATTCCCTCCCGTCCATGGTGGACTTTCCTCCTCTACGACATCAATTCTCACCGACCACTTTTAGAAATGGTTTCCAGCACGCGTCTCCGCCTGACATGTGAATTACTTCGCGGGTGAGGACATTTCATGTCATTTTCATGAAAATTCTGACTGAGCCCATGATCTCCAGTTCGGTAAATGGTTGATGTGAAACGCGTCTAATCGGCTGGGAGTAATTCAACTTGTCAAAAGTGAAGAATGGCTAAGTATTACCACATGGGCCATGGCTTATTATAGGAGCAAAGTGTAAAAACCGCCCCACCTTCACTTCCATCCAGATTAAACACATCAAAAAATATGTCATGTTACGTCTTATGGGTCCGGCGAGGCTGAGAAGTGTGCGGAAAATATTTCCAGCATTCCATCTCTCAGTGATGTCATCACATCAGTGACATCATCCGTGTCATAGAATGGTGACTGCAAACTGAAGCAGGTCATGCTTATGTTATGAGGGGACCAAAGGCTCATGTCTAGCTCTCTGTGTGTGTATATATATATATATATATATATATATATATAGATACTGACTGGCCCCCTAATCGCAGCCCACGACCTTCTCACAATCATAATAAAGGTGCCTTAGACAATAAACTGATCACAAAGCCCCCACTGACTACATATCATCTTTGATCAGTAAGGCTGGGTTCACACTATTTTTTTGCAATCCGTTTTTTTTCCATTCATTTTTTGCAAAAAAAAATGAAAAACGGATGAAAAAAATCGGATGCAATTGTGTGCATCTCTTGTGATCCATTTTTCCAATGACTAACATTATAAAAAAAAAAAAACTGTTCAAAACAAATCTGCTTTTATTTTAACGTACACAATAACGTAGTCAACCCTTATTTTTGTGTACGTTATATTTTTTGTAATGGAAGTCAATGGAAAAATGGATCAAATGTACACAATTGCATCTGTTTTTTTTTTCTTTTTTTCAAAAAGCGGATAAAAAAAAACAGATTGCAAAAAATGTAGTGTGAACCCAGTCTAAGGGGGAGATTTATTAAACTGTTGTAAAGTAGAATTGTCTTAGTTGCCCCTAGCAACCAATCAGATTCCACCTTTCATTCCTCACAGACTCTTTGTAAAATAAAAGATGGAATTTGATTGGTTGCTAGGGGCAACTGAGCCAGTTTCACTTTACACCATGTTTGATAAATCTCCCCCTAAGTGTTTAATTACTCTGTACCGCCACCACAGGGAAAATAAAGCATTACACAATGTCCATTCACATCAGTAGGTTTTCTACAGGAGGGGACAGGACAGGTCCTCCAGAGAGGGAGACACTCTTTGTAATCTTGATCTATTTGGACAAAAGATGAGAATCCTAAATAAAGGACTCCTGTCTATTAGGGGGATATACAAATGGACAACTCCTTTAAAAAATCCATGGAGATGGAGGGAGAAGGAGAGCAGGGTCAGTGGGTTATAAATTGCTCTTATAATTTTTGGGTGGAGGAGGACAATACCAATCCTAGGAGTGCCCACCTTCTTACCCTTTAGTTTCTTGTCCTAATTTTAAAGACGCAGTATTTCTATATTCCACCCCCTGGCTGGAGCTTATTTGGTTTTCTCAGCCCTATATATATCATGTAGTCTGGGCTTTGTAGGAAACGATCCTGACATACGGCCCTCGCCAGCCTGATGATCTATACACAAACACCAGGCCGATAAACAAACAGCCCCAGCTTCTCAAATACACATCCCCGTCACTAAGTACTGGAAGTTTTCTTAACACCAACCTGACTAATATCTATTTGGTCTACAGGGGAAAAGGCCACCCAAGAAGAGGGGGCGACGGGGCTGATTGACGGCTGATAACACATCAGGTCCTGTCTGACATGGGGGCACTTAGTATAGGGCTGATGCTTCTACCATCATACCTGACAATGGTCACGTAGCACAAACTCCCTTATAGAGGAGGGTCACCGACCCTTATAGAGAAGAACAAAAAAGACCATAAATAATTTAAAATCTATCTATCTATCTATCTATCTATCTATCTATCTATCTATCTATCTATCTCCTATCTATCAATCTATCTATCTATCTATCTATCTATCTATCTATCTATCTATCTATCTATCTATGCAACAGAGAATATAAGCAGCACTGCAAAAAGGTAGAAACTTCCGGGTGCCCGCGGTCCTGGATCTTGACCGTAGATCCTCAATTAAATAACAAGTAGAAAGTCCACGGCACTGTCCACCGTTAACCCTGTGAGTGCCGTGGACTTTCTACTTGTTATCTATCTATCTATCTATCTCCTATCTATCTATCTATCTATCTATCTATCTATCTCCTATCTATCTATCTATCTATCTATCTATCTATCTATCTATCTATCTATCTATCTATCTATCTATCTCCTATCTATCTATCTATCTATCTATCTATCTATCTATCTATCTTGGCTGCGGACATGTTAACAAAGCTCTGGAACATTAAATTAAGCTGAGATACAATGAAGCAGATAGCACCGTAGGGCTAGTAATGGAAACTTTGCATGATATGGGCGAAAGAATAGCCCCACCCCCCCGCCCCCACCCGCCCCCCAAAAATAAAAAAAAAATGGACTGCCTTTTTTTAAAGTACAACTGTACAAAACCAAGGAGGGCAGGGGTGTGGGAATATAACAATGACTAGAGATGAGCAAGTAGTGAAATATTCGACTTTCGAGAATTCGAATCGAATTTTCGATCCCATTATAGTCTATGGGAAAAAAAATTTCGGGCACTTGGAAATCCAAATTTGACCACTTGGAGGTCACCAAGTGCCCCATGAAACTTCCCTAAACAATGCCAACACCTCTGGACACTGTGACATCAGGGGTGCACCCAACACCCCAAAATCAGAGTATAATGCCACTCTCCGCAGTTACGAATGAAAAATATTTGCGAACGCTTTACGAATGTTTACGGCAATGTTCACACATTTCCTTCGTATTTCTTGCACAGTGTTACAGCGTTACTGCAACAATAGCTATCACTTGCCTTTTACTGGGCAACTGGCACAATAGGTATCACTTGCCCTTTACTGGGCAACTGGCACAATAGGTATCACGTGCCTTTTACTGGGCAACTGGCACAATAAGTATCACGTGCCTTTTACTGGGCAACTGGCACAATAGGTATCACGTGCCTTTTACTGGCAACTGGCACAATAGGTATCACTTGCCTTTTACTGGGCAACTGGCACAATAGGTATCACTTGCCTTTTACTGGGCAACTGGCACAATAGGTATCACGTGCCTTTTACTGGCAACTGGCACAATAGGTATCACGTGCCTTTTACTGGGCAACTGGCACAATAGGTATCACATGTTTTACTGGGCAACTGGCACAATATGTATAACGTTTACGTGCCCTTAGTGGGCTAAACCAGGGACACTATAAGTCACTTGTACACACAGGGTACTGGAATGAATAGAGCTGCTGATGCTGGTGCTGCTGCTGCTGTTATGTAATCTATGCCTTAGCACTGAGAAGTGCTTTGGATGCAGAGATGACTTTTTCGCTGGATCTTAGCCCTGAAAAGGACTTTTGGATTCTGTAGTAAGCCTGCCTAACCAAAACGCTACTAAAACCTATGTCTCCCTGCTCCAGGATCTCTCCCTGGCTAGGTTGAAAGTGCATCTGCGGTCGAGAGGCGGAAGTCAATTATTACATATTTGAGGTTGTGTGGTTCAGCCATCCAATGAGGGTAGACGCCGTTTTCGCGCTGCGTGGGTCCCTCACTGCCTCCCTGCATGGTGATTGGATTAAAAAAGCGCCAAGTGCGATGGGAGGGCTTTTCGAATGTTTCCCGCGTATTTGTCACACTACTCGATTGAATTAGAATCTTTCAATATTCGATCAATATTCGATCGAATGCCATCTCGATCGAATCGTATTTGCTCATCTTTAATAATGACGTTACACTTACTTCTCCCAGTGTCTCAAAGCCACAGGGCCACTACTCACTGTTACCCTTTAGAATCCTGTATCCCCAAGTCCTATGCTGTCACAATCCGATGCAGCCTATCAGTGACTGCAGAGGTGTCCCGCCTCAGTCACTGATTGGCAGAGCAGGCTTTTGTGAGCTGCGTTGTGGCATCACAGGACCAGGAGATACAGGAGACTGTGAGTGACGGTGAATGGTGGAGCTGTACTGCAGAGACACTGGGGCAGGTAAGTATGACTTCATTGTTATTTTCCCACCACCCCCTGCCCTCCCTGTTGTTTTTTTTCTTATTTAATTTTAAGCAGTTTATTTGGGGGAAGATTGCAGTTACGCCAAGCCTTTGTGGCGGAGGGATCCTAAGTTCCCCTAGAGGACATTTAGGACAATGCTGTTATCAATATCATATGAGAGATTTTGCATTGGGGTCCAGAATCTTCCAGTGACACCTCTGGGGATACATATGTACTGTATATACTCACAGATAGCCACTACGGCTGTGCAGGTGCACTCATTCATAGCCTTTGCTTCCCATGGATGTTAGACCAGTTAATGTTTTACTCCAGCTTGAGACGCTGTATGGATTTCCCAGCGATGTATCTGGTTTCAGTCTCGCTCATTCCCACGACTTTACCTGAATTACATCCTATGTTGATTAGAGATCATCATAGGAAATGCCCAAGAACCTTCTCCGCCAGGAACTATTCTGTAGACACTTAAAGGGGATATCCGGAGAGCAGTATAAGTCCTGCCTAAATTCACCATAAAGCCTCTCTCCCATACCCCACCGATCTCATATTCGGACATGTCCCTTCATATTCATCTTTAACAAAACAAAAAGTTGCAAAAACTTCTGAAACCAGAGTTATATCACATCTTATACTCCTGTCAACTCTCACTGAGCTGCACTGGCCTGGTGTTGATCTGGGCATGAGGTAGGAGTAGATGTCATTTCTCAGTTACTTCTCTTCCAGGCACCTGTGTACCACTATCCTCCAGCACAAACAAAGAGTTATGGGATTGATGCAACCATTAAATGTTTTGTGCATTTTTGTTTGTTTGCAGAAAAAGATCAACATGTGTGATGACCTCCCCCGTTGTGGAGGAGGTACGGCTGGTCACTTGCCAGATGGTTAGGTGTGACGCCAGTTCTATGGTGGTTGGCCGAGATATAGCCAAGCCCAGTGATATTATGTTGTGATGCCAGTGGCGGTTGGGCACACAGGTATAGTGGCACACCTGCTTTTATATTAAGGGGCCGGCTATACCTTGCTCCCTGTGGACAGGGTCCTGCCGGGTTATTGCGGGGTCTCTTGGGTTCTTACCACGGTGGTCCGGAGTGGAATAGTGACCCACCCGGACTATTGGTACTGCCACCCACAGAAAGGTGAGATGACCCAAGGAGTGTGTGTGTACTGTGTCAGTGCTTGACAAGGAATCAAAGCGTCTCTTTATCATAAATAAAATCCTATTTACTCTGAAGATACTTAAGGTAGGCAGTAGGTAATACAACTTTACCTTTATACAATGCTTTACACTTGATGAGAAATTTAGTACTTTAGGATCCAGATCTGTATTGAGAGTAGAAGGAGTGGTACAGTCTTGCTGACTGAGCTGCATGCTGAGAAGTAGAAGAAAGGATCAAAAGAGTAGAAAGGAGGATGTCCCAACACAAGTAGTACTGTGCTCTGCTGGAACTTCGAAAGGGAAGAAATAGAAAAATACTTTGCACCACCTATTGCCCACCAGTGTCGAGTGACCTGTCCTAGAGGGTAACACAAGCCCCAGACCTTCTTACCTGGGATGAGTGGAATGCTGAGGTTCCCTGCTTACACCCACGCTGCGAGATAGAGTTCTTAGGTTTTTAGCAACTTTGCTCTATCCCGATCAGTTCCTTTACTTTCTATGGATACTGTCCTGCACTGTGTCTCTCCTTGTCCATGGCGTAGGTTATGGTGATCCCAGACTTGTCCTCTCTAGTGAAGGTTTAACACTGCATAGTGTTGAGTGAGGTTGCTTGAGGAGAAACGGTGTCTAGGTACATGGGTTCTACATCTAGACCACAACTTAGACTGGGGATCTGGTAGAAGCCAGGGCCCAACTGGACAGCTGTAGAGAGCGTTCTGGATTGTGTCCTTCCTCTACAGAGTCCAAAGACAAAAGACTCTACACTTCCTTTACCCTTGTGACTTCCTTCCTACAGCCCCTGTAAGGTGTGCTGTGAGTGGGTGAGGAGTGCGTATGCGAGAAGTAAAGAGAAAGATGATAGATGAGAAGAAGAAAGAACTCTCCTTGGCATACAGAATCATGTGACACACAAACAAACAATAACCCCTTGAGTACTACAGCTGTGCAATAACTGAGTATACTTACTTGCAATACCGACATCTTGTTGCGAACCTACTACTACATCAAAAGTACAGGCTTTTTACGTAGGGTGTAACAAATAGCAACACCCATGGTGGGAACCACACATGTCCTTTATCCATATGAACAATTTTGTTGATGGGTATTGCTCCATGTTGTTGGTGCACATTATAGTTTTATACATGTCATAGTTCTCTTCTTTCCTTCATTTACAGTTATAAAGAACACTTTATTACACCGTCAGGCTGCTGCTCGGATATTGTTCTGTTTTGCCTTTGATACAAATAACAGATGTAACAAAATGAAGGGAACAATGGGAAATTCAAAAACTTATAGAGCGACTCCGACGCCCCTGATCCTTGGGATTTGGGTAAGGAGGACGACACATCTGGATGAGATCTGGAATTTTCTGCCGTAGTCATTGAATGTAACTCTGGAAACCATCTTTCTGCTGAGTGCTTGGCGAGTCTCATCCTTATCCTCATCCACAGAAAAACATCCACTTTCAGTGACGCTTTGTTTTGTGGCCTGATGTATAATAATAAATATCAAAACTGCCCAATCTTAAAGTTCTGAATGTTTTTTAAACTTTTGGTGATGCCTAAAACCTTTTTTTTCTGTAATAAATGTAGTCATCTGCCGAAAACAAGGATTAGGCAGGGTGGAAAATCCATCATGGACTTGGATCTGAACCAGAAAGACCTGGTTAGATGGCAGAGCTCACCGGACTAGAGATATGGGTAAATATGGCTGTACGTATATCAAACCTAGAGTAGGGTCCAAAGAGTCCACTATGGTTCTGTTGTTTAAAAAGCCCCACACCTTTAGGCTATGTTCACACTACGTAAAACTACGGCCGTAGTTCTCGCCGCAGAACTATGGCCGTAGTTTTAAGGGGTGGAACATAGCCTTATTTTCAATGGGATCCCGGCCGGAGCGTACACACATCGTATGCACTCCGGCCGGGATCCCATCTGGCGCCGGAAAAAACTGACATCATAGCCACTGTGAATGATGCATTATGGGACCTTTACATCAATACATCATTCAAAGATAGACCCAAATTCTGAAAAGTGGCATATGTGGCTTGCAAATAATTTGATCTGCGATTAAAAAAAAATAAGGGGGGGGGGGGGAATAAAAGAAAAAAATATATAGATATTATTTTTTTTTTTTTTTCCTGTACATCATGTATTTAGAAGAACCAAAAAAAAGACAATTCTCAAAAAATCAAACACATTCCAGTAAGTTAATATTGTTACACTTAGGAAAACACACGGCTCACGCACCTCCCTCCACCAACACTGTGGATCTTCCAGTTACCTGATAATTTTTTTTTTTAGAAGTTTATTTTTTTAAAAATCCTTTTTCAGGAAATCTGTTGGAAAAAAACAAACAAACATGATAATAAAAAAAATTACAGGAATCCTGAATATGGTTAATAAACTAAAGAGCCTCCTGATTTATCACTGAGATTTCAAAAAACTCTAATAAAATAGTAAAAACAATCAAAAAAGGAGAAAAAGGAGTGAAGGCGAAGCTTTGTAGGGAGTGCGGTTCAGGGACACATGGTTTCCTGGTCAGGTGTGGTTTATTATTGGTTTGGCGGCTTCAGAAACATAAATTCTGCTGTGGTATGTGTGGAATTCCTCCGACATGGTAACGTGGGGAATATATTGAAATTGTGAAAGGAAAATTCCTTTTATCTGCGAGGTTTCGAGGCTTTGGGCCTCCCTCCCTTTGCTCTTGCACGAAAAAAAAAAAAAAAGTCTGGGTCTAAACTTTTGGAAGTCGGAGAAATAAATGTTTACATTTCTGGGTGGAAAATCCGCCCGGCGTGGAGAGGAATATGCTGATGCCGGCGCAATTATAGAGCGAAAGAGAAAACAGGAATTAATGGGGGCAGAAATGATGAAATACGTTACTATGTAGCCGGTCCCGGGAGCTGAGTATTTCAGGACTTTCCACCCCGTGACTGAAATATCCCTGTAAGAGAGACCAAAAATGGCGCAATTACCACCTGACAGCTTAATCGTAACGCAAACAGATTAGGATTCTCATTGAAACGTGTTACAGTATCAAAGTTCAGCTGGAAACACGGAATGTGGTGATGATGATGGTAACGGTTTCCAAAACGACACAGATGGCGACTACAGGGAGAATTAATCATATTAATTGTAATTATTCAAATACTCAACAACCTGTGGATTTCCATCTGTGTAAAACTACAACTCCCAGCATGCCCAAGGTTGAAATAGTTTGCGGGGTGGAACATAGTCTTATGTTCAAAGGGATTCCGGCCGGAGCTTACACAAATCGTATACGCTCTGGCCGGGAGCCCATGCGGCACCGGAACAAAACTGACAGGTCAGTTTTCTGCGTCCGGAATTCAGTGAAAGAACTGTCAGTGCACACAGTGAAGCGAGCGGCTCCGGCCACTCGCTTCACTGTGGGCTAAATGAAGCTCTGATGCGGGCGCACGCTGATGCGCCCGCATCAGAGCTCCGCGGCCGGATGATCCGTCCGGCCACGGAGCTCTTAAGTACCGGCCGCGATGATCCGGGCACAGACCAGCCATTCCATGACCAGGCCGGGGTCACGGAACGGCTGGTCTGATACACCGTGTGAACATAGCCTAAGAAAGAAAGCTAACAAACCAAGTTCTCAAGCTAAAAGAAGCACCTTGTGAGCAAGGTCCCTGTATTACTTGTACTGTGCCTTTAAAATACTGGTCAGTAAAGGTTGCTTTTCTGCAACTACTGTACCTCTGACTCTTTGCATTTAAGTCCTGTACTATCACACTGCACGAGGGGGGTAATGGGGCAATAGGAACGCTTAAATGAAAGTGTGTTGGGAGAGCTAACTACCACTCTGAGACATGCTGTAGTGGTAATGCAACATTCTAGCTCCTACTTGTAACATCTGTAGCCCCTGGCCTACCACACAATCACAGAATCTTTTTCTGATACAGTATATAAATGAACTGCATAGAGCTCGATTATAGGATCCTGGTGACTGCAGCCACCACTTGGAGGCGCTCACAATATTACGCACTATAAAATAGTATGCAGCAAGCTCCCCCTAGTGGTGGCTGCAGGGTTACAGAATTTAAGTTCACTCCCTCTCCTGACATGGGACTAACTGCAAAGTACTGTTAAATCTCTGTCAGTATTTTTTCCTTGGGGCTCTAGTCATTGACACCTGATGTCATAGATGTCAGGACTATGAACCCTATATGAAAACATGAACTATCCCCCCCATGTATATCATGTTTTCTACAGTCCCCAGGCGAGCTATGATAATTGGAGACAATTTTTGCAGCCGCAAGAACCTTGTCGTTTGCCCTGTTCCCCCATACAGTGATCTGGGATTACAGAGCAATTTCTGGGGTCTTGAGTAATATTATCCTTATAACCTACAGGGGGCTGAGAGCCATCACTACTGACAGGAAGGCCCTGATGGGTAATTGAGCGGGGGGTTGTCTGGGATGATTGAGGTCATGAGCTGTCCCATTCAGGTTTCTAAGAGTGAAAAAGATGAAAGATTGCAATAATCCAAAAAAATTACACCTAATTTTTGATAACTGCATCCTGTGTGAGCGTGTACAGACAGAACCTTCACCTCCCCCCTCCCCCGACACAACACGACATAAGCTGCAACATGCCCGGGACCGTCAGGTGTGCACGGTGCAGAGATGACAGGAACCTTCTCATCTACCAGTGATGACGATCTGCAGAGTATCATGAGCCTCAGGATAGAGATGACATTGGTAAACTGAAGTTTTTGGTTTTGATTTGACACATGTGGGGCCCATCCCAAATTGCTTGATATGAAGAATAAGATGTATCAGACAACAACCGCGCCCAGCACCAATCCAGCGAGAGGGGCTTATTCCCCATTTAAAGTTTGAGTATAACCACAGCAACTATAGCCACACTGACAAGCACTTCTACAACAACCACCATAAAGGGAGACCTTACACACGTGATACTTTTCGGTATAGGGTGTATGGGGCTCTCCTGACCAACCACCGATGGACTATGAGGGTGTAGATAGGGTTTGTGATGAAAAATCACCTTATTCCTGACCTCTTTGTTCTGGGAGAGATAAGCCGCTGGCTGGGACTTATTGCTTCCCTCCTGTGCAGTGTATGGGGGGGATGGGCGGAGGGCTACAGAGATAACTCGTGACCAGAGAATCATTCGGACGTTGATTATTATAGGTGTATGGCCACCTTACCAGCTATAAAAACTACAACAGTCATAACAACAACCACTACAATGACAACAACATCCACAACAACTACAACCACACCAACTATCACAGCAACAACCATAACAATCTTGAGAATGACAACAGCCATAACAACTGCATCATCACATCAACAGCAACTTTGACAACCTCCACCACGGCAAACAAAACAACAACAATTAAAATTTTTAATACATAGATTTTTTTTTACGTAAAGTGTTGACTAGAGGTGAGCGAGCATGCTCGGTTGAGCATGGTGCTCGATCGACCAGCGGAGTGTCTCTTCTTGCGAGCTCAGGTTAAAAATAAGCTTGTTGAAAGGGGTTAAGTTAACCCCCTGGGGCCAGACTGTGCTTTGTTGTGTGTGTGTTTGCGGGGGCGTAATACTAACAGCTCCGCTCTTCTAGCTTTGGGTTAACTTTACTTTGTACGTTTTCTGGTTAACAAGGAGGCACCTGGTTAAATGCTTGAGTCTCACAATGTTATCGTTACTCAAGTTAAGCAATCGAGCAATGAAAAATGGTGGACTCAAGCAAGGAGCACTCAAGCATTAACTTTTTTTTCTTTTTGAAAGGTTTTTAGGCTTTTTTGTTACACTTTAAGGCTATGTTCACACAGCGTAAAAGTAATCGGCAACAACGGCCGTACTTTGTACACCAAGACACCCTGCATATTTTTCTATGGGATCCCGGCCCGAGCGTATACACATAGTATACGCTTCAGACAGGATCCCAAGCGGCGCCGCAAAGAACTGACATGTCAGTTTTCTACTGCCGCAATTCAATGAATTGGTCCCATACGCCTAAAACATGGCCTAAAAGTAGGCGCCATTTTTTGCACATACATTAGCCTCTAATTCAGAAGAAAATCTTTTTCACTGCACGTCTTATTATTTTACTTTTATGACTTACACTGACCCCTATAAATGATGTTGTAAATTTATTATACTGTACATTATTCTGTCTATGGGGACACCAAATATGTGTGTATTATTTTATAAGCTTACACTTTTCCATACTTTTTTATTTATTATAACAAATGTGTGGTTTGTTTTTTTGACCTTTTTAAATTTCTTGAAAATTTTTTTTATTTTTGATTATGATTATTTTTTAACAGGTAGTTGTTAGGCTAAGTGACCCCTTATAACATGGAATATGTTTAGACAGCCCTGAGGTGTGTTAATGGGCTGTGGTTGACTCACTGGGACCCACTGCGATAATTACACTTCTTAAAATTGTAATTTTTCTCAGGAGAGAAATATTAAAAGTAAAATCAACTAAACCCTAAATCTGGGCGCAGATGTCTCTTTATGACTCACCGGAGAAGAACACCTTTAAAGAAAATCCTAAACCACAAACGGAATCTCTCTACAAATTCCTAACAAGTCTGAGGTCTAAAGTAGGAAATTGGTGTTTTTTCCCCTTTATTAGTATTATTTATTTATTTTTATTATCTGAAATTTGAATTCTTGTAAAGGTCACGTACACAATTTCCCCAATGCATCTAAAATGAAGCCACTTTGCAAATAGTTTTGGTAGTATTGGTATTGTTAGGATCAGACTACAGAGGGTGTGTTTGTAGTCTGTAACCATGACAACAGATAGCTCATAGTTGCTATTGACATACAAACAGTAGGATATTTTCTAATTGAGTTGAAGTTGCTTTGAGTGTCTTCCATGGTGTCTATTTTTTTCTGCTGTCTCTACCTGTTCACTATATTAGTATCACGTACTAAGCTCCCAGCTCTGCCGAGGTGCACGGTTCAGCTGTGAGAGACGCCAACGGCGTCCCTGGTAAAAGGCAGAGCTGGTTGCTGGGGGCGCGCCAGGGCGTCGTCCCTAGCAGCCGTCCTGCAATTCTGGGTTCACGCAGCACCCGGAGACGCCGACGGAGTCCTTAATGATCAGCAGGGCTGGTTGCTGGTTGTCCGCAGTAACCTTTAGTACTGTCGTGGCAAGAAGGTAGGGCCAGCTGATGCGGGTGCCAGTGTTAGGGCTGCACCCGTCTGTTGTCTTCCCAGACCCCTACCTATCAATTAGGTTGTCTATAAAGAACAGAAATTTTGCAGCAGAAACTTAACAGATTTTGTTGCAAATTTGGGAAGAAAATTTGACATATTTTGTTGCACATTTGGGAAGAAAATCCATGCTCATGTATAGCATTCGAGCATGGATGCTCCAGATATAGAAAAATATTATTGCAGTATTTCTAATCTGGTGAGTCAGTAGGCTAATTGTAGTGCCCCGTTAACGTTAAGTGCAATACATTCAGATTCTTATATCCTGAGAGTGTTGGACCTGACACGTATTTTTCGTTACTCTTGTTATTCTTACCATGGACTATTAATTTAAGCATTTTCTAATGTGCATAAATAATGCACCCCTATTCGTGAGATGGAACAGTCCTTTGGACAGGGCCATTGCCCAGGACATACCTAACCAACTGTCTGTCACCTCTGGAATCTTAACACTCTCACCGCCTTGCTGATGGGCTCCCTGTCCCCATTGCACACCTCCTGGAGGAATTTAATACCTGAATGACTGACTAGTCCTATCACTTGTGACTGCTTGTCCTGGGTAAACATGAATGAAAGACAAAACTCACCAAATAACGAATGAATGGAGCCCGCACTCCGAGGACCTGAAACCAAACATTTCCGGAGATGTTGACTCATGTTTGGCATCTCATTCTCTGAGATTCTCCTTAAAGGAATTTTATTATTCAAGAATAGTGAAGAAGATTGGTGTCTTAGTGACCTCATACCGGAGGCCTCTACAGAAATCTTGTATTACATTCGAATGAATGGTTCATCCACCTTCAAAAACGTGCAGTGGCCTCTACAGGAGAGTTGCAGTATTACAGTCAAATGAATGCCAGATCCACCGTCCAAAACTTGCAGAGACTTCTACAGGAGAAATGTAGCATTAAATTCGAATGAATGGCAGAGCTGCCTTCAAAAAGAGGCCTCTACAGGACAAGGGTGGTATTACATTCAAATAAACGGTGGATTATGCAATGAACGGATACAGTGGATAGAGAAAGTACATCTCTTTTCTGTGGCTTATTACTAATAGGGGTCCTCCAGTGGAGCGTATGATATTCATATGCCTTAGCAGGGGTTATTTTGGTTCTCATGCCTCTGTAAGAGGACGAGGGGTGAGTGATTTACCGGGGCAAAAAGATGATTGAGTTAACTTAATTATTCTAGCAAAACTTTAAGGAAGAACAAGATGAAGAAGCACTGAGTCTGAGTCTGGTATAAGCCGTCACCAAATCTCTGCAACTTTTTTTTCGTGAACTTCCTTAAGTCCCCGGATCGGCAGCTTTGAAGCCAGCAGATAAGTGCCTAAGAGTCTTGACTTATCCTCCAGGAAGTCAGCAGTTTCCTTGGTGTTTTGATCGTGTTAAGCAGAACATAGCAAATATCACCCTCTGAGCATCGGTTATTCATCCTGTGGAGCCTTCAAAGGACGCCATTGGGTCTGATTGACATGTTTACCCAGAAATCATTGAGGGATAAGTGATAAATGTGTAAGATATCTTCATACTTCATGTTCTGCCAGCGGTGGGGGGCACAGGTGAACCAAGAATTCATGTGATGTAAAGAGTTACATAGTTTATGTAAACTTTCCAGTACTCTGCTCCAGTCTATAATGGAAACATCTGCAACTGCAATATATCTTCTGTTTATCACCATTTCAAAGATCTTTGCTGGTTGTTAGTAACTGGAAACATTTGTTTTAAAGGTGTATTAAGCAAACTATATACAGTATGTACAGTGTGAGTTAAGATAAATAAAAAAAAAAAAAAAAAAATATATATATATATATATATAAATATTTTTATTATTATTTATTTATTTTTTTAAATTCACATTTTTACACTAAGTCCTGGTCCAACACAGTTCCATATCACTAGTGCTGCTGCATGCAGGTACTGAGCCTCCCCTGATGTCTATATAACAATACCTCCCAACTTTTGCTGGGAGGAAAGAAGGACATTCACGGCAATGTGCCACGCCCCCATAGTCACATCACCTATTAACATTACATAAGAAACAAAATAATATCACCAGATCTTCCCCACAGTGACTTATACCCCCCCATACCATTACTACATAATGTCTACCATACAAAGATCAACATTCTCCCTCAGCATTGACCATATAGCGGTAGATTAGGCTGTACACAGGCTCTGCAGACCTTATAAGTGATTATACTGCAGTTATTCATTGACTCACAGGGGAACTTTTTCTCTTGTTCAGTTTTGTGTTTCTTTGTCATCTTGCACCTCCCCCTTTGCAGCAGTCCTCATATAATATAGCCCCCCATAGCAGCCCCTATATAGTATACGCCCTATTCCTGTGCAGGAGCCTCCAGAAGGCACAGGCCCCTCTGTGCAGCAGCCCCAACAAAGTGTAGCCCCCATCTAGTATAGCCCCCCCTGTGTAGCCCCCACATACTGGGGACAGTGGGACACATGGGGGCCATCCCAGAACAGCGGGACATCCCCCCCTAAAACTGGGACTGTCCCGCCATATCCGGGACTGTTGAGAGGTATGAAATAACACATGTTGGCATTACAATAGACATTACACTTCAGGAAGCTGTCTGTGTTACTAGGGCTGCAGCTGTGATACAGTGTAGCAGAGTGAGTGGAAATAACTTGGCCCCTTCGGCTCCTCTTTGCTTACTTTCTATGGCAGTAATAGCACATGCAGCGAGCAGAGTATGAGGGGGAAGCAAGCGCTGAGCTGACAGGTTGACGCTTGCTTCCCCTGAAAAAAATTGCGCCATGTAATACAGCTTACAGTAGCGCAAGCTAAAGAGAATAGAATACATTCAGCGGCACTCACCAAAAAAGTTGAACTTTATTTAGATTCATATCTTGGCATAGGATGGGGCAGTGAGAAAGCGTTCAGGTGTAGTTTAAGTGCCCACCTTCACTACACATGCATGCTTTCTCCCTGCCCCTTTGTGTGCCAAGATATGAATTGAAGGGCAACTTTTTTTGGTGAGGGCCTCTGTATGCACTAGTGATATGTAATTGTGCCAGGACCAGGGCTTGTACAGTCTTGCAGTTCCTTACATAACCATTGGTGGCAGCAGAGAGGCTGTGTCCCCCCCTTACTACTGCCACTTATTGTAAACATATATATATTTTTTTAAAAAATACATTTTTAAAGCTTTCTACTTAGACAAGTGTTCATTAATCTGCGGTTTTCTTCTAACTACTACCTAAAGGTTGTGCAGGCATGCTAGGAGTTGTAGTTTTGCAACAGCTGGACAGCTAAGGGTTAGAGAACAATGGTATAGACAATTCTTTGTGAGTTATAGATTTGTACATACAATAACAAAAACTGTCAGTAAACTGAAGCCTAGAAGCTGAAGACCTCTACAGATCATAAAGGTCACGTAAAGCTTCTAGGCCCCAAAGCAGAATATGTAACTAGAAGCCTATAGTTCCTTTTACTATATGAAGACTTTTGCTTCTTTCAGCTGTAGGTTTGTTACAATTGTATCCAGTCTAGACAAGGCATCAGCAGCTCTGATCTCTCTCTAATTCTGAATAATACAATGTAAACTGAATCAGATGGGATACAGTTGTAGCAAAACCTTCAAGCATGAGAAGTATTGGTTCTATGGGTTACAGCAGCTGGGTGCAAACCAGGATATTTTCATTCACTGACAGCAAGCCGGGATCTTGACAATGAAGAAAAAGTAAAATGCAATGCAAAATTTTTCACTATACAATGAATAGGCTTGCAAACCTCACAAAATGTACAGATACTGCTACTGCTTAGTCCTTTCCCTGTGCTTTATACTGCAGCTCTGCTTCTTTAGATTGGCTGGTGTGTATAAGCACAAGCTCAGTAGAAAGTCAGTGCACAGAGTTCCATAGCAGTAATAAGGGGAGATTACAAGCCACAAACATGAAACAAACTGAGCTAATAAAATCTTTACATGGTAACTATCATTGTGCCTTTGGTGGCAGGATACGAGTTTAAACTTCCCAGAAACTGCTGAAGTGGGCAGTCTATGGAATTGACAGAATTTCCATAGACTTGTATTGCAAATATGTTGCTATGTAAGTCTATGGGACTTTGTGTTGCAATTTAATTTGATGTTCTGTCATTCTGTATATTGCATTGCAATTCATTGGGACTTCTTGTAATTTTGTATATTGCAATGCAAGTCTATGGGATGTCTTGTAATTTTGTATATTGCAATGCAAGTCTATGCGACTACCTATAATTTTGTATAGTGTAATGCAAGTCTATGGGACTTCTTGTAATTTTGTATATTGCAATGCAAGTATATACGACTACCTATAATTTTGTATAGTGTAATGCAAGTCTTTAACAGCATACTATGCCCAGACATTATAATTATCCCTTATTGAAAAGTAATTGCTACCCTTTTTTTTTGGGGGGGGGGGGGGCAATTTTTAATGTGCAAGTTTTGTAATTTATATCTTTTTATGAACGTTGTGTGAACAGTGTTGACAGTCTCTCCAGATTCTGCTTGATGAAGTTTAGAAAATGGGGTTGATCTCTGTCTCTACATGTAGACACTTATATTGTGCGTGCAGAGTGGTGGGCGCAGGGGGTACTTATCGCCAGGTGTACGATGATTGTGTTCTCTGCAGTTAGCTACCTTCTGTATATGATACCAGTATGTAACAAGCTTTATCTGCCCTGAACTATCCCAGAAATGTAAACTCACCAGGAGACATTGCTGAAGAATGTTTGGCCCCGGGCGGTGTAGTCTGTGGGAGTCAATGCAGGTAGTGCAGAATCTTGTCATCCATACTGTGCTCCAGCTGCTGAGCCGCTGTCTGTGTCATAACAGACTGCAAAATTCCATTAATATGCTGTGCAATACTGGAATATAACACACATATACATATATATTTATATATATATATATATATATATATATACACACACATATATATGAATATGACGCATATATATATATATATATATATATATATATATGACATTAAGCTTCATACCATTAGTCGTGCACTGGCATCTCTGTGACTATGGACCCACTGATGTAGGGACACCATGGGAGCAAAATGCAAGGGGCCCCCCCTTTGAATAGAAGGGGGGACACACGGAATTGCGTCCCCCCCCCCCCCCCCCCCCATTTTTATTATATGTTAGGTATAGGTATGCATATGGTATGTTCCTGTTGGTCTCTCTCCCCCCCTTTTCTCCTCCCCCTCTTGTGTTCACAGATGGTCTTACCATCCCAGATGTTTCTTCTAAATCAGCTGATGTGCAGCCTGCTGATTGGAGGAGATCCGAGAGCGGGAATTTCAAGGTCTAAAAATAGAAATGAGCAGCATTATGATTGGCTCAACCCGCTGGAGCTGGAAAATACAGAGCTGATTTATAGAAGAGGTCCCTGCGGTGCTATACAGTCAGTGTGTGAGCTGTGAAGAAGGAGCACGTTCCCCGCCCTCCCGCCCTAATCTTTGGTTTCATGGACTGTCGTGGCACTTTGGTAGTGGGGGTGTTGTCGCCCTGCTTTGCGGGGAGGGCATGGTCCTTGGAACTGTTAGGCTTTTAATGGTTTATTTATTTGAGATTTTAATTATTTATTTATTTATGGTTGCTTATGTTTTTATGCTAACCCTTATTAAAGTGCCACGGCCAATTTTTAGCAAAATGTTGTCAGTCTTTATTCCAGGGGGTGGGGTCTGCATTTCCGTGCCAAACTATGCTATACTGTGACTGTATAACATCACCATAGTCTGACTGGATAACACCCCTGTACTGTGACTGGATAACACCCCTGTACTGTGACTGGATAACAGCCCCATACTGTGACTGGATAACACCCCCATACTGTGACTGGATAATACCCCCATACTGTGACTGGATAACAACCCTGTACTGTGACTGGATAACACCCCCATTCTGCCACTGGATAACACCCCCATACTGTGACTGGATAATACCCCATACTGTGACTGGATAACACCCCTGTACTGTGACTGGATAACACCCCATACTGTGACTGGATAACACCCCCATTCTGCCACTGGATAACACCCCCATACTGTGACTGGATAATACCCCATACTGTGACTGGATAACACCCCTGTACTGTGACTGGATAACACCCCTGTACTGTGACTGGATAACACCCCCATTCTGCCACTGGATAACTCCCCCATACTGTGACTGGATAATACCCCATACTGTGACTGAAAAACACCCCTGTACTGTGACTGGACAACACCCCCATACTGTGACTGGATAACAACCCTGTACTGTGACTGGACAACACCCCCATATTGTGACTGGATAACACCCCTGTACTGTGACTGGATAACATCCCCCATACTGTGACTGGATAACAACCCCATACTGTGACTGGATAACATCCCCCATACTGTGACTGGATAACATCCCCCATACTGTGACTGGATAACAACCCCCATACTGTGACTGGATAACATCCCCCATACTGTGACTGGATAACAACCCCATACTGTGACTGGATAACATCCCCCATACTGTGACTGGATAACATCCCCCATACTGTGACTGGATAACATCCCCCATACTGTGACTGGATAACACCTCCATACTGTGACTGGATAACATCCCCCATACTGTGACTGGATAACATCCCCCATACTGTGACTGGATAACATCCCCCATACTGTGACTGGATAACATCTCCCATACTGTGACTGGATAACACCTCCATACTGTGACTGGATAACACCCCCATACTGTGACTGGATAACACCTCCATACTGTGACTGGATAACAACCCCCATACTGTGACTGGATAACACCCCTGTACTGTGACTGGATAACAACCCCATACTGTGACTGGATAACACCCCGATAATTTGACTTGATTACAACCCCATACTGTGACTGGATAACATCCCCTATACTGTGACTGGAATAACTGTGACTGGATAACATCCCCCATACTGTGACTGGATAACAACCCCCATACTGTGACTGGATAACGGTTGGGCACACAGTTATGAAACACACCTGCTTTACGTTTAGGATGGCTAACTATACCATTTCCCCTATGGTCGGTGACCTGCCGGGCTGTGATGGGTCTCTTGGGCGCTTAACACGGTGGTCCGGAGTGGAGTTATGACCCACCCGGACTGTCGGTACCGCCACCCACAGATAGGGGAGATCACAAATAAACAATAACCCCTTGCTTAATACAGCTGTGCAATATAAAAGTACAAATATACATACTAGCGACATCGAGTGGCGAAACTTAGGCATAACTTCATTACCACCATGCTTTTGAGTACATAATTTTGCGAGGGGTGTACAGACTAGCAACACCTGTGGTGGGAGACCACATACATCACCCTAGGTTTTAGACTCTACTGCATCTCCTCCAGATCTCAGCCCCCTACATCACCACAGCTTCAAGGCTTCACCATGTCACCTTAACATAGTAACATAGTAACATAGTAACATAGTAAATAAGGTTGAAAGAAGACAAGAGTCCATCAGGTTCAACCTAGGAGAATCCTACTGTGTTGATCCAGGGAAGGCAAAACCCCCCATGAGGCAGACGACAACCGCTCCACCACATGGAGAAAACTCCCTCCCGACTCCAATGGCAACCAGAATAATCCCTGGATCAACGTATCACCGGAAATCTAATGCCCATAACTTGTGATATTATATTGTTCAAGAAAAGCACCCAGGCCTCCCTTGAACTCATTTAATGAATCGGCCATGACAACATCATGTGGCAGAGAGTTCCACAGTCTTACCGCTCGTACAGTAAAGAACCCGCATCGATAAAGGGGTTATACAGCGCTACAAAAACATAGCCACTTTCTTCCAGAGACAGCACCGCTCTTGTCTCCAGGTTAGGTGGGGTTTTTAACTTAGTTCCATTGAAGTGAATGGAGCTTAATTGTAAACCACACCTGAACTGGAGACAAGAGTTGTGCTGTTTCTGGAAGAAAGTGGCCATGTTTTTGTGGCACTGGATAACCTCTTTAAGGCCAGGTTCACACCAAGTAAAAAATACGGCCGTAATTCATAACACCGGCCTTAATTGCGCAAACAACGACCATTATTTTACAAATACAATTTTTACAAGTGTCCTTGATGTTCCCTTTAAACCTTAAAGCCCTATTCCATGGGTCGTCAGACCGGTCGTCAGAGGAGCAAACGACCGCTCTCAGCGCTCGTTTGCTCCTCGTTGCCCGCTTGCTGCCGCCGCCATTCATCGCGGCTGCAGCGAGCGGGTGAGTGTGGGAGGGGCGGCGGGGAGCTGCGGGGGGGCTGCCCGGGGGATCGCTGATCGTCCGGGCAGCCCATAGGATATAGCAGCGCCTGCTGCCGATGCTCCTATTCAACGGAGCGACGGCAGCAGATCGCTGCTATATCAGTCGCTTGTTTTTCAACATGTTGAAAAACAAGCGACTGCAACGATCAGCCGACATGAACGATGTCGGCTGATCGTTGCACTCTATTCCACGGGACGATTATCGTTCGTAGCGGCCGATATCAGCCGAATACTGACGATAATCGTTCCATGGAATAGGGCCTTAAAGGAACAACGAGGAGCAAATGAGCGCTGAGAGCGGTCGTTTGCTCCTCTGACGACCGCTCTGACGACCCGTGGAATAGGGCTTTAAGTCTTCATCCATATATTTCAGGCTCCTCCCTAGGTCAGACAAACCTCTGCCCCACAGACCAAAACTCTCTATATAACACATCCATCGCTGATGTTGTGTCTGCTTTCCTGCTGTCTCCGCTTTTCAATTGTATCTAGCAAACTGTCTGATCCACTGTATCTAAGCCCAACCAGAGTATCCAAGCTTATCATACATGAAGCTGCTGAACTATCTGAGCCGATCATGTGATACATTTTCCGCTGAATTGCTATATCTAAATTTATTATGGCTTGAGCCGATGTCTGATACTGTATGCTGTGTATCTAAGCCTATCATGTGTGATACTGTCTTTCCATACCATATATCTAACTCTGTCATGTGTGCTAGCTTATTGAGTATCTATCATGTGTGCGTCTATACATTTGTCCCATGTATCTATCCCTATTCCATTTCATTCTATTCAAAGTATCTAAGTCTATTATGTGTGATACACAGTACCACATAGAAAGGTAAATATTTTCTTGCACTTAGTGGATTCTGGGAATTGCAGGGACAGTCCCAGGGTCAGCGTTTTCCCAGAGTCTGTCCTTGGGTATGACGGGCAGGAGGCAGCTTGTCACCACCCTCCTGGCATCTTCCCCCTGTGCCCTGTATGTCTTTAATTCCCAGCTGTGATCACATTGGCCGCCCTTCCCTGTACAGAGCGGGCGCTTCACCCTAAAGTCTCCGCTCTGTGGTTTGTGGGATCGGGGGAAGTGGTTGAATGTATCTCAATTTTCCAATCTTGAGAGTTGGCTGGCAGCGCCCGCTCGGTCAGAGAGGGGAAGCCTGGCAGTGGTGGCATACATGGCAGCCCAGACACATTCCCAACATGACTCACTCAGCTTTCCCAGCTGCTGGAATGGAGAATCTGCTGAGTCATCTAGACATCTCATACAGCCATACTAGCTGTCACCCAGCTTTCCCAGGAGCAGATAGGATTATTATAAACTTCTTTTTATTTGATATAATAGAAACATTATTGTTATTACAATGTTGTTTTTGCACTCATAGATCCCTCATTATAACCTGCGCGCTAACAGATCAACATTTCGTTCCGTAAAAAAGGAACAATTTTTCTGCTTCTCTCACCCAAACAGTAATAATCACGCTTCACACAAATAAACAACCCGCCATGTTGCAGCCAGATGTACGAACGCCGCGCTGCACGCCATCTCCCCACATTTTCTTATCAACAGTTATTGTTTTGAAATCGTGGCACTTGGTAACTTAAAGGGGAATTCCAGCTAAAAATTTTTTAATAAAAAGTCCCCCATAACAATCACTTATTGAGGGGATTGTAAAGGGAAAGTTTCTGGTGTGCTGACATCTAGTGGTCATATGGGTTAAAATACCACCTGGACCAAAATTACAGCATCTCAGTTTACAGCCTACAGCAAATCTGCTATGTAATAATGCAGACTTCTGTCATCCATGTATGTCATTTAGCTGAATAGCCGCTATGTAGTACTACATTTCCCCGCAGTGTCTGCTGGCTTCATGTCTTTATTCAAAATCGGCTGATCACAGGGTTGGGACCAGGGACATTTAGCTGATCACCCAAGGGACCATGGTTTAAATGTGGTGTCTCTGATTGGCCATCAAGTACCTGCCACCCTTTATAGTATGTGCTGTATAGTGTAACTATGTGGGCACTGTATGGTATTATTATGAAAACACTATATGGCATTACTATGTGAGCTATTTATGGTACTATTATTTGGGCAGTTATTGTATCAGTATATGAGCAATTTATGGTATTATTATGTGAGCACTGTATGACAGTATAATGTAGGCACTTCATGGTACTATTTGAGCATTATTATATAAGCACTGTATAGTTTTCTTATGTAGATGTTGTATACTGGTATCATGTGGGACATACAGTTTGGCACTATTATGTAGGCACTGTGCGGGGCTATTATGTTTCACAGTATGACAGTATTTGAAGTCATTTGTATTGGTGTTATGTGGGTATTGCATATTGGCATTGTGTGGGCATTAAATGGTGTTATTATGTGGTGACTTAAATAAAATGCATTAAAGTCTATGGAATAATGGACGTCTTTTTAACGTATTGAATGACGGAAGTCTTTTTGCATTCAATACAATGTGTGAAAAAGACATCCGTTATTCCATAGATTTCAATGCATTTTAGTCAAGCCAATTAAAATGATGCAATAAGGGACGTCTTGTTCAACCCAAAAGGCAGACTTTTTTTTCCTTTTTTTGGACGTTGTGTAAAAATAGCCTTATATTGTATTCTATAGTTGATGTCTGGCGGTATTATAAAAGCATAGCATGTAAGTATTATTTAACAATAATACAGACATCATCATGTCTTTCTGTGTATGTATATGTTACATATTAGGCTATGTTCACACAATGTTTTTTTCAGCTCTGTTTAAAATGGCGTCCGTTATTTTGAGTCTAAAATAACGTACATTTTTCGAAGCCTGGCATCCCCTTAGTGCAATGACGGGTGTTTGCACATTATTTTAGTTTGGGGTTACTAATTGCCCTTTGGTTGTGGGTTAATTGAAAAATCCATTGAATGTAATAGTAAAAACGGAGAAAGAACAGTGACAAAAGAAAAACTGTGTGTGAACAACTAATAAAAAACGTCCGCTATTTGCAAAATCCGTCCAAAAATAATGTTTATTATTTTGACGTCCGCGGCAAAAACGTCCATTTTTCAATGCATTGTTTGCATAGGACGTCCATCTTCCCATTGACTTCAATGCAATTGCATTGAAGTCAGTTAAATTGCTGCAAAAACGGACGTTTTTTTAAATAGCGAAATCGGACGTTTTTTTCTCCATTTTTGACGTTGTGTGAACATAGCCTTAGTATTATTTTTCTTGTAGATGTGATCACACAATTAATATTTGCAGCCAAACTACAATTTTTTTACGCTACGCAGTGACTTCAGGTAATACAGCAGATTGTATGGTGTTCAGATATGGTGTCTGCAATCCGCCCAATGCCCCTCCTGCCCCATCCGTCATGCTCCGGGCACATGAGTGACACCTGGTGTCTGACTTTAAGCCCTCTGCTAGTATAAAGCATGGAGTCCACAGTGCAGAAACCTCAGCGGAATACAAGATTTACAGATGAACAAACCCAGAGGGAAGGAAACTGTCAATGGTTTGGGCTGTAATTGCCTGGAACAGAGTTTACATACACAGACGGGTCTAATGCCCAACAAGGTTCCTGGCTCAGTGCATGGCATTTATCACTCCAATGCCTGAGGTCTGACATGGAAGTAAGAGGAGATTGTATTACATCCTTATCAATGTCCACAGTATTACTACAAGGAACATAATGAAATACGAAACAGAACCAGCAGAATAGTGAGTGCAGCTCCGGAGCATAATACAGGATGTAACTCCGGATCAGTACAGGATAAGTAATGTAATGTATGTGCACAGTGACCCCACCAGCAGAATAGTGAGTGCAGCTCTGGAGTATAATACAGGATGTAACTCAGGATAAGTAATGTAACATATGTACACAGTAACCCCACCAGCAGAATAGTGAGTGCAGCTCTGGGGTATAATACAGGATGAAACTCAGGATCGGTATAAGATAAGTAATGTAATGTATGTACACAGTGACCTCGGTGAGCAGAATAGTAAGTGCAGCTCTGGAGTATAATATAGGATGTAAATCAGTATCAGTACAGTATAAGGCTATGCTCACACAGTATACAACCAACCGTTCCGCGACCCCGGCCGGGTCACGGAACGGCCGGTCTCTGCCTGGATCATCGCGACCGGTACTTAAGTACCGCCGGCTGGATGATCTGTCCGGCCGCAGAGCTCTGATGCTGGCACATCAGCGCGCGCCTGCATCAGAGCTTCCCCCTGCACACTATGGAGCGAGCGGCCGGAGCCGCTCGCTTCATAGTGTGAACTGACAGGGTTTCCTACGGCCGCAATTCATTGAATTGCGGCCGCAGAAAACTGACTTGTCAGTTTTTTGCGGCCCCGTACGGGATCCCGGCCGGAGCGCATACGATGTGTACACGCTCTGGCCGGGATCCCATTGAAAGTAAGGCATTGTTCCACCGCGCCAAAAATACGGCCGTTGTTGCCATCGGCAACAACGACCGTACTTTTACGTAGTGTGAACATAGCCTTAGTAATATAATGTTTGTGTAGATCAATATGGAAATATTAGACATTTATGCTTTGTTTATGAATCTGATGACTTGACAGCTTTATATACCTTACAGATTTAGGCCCTGGAGCTTAGCCTGGTAGGTGGTTGTCTTCCGATAACACAATAGATGGAATTTCACAGTGGATTATTGAAAAGAAGAAAATGCCCTTTCTGTGTAATGGGAGAATGAAAAAGTCAAAGGATCTGACCCCTGACAATTTACTCCAAAAACACAAGCACTAAGGCGGCACAGGGCCTGGTGTCCTCTGAGGATAGCAGTCAGAGAGCAATAATATACAATAAACAGAGAGGTCCATAAACCACACACAGCAGCGCAGATACAATGTATCAGTTTCCTATAACAAACACTACATCTATATTTAAAGGGGCAGTGCAGTAAAAATGGAATTTCCCATAGCAAATATTCATTAGAGAGTCATCAGTTGGAGCAACAGCACAGATGTGATTTAATGATCCTTAGCAGCAGACAGCAGGTGACCCCACTAGATCTCCAGGCTCCTTTCAATTATTCATAGGCAGAGCCTATTGGAGAGAAAAGTGTATGCAATGTATGAAAAAATGAAGAATGATCTAAAATGTTGGTGGACATTTGGCTGATGTTTAAATTGTCTCCTCAAAGGCCGGATTTAAACTAATTCCTTATAAGCAGGGTTAAACTGTTTACTCATGGGTGGGGTGTAAACTGTTTCCTTATAAGCAGGGTTACACTGTCTGCTCATGGGTGGGATTTAAATTGTTTCCTTATAAGTGACACTGTCACCCACTTTCTGGATGAGGACTTCTCTACACAGCTGTAAAACCTAAATTCTGCCATTTTCATACCTTACTTTATAATATATTTCTTGATGCAATGAAAAGTGCTTTTTATCGTTGGTGGATTGTACCACCTGGGTGGGGCTTCACGGGCACAGCACCACCTGGCCTTGTCCACATTTGAGCCAAAGGCCAAGCCCCTCAGTGACGTCAATGGCGTCTAGGGCCTGCCCTAGGCTGACCTAGAGGTCTAAGCCCCACCCACTCTAGGTTGGCCCATTTCTATGGCCGCCGAGGAGGCATGGCCTAGACACCAATAACGTCAAAGAGGCCAGGCTCCGATGTGGGTGGGGCCAAGGGGTGCTGCGGTTGTGATACCTCCCCAGGTGGCACAAACCACCAACGATAAAAAGCATTTTTCACTGGAGCAAGCACCAAGAAATCTATTATAAAGTAAAGTATGAAAACTGTAGAATTTATGTTTTACAGCTGTGTAAAGAAGTTCTCATTCAGAAAAGGGGTGACAGTGTCACTTTAAAATGTCTGCTCATGGGCAGGGTTAAAACTGTTTCCTTTTAGGCAGTGTTCAACTGTTTGCTTATGCCCAGGGTATAAACTGTTCCCTTATAGGCAGGGTTAAAGGGAACCTGTCACCCGGGACGTGGGCACAGAGCCCGCCCGACCCCCCCGATGCAGCCCCGGATACTTACCCTTTCCTGTAAGTCCCCCTCCTGGACCCGGGATGAAGATATCCCCATCGGAAGCAGTGCGCACGCGCTGCAGAGATGAGTCTGATGCCCATAGAGAATGACGGCTCCATTCATTCTCTATGGGCATTGGACTCTTCTCTGCTAATTAGCATACAGCGCACGCTCAGCTTCGGACGCCAATATCTCCGTCGTGGGACCGGTTCCAGGAGCGGGACTTCCAGGAAAGGGTAAGTATCCGGGGCTGCACCGGGGGGTTGGGCAGGCTCTGCACCCGTGTGCCGGGTGACAGGTTCCCATTAAACTGTTTGCTCATGGGGGGGGATTTAAACTGTTTCTTTATACGCAGGGTTACACGGTCTGCTCATGGCAGGAGTTTGAAATGCCTTCTTATAGCAAGGGTTAAACTGTCCCCACGTGGGCGAGGACCTTGTCGTGGCCTGCAGTGATGGCCATGTTGGTTACTGAATTAAGGTGCCTTCACACCTACCGGATCCGTAGCGGATTCGAAGCGAGAACCGCTGCGGATCCGGTACCATTCACCCCTATGATAGCACATACTCGCAGCGGGATTGACATCCCGCTGTGAATATGTGCTGTAACCCCCCACTGTCCGCAGCCCCGCCGCCGCATCCCCCATCCCCGGTCGTATCCCCCCATCCCCGGCAGCATCCTGCAGCCCGCCGCCGCCCGCATCCCCCATCCCCGGCCGCATCCCCCCATGATGATGCGGCTGGGGATGGGGGATGCGGCGGCGGGGAGTTAAAGCACATATTCACAGCAGGCTGTCAATCCCGCTGCAAGTATGTGCTATCATAGGGATGAATCATACTGGATCCGCAGCTGATCTCGCTGCGAATCCGCAGAAGTGAGATCCACTGCGGATCCGGTAGGTGTGAAGGCACCCTTACATTTTTTTGCTGTTTTTTAAAGGGGTACTCCAGCGCGGCCGTATTTTTCAGATATGGGTGGGGAAGGGGGTGGTTATGGATGGCGGAGGTCACTTACCTCTCCGGTTCTAGCGCCGGGTCCCGGATCACGGCGCCCCATACCCCTGTCCCGCAGCAGCTTTCTGGTCTAAGCTGCCACATGAGACGTGACGTCTCTAAGCAGCTCAGCCATTTAGCAGCCGTAGCGGAGTCACACCTCGGCCGCTGAATGGCTAAGCTGCCTTGAGAAGCCATGTCTCATGTGACAGCTCAGACCAGGAAGCGGCCACGGGATGGAGGTACAGGGCGCCGCGATCCAGGAACCGGGGAGTTAAGTGACACTAGTGGGAAATTGCCATTTATGCAATTGTTTACTGTATAAGGGCCAGTTCACACGGAGTAAAATCGGCGAAATTTTGTGGTGGAACTCTCCTCAGTGGAATCCCGCCTTCCTCAGTGTGACACTGTTTCTCTATGGGAGGGTTCTTTGAGTAGAGAGTGACGGAAGCGAAGGCGCGCAAGCCCTCCCATAAAAAAACAGAGTCCCACTGAGGCAGGCTGGATTCCGCTGATTTTACTCTGTGTGAACTGGCCCGTTATGTTACAGTGCAAACAGTGCCTGCTGGGTGTTGTAGTGCACTCACATTGAACAGCTGGCATTATCATAAAACTCCTCAATCTCAGACCTTTGGTATTGGACTTTCTGACCAAAAAGAAAAATTTATAGCAGTCGTTGAGTGTGCGGTAAAGTGACCAGGCGCTAATATACTATAGTCTGATGGGATCACTTATTAATAACTCTGCCGGACATGAGGCGAGGAGACCAATATGTGCTCAGTGTGAAAACAAATAAGTCAGTCAGTAAATGGGGCTGAGCCGTCAATGGCCTCATTATAAGCCATTTCTTGTCGTTCTTGTACATTATCCAGCGAGCTGGTTCTTGTCACTTTCAGTGATGTGAGCCTGTTCCTAGGTTCCCTCGTTCCTAGGCCGCACTGGTTACCGTAGAAACCTCTTCCTTCCTGAATCCTGACCCAGAGGGGCTCCGTCTCCTAATGCCCAGGAGGGGGCTTCTTCAAACAGAAAAGTGAAGACAGTTTAATGGCGGGCTGTGCAGGTCTGTTCCACCACGTAGCCTTATGCAGTTGGTAAAGGAACCTTAATGCACACAAGGAATGTATTTCTTTCCATTTCACCAGCCCCTACATATATTATTATTTTTATTACAGCAATATTATATACAAAAATCACATTATACCCCTACTGACAAGACAGAATATTGGGGCAACACCTGCAGGAACAGGAATAGAGAGATAATTTTTATACATAGGGGACAGTATTATAGTAGTTATTCAAAAATAGAAAAAGACGGTGCACTCACAAATATAGCAGTCTTTATTAGTTCATAAGCGGAACATAGCCTGGGGGGGGGGGGGACGAAGGTGTGCTGGAGCGGGTACTATCCGGGTAGTACCCGCTCCAGCACACCTCCCCCCTCCCCCCCCCCCCCCTAGGCTATGTTCCGCTTATGAACTAATAAAGACTGCTATATTGGTGAGTGCACCGTCTTTTTTTATTTTTGAATTGCAAGTGTCTACTATTTACGGGAGCACCCCATACAGTCACCAGTGTTATATTCCCAGTCCAGTGTGCAGCTTAGCTGCAGCTTGTTGTTTCAAGTGGTGCAGACTGAACTCTCACTCTGTTATAGCTCTGGGATAGCTAATACTTATATTCTTGTATATAAGAGCAGTAGTAGTTATATTCTTGTATATAGGAGCAGTATTATAGTATTTATATTCTTGTACATAGGAGCAGTATTATAGTAGTTATATTATTGTACATAGGAGCAGTATGATAGTAGTTATATTCTTGTATATAAGAGCAGTATTATAGTAGTTATACGGTCCAAAAGTAAGAAAGAGCTTAGCACTCACCGTTTGCTGCCAACATAGTCCACTTTATTCAGATCAGCATGAATACAGGGGAGGGAGGTGGAAGCAGGAGCGTCAAGGCGACAGACTGTTTCACTCGCAGTACGCGAGTTTCGTCAGGCCCACGGACCAGCCGTGGGCCTGACGAAACTCGCGTACTGCGGATGAAACAGTCTGTCGCCTTGACGCTCCTGCTTCCACCTCCCTCCCCTGTATTCATGCTGATCTGAATAAAGTGGACTATGTTGGCAGCAAACGGTGAGTGCTAAGCTCTTTCTTACTTTTGGACCGTATTGGATTTGTCTTCATTAGCTATATGCACCACCGAGCTACCTATCCTTATGCCTCTATATCCTCTACCTCTATCGTCCTAGCCCGGATAGTCTTCCCAGCCACATATGCACTTTGGTGCTAACTCGGTTTATCTACTGGACTATATTATAGTAGTTATATTCTTGTATATAGGAGCAGTATTATAGTAGTTATATTCTTGTACATAGGAGTAGTATTAGGCCATGTTCATACTACGTCTCAGAAAAGATGATCTTTAGCGCCACAGAGTTCTGATGTGGGTGCATCCGTGTGCGCCCGCATCGGAGCTCCCCACAGCACACTATGGAGCTTTTCTACGGCGCCACCAGGGATCCCAGCCGGAGTGTATACCATGTGTAAAAACATCCTGCAGCACTATGTAAGTTCCGTGGGAATCACAGCCGTTGAAACAATAGCCGTGATTTCCACGGAGCTTACGTAGTGTGAACATAGCCTTATAGTAGTTATATTCTTGTATATAGGGGGCAGTATTATAGTAGTTATATTCTTGTATATAAGAGCAGTATTGTAGTAGTTATATTCTTGTACATATGAGCCGTATTATAGTAGTTATATTCCTGTACATAGGAGCAGTATTATTGCAGTTAAATTTTTGTATATAGGAGCAGTATTATAGTAGTTATATTCTTGTATATAGGAGCAGTATTATAGTAGTTATATTCTTGTATATAGGGGGCAGTATTATAGTACTTATAATATTGTATATAGGAGCAGTGTTATAGTAGTTATATTCTTGTATATAGGAGGCAGTATAATAGTAGTTATATTCTTGTATATAGGAGCAGTATTATAGTAGTTATATTCTTGTATATAGGGGGCAGTATTATAGTACTTATAATCTTGTATATAGGAGCAGTGTTATAGTAGTTATATTCTTGTATATAGGAGGCAGTATAATAGTAGTTATATTCTTGTATATAGGAGCAGTATTATAGTAGTTATATTCTTGTATATAGGAGCAGTATTATAGTAGTTATATTCTTGTGCATAGGGGGCAGTATTATAGTAGTTATATTCTTGTATATAGGAGCAGTATTATAGTGGTTATATTCTTGTACATAGGAGGCAGTATTATATTAGTTATGGTGTATGGCAGGTATAGCTAGCCCGCACTGCTACCAAAATAATCCCCTAGTAGATGAGGTAGTGGAGCATAGGATGTATCCTAGGTGGAGACAATGGGGTGCTTGGATGAACAGGTAGACATAGTATAATGTAACAGAAGAAATTCCAGCACTCACCGGTAAGCGTCTTCCAAACTTTATTTCATAGAAGGTATTGCAGGGAGGGGATGGTGGATCAGTGTAGGTGCAGGCACATCACCTGGGATAGCTATTTCGAGACTCCTCCCTTCCTCTAGCCAAAGTTTGGAAGACGCTTACCGGTGAGTGCTGGAATATCTAGTTATATTCTTGTACATAGAGGGCAGTATTATAGTAGTTATATTCTTGTACATAGGAGCAGTATTATAGTAGTTATATTCTTGTATATAGGGGTCAGTATTATATTAGTTATATTCCTGTATATAGGAGCAGTATTATAGTCGTTATATTCTTGTACATAGGAGCAGTATTATAGTAGTTATATTCTTGTATATAGGGGGCAGTATTATATTAGTTATATTCTTGTATATACGAGCAGTATTATAGAAGTTATATTTGTATACAGAGGGGCAGTATTATAGTAGTTATACAGCGTGGAGGAGAACAATCAAGGCACTCACCGGTATATGACTTCTTGTAGCAGCTTTATTCAGCTTGACATCACAGGGGGGGGGGGGGGGGTTTGATGGTGGAGAAGCGGGAGTAACTTAGGCACATGAACGTTTGTCTGCCTAAGTTACTCCCGCACCTCCACCATCAAACCACCCCCCCCCCCCTGTGATGTCAAGCTGAATAAAGCTGCTACAAGAAGTCATATACTGGTGAGTGCCTTGATTGTTCTCCTCGACGCTGCATACTGTACTTTCCTCTATTTTTAACGGGGCACCCCGGCAGACCCTGCATACTGCAGCCCGTTTACTCCATTGAACTCCATAGAGCGGCATAGTAGTAGTCGCTCTGTATTGTTAGGTAGTGCCGGCCACTCTACCTACTCCACTGGCGTTATAGTAGTTATATTCTTATGCGATGAAAAGATTGGGTATATTGAGAAATAACATGGCTAATCCTCTTTTGGCCTATATGTTTGAAATAGTTTGAAACCCTGATTTTGGACCTGTTAAATATAAGAACATGATGTACGATGTATGTTGAATGTACAGACATGATGAGATGCTCACAAGGTCATTTTACAAACCAAATGTTATCACAAGAGGAAGCTTTACCAGGCGATTTACAGTAATGGATTTTATTACACGCTTTTCATGGCTTCTCTTGTGTTTTCATTGTCACATCGAATAACGGAGCCCATTTTTCTTTTATTAACTTCTCTACGGTTCATAAGGCCAAAATCAGGTGAAAATAAACAAAATGGTGGAGGCAATCTTTATTGTATTGTGGGTGGCCCCAGGACCCTGAAGAGTTCATGAAGACCCTGTCATCACAAATAAAAATGCCCCCTGCCTCCCGTGAACAATATGGCAGGACAACTCCCTATACATATTGATGTTTTGGCTCATTTTCCTCACGGTGCCCCCTACTGGAATAAGACAGCATTGCAGGCAACTATAGCTCTGCTGTAGCTCAGCCAAAAACTTTGTGATGTCACTAAGGGGTGGGGCCGTGACAACCCATAACACAGGAGACCACAGTAGATAGAAAGTGACTAAACAATCTGAAGCAATAAGGAATACAAATAATTCTGCAATGATAGGTGATATTAAGTGTGCTAAAGAGTGTATCCAACCACTGCATCCAAGAGCAGCAATTAAAATCCAGGCAGCCTCTGGCAATGGGATTATAGATCAGCAGAGATCACTCCAGGGAGGACGTCTCACTCACAAATAGCGGTCATGGGGCGATAAGTGATGTTCTCTGGGAGATGGAGGTCAGGGGTCAGCAGTTCCTAGTATCAGGGATTAAAAAGTCATAAAAAACGGTGCAGCAGGGGATGTTTTCATGTCATGTATCCGCAGCACAACTTGTTCTGTGCTGAATGTTTTTCCTAAAATCTAATAATAATCATCGCCCTCCCTGGTAGTTCAGACTCGAAACAAACAAACAAGTGTATATTACAATAGGTAACACAAGACCTGAGTGAGGATGAGGACTGCAGCGTCGGGGAAAATAAGCCAAGCTCCTCAAACCTAAAGGTCCTGAGTTTAGTTTTCTTTGGAGCTGTTCATCCTGAGCTTCCTGATTCTTGAAAAGACTGTTAGAAAATGGCAAAGTCTGACAACTGCACCAGGAGATTAAAGGCCTTATTCCACGGAACAATTATTGGCCGATATCGCCGTTATGGCCGATAATCGTGCCATGGAATAGAAGGCAGCGATCAGCCGACATCGTTCATGTCAGCTGATCTTTGCAGTCATTTGTTTTTCAACATGTTGAAAAATAAACGACTCATATAGCAGCGATCTGCTGCCATTGCTCCGTGGAATAGGAGCGTTGGCAGCAGATGCTGCTATATGCTTTGGGATGCCCGGACGATCTAGCAATCACCCGGGGAGCCCCCCGCAGCTCCCAGCGCTTCCGCCCCCCCTCCCCCCTGACACACCCGCTCACTGCTGACGCGTGGAATAGCAGCAGCAGTGAGCGGGGAACAAGGAGCAAACGGGCGCTGACCTGCTCGTTTGCTCCTCCAGTTGGCCCGTGGGCCTTAAGAGGTGGTAACATAAATTAACATAGACCCCAGACTGGACTCCTCTTAAGCAATTACAGACTTCAGACCAAACCCCATAAACTAATATAGACACAGGATCATACCTGCTAAACCAATACAAACCTCAGAACAGACTTACAAAAAAAAAGCACAAACCAAAAAACCTTAGAGCAGTCCACTTAACTAATAAACACCCCAGAGGAGACCCTTAAACAAGTACAGACCCCAGACCAGAATCCCTGATCTAATGAAGACCCCAGACCAGGCCTATAAATTAATACGGAACCCAGACCTGACCAGATGCTCTACAGTAATTCACACTCTAGACCAGTTCCCTAAACAAATACAGACCCCAGAGCAGACCGCCAAATAACACAGACCCCAGACCAGACCCCTAAAAGTTTAAAGAGACCCCAGACCCCCTAAGCTAATACAGACCTCTAATCAGATCCCGAAATATACACAGATCCCAGATGAGATGCTCTAACGTAATCCAGACTGCAGACCCCTATATGAGTCCAGACCTTAGAGCATACTCTTGAGTTCCTCCCCTCTCTTTGTCCTCACAGTCCTCGTCCTTCCATGGTTTTACTACAGACATTGTTGTGATGCTGGTGTGAGCGAGGTTCTGGGAGTCATGAGCACGGCTGGATTTAGGAAGGGTAAGTATCATTTATAGAACCTGCTGGACTCCCAGGAGATTTGTCTGCTCCTCCAGATGTTTGGGGGACTTGCTAGTTTTTCCAGGATTTTCCCTTACATTTCTGGAAATTTTGTAATGATGAATTTATATAATTTTTTGGGTCTGCAACATGCTGGGTGATGACCTGTAATGGCGGCCATTAGTGGCGCCCCTCCATTTTTTAGGGGCTGGATATTTCTTGGTATACAGTTAAGGTATGGAGTGTGCGTGTGCTGGAATGACTTGCGTACAGTGTAGCGGAGAAGATCTGGAATGTAACCTTCGGTTTAATCTACTGTAAATAAAAAGCGTCCATTATCATCGCATTCCGCGGTGTGATGTCATAGCTCCTGCACTCGACCCTCCATACCCAACGACTCTGTTTATTCTGTGCTGGAGGTCTGTCATCTGCAGCTTTATGGCTGACATTACCTGTTCTCCCCACATCACAGCAGCAGAGCTCCCACTGCCTGCAATTACGCATTTTATTTCTCTCTTTTTTTAACCTTTAAAGGGAAAGTGTCACTTTTTTAAATGTAATTATAAAAAATGAGTGGTTAGATTTTTTTGTTTATTTTTTCCACTGTGCTAGTAAGAGGGGCTGATGATAGAAGCTTAATGGCTCTGCTGTATAGGAACCATATACAGTGGTGCCTTGGATTAGGAGCATAATTTGTTAATGGACGGCACTTGTAATCCAAATCCACTCTTAAACCAAAGCAAATTTTCCCATAAGAAATCATAGAAATGCAGACAATTGGTTCCCCACCCCAAAAATAATGATTTATTATTCTGAATAACATGTAAAAAAGATGAAACAAACATTCAGAAACAGCAGAATATGTGATATTATATGTAACTGTACAGTAATGAAGAGGATGGGAAACACAAGGGCTGACAGAGACTGCAGGGAGCATGAAGGAATGAGCAGGGCAGATGTGGGCACATACATGCAGCACTCTTTTCGGGGAGAAAGGGGTTACAGATATGAAGAGATTACCTCCACAGTCCTGTCCCCTGATGTGAGCCGCAGCCTGAGGTGGATCTGCTATGATTTGGAACGTGAGGGAGACTTCCTGGGTCAGAGTACAGGGCTGTAGACCCCACTATGCAGGCTATGCCCCTCCCCCACTCGCCCTCCCACCCAGTACAGGGAGCTCTTAAACCAAAGCAATACTCTTAAACCAAGTCACAATTTTGAAAAACTGTGAGCTCTTAAACCAAAACGCTCTTAAACCAAGTTACTCTTAAACCAAGGTACCACTGTAGTGTGCAGAGAACTGTTATTTAGCATAGTATGATTTGGATATTTGACACTATATGGCTCTGTTATGTGGGCACAATATAGAACTATTATAGTCACACTATATGGCTCTGTTATAGGAACACGCTCTGTTATGTGGGCACTATATAGAAGTATTATAGACTATTATAGATTATTATAAACATGGTGTAAAGTGAAACTGGCTCAGTTGCCCCTAGCAACCAATCAGATTCCACCTTTCATTTTTCAAAGAGTCTGTGAGGAATGAAAGGTGGAATCTGATTGGTTGCTAGAAGCAACTGAGCTAGTTTCACTTTACACCATGTTTGATAAATCTCCCCCATAGTCTATAGGTGGCTGTTAAAGGTGTAGTTACACTTTTGTTTGCCCCCATTACTGTAGCGGCTCTGTATGGCTCTATTATTTTGACACTGTATGACTTTTTTTTATGTGGGCACTATACATAAACGTAGTACTTGGGTACAGATACAACTGAGGGAGCGATAGATACAAAGGTTTTTGGGCTCTATACATGTCTCTCAATGTGTTTACTACTCAGCACTGTCTAGTTTTGTTATGCTGTTCTACAGGCACTAGACGGCGCAACCAATTGTTTAATATTCTTGCAGTTGTCGAATTTTCAACTTTTGCTGATTGTACACACGCAGTACCGTATAGCGCTGTAGATTATATGGTCGGACATTTCTCCTGCTCTTCAGCTATTTTCCTGCTGTAAGTGCAAAATTTTAATGCAAATACTTTATGACCCCATAGGCTTTAATGATAGCCTGAACGATGTGAAAGGCATCTGTGGATAATCCTTCGGGAGCGCCGCGTTGGATCTCCTTCCAAACCAAAATGAAATCACACATTTCCCCTGATCACTTTACCATGAGATGGTCCGCGTCACTGCCAGCATGGAGCCTCACACTGCCCCCCTGCTCCGTGTATGGGAGATACATACCCCAGCGGATGGCAGGTACGTTAAAAGGACAGAAAAAAAAAGGATTGTCAATATCTTTGGTGACAGAGAGAGGCATCAAAAAAGGGTGGAAATATTTAAAGGGTAATTTTACTAAAAACTGAGGAAACAATAAGACTCAAAATGATTGCAGCATCGGGAAGATAGAGGTAGAAACACCTGAGAACCATGGCGGCCACATAAAGGGGGGCTCTGGTTTCATGTACTGTAACTTAAACATTGTATCGTAAATCATATTATGTATTTTACTCCAGTCACATCCAGAGCTGCACTCAGAGTTCTGCTGGTTTTTCTTGGCCATGTGACTACCCTTCTCGCATATAACTTAGAGATACCTAATATTATACAGATGTAAATATTATAAGATAGTGGAGGGTAGAGTTTTGGTGCTCTGTATATAGGAGCTCTCTATCTAAAGCACTGTATATGGGAGCGAAGTAGAGAAGAGGCTGGGGCACTGCATGGTATGAATATATGTTTCATTTACTTTTTATTTTTTTCTTGTAACTTTGGTGAGAGGGACACTTATGTACCCCCAGGGAAAGGGTAATTGCCTCCTATAGGCACCTACAGGGGGTGAGGGAATACCTACTAGGGGCATCTACCTATTGGAGAAAACTACCTACTGTACAAACTGGTGATACTTACCTAATGGGAGAGGTTACCTACTGGGGGAACCTACCTAAAAGATGAAACTACTTTCTGGGGCACCTACCTAATGGGGGAAACGACCTACCTAATAAGGGCATCTGTTTACCTAATGGGCAAAATGACTGACTTATACAGTGGGGGTACCTTTCTACCTAATATTTAAAATTACTACATATCTACTAAGGCTACCTGTACACTTAATGGGGACCCCATTTGGACCCCAAGATGTTTGTTCGGCAGATTCTGTAGAGATGAGCTGTGGCTGGTAGAAATTGTTGTGGCGGTCTGTGAGTCACTGGATGTAACTGCACTGTAATCACAGTGGTAATGATAGCGCTCATGGTGTGGTGGAGTTGTTATTTAGGTATTATGTGTGCCATGACCCAGGTTGCTGGTACTAATGTTGGGCCTGCTGGTGAGTTCTGGTGTTTTGGAGGCTATTTGTCACTTTGGCCAGGAGTGGTAACATCCACCCTGGACACATGGCAGCCGGACCTTGGTTAGGACAGGTGTGAGGTGCAAAGTGTAAGGCCCCGTTCCCACTGAGGAAAGGTAGCGGAATTCCGCGACGGAATTGTCCGCCGCGGAATGCCGTTAGCCTCCCGCTCATAATGGGAGTCTATGGGAGGTGCGCGCTCCTGCCCTGTCCGCGCTGAAGAATGAACATGTTCATTCTTCAGCGCGTACAGAGCAGGAGCGCGCGCCTCCCATAGACTCCCATTATGAGCCGGAGGCTAATGTCATTCCGCGGCGGACAATTCCGTCGCGGAATTCCGCTACCTTTCCTCAGTGGGAACGGGGCCTAAGGGTAGAGATGACACTTTAAACAACTTGTAAAAGGTATCTTAGTGCAAATATTTACAAACAGTGTTCAGGTACTTAGTGCAAAAAATAGTCAATACAGTAGTTCAGCAGGTAGATAGTTAAGTTGAAACAGAAGAAACTAACAGGAGGTAGGGACCGTATAGGAGGGTCCTTGCATAGTGTGCTAAGTACTCTGCCGGGATGTGGTGAAGTGTTTGAAGAATCCTTGTACTCACGTATGGATGAGTCTTCTGCCCCACAGTGTCGGGTTTCTGTCCAATTGGGGTAGTAAAAGTCCCAGGTCTCTGCACTGGGTGGAGCTAGCTTGTAGTGTCCTTCCTACAAAGCTGAGCGTCTGTCAGTAAAGAGTGGCTTGCTGGTACTGTGCTCTACTGCAGGTCCAGTCTTGAGTTTGTCCATCCTTTTTTTTTTTTACGTGGACGACTGTCCTGTTTTATCTAATCTGTCCTCGGCGTAAGCAAGGGTGAAGACTCCCTTGTCTCTGATTTCCCTAGGGGTCTGGTCTAGCAACCCATAGTGGTTGGGTAACGAGCTAATAGAAACAGGCCTGCTCTCCTCTCTTTCAGGAACAAGACTTTGGATCAGGAAAAACATGTCCTGCCTGGCCTGCAGAAGTCACTAACAAACTAGAATAAAGGAAGTAGTTACTGTCAAGAAGGAAGTGTAGGTGTAGCTAGACCTAGTGTTATCTGCAGCTGTGCTGTGTGAGTGTGACATCTAGTGGTTGGATTAAGGAACAACGGCCAACCTGTCCTTACCTGTGACACTAGAGTCATACGGTTTTACTGAGGTGTAAAAGAAGAAAAGAAAACACGTAGTGGACACTACATGTGCTTCTATAGTTTAGTAGCAGTATGGAGGTAATGTGTCATTGCTCTATGGTGGTAATATCTTCTCTTGCTATATAACAATGTTATATGATAACTATATATGTATATTTTAAGACTAACATGGTCCTGTCACACACTACTCTCTCACACATGGTTCAGTGTTTTTGGGGCAGGGCCCCCATGGTGTCCCCTAAGGATATTGCTGGCTCCTTGTTTTTCTCCTTCTCACATTGTTAATTATCAGCAGAAAGTTCATTAGATTTGTAGGTTTCCTGTTTGTGACTATAGGTCCCATCGTTCCCTCCTCAGCGGTGGGGCGGGGGGCGGCCACCGGGTCACTCGCCAGCTGTAAGTCTGCCGGTATGAAGCCCGGTGATGGCAGCTCTTAGTAAACACAATATTCTCACTTCCTTCAGGGAAAGACAAACCAGGAAACATTGGAGCCAGAGAGGATTATTAATCTTTTCTTCATAAAATTTACCTTTTTGTGTCTGTCTAATGGATCCCGGGAATAATACCGGTCCTGTCTGCACGTTCTATAATCCGAGATGGGACTCCTGCGCTGCAGCCAATTCGTCTCACTAATGGTGTTGATTTTAGCTCAATGAAAGCTCCTCCAGTGGTGGCCGGATCTAGGGGGTAGGGGCGACCGTATAGTATTGATAGCAGGAATTTAATTATTGGGGGGAGTCAGAATTTATAGTGCAGCTGGTGTAATAATGAATTAAGGCAACCTCTGGCTTTTCTTGTAGTTTTTCCATCTCTTCTGGAGTCCTGAAGGGCGTCTGCTTAGTTGTGCTAATCAATATGCCAAAATAATAATCTGTATACTTACAACCATTATCTGTAATGTGGCATGTCTTCATACTCAGCCCCCTAACCAGTCCATCCAAAGTCAAACCAGTTTTCTCCAGTAGTTCTTTACTTGTCTGGACTAGCATGCACAGTTTATCTCTGCTATCTTGCTTTAGCAGTGTAGTGTCCCACCACAGGTGATTCCCTAAGTCTCTATGCCACCCAGGTAAAGTAACTCTCTCAGGTGTCACACCAAGTGCTGGTAGCTGCTGATTTCCACTACAGCCACTAGGTGTCTCACTCTCCCTGTGCACAGCTGTAGTATGTGTGGAAGGTTTAGCATAGTTGCCAACATTTGATAATTTTTTCCAGGGACTAGCTATCCTGGGTGTGGTTAATGGGGTGTGGCTTGTCACCGGTGTTTTGTTTATGTTTTTTTTTTTTCAAAATTTTCCAGTTAAAACTTTACAGTCACAACAACACAAAAGGCTGAGGGGAGTAGTAGTAGTAGTAGTACAGGAATAGATGAGGGGTGTAGTAGTAGTACAGGAATAGACAAGGGGTGTAATAGTATTAGTATAGGAACACTTGAGGGGTGTAGTAGTGGTAGTAGTACAGGAATGGATGAGGGGTGTAGTAGAACAGGAACAGATGAGGGACAGGGGTGTACCTATTAGTCATGGGGCCCCATGAAACCTTGAAAACTTGGTAGCTGGGGCAGACTGGGGTGACTGGGGGTAGCTGGGGCAGACTGGGGGTGACTGAAGGAGACTGCGGGGTGACTGGGGGTAGCTGGGGCAGATTGGGGGAGATGGGAGCAGACTGGGGATGACTGGAGAAGACTGACGGTAACTGGGGCAGACTGGGGGTAGCTGGGGGAGATAGGGGGTAGTTGGGGCAGACTGAGGCGTGACTGGAGCAAACTGGGGGTGGCTGGAGCAGACTGGGGGGGTGACTGGGGGTAGCTGGGGCCGACTGGGGGTAGCTGGGGCAGACTGGGGGTGACTGGAGGAGATAGGGGGTAGATTGGGGGGGGTGACTGGAGCAGACTGGGGGGTGACGGGCAGACTGGGAGGGGTGACTGGAGCAGACTGGGGTTAGCTGGAGCAGACTGGGGGGGGGGGGTGGCTGTAGCAGATTGGAGTTGACAGGGGCAGACTGGGGGTGACCGGAGCCGACTGGGGGGTGACTGGAGCCGACTGGGGTTAGCTGGGGCAGGCTGGGGGGGGGGGTGACTGGAGCAGATTAGAGTTGACTGGGGCAGACTGGGGGTGGCTGGAGCCGACTGGGGGGTGACTGGGGCAGGCTGAGTTTAGCTGGGGCAGTCTGGGGCTTTACCTCCTTGAGAATCATCCCCCTCATGTGGGCCCCTCAGTATAATACAGTGTGGTGTGACTGGTATATACTGGTATATAATCCCCTCATCTGGGCTCCTCATTATACCGCCAGTATTATACAGTGAGGTGTGAGACTGCTGGTATACTCAGGAGCCCACATGAGGGGATGATGCTGCAGGAGGTAAAGTTATATACATTGGTGTGAGAGCCTGGGAGACTGGTGATCAGAGCTGTGTATACAGTATATACCAGTCACAGCTCTGATTACTATTCACCTAGCCTCTCACACCAATGTACAGTATATAGCTTTACCTCCTCCACCATAATCCCCTCATGTGGGCTCCTCAGTACCTGTCTCCCTGCAGTACGCGGCCATCTTCACTTCCTTCAGGCTCCCTTCATTCTCCTCCCAGCATCCCTGCCAGGCCCTGTAGCTGGGAGGAGAGAGCGGCATCTAGTGGCTGGAGGCAGGATATACAGCCTCCAGCCAATACTGACAGCTTTACATCTTAGGCTTATGGATTTGCATTAGGGGCCGTTACGGGGGCAGGGCGTGACTTCACGGGGACGGAGCTTGCTGGGACATACCCGGGACATTAATTTGCCGGGTCTGCCCTGTCAAATCCAGGACATTCCTGGCAAAATTGGGACTGTTGGCAACTTTGGGTTTAGCTATGTCAGGTATCTACACTCTGTACACCACGCTCTCTCTAACCCATACTTCCTGTCACACCACCCTATAAAAGCTGAGGTAACTTCCTGTTCTGAGTCTTCCTAGTTAGTGTGAATGAGAGACAGACACAAGATATAGACCCCTGATTCAGTGACTAAGTGGGTCTGGCTTAGGCCAGAGCCCTGGACAGGCACTATACACTTTCCTTTTATGATGAGTTAAAACAGCTAGTGCTGAACCCTAGAGGTATGGTAACTGGAGATTACGAAAAACCCGTGTCTATGCCAAGGATTTCTTCCGTCAGGACAGTCACCCCTTAAAGGAAAGACAGAGGGACTGATTCCCAGTAAGGCAAAAGATGCTACTGGCCGAGGCACCTTACTGACAGACGCTCATCCATTTGGGGATAACTTCAATGAGAGCTCAACCCAGAGACAGAGACCTGGGACTTGTGCTACCTCAATTGGCCATTTCCAAACTAGTGTAGGCAGAAGGCAGATATCTACAATTACTGTATATCTAAAGGGCAGTGCAAGGATTCTTTTCAAGTAACTTCAAGAAACTTCAAGCACACATCCCAGGAGAGTACTGTTACTACTTAGACAAGGGCTTCTATCCGGCCCCTACACTACCCAGTCTTCACTTTCTCCTTTCACTTCCTCCAAAGGTCTAACAGAAGTATTATTGATTTATTTTTGCACTAGCACTTGTGAGCAGTATTTTCTTCATTATATCTTGTATAGCACTGAAGTCAGCTGCATTTCACACTAGTCCTACCAAAGGTCCGGTGCTCGTGCGTCCAGGGGTGGGTACTGCCACTCCTGGCCACCATAAAACACCAGAGCCTACCAGCTTCACACATCTGCAACCAGCTCCCTGGGCCACAACAGCAGTACTAACTTGCACTGTGCAGAGACTTGGGATGCACAGTATACCCATCCTTGCTGTGCATGGTCTGTCTTCATTGGGCAGGGTGAGCATGCTCTACCCTTAAAGAGTGGGCATGCTTTGTCATTGTTGAACAAAGTGAGCATAATGTACTTTGACTGCTTTCATTGAGTGAGCATGCTCTTCCTTACTTTACTAGACAAGGCAGGTTTGCAGGTATATATTTATATCAGGATTTACGCCTACAAGCAGGCATGGGAGGAGGCCACCCTTCCTTGTTAAAACTAGCAGCCATAAGGAGAAGGTTCATACATGTTATACCGACTTGCGCCATTTCCTACAACAATACCCAGAAGCGCCGGCGGTTGTGTGTATCTGCCTCCTATAAACAGTTGTAATGCGAGGCAAAGCCGGATTTAATATCGATGCTCTCTTATAAGAGGTTGTAAGCGGCTCAGTGTAATCTGTCGGACTGTGTGATGGGCCGCGGACAGACTGGCTCTGATAGGCACCGGCTTAGCCGCGGCTTTCTTGTCTCGCTCCCAGCACTTTTATGAACATTAATTGGAGCCTGGGCAGGAAATGAAGGGCTCCTTGAAGCAGGCCTTTTGACCTTTAATTCCTTTTTTTAATAAAATCATTAAAAGCGACCTGGTCCATATGAGACACTCCGGGAAACGCCAAAACAATTCATTGCAGCAAAGCATAAACATGTAATATGTTTGTGCTGACTCCCCCGCTGGAGGCCCCAACAAATTGGTGCTGGCAGCGGGGACGAGGCGGCTCCTAATGAAGGCGACCCCTGCTCCCCATCCCGGCTACAAATATTGCTATAGAATAGAATCTCTAGAAGCTTCGCCTGTTTACATAATCTTCAAAGGCCCAATTATATTATATGAAAGAATGGTCTTTGTCTGCAGGGTTAACCCTTTAGTTAGATGTTTATTGCCTCATCAGGATAGTTGTACTATTAGGCCATGTTTGCACAACGTATGTTTAGCATAAATCATGGCCGTTGTTGCAATTTTCCCGCCTGCATCTGAATTTACCAGTACTGCAGTACCGACTGGGATGATCTTCAGTAACACTGGCCGGTGTTATACCATGTGTGAACATGGCCTTAGCGTAGTATAATATAACTGATCTGCAGAGAGCCTCCTTACCAGGGTCGGCCACAGTTCCCCCATTGTGAGCCACAATGTCCCAAAAACAATGATAGCTAAAAAACCGCACTAACTAAAATAACCACAGCAGCTTACCTACCAACACCAATCACCCTATAGGACCATGAGCCACAATTACCACTAATGTCAGCCAAAATCCCTACCAGTGCCAGCCACAATGACATTGTAATCACATAAGCCACAATACCCACCAGTGCCGCAGTGACCCTATAATAACCAGTGATGCTATAACCTGAGACGCAATTCTCACTAGTGTCAGCCACAATACTAACAAGTGTCAGCCACAATCCCCAAAAGTGTCAGCTACAATCCCTTCCAGTACCAGCTGCAGTGACCCTATAGTAACATGAGTCACAATTCCTACTGGTGTCAGTCACAGTCACAATTATCACCGATATAGTCCCCACCAGTGTCTGCCACATTGCTTTAATATAATGGCAGCCAGAGTTCCTCTATATTAAAGGTAACCCCTATACCAGTGTCTGATCAGTGACAGATCTCACCTCTGGGCAGGACCATAAACCAAGGACCATGCTTCCATTATAGGGACACTTCGGATCATGGCTGTCACTGTAGAGCTGGAGAATGTGCAGCAGAGCAGGACATTTACTAACATTCATAGGATGCATGATGGATACTAGAAGCAAAAATTGTGGAAATGCACCAAATATATCAGTATAGTGCATGTGCTGTGATAAAACAGTACACTCTTTCTATGTGTTTATATTTCTGACAAAACAACCGGTAGAACATTGTTCTATCACTCCCGACTGTTCTCTGACACCATCTTTTTTTGGAGTGTCAGAAGGCCCCCATAAATTTATACTACAGATAGGCCAAATCTACCTCTGTCTTTGTTAGGGCCACGGTGGCGTCCTGGGCTCCGGACCGCCGCCGCACCCTCTCTCCCGCATCTGCAGCAGCCGGTGTCCATAGGCAGGGACCCGGCGCTGCCATTGCTTCGGCCCCGGGGGGCGCCTCACCTCACCACGCTCCTGTCCGTCGCTGTGCCGGCCGGCGCGCGCGTCCCCGCCTCCTAGGTCGCGCGCGCGCCGGCTGTCTCGGATTTAAAGGGGCAGTGCGCTTCTAATTGGCCTGTATGTCAATCACTCCCCTATAAGTTCCAGCCCTACATGGAGCCTCTACATGCTTCCCATAGCGTTTGGCCCAGCTCCCTGTTGTTCCTGATTCCTGTCCGCTACCTGGTCCTTAGCCCTTGTTCCTGATCCCTGTCTGCTACCTGGTCCCTAGTCCTGGTTCCTGGTACCTGCTCCTCTGTTACACTATTGCTCCTGTGTTCAGCCTGTCACCTGCGGTTACGCCTACAGTCCTCTGCCTGCACTATCTCCTGCCTACTGCTCCTGCCGCGCCTCGCCCGCCGTCACTAGCAACCAAGCCAGGGGTAGCGACCTGGGGGTCGCCTGCCGCAGCAAGTCCATTCCGCCTGCGGCGGGCTCTGGTGAAAACCAGCGGCCCCTTAGACTCCGCTCCCTGGTGAGGTTAGTGCCATCGCTGGTGACGGTCCAGTGGATCCACTACTCCAGGCGTTACAGTCTTAAAGGAGTTATCCAGCGTGGGGGCACTTTTTTGGGGGGATCGGGGAGGAATTGGCTAAAATAAAAGATGTCCACTTACCTCCCCGGTTCCAGCGGCGGGTCCCGCATCACGGTGCTCCGGTGCCCGGCTGCTTCCGGGTGTCTAACGCCGCCCGAGACGCTACGTCTCAGGGCCGTTCAGCCACTCAGTGAAGGAGGTGGGATCCGTTTGAAGTCCGCTCGGATCCCGCCTCCTTCAATGAGTGGCTGAGCGACTTCGTGTTCTGTCTGTAGTGATAAAGAGGAGACTGCTGGAAAATTATCGGTACAGCATTACAGCAAAGCGTGACACTAGTAGATGAAGGAGACAGTAGATGAAGCTCATAGCTCAGCACTTCTTTTTATAATAGACTTTACAGAGGTCACAGAGCATGCTTACAAACCTGCCCTATACAAAGAATAGGGTGTGGAGATGTTCATTAAAGGGGTTGTCCAGCAAAAAACTTTTTCTTTCAAATCAACTAATATCAAAAAGTTATATAGATGTGTAATTTTCTTCTATTAAAAAATCTCAAGTCTTCCCATACTTATTAGCTGCTGTATGTCATGCAGGAAATGTTGTTTTATTTTAAATCTGACACAGTGCTCTCTGCTGACATCTCTGGCAGAGACAGGAACTCTGTTTTGGTTTTCTATGAATCCCTATAGAAAACCTCTCCTGCTCTGGACAGTTCCTGTCTCGGCCAGAGATGTCAGCAGAGAGCACTGTGCCAAACTGGAAATAAAACAACATTTCCTTCGTGACATATAACAGCTAATAAGTATGGGAAGACTTGAGATTTTTTAATAGAAGTAAATTACAACTCTATATAACTTATATGGCACCAGTTGATTTGAAAGAAAAAGATTTTTGCTGGACAACACCTTTAAGTCTATGTCTATGAGGCTTGCAGTAAAGCATGTCACTAAATGCTGTTAAGAAACAGCTTCGGCAAAATGGCTGCCCCCCATAATAATGTATTACAAATAGAAAATATTATTATTGTTATTAGAATAGAAAAATAACAAAAATAAAAAAGACACTAGAAAAAAAGAACATGCTCTAGTATCTAATCACTAAATACTAATCTAGGTGATACAGTCACATATATTAATCCCAATATACCTCAGTCACTGCTAGATTATCAGATTTCCTGGATTACGTAAGATTTCATATCTTCTGTATTGTATAAAAATAACCATCCGCCCCTATCTCTGCGCCATCCGCAGCACAATAGATGCTGATAATCCCAGTGATACCACTGACATAATCCCATAAATCAGTCACAAAGTCGCACAAGTTCAAGTTGAAGTTGTGGAGCGCGGCGGTACGCGGAACATCCCGTGCGTCATCCGCAGATACTCCCTGACTTGACTCTTCCTCTCCCCTGAGAGACCAATGGTGAGAACTTGTCAGATTTTATCTCCAAATCATTTATTTTGGAAATATCGAACTGGAAAGGATTTAATTATCTAAACTCCGGGGCCCGTCTTCCTGTAAGGTCTCCTATCTGCTGTAAACAGGATGGCACCTACTCCAGGACGAGGTCACCAGGACGAGGTCACCAGGACTATTTTTATAGCTTAAAAGGCAGAATATCGGCTATTAATGGACGCCAACTATGGGGTTCAATGCACAGCAATATCCAAACAGCAAAATAAATACATAAACAAATAAATACACAGCTATAGAATAATCTGGATAAAGGGGATGAAGAGCACAGCCTCACACACTATTGTTGGTCCCTAAATTCTCGAGTTTAGCTCGAATCCCAGCTATTGTTTTGATGCTCCTGAAGAAGAAGAACTCAATATAAATCACAGCACATATAGAGAATATAATAATAAGAGCTCCATTATTTATATAGCACCAACATATTCTGTAGCAGTGTGCAGAGACTGTCATCACTCATACTGGTCCTTGTCCCCAATTGAGACTCACAATCTAAATTCCATATTGATCTATCAGTTTGTTCTGGGTGTGGGAGGAAACCTGCACAAACACTAGGAGAACACACAAACTCATTGCAGATGTTGTCCTTGGTAGAATTTGGAATTGGATAGCAGGAAAAAAAATATATAGATAGGAGATAGATAAATAGATAGATGAATAGATAGATAGATAGATAGATAGATAAATAGATAGATAGATGAAAGATAGATTTATAGAGAGAGAGAGAGAGAGAGAGAGATAGGGCATAGATAGATAGATAGATAGATAGATAGATAGATAGATAGATAGATAGATAATAGATAGAGAGATAGGGCATAGATAGATAGATAGATAGATAGATAGATAGATAGATAGATAGATAGATAGATAGATAGATAGGAGATAGATAGGATAGGAGATAGATAGGAGATAGATAGATAGATAGATAGATAGATAGATAGATAGATAGATAGATAGATAGGAGATAGATAGATAGATAGATAGATAGATAGAAGATAGGATAGGAGATAGATAGATAGATAAATAGGAGATAGATAGGAGATAGATAGATAGATAGATAAATAGATAGATAATAGATACTGTAGATAGATAGATAATAGATAGATAGATAGATAGATAGATAGATAATAGATAGATAGATGACAGATCTCTCATACATGTGTCGCCATCCCACTTGCAGTGTCAGTCTGATGTTACATTGTATATCATTAGCAGGCACACACCACACACACACACACACACACACACACACACTGGTGGAGCTGTTATCCAGGACTCATCAGTCACCGCCATCCGCTCATCCTGACAGCTGCTCTTGTTGCAATAGATGTTCCTCCATCTGTAGCTATAGTCAGTGACAAGTCTTCATTTACCAAACACTCCACATAGGTAATACAATACAGTGACTTGGACTGAAACAATCTGACTGTTCAAGACAGAAGAGCCAAAACGCGTTTACACTGGTGTCATGGCTTCCATTCCTCAACAGCTATGATGAATACATTGGAAACAGATCCCGACAAATCCTGATGGATCCAGAGCTCCTGACCTGTGACCGCAGGCTGTGAGTCGATGCTATAGTCCGCTATACCAGTATATATTCATGAAATCTTTCAACTTGCACTTTATCCTTTATGTTGGTTCAAATTTATCACATGATAGCTTTGAATATTAAGTAAGGGGCAGTTGTGCAAAATTTAGTAACTTCTTAAAAAGTGGTATATAAAATATATGTCCAAAAAGCTGCAACACCTAAGCCCCCCTTTGTAGACCCAAAAACATCGTATAAAGGGGTCCCCTAAAGTGGGACTCTCCTTTTTGAGCCGCAAAGACTGAACAAGCGGCTCCTGTTCTGATAGACCGGACTATCTCAATTTCCCCATTTTAGTAAACAAGCGCCCATCTGCTAGATGGGCGCTCGTTTACTAGATCTATTAGACGGCTGTGATTGGCTGAGCAGCTTGTCAGCTGACAGGCCGCTAAGATGCTGCAGCCGCCGGGATCGGGAAACTGCACAGGAGAGAAGACCGGGAGCCGGGAGAGGTAAGGGATCAAGGTATTTGGGCAGTTGTCAGCCATCGGCCGCGCTTTGCTATTACACGTAGCCATCAAACCTAAACCAACGATCAGCGTTCCCAGAGGGTGATTGCTCTCTGTATTACACAGAGCGATATTCGGCCGATTATCGCTTTGTGTAATAGGGCCCTTAGAAAGGGTTACACGTGACACCATACCAAATCACTGAAGCTGTGTGACTATAAAAAAAATACGATTGAATAAGCTGAAATGCGTTACTGAATTTACTAGATCTGACATGTCACCTTGTTACACGATTGTTCTATAATAAAATCCTAATTTGTTCTCCCCTTCCCCGTATTGTTATTGTGATAATCCTGGCTCCGCACTCCACCCCCGTAATGTTATTGTGATAATCCTCACTCCACACTCCACCCTTGTGTTGTTATTGTAGTAATCCCCCCCCATAACCTGGAGTATTTCTCTGTCTCTCTCGCGTGCGAGGTCGTGAAGTCACAGATTATAAATAGAGCTCAGAGTTTGGAAATGAAGTACGAGGCTCGGATCGCTGATAGATCCTTGGTCATTGTTCAGCTCTGCTATGCCAGGAGTAGCTGCTCATCGCTGGACTATGCAGAGCTCAGTACGTGGCGTTATGTAAGCGCAGAGTTCACGCCTGGTGTGGAGGTGATCTCACAATTGTTCCTTGGATTGTGTACATGTAATACATCAATCTTCTGTTATATACAAGACAGTTAGCAGTGAGCAATGTTACTAATAAGGTGTTATAATAATACTGGAGTGGGGCATGATGGGAAATAATGAGGTATTAGTGAGTGAGAGAGAGTAATAGATAGATAGATAGATAGGCTGGCTCAGCTTGAACGGACACAGTCCAGGCTTACTCAGGATCTTTCTCCCTAACCTAGCACATGCTAAACCCTGCCTCCACTTCCTATGTCCTGTTACTACTGTCAGATTTTCCCTAACAACAGACAATGGATAGCAGATTGCATAGAAGTGTGACACCTAGTGGCCAAAACTTTAGAGATATATTTTGGGGGTATGAAATCATATTTGGTAAAAGATGTAATTTACAATTCCGCGCGCTCCCAGAGATGAGTCCATAAAAAATGACTGGAGCCGTCAATCTCTATGGGAGCCGGACTCTTCTCTGGGAGCGCACGCTCAGCTTCGGACTGAGATATCTTGGCAGCGGAAGCGGGTTCAGGAGCGGGACTTTTCGGAAGCAGTGAGTATATGGGTCTGCCCCAGGGGCCGCCCGGGCTCTGTCCTGGCACAGGGGTGACAGGTCTCCTTTAAGTCTTCCAGTACTTACAAGCTGCTGTATGTCCTGCAGGAAGTGGTTTATTATTTTTAGTCTAACATAAGGGCTCTCTGCTGCCCCCTCTGTCCATGTCAGGAACTGTCCAGAGCAGTAGCAAATCCCCATAGAAAACCTCTCCTGCTCTTGACAGTTCCTGACACAGACAGAGGTGGCAGCAGAGAGCACTGTGTCAGACTGAAAAGAACATACCACTTCCTGCAGGACATACAGCAGCTGATAAGTCCTTTTTTATATAGAAGTAAATTGCAAATCTATATAACTTTCTGACACCAGTTTATTTGAAAGAATCACTTGAGTTATGACATGTTTGCAACTGCTCGAGTATAACATATTCCCTATGACAGCGGTACATAATGAAGATTTGGCCCATAAAATGTTTGATGCAATGTAATTGCAGTATACAGCAGACCTTAGTACCAGGAGATACAGAATTTATGTATATTTGAAACCCCCAGAAACCATTTCCTTTAATTTGATGTTCCTCCTGTTATATAAACTACAGAATTCCTCGTTTATCGCCGCCCGGTGCAGGACTGATCTGAAGCCACAGAAAACAGAAGCTTAATTTGAGGTTCGTTTCTATTTATTTAGGTTTCAGGTCCCCTTCCTGCTGCAGTCAGTCATCTCTCCCCGTCCTGTCGGCAGGCTCGGCCCACTTTAGAGCCCTACTGGGATGTATTAGGGGGGAAAAAAGGCATCACCTCTATCCTTATTATTCCGCCCTTTATAAAAAATTTTATGCAAGTGCCTATAGGATTATTATTCAAGGGAGCAATTGTCCGCGCTGAATTTCATAGTTTCCGCCTCGTTCCAAAAGGAAATGTTCCCAGGATGCAGAAATCTAACCACAAAATAAAATAAAAATGACGGAACATGGAATGCTTGGTCGTCGCTTTGTGGTTTGTTTCTTCTTGCAAATGTAATTTTCCATATATGAAAAGAATGTGATATATTTGTATATGTATATCAGTATATGGACCCCTCCCCCTATCAGGATCACCCAATTAAAAATTTTTAGGAAACCCCCTTTAATAACCAGTTGGATGCTACTTACTGAGCCTTGGTTCAGCCCCACATTGCTTCTATCACAGTCTATCACCAAGATATTTCATTGCCTAGGTATGACTTTTTACCAGGATATCTATGATGTTAGTGACTCTTCTCCATTGAAGGCCAATCCCAGCGCTCATCACGGGCACGGGTAGAGGTAAGTTCATACTTGTTATCAAATACCCCCTGCCCCTTCCAGCTGACGCATTTTAAAAAATGACCAGACTTCTCCTTTAAAGGGATTGTCCACATTGAACAACTCCAACATTCCCAAAAGTCCATCTTGGTGGGAACAGTCCCGGGAAACTGCCCAGTATTAGTAATATTATAAATTTTATTAGTGTTTTCCTTCTTCCGGCAACGTTCCTGGTTATCTCCATGGATTCTATGAGATTGCATTCACAGATGATGTCATCAGCCAGCAAGATATTTGATTCCATAACTAACATGATCTTTGTCAAGGAATCCATGATGTTGTTGTCTGGCTCTTTTCCAAAACTGATTGCTTACCAACGGTCCCAAGGCAAAGGGCTGCCAAGGGGGCAAGGTTTACACAGACGCTGCCCAGAAAGAGGTTGTTTTAGGGGGAATCTCCAGATGTTCCAGATGCACCTAGGCATCTAAGGAGAGGCTTTCATGTCCCCATTTTGCCATTTCAAGTGTTGGAATATATCTGGACATTTTGGGACCTTACCTATGACATTCGAATTTTCCTGCTTCAAGTATTGGAAGCTTTCTCAATCATATTGGGGGTCTTCCTGAGCCGTCCAGGCAGGGGCATAAATGTCCCAAATTTGTCATTTTAAGTGGCTGCCCTTGATGCTGCCCTTTCGGTCCCAGCTGAACGATCCCATTTCCACTTCTGAAATAAATTCATCATCTCGGCAGTGACAGCCCGCTCAGCCAATCATTGATTGGGATGGGATAGCACCAGTGATAGCTCTGTTTATTCTCAATGGTAGCCGTGGGAACAGCCGAATGCTGTATACAGTTTTCTACAGTAAGTTGTTTAATATTAATATTTATTTTTATAGCCCCAACAGATTCCGCAGATCCCAACAGAGGTTACATGTACACATACCAGAATTAAATAATGAAAATAGGGAGTTAGGGAGTGAGAGACCTGCTGGCAAAGAGCTTACAGACTAGGAGGATTGGGGGTGACATGTAAGGCAACAAGTGCTTTATTTGCTGATGGTCCAGCCATTGTACATAGAATCAGAAAGTGCCTATAAGAGTAGGGAGAGCCAGTCACACGCCAATGTCTAAGTACAGAAGTGCATAGAACTGTCTGAAACATAGAGTAGAAGGTGAGTAGAAGACGAGAGAAGAAGAGGAGCTTGAAGACTTCTTCCTCTGTCACTGGATCAAAAGCCCAGAGTGATGAAGAAGTGGGAGAAAGAATAGGATCTATTAATGAATAGAGCGGCAGTGCGCATGCACAATCTGCTATTCTCAAGATTGTGGGGAACCCAGCACTCAGATCCCTGTGATCAGCAGTTATCCCCTATCCTGTAGATTATAGGTTATAACCTTCTCAGATGGAAAACCCCTTTCAATGTTCCAGGTTTGCAGCTTTGAGTGTTAAGGGTATTCCTGGACACTTTAATGGATGTTCCTGGGTGGTCTTAGGAGTGTGGCTTAAATCAGACTGGCCAACTATGACATCAGTGCCCACTAAAAGGAAAACAAAGGGTTCTCTAGATATTGCTAATCTCTTACATCTATAACTTAATAAAGTTTAAGGATATTTTTTTCTCAAAAGGTGAGGAACCTTTAAGGCTAACGACCTACAAGGTCCATTGTCAACATTAGAAACTTCCTTATATTTATTTTTCTTGACAACTTTTCAGAGCTATGTTTGCCTTTGGTTCGTGACTACACATGGCTGCCCCATAGCTCGTAACCATATGTGAGCCTCATCAGAAGGCAATGAAGTCACGATGGTCTATTATTTGTGCGTTTCCCGTCCTCACTCTGATTGCCCTCCTGGCCATATTTGTATAAGTTTGTATATAATATGACATGTTGCGGATGACTGGAAGAGCCTGGGAGAAGCAATGAGTGTTCACTAAATGTTCGTATTACTGACATCATAATTACCCGAAGACAGATTTTCCAGTTGGAGACTCTGGAGTGAAATGAAGGATGATATTTTGCTATGAAAACAATGAAATAATTAGTGTCACCATCGTGTTGGGCTTCATGTGGTGGGGTTGACGGTCTGTAACCATGGAGGAAAAATACTCATCATGTGAATGAACATTGTATTGGTTACAAAATAGAAGAAGCAATGAGAAAATAATTTCCTTATTCCAGTCTATGTTAATACCAGTTCTAACAGTTGTATGTTGTACAAGTCGAAAATCCAATCTCACTCTTATAGATTTAAATGTATTAATTCCTATAATTGTCTTACAGTTTTTTGTACCAAAACAGAGACATATTTTAGATGCCACTTGTCTATAAGCCACACCCCTTTTTGCTAAGACACGCCTCTTGTCGAGCTTCATACAATTCATTAGAAATGTCACCACTTGAGATGAGCTAGCACACTTGATCGAGCATGGTGCTAGGTCGAACTTGATGCTTGACCGAATATCTTGTGCTGCTTGGGTGCCTTAAACTTTTAAAATGCCTTAAAATTATACTTACCTTTACATTCTTCTATCTCCTACCCTCACTATCACTGCTCAGCCAATCATCAGCTGCAGCGATGTCCCGCCTCAGCTGTTGATTGGCTGCGGGGTGATCGTGAAGATAGATAGAAGACCGGAGTGGTAAGTATAATCCCCCCCTCCCCCCAACAGAGCCCAGTCTGGCACCTTGGGGGTTAAAGGAGAAGTTCCCAATATACACTTATTACAGGAAATGCTTATAAAGTGCTTTTTCCCTGCACTTACTACTGCATCAAGGCTTCACTTTCAGGATAAATTGGTGATGTCACGACCCGACTCCCAGAGCTGTGCGGGCTGTGGCTGCTGGAGAGGATGATGGCAGGGGGACATTGAGGGACACAGGGCACTGGAGGGACACTGAGCATTTCTCTGCCATCATCCTCTCCAGCAGGCACAGCCCGCACATCTCTGGGAGTCGGGTCGTGACATCACCATTTTATCCAGGAAGTGACATCACCATGTTATCCAGGAAGTGAAGCCTTGATGCAGTAGTAAGTGTAGGGAAAAAAAGCACTTTATGTGCATTTCCCGTAATAAGTGTATATTGGGGATTTGTATAACTTTTGGGGGGCAATACAATACTTTAATAAAAAATTTTCACTTTGTAAGATTTTAGTTTAATCAGGCACCCTCCGCTATGTTGAACAGGGTGCACCTGTTTAAATGCTCAAGTATCCTATTGTTTTCAATGGAGCTTGTTATGCAAGTTGACCACTCAAGCATTAAAAAAAAATGCTTGACTTGAATAATGAGCACTCGCGCATTTTAGTGCTCAATCAACTCTAGTCACCACCTTAAACTAATATCCTCATTTTCATGGATAGGTACCATGTTCAGCATGGATTCAAGTCATTGTCCCCATAAAAGTTCACATGTAGCTGCTATTATTTAAGCTAGACAGGATGTAGATATTGGTGAACTACTTGGAAAGGGAGAATTTAGGGTAATAGATGCTTTCCTATGTGGTATTCAACTGCTGAAGTTAAGTAAGAAAAGGAAATTTGCGCTAGGGGACATTGCTGTACGGGGACCACTGTATATGTTAATACCTTAGAGGAGAAGTCTCATCAAAGTTAAAAATCTCAGGCAGACAGGAGTGTAGAAACATAATAAAAAGCATACTTACCTGTCCATATGCCACTCTCGCCCTTCAGATGTCATTTTCGAGTACGTCGGGTACGTCACATAACTGTCATTTTCCAGCGGTCGGGTACGTCACATAACTGACTCCTCCAGCTGCAATGTCACAGCCTGACACAGCCTGCCGTCTGCAGAGGTGACTGTCCTGTCCCAGTCCCTGTTTGGCTCAGCAGGCAGTCAATCAACCGGGTCCTTGACGTTTCACCTGGATGAGCTGCAGGATACCAGCAGCTGGCAGGAATCGGTATGTCAGCTCTGCTCTGGAATGGAGACAGGTAAGTATGCTTCCTTTATTATGTTCCCCCAACCCCCCTGCCTACCTGATTTTTAACTTTGGTGGCGCTTCTCCTTTAATGTATTTAAAGTGCTTTTTTCATATGCAGTAGATGCTGTTCTGCAGAGGGCTGTGAGTGGGTATTCAGTACTACACAAGTGCAGCCTGGGCGCACCCACTATTATGCAGTCTGTGAGTGAGGAGACATGGAAGAGTCAGCCTGGAGACCAGCATAATAGCTGTGGGAGGGCAGGAGAGGGCGGACTAGCAGGGACATCACGTACATCATGACCTCACCTATAATGATTGCCGATCATGTGATGGGTAAATGACACCTGATACAGGAGAAACAGAAGAGTGCTCTGGAAGTCATAGGAACTTGGGGAACTTCTTATAGCAATTAACTGACCAACTAACTAGGGTCCATGCAGAGTTTAACACCAAAAGTTGGAAAATCCCTTCAAGCAAACCATTTTTTTTTGCTATTTTAACTTTCAGTGTTGCGAGGAGGCAATCATACCTAGAAGAAAAAAAGTGGGTATGTAGTAGAAAAAAAAGAGCATATTAAAGCGTTAAAGGGGTACGCAGACAAAAAATATTTTCTTTCTAATCAACTGGGTTCTAGAAAGTTATGCAGATTTGTATTTACTTCTATTTAGAAATCTGAAATCTTCCAGTACTTATCAGCTGCTGTATGTTGTGAAGGAAATGGTGTATTCTTTCCAGTCTGAGGGTATGTGCACACTGAGTAATTTTGATGGAAACTCTGTTGCGGAATTCTCAACTCGCACCCGGTCGCGTACTGCAGCGGGTGCGCGTCTCTGCCTGTGTCATAGACTCGATTCTATGCACTGGTGGATTCTTTCATCCGTCCAAAGAATGAACTTGATCATTCTTTGGTTGGATGAAAGAATCCGTCCGTGCATAGAATGGAGTCTATGACACGGGTGGAGACGCGCACCCGCTGCAGTCCGCGACCGGGCACGAGCTGAGAATTCCGCAACGCATTTTCCGTCAAAATTACTCAGTGTGCACATACCCTGACACAGTGCTGTTTTCCTGCAGGATGTACAGCAGCTGATAAGTACTGGAGGACTTGAGATTTTTAAACAGAATTAAATTACAAATCTATATAACTTTATGACACCAGTTGATTTGAAAGAAAAAAGATTTAACCGGAGTACCGCTTTAAGCCGGGGCGGGGCTGTGACAACTATACAGTTTTTGCCTTCTTTCAATGGAAACTGACTAATAACGACATAGTCTAATGTACAAGCGATCATAAAGGACATAACCAGTGATTTTTCAATCTACAGCATTATCTTGTTGTAAACATCAGCGGGCGCAGGTTTTTTACAGCGCTGCATCCATCTCGCCCAGGTCTGACCCATGGAATGCTGATGTGGCCAACCGGTGACCAAAATGACCACATTGGTTTCCTCAGCTCTTCCAGTTCCTATCATTCCTCCAACATAAAAGCCTTTCCATAACCCTTAATCACTTAATTGTCGCCTCTACCCCGAGCGCGAACCCCGAGCCTCGGCGCGCCTCACATACGACAGCCGCGAGGATTAAAATAGACAGAAACAAAATGTTTCCAATTAGCCGTCTGCTTTTCTTCAATATTTTGGAGTTTAAAATATGAACAATTTTGTTATAATAACTATAAAAGTTTTATTTCTTTGTTTTAAGTATTGTAAAATTAATTCCTATGGCAGAACCTGGCAGATGTGGGGCCGAGGAGCGCAGTTTCTTTACGGGAAAACATCTTTTTCTGCATAAAGTTATGAAACATGAGGACACATATGGTTTTAGTTTCGTTGCCAGAAGGGACGTTCAGCCAATATAAAATATCTGCAGATCCTTATGGAGTCTTAAAGGGGAAGGGGTCGTTTTTTTGTTAGCTACAAGTTAAATACCTTTTTTTTTCCACCGTCAGCTTCACATTAGCGTCACTTTTGGGAGCATTAACATCTTACTCGGCAGTTTTGCTTTTGGAAACATTTCAGGGGTGCAGCTTAAACAAACTTAAAGTGAATGTACCACTAGGTACACTTTTTTTTTTAACACCATGAATTACTGGAGGCAGGCCCGTCGGCCCCCAGGATAACTAAACCCCTGCTTTATTAGAATCAATGGAGCCGCGTCACAGAGGGGAGATTTCACACTGGGGGAGGGTGGGCGCACCTCCAGTGCTTCTTGGCCAGTGTTCAGCAGTAGACTGGCGCCGTCCACATAAGCCAGGTGGCGGTTCAAAAAAAGGACTGTGGCACCGGCATCCCCACACCAGTGGTACAGTGGTACATTCATTTTAAAGAGGTTGTCTGGGGAAAATGAACTTGTTCCCTGTCCACAGGATGAATTGCAAGTAAGAGATCGTGGGCGGTCCAACCTCCGTACCCCCAGCCAATCTCCATATCGGTCCCCCAGCTTCTTTGGTATGAATAGAGCTGCGGGTACGGCACGTGACTTGCAGCTTTATTCATTCCTATGGAGCCTCTGGAAAGAGCCGAGTAAGCACTTTCTTGCAGCTCTATAGGAATGAATAAAGCCGCGGGTCACATGGTAGGAAGGCAACTTCTGGACTACCGTCCCACTCCACAACAGTATATGAGGGGCCTAGTAAAACATAGTGGAAGGGGTAATTCACTTTGTCAGAGCAAAACGACATTGCGCGGAGTTGCACTGACTCTATAAAACCTGCATATTGCATGTTCACACTTTGACCCAGTGACAAACATTAGTAACCTGCCTGGGTGATAGTGGTTGGTCACCATTAGATACAGCTGAGCACAGAGCCTATTTTTTGGACAACCCCTTTAAGGGTTCTTGCACACTAAGGAAATCATGCGGATAACTTGCAGCGGATTCCGTCTCTCGTCCAACTCCCGCGCTCCTGCTTGATGTTCAACTGGTCCCATAGGTTCCATTTTATGGTCAGACGGATACCGTCGTCCACCCAAAGAAGTGACATGTCGGTGAATCCACCCAAACATAGAATAGAGTCTCTGGGACAGGCAGACAGTCAAGCAGGGGTTTCCTCGGTTTCCTTTACTTTAGCAACCTGATAAAACACTTACTAAAGCAGTGCTTCCCAACCTTTTCCACCTCGGGGCACACCTTGGAAAAAAACATTTCCTCGGGGCACCCCTACTAAATAATGTTCTACAAAATAAGAAAACCGTCATACAGTGACTCAAAGGTGACGTCTTCTTTGATCTGAGGCGTCACTTTCCCTTTTCCTCTCCATCCGCTCCAGTCCTCCATAATGATTCCTTCCAGATATGTTTCATCTTTTCAGAACCTGCGAGACAAACAATTTAGGCTCCGCACATTTCTAGGAACTTCCTTTCTCCCTCCTGTAGGCTCCCATAGTAACTGCGCTGTTTGGTGTTATGTGCAGTAAAGCGACTAGGAATGTGGGATGCCCCCTGTATGTAGGATCCCCTGCTGTGATGAACTATTAATGCCCCCAGAGGTGCCCCCATGAGCTAATAATGCCCCCAGAGGTGCCCCCATGAACTAATAATGCCCCCAGAGATGCCCCCATGAACTAATAATGCCCCCAGAGGTGCGCCCATATACTAATAATGCCCCCAGAGGTGCCCCCCTGCACTAATAATGCCCCAGAGGTGCCCCCATAAGCTAATAATGCCCCCAGAGGTGCCCCCCTGCACTAATAATGCCCCCAGAGGTGCCCCCATATACTAATAATGCCCCCAGAGGTGCCCCCATGAACTAATAATGCCCCAGAGGTGCCCCCATGAACTAATAATGCCCCGAGAGGTGCCCCCATGAACTAATAATGCCCCCAGAGGTGCCCCCATGAACTAATAATGCCCCCAGAGGTGCCCCCATGAACTAATAATGCCCCCAGAGGTGCCCCCCATGAATTAATAATGCCCCCTGCTCTGCCCCTTAAAAAACAAACATCCTACTCACCTAATCCGTGCTGTGCAGCCGCGGGGACGGGACTTCCCGCAGGCGTGATAACGTCACATGATCACGCCTGCCGGAAAGGTCACGTCCCGGCCTCCCATAGGCTGCTGGTATGAAGTGCCGGCGGCCTATGGGAGTGAATATAGGAGCAGGTTGCTGACACTTCCTGCTCCTATATTCTGCTTACTTTAATGTTCCGCCCGCTCATAGTGCGGGCGGAACATGAAAGTGATCTGTGCATCCCGAGAAGCTGTGTGGCCGCAGCTTCTCAGGATGCTTAAAGTGACAGTACACATTTCCCACCGGGATCCCGCGGCACCCCTGGCGGGTTCTCCCGGCACACCAGTGTGCCACGGCACCCCGGTTGGGAAATGCTGTACTAGAGCCTTACTAGAGCTTTTCTGTCTCTCCTTCTCTCTCTCTATGGACAGTTATAACCTAATCCCTCAGTGAGTCCTCTCAAGCATTTTTTAGAAGGAAGAGGCTGGAGGAAAGCAGCCCGAGAGGTGGAGAAAGAGGCATTTTTCTTTGAGATGTAACAAAGTTTGTCATACAAATTTTGTTGAAAAGTTGGTAACCATTTACTCATCATGAGTTCAATCAGAGCTAAATTCTCAATTTTTCCATAACAGTTTTCTCTAACCTTTGACTCTTTAGATGTTAGGAAGCTATAACTCCCAGCATGCCTTTCAGGACATGCTGGGAGTTGTGGTTTTCTTTACTATAATAAATCAATTCTGTGAATAACAGTACATCACATTCACTAGGTCAGATGCAGAAGTAGTGGTACTTAATGCTCTGCACCCAGCACAGGGAATAGGTGGAAAGTAGTGATACTTAGAGTGTCACTGTAGTTATAACTGTAATATAAAGCAAGTTTGCCATATACATTCATTATTTTTTTTTTTTGTTATCAGGCTGTAAAACAAAGCTGATCTTAGATGGCCTGGGATACACAGGACTTCCTGTTTTCTGATTATTTCCTGTTTTTTGAGAAAAAAAAGTAAAAAAACAGGAAGTGCCGTGTTTTCCATGATAACTAAAAAATAAAATAATAAATGTATATTGCAAACTTGCTTTATATCACATCTACTGCTGATTTAGATTTTGAAATTTATAACGACAGGGAGATTTTAATGTCTACACCCAGCACAGTAAATTTTTACTGAGCAAGAGGCCTACAGCATATGCTTCATGTTTAGTAGGTAATTTCAATGCATTGAAAACTACATAAAGCAGCAGGGACTCCTGTAATTTTTACAGGAGTCCCTGCTCCCCCAGGCAGTACTATGAATTGCTGTTATTGTAAGGCCCATAGAGGTAAGTGAAAAAACTAGATATATTTGATCTCTTCTGAAGGATTAAAAAAAAAATAGTAAAGAGAGAACTCTGACAATACGGAGGCCGTGACTTTAGCTGCAAGAATCCAACAAACTATAATGAATCAACCACTTCCACCATCTCTATAAAGCGATAACAACATTCACTTTACCTCTGACTCATATGATTGTTCATGTTACTTCATTTACTGAGGATGAAACGCCGAGCAGGAAGGATCCCGGCCAAGACTTTAGCATTAAAACAATTAGCAGAATTTTTGGCAAATTTGTCATTTTTAGATGTTTTCTCATCTTGCAGTAATAAGATTACAACAATCTGTGGATGGAGAAAGTCCTGGCTGAACGCCCTAAGGTGGAGAGCGAAAATCCGTAGATGGAACGGGAGTCTAGTTCAACTTCAAGGGTTATGTGGACTGTGCCGTTACGATCGGAGCATTATTCATGTCGGACCCAGTCTAAACATTGTATTTCAGTTTATACTCCATGCAGCTAATCACATTAACTATAACGCTCTGGACTCCATCACCGCTGTAAATATGTCACGGCATAAAGTTATTATATCAGAGCTGGGTGTTTATCCTATAGAACAGCTACAGGAATGTGTGAAATACAACAACAGAAGATGGGGAGACCCATACCCCAATGTAAAGCTATAGGTGTGGAAAATCTATGAACAAGACATTAAATGATTTATTATCCTTTACTACCAAAGATTACATAAAACTATACACTACATTACTTATCCTGTACTGATTCTGAGTTACATCCTTTATTATACTCCAGAGCTGCACTCACTATTCTGCTGGTGGGGTCACTGTGTACATAAATTACATTACTTATCCTGTACTGATCCTGAGTTACATCCTGTATTATACTCCAGAGCTGCACTCACTATTCTGCTGGTGGGGTCACTGTGTACATACATTACATTACTGATCCTGCACTGATCCTGAGTTACATCCTGTATTATACTCCAGAGCTGCGCTCACTTATATGCTGGTGGGGTCTCTGTGCACATACATTACATTACTTATCCTGTACTGATTCTGACTTACATCCTGTATTATACTCCAGAGCTGCACTCACTATTCTGCTGGTGGGGTCACTGTGTACATACATTACATTACTTATCCTGTACTGATCCTGAGTTACATCCTGTATTATACTCCAGAGCTGCACTCACTATTCTGCTGGTCGGGTCACTGTGTACATACATTACATTACTTATCCTGTACTGATCCTGAGTTACATCCTGTATTATACTCCAGAGCTGCACTCACTATTCTGCTAGTGGGGTCACTGTGTACATACATTACTTATCCTGTACTGATCCTGAGTTACATCCTGTATTATACTCCAGCGCTAGACTCACTATTCTGCTGGTGGGGTCACTGTGTACATACATTACATTACTTATTCTGTACTGATCCTGAGTTACATCCTGTATTATACTCCAGAGCTGCACTCACTATTCTGCTGGTGGGGTCACTGTGTTCATACAGTACATTACATTACTTATCCTGTACTGATCCTGAGTTACATCCTGTACATATTGTACTCCACTAGTACCCCGCCAGTGTACAGTGACTTCCCCAGAAGAATAGTTAATGGGTGTTCACTAGCTGGTATGATGCACATTCACACATGAAAGAAGGAATCTTGCTCCTGTATATCTTTTTGTACACTCCCAAAAGTAACAGTAGCATGGAGGATATTATAGAGCAGTACTGAATAGCAGCTTCCTTGTGTCTCTTTGCCTCGCTCTACTGCTCCCCTCACCTCTCCATAGACTTTCAGGGACAGCTGCAACCTGACCCCTCACTGAGCTGATCCATCTGTATATGGATTTCAACAGATTTTGCAAAGAGAATGATCTGTATCAGGCAGAGGGTGGAGAAGGAAATAAGTCTAATGAGTGGGGAAACAGGAATTTTTCTCTGATAAGATGTATTATAAAGTTTATTATATTCACTTGTCCTGTTGATTTATGCAATTTTTGTCAAAACTGTGCCAACTTACTGTAAAGATGGGTAAACTGGGTAATTGAGGTCATATGAAGGAATTCTGTTTTTTGTGTATTCCATCTCACTTGTTGATTTAAATGTGATGTAGGAGAAAACATCAGACTCGAGTTTCGTAACATTTTGCCTTTCCCTCACGTGGCCTCCTATACTGTAACCAGCGGACAATGACCCAGAAAGCCTTCAGTCAGTTCCCTCTTCATCAATACTGAGCATACTGAGGCCATTCAGTTTAATTGGGGATTTCAGGCCATACCTTAGGTCTGTCCTAATATACACATTGTAGAATCCTTATTCTGAGGACTGAAGAGCAGATCATATGTAAAGTGAGCTCACCAGTTACATTGTATCTGTCAGTTCACATTTGCTTCAGTCGGGTCTATTGTTGTCCACGTCTCTACGTCCCTCGGTAGAATTATAAAGAGTTAATTAATGTCGATTGGAAGAATGTGTTTACAAGGCAGAGAGCCCCCCCCATCCCTGACACTATTACACTTATGACTGTTGATTATTGTGTCTTGTGGGGCCAAGTTGGGTCACGTTTTTCGTTGCCATCTGCAGGTTCTTCCAATCTCCAATGTTATATTTGTAACAAAACAAAAAACTCTATCTCTCCAGGGCTCCGGATTAAGACTCGTAGAGGCCAAAGGAATGATATCATAGGTTTCAAGAGCTTGGAGCCTGCTCTGGAGAAGCTATTGTACTGATATAAATAGCGGTGCGGCCGGCTCTGTGCAGACGTGTAAATTATTAATACTTATCACAGGGAGTTTATGTCTTGTAAACTGAAGGAAGATTGAAGCTGGGACACCCAAGGTTACCTGCTCTGATGTCTGGAGACTGAGACCAGAAGCCCCTCACAGTTTACGTGAGGAAGACTCTATAACAAAGCTTTTAGTGTAAAAGACTTTGACAGCCAGCATCAAGATTGTCATTAGAAGATCTGAGAAGCTGCTATGCCGTCTTATCATTAGGACAGAGGACAAGGGGCCAACAGATCTCCAAACCCAACTGGACAAAGGACAAGAAAATAACAGATCTCCACACCCAACTGGATAGAGGACAATTAACCAACAGATTTCCACACCCAATTGGACTTGGGAAAGGCCAATAAACCTCCACCCTCAAGTATACAGTAGGCAAGAGGCTTACAAATCTCTCAACCCAAATAGACAAAGGACCAGAGGTCAATAGGTCTTACCATTCAACTGAACATAGACCCAGAGGCCAAAAGATCTCAACACCTAACTGGACAGAGGACAAGGGGCCAAAAGCTCCCCCCACCCAACTGGACAAGAGGCCAACAGATCTCTCCAACTAAGCCAACAGATCACCCCAACAAACTGAAAATAAGACAAGAGACCAACATATCTCCACAACCAATAGGACAGGAGATAAGAAGCCTACAGATTTGACATGTAGAGGATTGGGGAGGTGGTAAGTCTAGGCACATCCTGAGTAAGTTAATTTTGACTGGCCATGTGCTGCCTATTGCAGAGGACCCATAGGATGTGCGCATGACTGTATCGATGAAGCAAATGCTCGATTAGGTTTGGAGATGGCTTCTGGGCAAAAAATTGCTTCAACCTTCAACCTTCCTATTGCAGCCAGGTACAGGTGAGTTCACCCCTGTCTACTGAAGGCTATTGTGCATTGTGCAGGTAGGCAGGTTCTGGTGGAGGCTCTCTACCTCCACATGATGTTAAAAGCCCCATGCCCCTTGTTCACTCCTGATGACCCAGGCCTCCAGGCTTGCACCCTCATGTTCCCAGATCTCCACACAGGGCAGGGAATGGACTTGGCTCTTGTTGGGAGCAGAATGTTTGTGTTCTTGGATCCTTGTCCTCCTGTAGGACAGCCGCCTGTTTTGATAAGATTTCTGGATGTTTGCACTGGAGGAGCTTCCACCGCTGTAAATAGCCTTGTGTCGGAAATAGGATATTAGTGCTCACCTCAGATGACTTCCATAAGGACGCTGCATTCAGAAAAGCCTCTGACGCTGGGAATGTAATAAACAGGAGGAAGGCAAAGTTCTTCTGATACTGTTCTAGGTCTTATGTTTATCATACAGCACAGTGCCCCCTGTGGTCACATTATATGTTAATGGTGCCTCTGTGTGTGTATATGTGCGTCATTGTTAGAGATGAGCGAACCGTCGGACCAAAAGTCCGCTCTATTACAATGCCTGCGATCCCGGGTGCGCAGTTGCGCTCCCGGGAATCTGCGGGCAGGATCTTACAGGGAATGTATCTTGAATTCTCTGGAAGATACTACGCACCCGGGATCGCAGGCATCACACTGGAGTGAGCGAGTACAGTTTTTTGCTATTGGGCCCCATGAATCCTAGCTACGCCCCTGACTATACTATATAGAAGTACACAGCAGAACCATCCCGTGAATCAGCAATGAATCATTGTGGACATTGACTCTAAAATATGAAACATATCGAAACCCAAAGATTACTTCCTGGAACAAAGCAAAAGGTAAACCCAGTGCAGATATAAGGACCCGCGGGGCATTCCTGCTACATGACACCTGCTGCAGAGGGTCCCGCTGCCGCCATGCTAAGGGACCCACTTCTGCCATGCTGAGGGTCCCGCTCCTGCCATGCTGAGGGACCCACTCCTGCCATGCTGAGGGTCCCGCTCCTGCCATGCTGAGGGACCCACTCCTGCCATGCTAAGGGTCCCACTCCTGCCATGCTGAGGGTCCCTCTCCTGCCATGTTGAAGGTCCCACTCCTGCCATGCTGAGGGTCCCACTCCTGCCATGCTGAAGGTCCCACTCCTGCCATGCTGGAGTCCCATTGCCGCCATGCTGAGGGACCCACTTCTGCCATGCTGAAGATCCCGCTCCTGCCATGCTGAGGGACCCACTCAGGCTCGGACTGGGCCACCGGGGAGCCGGGGGTTTCCCCGGTGGGCCCCTCCCCCTCCCTGCCTGTATGTGGGCCCCTGCAGAGCAGTGTTAGGCAGAGCAGCGTTAGGTGTGTGCTGCTGTCATCTGACTGGGCCCTGGGTGATGTTTCCCAGCCAGATGACAGCACGTTCCAGGGCCCCCTGATACAGGCAGATCCGTGGGCAGCTCTCCTAGGGCCCTCAGTGGGCCCCAGCACGCTGGTCCTCCTCACCCTGGGCCTGCCATAGATGCTGGTGTCAGGCTGTGCAGGAGGAGCAGAACGCTGCAGCTATGACAGGAGCTCTGGCTGCGCTTCTCCTCACCAGCCTCCTGCTCCGACAGAAGGGAAAGAAGATCTTATCAGCAGCGTCCAGGAGGTCAGATGTGGCTGCTGAACAGTCAGGCAGAGGTCAGTCAGCTCCCCCTCCCTCCTCTGCTGTCCTGGGGTCCGAAGAGAAAAAGCTCCACAGGTATAGTGGTAATGGGAGGTGCAGGGTGACTATACTGTATGTGTGATGTGTGACTGACTCCGCAGTGTGTGTATATGGATATAATAGTGTGGGGGGTGCAGTGTGTGTATATGGATATAATAGTGTGGGGGGTGCAGTGTGTGTATATGGATATAATAGTGGGGGTGCAGTGTGTGTATATGGATATAGTGTGTGGGGTGCAGTGTGTGTGTGTATATAGATATAATAGTGTGTGGGGTGCAGTGTGTATATAGATATAATAGTGTGTGGGGTGCAGTGTGTATATAGATATAATAGTGTGTGGGGTGCAGTGTGTATATAGATATAATAGTGTGTGGGGTGCAGTGTGTGTGGGGTGCAGTGTGTGTATATGGATATAGTGTGAGGGGTGCAGTGTGTGTATATAGATATAATAGTGTGTGGGGTGCAGTGTGTGTATATGGATATAGTGTGTGGGGTGCAGTGTGTATATATAGATATAATAGTATGTGGGTGCAGTGTGTGTATATGGATATAGTGTGTGGGGTGCAGTGTGTGTATATGGATATAGTGTGAGGGGTGCAGTGTGTGTATATAGATATAATAGTGTGTGGGGTGCAGTGTGTGTATATGGATATAGTGTGTGGGGTGCAGTGTGTATATATAGATATAATAGTATGTGGGTGCAGTGTGTGTATATGGATATAGTGTGTGGGGTGCAGTGTGTGTATATGGATATAATAGTGTGTGGGGTGCAGTGTGTGTATATAAATATAATAGTGTGGGGGGGTGCAGTGTGTATATGTGTGACTGACTCTGCAGGGTGTGTATATAGGTATAATGTGTGTGGGTGCAGAGGGTATATATGTGTGCATGTGACTGACCCTGCAGGGTGTGTATACAGGCATAATGTGTGTGGGGTGCAGAGGGTATATATGTGTATGTGTTACTGACTCTGCAGGGTGTGTATATACAGGTACATACAGCAATGTAGTGCTGGCCGATATATATATATATATATATATATATATATATATATATATGTGTGTGTGTGTGTACATACAGCAATGTAGTGCTGGCCTATACAAGCATATATGTACCATGCAGCCTACAAACAGGATACATATATGCTTGTATAGGCCAGCACTACATTGCTGTATTGGAGTAGTACGTTGGTAATAACATTGGTCTTTTTTTTTTTATTTGGTCAGTAACAGTGTGACTATATGGTCATAATATAGCAACAAGATTATATATATGTAAAATATGTGTGTGTAATTTTTTTTGTTCTATCCCCTATTAGTGCTATTAGTGCTGGGGTCACTTCCATACACTCAGCCACCACAGAACTATTCTGTGTATTCTGGTCTCCCACTCAGCATCCAGTGTACAATGCACCCAGGATCCTCCTACTACAACAGCTGCAAACACTACAACTCCCAGCATTTACTGACAGCACACAGTCCTCAGGATATGGTGGGAGTTGTAGTATATCTGAATAGAAAATCCCCTAATATCTGGTGCTGTAGATTTATTGATGGATCTTCAGTTGTTAAAGGATTCTCCTCTCTGGAACTACAACTTCCAGTATACCCTGAGAGCTTCATAAGTGTAGGGCATTCTGAGAGTTGTAGTTTGACTAGTTGTGGACACGGATCAATCAGCATAGAATTGGGTCAGCACCAATGGTTCTTCATTGGTGGGCCCCCAGGATCATTTTCCCTGGTGGGCCCCAAGTAGCCAGTCCGACACTGGACCCACTCCTGCTATGCTGAGGGTCCCGCTCCTGCCATGCTGAGGGACCCACTCCTGCTATGCTGAGGGTCCCGCTCCTGCCATGCTGAGGGACCCACTCCTGCCATGCTGAGGGTCCCACTCCTGCCATGCTGAAGGCCCCACTCCTGCCATACTGAGGGTCCCGCTCCTGCCATGCTGGAGTCCCGTTCCTGCCATGCTGACGGTCCCACTCCTGCCATGCTGAGGGTCCCGCTCCTGCCATGCTGAAGGTCCCACTCCTGCCATGCTGAGGGTCCCGCTCCTGCCATGCTGGAGTCCCGTTCCTGCCATGCTGACGGTCCCACTCCTGCCATGCTGAGGGTCCCACTCCTGCCATGCTGAAGGTCCCACTCCTGCCATGCTGGAGTCCCATTGCCGCCATGCTGAGGGACCCACTTCTGCCATGCTGAAGATCCCGCTCCTGCCATGCTGAGGCACCCACTCCTGCTATGCTGAGGGTCCCGCTCCTGCCATGCTGAGGGACCCACTTCTGCTATGCTGAGGGTCCCACTCCTGCCATGCTGAGGGTCCCGCTCCTGCCATGCTGGAGACCCGTTCCTGCCATGCTGACGGTCCCACTCCTGCCATGCTGAGGGTCCCGCTCCTGCCATGCTGAAGGTCCCACTCCTGCCATGCTAAGGGTCCCGCTCCTGCCATGCTGAGGGTCCCGCTCCTGCCATGCTGAGGGTCCCGTTCCTGCCATGCTGAAGATCCCGCTCCTGCCATGCTGAGGGTCCCGCTCCTGCCATGCTGAAGGTCCCACTCCTGCCATGCTGAGGGTCCCGCTCCTGCCATGCTGAGGGTCCCACTCCTGCCATGCTGAAGGTCCCACTCCTGCCATGCTGAGGGTCCCGTTCCTGCCAAGCACAGGGTCCTGCCTTTGCCATGCTGTGGGATCCGCTCCTGCCATGCTTATTTTGCACAGATTTGGGAATGCAGCTGTCTGGAAAATACTAAGAACAAGTGCAAACGTTATTGACACCAAGCGATGCTCCCGACAAGTCAATGGAAGAAATTTATCAAGGTATCTGCAGCAGTTGCAGCACGAAATTGCATGTTTTCCTTTTTTGTGCCTCCCGCGTCAAAAGTTAGAAAAGTCTATGAGGTTCACCAAGCTTGGCCTAAGCCAGAAAATGGTTTCAAAACTATGTCTGTTCATGGCAGGTGAAGAGTTATTGCCTGTCTAAGGTATGCCAAAGAGGCACCTGAGTTTAGCAGTTGTATAGAGCTGTGGATGCAGTATGTGAAGTCACTATGTGGCCTGGGTCAGAAGAATACCAGTCACAGAAGCAGAAATAGACATATCTCACGATACAGAGCCCATTAAAACTATTGCTGCAGGACAATCAGGACAGAGCACCTGTCCTAAGAAGTAAAACCCCACTGCCCTTACCCTAAATGACCCTATGTTTTACTCTAACTACCACTAAATTATTTTCTCTAGTGATAACTAAGAGTATATAATAATGTCCCAACATGTTTCTGCAAAACATGATATTTGATTCCTCAGGGAACAAAAACTGAAAGAAATTGGTGTAGAAGATACAATATAAAGGTTGGTGGTATACTTATGGTAGTACGCGAACTGGAGAGAATGGAACGGCTGCACATCCCATCTATGGCTGATACTAATGCCGCTAGGCCTATATTAAAAATCAACACCAGAGTGTCTGTATATGAATAGGTCAAGCCATATTGCCCCGTGTACCACCGCGCAGGTCCTCTGGTCCACACGGGTCCCTACGCTAACTCCACACCGTGTGGTTCAGCGACCGCCAACCCCGCAAAGCGTGCACATGCAGGGAAGGGAGGCCATGGAACGGCCCTGCAACCCCAATGTCACAGGACCAGACTTATGGTAGTCATATGCGCCTGGGCTCCCCACACATACCCCAACCTATGACATCATACATACCCTACCAACCTATGGATTTTTTCCACCACTTACATTCTTTGACCCCTGCTGAAGTAAATATCACTTTTCAGAAACACATTGGGATATACTCTCAGTAATCACTAGAGGAGACACTTTACTGGTGATTAAGGTTTAAGTAGAACTATAAGTAGAATATATTTTATCCTCTACAGCAGGGGTCCTCAACTGGCGGACCGCGGTCCGAACCCGGACCGCGGAGGCCAGCTGTCCGGATCCCTGGTCAGACCTCCTAACCGCCCCGGACCGGATCCGGGGCGGTTAGGAGGTCCCGCTCCCCACCGCACTGCCTCCCGCCCCATAGGCGTACTGTCCTTAGATGTCAGTACGCCTGTGGGGCTGGGGGCCGTATCGGTCCGGCCCCCGGCTGATACGCGCTCTCTGGGGATGTCCCGGGGATTCCCCAGCAGAGCGCGCACCACAGACCTCAGTGTACGCTGCCGGCCTGTCCTTCCCGGAAGTGCAGGCCAGCGGCGTACGCTGAGGTCACTGATGCGCGATCTGCTGGGGAATCCCCAGGACATCCCTACAGAGCGCGTATCAGCCGGGGGCCGGACCGACGGGAAGAGAAGAAGACAGCCGCAGCGGGGAACGAGGTGCTAGGTGAGTTGTTTTTGTTATTTTTTTTTTCTGTCTGGGGGGCATCTACAAGGGGAGAGCGCACAGGTGGACTATATACTACAGGGGGGACCTCACAGGGGGCTATATACTACTGGGGGGGCTATATACTACTGGGGGGAGCGCACAGGGGGCTATATACTACAGGGGGGACCTCACAGGGGGCTATATACTACTGAGGGGGCTATATACTACTGGGGGGAGCGCACAGGGGGTTATATACTACAGGGGGGACCTCACAGGGGCTATATACTACAGGGGGAAAGCACAAGGGGGGCTATATACTACTGGGGGGGACCTCACAGGGGGCTATATACTACTGGGGGGAGAGCACAGGGGCGCTATATACTACTGGGGGGAGCTCACAGGGGGCTATATACTACAGGGGGACAGCGCACGGGGGGCTATATACTACTGGGGGGAGCTCACAGGGGGCTATATACTACTGGGGGACAGCACACAGGGGGCTATATACTACAGGGGGAGAGCGCACAGGGGGGCTATATACTACTGGGGGGAGCTCACAGGGGGCTATATTCTACAGGGGGAGAGCGCACGGGGAGGCTATATACTACTGGGGGGAGCTCACAGGGGGCTATATACTACAGGGGGAGAGCGCACAGGGGGGCTATATACTACTGGGGGAGCAACAGGGGGCTATATACTACTGAGGGAGAGCGCACAGGGGGGGCTATACACTACTGGGGGAGCAACAGGGGGGCTATATACTACCAGGGCAGTCACCCCCTTTGTACCTAATATCAAAGGCCTGGTGAGAGAGAAAAAAAGGCCAGTTTTCCCGCTAATAAGCAGCAATTTTGTATATAAATAGTTGAACGTTTGTGACAAAGTAACAAAACACGTTTCCTACTGATGTTCAGCTCGGACCTTCACCTGACAATAGACCCTGGTAAGTGGACCTTCACTAAAAGTTGTTGAGTACCCCTGTTCTACAGGAAAGTCTACGAAGAAGCAGCCAGGGCTTCAGGATACGAGACACAGGTACAGTTCTGCCGTAAAATCAATGGAGAGAGCAGTGCCTGAGTTTTCTGGACTTAGAAGCTTTTACACTTGTGCATCTTCAATGTTTCCTGTTGGACACCCCAAGTGGCGGGCGCTCAGGACTGTGCCAGGAGGGGCGAGCTCTGTATTCTACAGGCCACTCCACTCACCCATCTCATAATTTGTTATTTCGGTTCCCGGTCGTATACAGATGGAGGGGAGTTTGTTTTCTTAGTGTTACATTGCTATTCCTAAGGGTGTTAGGATCACAGCTAATAGCCCCGACCACCAGCATTGAGGATGGACTTAGGAAAACAAGGTGATACATTGTAACAAAGCAAGAACACGGCTGATATCTGAGAAATACACAATCTCCAGGGACAATGTCCTGCTGAATCAGCGTATCCAAGCCAATCATGTGTGATGCACTCCACTGAGACATGTATCTAAGATAAAATGTTTGAAATATATATGTATGTATTTATATTGGGGTTTTTTAAGGTGTGTGTCTAACTTTATTATGTTTAATACAATCTGCTTAACCTTATTGTGTATGATACTACTACTACTGACCTAAGTATCTACATCAATCATGTGTAATACTCTCTGCTGGGTCTTTTATGTGTAAGCCATGTATCTAAGCCTACCATGTGTGATACAGCATCAGAAGAGACTCCTGGTCTGATAATGTGCACTCATAATACACTGGCATCCGCACCAACTACCTGGTTGGTGTGGATGCCAGTGCTTTGCAGTGTATCTAAGTTGGTTGGTCTCTATGACAAGAATTGAAAGGCGAAGATGTTAGCTGAGCTGTGTATCTAAGCCGTTGGTCTCTATGACAATAAATGGTTGGTCCAGATTCCAGCTGAGCAATGTATCTAAGCTGCTGGCCTGTATGACCATAAGTGGTTGGTACAGATGCCAGCTGAACATTGTATCTAAGTTGCTGTCCTCTATGAACATAAGTGGTTGGAACAGATGCCAGCTGAGCTGTGTATTTACGCAATATGTCTCTGTGGCAATACATGGTTGGTGCAGATGCCAGTTCAGCAGTGTATCTAAGCCGTGGTCTTTATGACAATAATTAATGGGCCCAGATGCCAGCTGAGCAGTGTATCTAAGCTGCTGGCCTGTATGACAATAAGTGATTGATACGGATGCCAGCTGAACATTGTATCTAAGCCATTGGTCTCTATGACAATAAGTGGTTGGAACAGATGCCAGCTGAGCTGTATATCTAAGCTGTTGGTATTTATGACAATAATTAATGGGCCCAGATGCCAGCTGAGCAGTGTATCTAATGGTGGTTTTACACGGAGCGATAATTCGCCCAATCGCACGATTAACGATTTTGAATGAACAATGTTTTTTTTATAACGATCAGAGTTTAGACGGAACAATACATCGTACGGAAAATTCGCTATGGGATCGTTTAAGCCTATCTCACACATAGGTGAAATCGTTGAAAGAATGTTTACACGGAACGATCTGCAAATTTTTTGCGATCGATCAACGACGATTTGAGAACATGTTGAAAGATCAAAATGAACGATTTCTCGCTCGTCGCTTGATCATTTGCAGCGTTTACACGGAACTATTATCGCTCAAATGCGATCGTTATCGTGCAGAAACGAACGATAATCGTTCCGTGTAAAAGGACCATAAGCTGCTGGCCTGTATGACAATAAGTGATTGATACTGATGCCAGCTGAACATTGTATCTAAGCCATTGGTCTCTATGACAATAAGTGGTTGGAACAAATGCCAGCTGAGCTATGTATCTAATGGTCCTTTTACACGGAACGATTTATCGTTCGAATTTGCACGATAACGATCGAATTCGAACGATAATCGTACGTGTAAACGCAGCAAATGATCAAACGACGAGCGATAAATCGTTCATTTTGATCTTTCAACATGTTCTCAAATCATCGTTGATCGTATGCAAAAAATTCGCAGATCGTTCAGTGTAAACAGTCTTTCTGCGATTTCACCTATGTGTGAGATAGGCTTAAACGATCGCAAAACGATCGCATAGCGAATTTTCCGTACGATGTATCGTTCCATCTAAACGCTGATTGTTATAAAAAAAAACATTGTTCATTCAAAATCGTTAATCGTGCGATCGGGCGAATTATCGCTCCGTGTAAAAGTACCATTAGCCTTCGGTCTCTATGACAATAATTGATGGGTGTAGATGCCAGCTGAGCTGTGTATCTAAGCCGCTGGCCTCTATGACCATAAGTGGCTGGTGCAGATGACAGCTGAGCTGTGTATCTAAGCTGTTGTATCTAAGTGGTAGCGGCTGAGGTTACATAACACCCCCCATTGCTCTCCTCAGGAATGTGGCTGATTCACTCCTGTAGTGTTTTTCACCAGTGACTAAAGCCTGGCCGCTGCGGCGGATTCTTTCCGTACATTGCTCCAATACTTGGAGGGGTTTGGATGTGATTAGTGTAATTCTGCATTAGTAATATCTTGGACGGATCCTTCTCATATCTGAACCATATGTCAGAGACTCCATCTGCTTCAGAACCCATTAGGACCCAGCATTGAGTCATGTATTTATTGGAGAACACCCCAGGACGGTGGGTTAGTAACGCTGGCTGCGCCATTTGTCTCTGCTTCCACCATTGTAAACAAGGCTTTTGATGTGCGTCCAGCTCTGCTACATATGTGCGCATCACTGAGCTCCTCTACATGTTTCTCATTTTATAGCAGCTGCTGGTTTACAGCCATTCGTTTCATTGTGTCCCTACAAAAAAAAAAACATATAAAAGTCCCGGAAAGACAATGACAATGACCACCAGAAGGTCTGTACAGGGGACGTTACTGCAGTGTGTGCAAGACTTCATAAACTTTCTTTAGAGATCTAAAACTTTCAGATCTACTGTACTTTGGGGCAGATGTAATTACAAAGACAGTTCCTGTCATGGACAGAGGTGGCAGCAGGGAGCACTGGAAATAATACACCACTTCCTGCAGGACATACAGAAGCTGATAAGTACTGGAAGGATTGAGATTTTCAAATAGAAGTGATTTACAAACCAGTATAACTTTCTGACACCAGTTGATTTGAAACCAATTGTTTGCTTGCTGTCAGTGAATACAAACATCTCTCTTTATTAGAAGTCCCGACCTAATACTTCCCATAGTTGAGGATTTGTTACGTTTGCATCCAGTTTCATCCTGACATTTTTTGAAAGCTCTTAAATACACAAAGTACACTTCAGCTTATGTCTCAGGAGGAGATTTTCTCCTGGCTTTGTGGTTTGCAAACTTTATGAGAAGATGATTGTTTTATATTTATCATAACACGATGGAGCATCATCCCGGCCACAGAGGAAACCTCCCAGGACACAATCCTCTCTGCTGTGTTTTCTTTTCGGGTTAGAGGGCAAAAGGGTCAGAACAGCCCAAAACAAACATCTCCGGCCTCAGAATGGTTGTGAAAGCAGCAAAAACCCTTCCAGGAGCTCATAGTAAACAAGCAAGAGGCTGAACAGCGGCGCCCAACTCCTGACTCCTGGTAATCTGCAACCTAAGATTATAGGCTATGGGTGACAAACATAAGATACAAACATCAACATTTGTGAAGGCACAAACATATAATAGTTATAAGGAGAAGTCAGGCCAAAAGTTTTCATTAAAGTATTGTATTGCCCCATAAAAGTTATACAAATCACCAATATGCACTTATTACGGGAAATGCTTATGAAGGGCTTTTTTCCCTGCACTTATTACTGTATGAAGGCTTCACTTCCTGGATAACATGGTGATGTCACTTCCTGGATAACATGGTGATGTCACGACCAGAGCTATGCGTGCTCTGGCTGCTGGACGCTCAGTGTCCCTCCAGAGCCTTGTGTCCCTCAGTGTCCCCCTGCCATCCTCCTCTCCAGCAGCCACAGCCCGCACAGCTCTGGGAGTCGTGACATCACCATTTTATCCAGGAAGTGACATCATCATTTTATCCAGGTGAAGCCTTGATGCAGTAGTAAGTGCAGGGAAAAAAAGCACTTTATAAGCATTTCCCGTAATAAGTGTATACTGGTGATTTGTATAATTTTTGGGGTGCAATACAATACTTTAATAAAAATTTTCGCTGGACTTCTCCTTTAATACTAACCCCTTTGTCCAAGAATATAACTACTATAATACAGCTCCTTTATACGAGAATATAACTATTATAATACTGCTCCTATACACATGGATATAACTACTATAATACTGCCCCCTATATACAGGAATATAACTACTATAATACTGCTCCTATATACAAGAATATAACTACTATAATGCTGCTCCTATATACAAGAATATAACTACTATAATACTGCTCTGATATACAAGAATATAACTACTATAATACTGCCTCCTATATACAAGAATATAACTACTATAATACTACTCCTATGTACAAGAATATAACTACTATAATACTGCTCCTATATACAAGAATATAACTACTATAATGCTGCTCCTATATACAAGAATATAACTACTATAATACTGCTCTGATATACAAGAATATAACTACTATAATACTGCCCCCTATATACAAGAATATAACTACTATAATACTGCTCCTATATACAAGAATATAACTACTATAATACTGCTCTGATATACAAGAATATAACTACTATAATACTGCCTCCTATATACAAGAATATAACTACTATAATACTACCCAACACAAAATCCAAAAACAAAAGAACTGGAATGCAAGACCAATATAAATATGAATGTTTTTTATTATTATATCAAAAAAAGATTATTAAAAAGTACATAATGGGGGGGCTAGAACTAATACAAATCCCCATAAAAACGGTGGATCAAAGAATTTTTATACATAAAATGCTATATCATAAGGTAGGAGATAAATAAATAACCTATATATACAAATATATATACTGGGCACTGGGTTGGTACTACATACAGAGAATACATAAATAAATAATCCCCACAGTGGGTATATGGCAGAAAAACATAAAGACACCATCAACAAATAATAAATATTACCCATACATGTCCTTAGTATATAGGTCCACCTCACCGTACACCCGACGCGCGTTTCGCGTGTTGCTTTATCGAGGGTGATGATCGTGATGATCGGTGAGGATGTATGTCAGCAATGTCTGTAGCACTGGTGTATGTGTGTGTGTGTGTGTATGTCAGCAATGTCTGTAGCACTGGTGTATATGTGTATATGTGTGTATGTCAGAAATGTCTGTAGCACTGGTGTATATGTGTATATGTGTGTATGTCAGCAATGTCTGTAGCACTGGTGTATATGTGTGTGTGTATGTCAGCAATGTCTGTAGCACTGGTGTATATGTGTGTGTATGTCAGAAATGTCTGTAGCACTGGTGTATATGTGTATATGTGTGTATGTCAGCAATGTCTGTAGCACTGGTGTATATGTGTGTGTGTATGTCAGCAATGTCTGTAGCACTGGTGTATATGTGTGTGTATGTCAGAAATGTCTGTAGCACTGGTGTATATGTGTATATGTGTGTATGTCAGCAATGTCTGTAGCACTGGTGTATATGTGTGTGTATGTCAGCAATGTCTGTAGCACTGGTGTATGTGTGTGTGTGTGTGTGTATGTCAGCAATGTCTGTAGCACTGGTGTATATGTGTGTGTGTATGTCAGCAATGTCTGTAGCACTGGTGTATATGTGTGTGTATGTCAGCAATGTCTGTAGCACTGGTGTATATGTGTGTGTATGTCAGCAATGTCTGTAGCACTGGTGTATATGTGTGTGTATGTCAGCAATGTCTGTAGCACTGGTGTATGTGTGTGTGTGTGTGTATGTCAGCAATGTCTGTAGCACTGGTGTATATGTGTGTGTGTGTGTGTGTGTGTGTATGTCAGCAATGTCTGTAGCACTGGTGTATATGTGTGTGTGTATGTCAGCAATGTCTGTAGCACTGGTGTATGTGTGTGTGTGTGTGTGTGTGTATGTCAGCAATGTCTGTAGCACTGGTGTATATGTGTGTTTGCTCCCAAAGATGTTCTGCAGCAGCTTCTATTAATGTTGGGCTCTAATAAAAGAACCCACCATTAATATCTGCTGCATTTTCTTTTATTTCTGGTTGAGTATTTCTTATTACACTGAGATGATTTCCCTGTGTACAGTCTACTCATGGTGTATACATCTGTACTAGTGTAATCACAGCGTATATATGTGTGTATGTCAGTGGTGTATCTGTATATCTGTATATATGTTAATGGTGCCTCTGTGTGTGTATATGTGCGTCAATGTCTGTGTTTGGCGGGGGGGGGGGCATACAGGATTTATGGGGCCCCATACAGTTTTTTGCTATGGGGCCCCATGAATCCTAGCTACGCCCCTGCCTATATACAAGAATATAACTACTATAATACTGCTCCTATATACAAGAATATAACTACTATAATACTGCTCCTATATACAGGAATATAACTACTATAATACTGCTCCTATATACAAGAATATAACTACTATAATACTGCTCCTATATACAAGAATATAACTACTATAATACTGATCCTATATACAAGAATATAACTACTATAATACTGCTCCTATATACAAGGATATAACTACTATAATACTGCCCCCTATATACAGGAATATAACTACTATAATACTGCTCCTATATACAGGAATATAACTACTATAATACTGCTCCTATATACAAGAATACAACTACTATAATACTGCCCCTATATACAAGAATATAACTACTATAATACTGCTCCTATGCACATGATCCATAGTTACATTCTATGCATTCTGTTCTTTATGATATCTCGTTTTTATCTGTCAGATGTCAGTGCATTCCGTGTGTAGGTAGGTTGGGGGAGGGTGATATATATTGGTAATGTAACAGTGATAGATCAGGCTGATATCTGTTTAGGGTTCCTGTGTGGTAATCTTGATACTGGACAATCTTCTCTATACTAACACATGTAATTTCCCTAGGAAATGTTTATAGAGCGCGGCTCCTGCCTTACACTCTGTTAATTCTTCTGATACTTATTACATACAATATGTTATGTTTAGTGAAGTCTATATGAAGTTACACAGTGGCGGTGGTGCCTGCTTCTGTTTCCACGTCTGGAGAAGATCTCATGTAAAGTTTTATTATCTTTGGATTGATTAAACACATGCAAATTTTTTACTCCATAAAACGATTGAAATCCAGGGAACACCGATAATCTTCATCTTTACATGAATTACATATGGGGTCAGCAGGGCAGTTTCTAGGCCATTTTGGCAACAGGGCGAATCCTGATAAAAGTGCCCCCCCTCCCCTTCCTGGACCTTACTCAGTTCAGCGCAGGGAAAGGAACGGGGGCTTTTATCAAGATTCGGGTCCCTAGGAAGAAGCAATGTCTACACACTGCACTGTCGGTTCCGTGTGACAGGAGCCGACAGTGCTCTAACTGCTCAGCCCTGGCTTGATTTTTTTAAATTAAGGTCCTCTCCTTTTGGTCCCTGATGCCTCCTGCCGTACCCCCTCAACCTGGGTGGCGCAGATTGAGAAACCTGGCTGGTCTAGAGCAGGCCTGTATTTAGAGTTCATGCTGCCCTAGGCACCTTGCATGCTGAGACATCTGTATCTGTGACAAATCCCATGCGTTTTCAGTCGAACTAAAACTCTGAGAACACCCTACATTTATACAGCTCTCAGGGTATGCTGGGAGTTTTAGTGTCTTAGCGGACAACCCTTTTAACCAATCACTGTGTACAGAGGCTCCGGGTAGCTGCAATCTGTTGGTGACAACCATCAGCCCTGAAGGTAGAGCAATAAATCTGTCTACACTGTACTACAACTCCCAGCATATCCTGACCCCAGAACAGCACTAATAAGGGGGGGGGGAGATGTTTTTGTTCTGTACCCTATTAGTGATGTTCTGGGGTCACTTCCCAGCACTGAGCCCCTACAGATCTATGTATTCTTATATTCCACAAAGCCTCCAGTGTATAATGCACCCAGGACCCAACTACAACAGCTGCAGGTACTACAACTCCCAGCATGTACTGACAGTCTACAGCCCTCAGGATATGCTAGGAGTTGTAGTGCTGGCAGCTGTTGTAGTTGGGTCCTAGTTTAAAAGTTTGCGCTAGTGTACTGTAGTGACCGCGGGGCTGTGTCAGTACACTACCGCAAACAATACACTGACCCATTTAGACACCAATGGTACACAGGCTCTGCACGCTATAGAAGTGATTACAGTGCAGTTACTAAAGACTCACAGGTGACGTCTTCTCACTCACTCTGTGCTTTCCTCTCCATCTGGCGCAGCCATCAAGAAGACTTCTCCGACCACAACTCATTTGCAGAGGGGCAGCTGGGGGTGACTGGGGGAGCAGCTGGGGTGACAGGGGAGCAGCTGGGGTGACAGCGGGAGGGGGAGAAGCTATGGATGCAGGGAAAGGGGGAGCAGCTGGGGGCAGGGACAAGGGGAGAAGCTAGGGGGGCAGGGGAAGCAGCTGAGGTGACTGGGGGAGGGGGGGGGAGCAGCTAGGGGGGCAGGGACAGGGGGAGCAGCTGGGGTTAGAAGGGGAGCAGATGGGGTGACAGCGGGAGGGGCAGAAGCTATGGGAGCAGCTAGGGGGGCAGTGGGAGCAGCTGGGGTGACAGGGGGAGGGCAAGAAGCTGGAGTAACAGGGACAGGTTGCTTAGCTGGGGTGACAGGGACAGGGTGCGCAGCTGGGGTGACAGGGGGAGGACGAGAAGCTGGAGTGACAGGGACAGGGTGCGCAGCTGGGGTGACAGGGCGAGAACCTGGGGTGACAGGGCAAGAAGCTGGGGTGACAGGGCGCGCAGCTGGGGTGACAGGGCGCCCAGCTGGGGTGACAGGGGGAGGGCGAGAAGCTGGAGTGACAGGGTGCGCAGCTGGGGTGACAGGGCGAGAACCTGGGGTGACAGGGCAAGAAGCTGGGGTGACAGGGACAGGGCGCGCAGCTGGGGTGACAGGGCGAGAAGCTGGGGTGACAGGGACAGGGCGCGCAGCTACGGTGAGAGGGGGAGAAGCTGGGGGGGAGCAAGGGGAGCAGCCAGAGGACAGGGAGGGGAGAGGGAGCGGCCGGGGGGCAGGGAGAGCAGATGGGCAGGGGGAGCAGCTAAGTTGGTAGTGGGGGCAGCTGGGAAGGCAGGGGGGAAGATGGGGGCAGCTGGGGTGACAGGCAGGGGGGCAGCTAAGGTGGCAGGGGGAAAGATGGGGGCAGCTGGGGTGACAGGCAGGGGGGCAGCTAAGGTGGCAGGGGGAGAAAATGGGGGCAGCTGGGGTGACAGGCGGGGGACAGCTAAGTTGGCAGGGGGAGAAGATGGGGGCAGCTGGGGTGACATGCAGGAGGGGGCAGCTAAGGTGGCAGGGGGAGAAGATGGGGGCAGCTGGGGTGACATGCAGGAGGGGGCAGCTAAGGTGGCCGGGGGAGAAGATGGGGGCAGCTGGGGTGACATGCAGGAGGGGGCAGCTAAGGTGGCAGGGGGAGAAGATGGGGGCAGCTGGGGTGACATGCAGGAGGGGGCAGCTAAGGTGGCAGGGGGAGAAGATGGGGGCAGCTGGGGTGACATGCAGGAGGGGGCAGCTAAGGTGGTAGGGGGAGAAGATGGGGGCAGCTGGGGTGACAGACGGGGGGCAGCTAAGGTGGCAGGGGGAGTATAGGGAGCAGTCTGGGGGCAGGGGGAGCGGGGGGGGGGCAGGCTGAGCAACAGGGGGGCAGGAGGAGCAGGGGGGGGGCAGGGGGAGCAGCCCGGGTCGCCTCTCTGATGCTGTTACAAGGCGGGGGTGAGCTGCTTCCGGCACAGACAGCCTCTGTTAGACAACCTGGAAGCTCACAGCTGCAGCCCCGCGGTCCCGGCACAAATGACGTCATCGAGCAGGAGAGAGGTTCGGGGCTGCAGCTGTGAGCTTCGGGCTTGTCTGACAGAGGCTGTCTGTGCCGGAAGCTCACCTCGGTGGACCCATCGCACCCCCGCACCAGCACCACCACCCCCCGCCCCCTCCCCCTCCCAGGGGGCGCACGATAGCGGCGGGCGATGCAGTGCAGGAGGCCCTGCTGATTTAGTGAGTGCGGAGGGCCCCCTAGCTGTTGGCGCCCCGTGCGGTGGCCCGGCCCGCCCGGCCCTAGAAACGGCCCTGGGGGTCAGATACCTTTGGCACCAGTTTGGTACAATGCAGGCAAAATGCATAAAGCCTGGCTGACACAATAGAGTGGTTAGGCTCGGTTCACACTACATTTTTGCTGTCTGTTTAACATATCCATTATATGGAAAAAAGCTGATGGCAGAAACGCATGCAGTTGCATGTCATCCGTCAGGATCCGTTTTCCATTGACTTATATTATTCAAGAAAATGGATCGAAACATTTTTTTTTCTTTTAATTTTAGTGTATACAAAAACGTGGTTGACCTTTTTTTTCTGTACGTTAAAATTAAACGTTTAAAAACTGATACAGCAAAGCGGATGCAAAAACATAGTGTGAACCCAGCCTTACAAATTCTCAGATTTGAGAAGCTCTCTATAGACCTGTACAGGGTTGAAGCCTCTGAGATCTTGGGAATAAAAAAACGAAACACCAATTATATATTATATGATTAAATTAGTTCAATAGAACAAAAATCTTTAGTGTTGAGCGGACTTGCCGAACTGCTCAGCTTCTTTAACGTTGTCCGAACCTGAACGGTCAGCATTTGACTCCCGGCTAGAGCTACCGGGAGTCAAATGCTGAGCGTTCAGGTTCGGAGAACGTTAAAGAACCTGACATGTCTACTCAACATTACTCCTCATATCTCATTTTCTAAAATCCATAAGATTGTGTCATGATAGGGAGAAAGATGCTGGGGTCACATGCTGCTCTACTTTGGTTATCAGAGTGAAGTAAGGCTTTCTGCCTTTGCAACCAATTTTTTTCAATTTTGCTATTGGAATCAGTATGGGCCTATCTATATTCTATGTATACAGCTTCTTTGCACACCTATGTGTCTGCATGATTACAGACTACACACAGGTTTTATGAAGCATGGTGATGAAGGAGTTCCCCTTTAAGAGATTTTTGTGAATGAATTGGGCCTGACCTGTATCAGTTACGTATCAGTGCTAGTGACATGAATGAGTCAGAGACGTAACATGCAGGAAATTTCATCTGCTTCATAGGAAGTGGACGTTCTGCTCTATTTACACGGGGGATAATCTCATTGTTAATCTCTTGCTAATCCAGCGTTACGTCCTCCTTTTTCCTGGAGATTATGAGCTTGCTGCAGGCAGGGTCTCCAAGCCGATGAATGAACAAGATGGGTCGACCTGATCATTTCCTTAAAGTCGTCACAGATGTAAAAACTGGAATGTGAATCATTGAGGGAAGTGATAGGAGTGTGAATAAGAACTTCTCATAAACCACAGGGTCATGTGACTCAATGAAATGGGGGGGGGGGGGGTGTGCGGGAGTGGAGGGTCTATCTTAAAGGGGATGACTCATAGTTGTAATGTTAGTTTCAATTATTAGATATCAGTCTGGAGATGATAAATGATGTGTTTCTTCTGTCTACGAATGTTGTAGTTATTTCATTTGTGGTTTTGTAAGCTTCCCCTGGGGGCGGCCATATTGGAGGCCTATATCCTTCTTGTAGGGTCAGCAGGTTGTATGTTTCTAATGGCGGCTACAATAAAGACGAGACAATTTACAGAGAAATGTCATAAATTACTACAGTCTGTACAAGTAATGGTAGACAGCGCCTCCCCTACAGATCAGGTAGGGACAGCTATCACACCTATCAGAACAATTGCTTGCTATGCTTCAATATTGTAAACTAAAAGTTTGATCGGACATCCCCTTTAAATGCGCGTGACTATGAAAAACTGTGGTTCTTCACTAAACACTGACATAGTGAACACACTCTCCTTGGGTCATCTCCCCTTTCTGTGGGTGGCAGTACCAATAGTCCGGGTGGGTCAATACTCCACTTCGGACCACCTTAATAATTGCCCAAGGGACCCCACAGCAGCCCGGCAGGTTACTGACCACAGGGGAAAAGGTATAGCCAGCCCACTAGAATAGAAGCAGGTGTGCCACCATACCTGTGTCCCCCTCCGGCACTGGCGTCACAACAAAATACCACCGGACAAGGCTATATGTCGGCCAACCACCACAGAACTGGCATCACACCTAACCATCTGGCAAGTGACCGGCTGCACCTCCACACCGGAGGTCACCTCATATATACGAACTCGAATGGTCCTTGTTGTCCCAGTCCCTATGGGCATGGATCGGGGGGTCATCATTGTCTCTGGATATCGGGCTGTGATGAATTGCACATACACCAGGAGTGAGGTTATAGAGATGAGGGTCCTCTCACCCTAACATACACACATCAGTAAGTGGGGCCCCGGCTGCTTTTGTGATTGCCCTTTAAGCCTGTAATGGGACTCATCCATCTGGAGGTGATGGGCTCTTCCTGACACTTGGGGCACGGTGTTGACTGAGCGGCTTCTACATCTGGATCCAGTTCAGCCTTTACACAACCCAGATCCAGTAATCAGATAATGGCTACAATGTGTGACAATGTATCGGTATGTTTGGAGTTCTCGAGGTGCAACATAAACCGATTCCATCCAGACCCGGGACGTGTGCGCAGCGAGCTCCTCCGCAGCCGTCCTGGATCCCAGAAGAGTAAACACAGCCCTGCGAGTCTCCGCTCCCCGACACCTGGTGAGCGATGCTGTTGACATTGCTAAGTGACCACCTTGTGTGATTTATAAACAATGGCGCTCACCGGCTTCACGTTACTGTTAGCACAGATGGGATCAGTCTGTGCCCACATTAAAGTGATGACACCGACCTCTATTAACACACAGAAGCAGCAAGATCCTCTGTTACTGGAAACGCTGAGGATGATGATGGCCGCTTAGTACGCAGGAAGATAAATCAGACGTGGGGTTGTGTCACCCCTTACATACATACATTGTATATACCGTATATCACCATTTATTTTGCACCATTGATGCAGCTCGGGGGGTTATTGCTTCTATTGAGGAGATCCAGCTATGTATGGAGTCTTACAATGCTCCATGGGAAAGAAGTATGCAAATTAGGTCTAGTCCAGATGGAAGTCTCTCTAGTGCCACCTGCTGGCTACACTGTAAGTTAGTATTCTTTAACATGTAAAACTATGACTCCCACTATACATAAGAGATGGAGAGTCACAGGTTAAGGAACAGGATGCGTCAAAACATGTAAGGGGATGATGAGAGTTGTAGTTTGTTAACAGCTGGTAAGCTGTAGTTTGGGAAATAGGATGCAATAGTGAAAAGCAATTGAATATGTTGCGGCATAATGGGAGTTGTAGTTTTGCAAAGACTGTAGAGCCATAGTTGAGGAATAGGCTGCAATTCAATAGGTGCTGTGAACGATGTTAAGGAATGATGGGAGATGTAGTTTTGCATCAACTGGGAAGCTACAGTTTGGGAAAAGAAGTAAGATGTACTAAAATGTGTCAGGGCATGATGGGAGTTGTAGTTTAACAAATACTCGAGAGACGCAGGTTAGGGAATAGGATACAATTTGGTAGAAAGCACTGAATAACAGAGAGACACAAAGCCTGAGGAATGGAGCGCAATTAGTCAGAGTTTTGTTAGGTTATGATGGGAGTTGTAGTTTTGCAATCACTGGAATGCCACATGTTGGTGGTAGGGTGTATCAGTTAGGTACATAGAAGGGTCTTAGGGCATAATATGGGAATAGTAATTTTGCAACAACTGGATAGCAACACTATGGGGATTGGGTTATCAGTGGGGTATACATAAAGGTGTTGGAGCATGATGGGATTTGTAGTTTTGTAACTACTGGAAAAAGCCACAGGTTGGTGATAAGGAAAGATTTTGCGGCATGATGGGATTTGTAGTTGTACTATTTCCGTTAGGCCATAGATTTGGGTACACTATGGTTAGTCAATGTCTGACTTATTGAGCTGCCCCTCTAATGTGCATACTTTTTTCCCATGAATCATTGCCTGCCATACACCACACCACAGCTAGATGACCTCAAGGAGAACCAGCACCCGCAGATCTCCACCAAAGAATGTAGTCCCCTTATTTGTCTGCATATAGTTCTGGGGGTGTTCTCCTCTACCCCCAATATGTGCAGGTAGATGATGACCTCATACTCCTTCTACTCCCTATTGTACTCACACAGCAGATCCGCGGCACTAACAGCATTACACAGATCCCGCTCCGCACCTTGTGGTTTCCATTTGCGTCTTAATTCATTCAGCAAGTCAAGAAAAGAATCAAACAAATGACGTCTGGGCGAAATTATTCCATTATTATCTCCTCGCGGCCATTCTTGCAAACAATTATAAGACGATATTTCAAAGACCCGATATATTGAAAGCAACAAAGGAAAACCATAAACACTGACTCAGTCCTGAGGGCTTCTCCACTTAACAGGTCCCTGAAAATAGGGATCGCTGAGCTGCTCTCTATACAGAATTAACCGAGTGATTTACAACATGGCTGGGTGTCTTCCAGTCTGCCTCCACGTCCAGTCAACAGACAGACCCCACACTTTTTCACATTCATTCTTAGGGCCTACTCTATCTAAAGAAGTGCAATATTTTTTTAGGCTATGTTCACACACAGTATTTTTGCTCAGTATTTTGGTCCTCATATTGCAACCAAAACCAGTAGTGGATTGAAAACACAGAAAGGCTCTGTTCACACACTGCTGAAATGTAGTGGATGGCTGTCATTAAATGGCAAATAATTGCCGTTATTTTAAAACATCGGCCTTTGTTATGATATAATAGCCATTATTATTATTGTTATTGTTATGATACAATAGCCATTATTATTTGTCATAAAATGACGTCCATCCACTAAATTTCAACAGTATGTAAAAATAGCCTTTCTGCGTTTTCAATCCACTCCTGGTTTTGGTTGCAATATGAGGACGAAAATACTGAGCAAAAATACTGTGTGTGAACCCAGCCTTGGGCTATGTTCACAATTTACAAGACACCGGATCACAGAACAGCCTGTGTCAGATAAGATCACCCCGGTCGGTACTGCATCCGTGCGTTCCCGCATCTGAACTCCACACTGCTCACAATGGAACGTGCGGCCGGTGGCGCGCGCTCCATTGTGTGCACTGAATAGCAGCCACAGAAAACAAACTGACATGTCAGTCTTTTGCAGCGCCGCTAGGGATCCCGGCTGCAGTGTATATTATGTGTATACGCTCTGGCCGGGATTCCCTCAGCTGCAGCATTACGTAAGCACAGTAGAAATCACAGCCGTTGTTACAAAGGTCGTAATTACTACGGTACTTGAGTAGTGTGAACATAGCCTTAGGCCGTGTTCACCAACCTAAGTTCCGTACTAATCACGGCCGTTATTGCAACAGCCGTGATTGGTGCGGAACTTACGTTGTGCTGCAGGCCGAGGGAATTCTGGCTGGAGTGTATAATATACACTGCAGCCGGGATCCCTAGTGCCACCGTAGAAAACGGACATGTCTGTTTTCTGCGGTCGCTATTCATTGAATAACTACGTAGTTAACATAGTGTGAACATGGCCTTAAGGTGGAAATACCACCATAAGCAAAATTCTAAAAAAGGCTACTCAAACTTCATTTTCCATGATAATTTGTCATTCAGGACTCCAGAAAAGCTAGGTGAAAGTTGCAATGATGGACTGGATGTCTTTATAAAGGAAAGTGTAAACCATTGGTGGATGCTGAGCCTCATAGCTTGTATATTATAGCTCCTGAGATCTACCCCAGGGCTGTCTGCAAATCCTGCGGCGGAGTAAATATAACATTTGTCACATCGTAATGTCATATCAAAATAAATGAAGTGATTGTGTTTATTATTGTGATGATTACGGCCTCAGCCGGAGCGGACGCGTGACAGCCCACGCCTCGCCCATCTGCCTTCACCGCTGACAGGCCCCACCCTGTTTAATATACACTCAGCCATATGGCAGGAGTAAATATTGTGCGCCCTAATGTGCTGTGATTTCTTAATATGACGGTTTATGGCGTTCTGGAGACGCTGCAGCCGGTGACCTGAAAACTGCTGGAAACCTAACTCCAAACATTCAGCATCAGAGAAATGGCTTTGTTTTATAATCTTTAAATTGGACTAGTTGAACTTTATTTCTCCTGGAGATAGGAGATTAAAAATAAAAAAAAAAATTTTCATGTTAAAGGGGAACTCCAGACTAAACTGGTTTACACTAATGCAGCACTTTAAGGGGCGGAGCCTGTCTTCTCTGTATTCTTTATCTCTTTGTCATGCTCCACCCCCTCAAGCCCTGGGCCCGGCATAACACAGTGAATGTTATCATACATAATAAAATCATTCTAATATTTCAAACTCTATAAAACTAGAACATTTCCGCCGCTTTGAGTTTCAATTCCTGACCCCTTTCAAGATCTTTGCTTGCTGTCAGTGTACAGAACTATCAGGAAGGGTTTTGTAGAGTGTTAGCAATGACCTTAAAGGAAGAATTTTTTTACTTTTTTTTTTAAATCAATTTATGTCAGAAAGTTATATAGATTTGTAAATAACTTCTATTTAAAAATGTCCAGCTTTCTAGTACTTATCAATTGCTGCATGTCCTGCAGGAAGTGGTGTATTCTTTCAAGTTTTGTACAGTGCTCTCTGCTGCTACCCCTGTCCATGTCAGGAACTGTCCAGAGCAGGAGAGGTTTTCTATGGGGATTTGCTACTGCCCTGGACAGATCTGCTACCTGACATGGACAGAGGTGGCAGCAGAGAGCACTGTGCCAGACTGGAAAGAGTGCAGAATTTTAGATGATTGAAAAATATATATTTCCAAAAGACTGGAACATAAGACTGGATCTTAAAGTGTCCCTGTCGTTATAACTTTAAAAATCTAAATCAACAGTAGATGTGATATAAAGCAAGTTTGCAATTTACATTCACTATTTTAGTTGTTGTTATCATGCTGTAAAACGAAGCTGTACTTACCAGAAATCCAGGTCTAGTCTCCTGGAAGGCAGATTTTCTGACTTGTGCTGGTTGTAAAAAAAAAAGAGAATAAACACAGGAATTACGGCCAGTACAGAGAGTCACGGCTCAATGTGTCCATCAGTCACATGACTGCCTTCTCTCTGATACACAGGACTTCCTGTTTTCTGACTGTTTCTTGTTTGGGGGGGGGGACAGTCAGAAAACAGGAAGTGCTGTGTTCTTCATGATAACTAAAAAATAAATAATGAATGTAAATTGCAAACCTGCTACTGCTGATTTAGATTTCGAAAGTTATAACGACAGTGACACTTTAAAATATTTCTTTCAATAGGTACAATGCAGTTACTAACTAACTTGATGTGCGTGGGAGATAGGGAAATTAGATTGTAAGCTCCAAGGGCCAGGCACCGATGTGAGTGATTATAACCAGGATACAGGACAGGATTATATGGATAGAATTTTTACTATTTAGATTCATGCTGCTTTATGGATAGAATGCTAAAACTGCAGTGAACACTGACCCAGGGGAGCATGAGCAGATACATATATGCTATTTAGGGTAATGTGGGCAATGATGTTTGGAAAGACCCCTATAGTAGATATGATGCTGCCCTGCACATGATGTGAACATATAGCAATGAGGAGACAGCCATAGCCCCATAGGAGAGAATGCCCGCTGCTTGCAGATATACATCAGCCATTCACTCTCTTCATAGCTCAGTAACTAACAACAAAGGGCAGAGGATTCCTGCCACATCTGATTAAACATGGAATCCGCCACCAGACATTGTTATGTGCTGCGACCGGAGGAGGCAAAATACCAACAGAGATAGAAGCCCCCTCCCCCCCCCCCCCCTCCATCCAGCACTGATGCCCCCTCCAACCTCCTACTCCCCTATGGCATGAATATATAAAAAAGAGGATAAGGACACATGTCTCTACTGGTCGGATACAATGAAACATTGTAACATTTTTTTCACTCGGAAATCAGGAAACATAGAGGATCGAGCATTTAAAGGAGAGATCCAACTTTTATAAAGTTTACATAGAATGCTAATACAAATCTCTTCTTCCCACCATCCTGTTATATCCATGTTTCTAACCCTCCAGTCACATCCAAAGCTGAAGTTCAGTTGGATGATTCTTGCAAGTAGTCATCTATTCTAAAAGTTAAAGATGTATTCAAAGTCAAAAAATTGTATTTAACCTTGACAGGAGGTTGTGTAGTCCTCTAACAGTGTGGTGTTGTCTCAGCAGCTGCCCGGCTCTTCCCTCTCTCCTGAGACAATACATCATCCACTGCTGTATCAGGAAGCTTGTCTGGAGATATATACAGTATATAGTTATTTGGGACATTTAGGGTATAAACCCACACACCGTATATGCAGCGTATTTACTGCTGCGATACGCAGCAAACTCGCAGCAAACTCGCAGCAGATTAGGTCTAAATAACTGAACACAGCATCAAATCTGTACCAACAAATCTGCTGCGTATTTGTTGCATATCTGCTGCGTATACGGTGTGTGGGTTGATACCCTTAGGGAATAATGCTGCCTTGTGCCACAGGCAGAGGAGCAGGTGGATTGAATACAGCAGGTACTTAAGATTTAGAGACTGTACAGTACTGAAATGTTCTGCAGCAAATCTGGGCAGGGTTCTGGCAGGAGTGAAGTCTTATAGGAACTGATAAGAACCCAACTTCCTATTTCTCTAATATAAGAAACAGAAACGGATCTAATTGGTTGATTTGAAGGAGAGTAGTAGCCCTTAATTGCTACAGTACCAGAGCAGTGAGTGTTGTCATGGGGGCACAAGCGCAGATACTCTTCATACAGTAGTCCTGTCTTTAATATGCATACTTAGGTAATTCTCCTTTAAGAGCTCAAATAAATGACTTCAGTTTCCCACAAACCCCCTTTAAGGCCAGTTTGAGGTCCTGACCCCCATCGCCTCCTATGTGACAGGTGTAACTTAGGCCTCCATGACACATCCCTGATGAAGCTTCTGCGAGTTTGACAGTCATTTCGCTGAGAACTTTCTAGTGGGAAACCGTCTTATTGGAATCCTTCTCCCCGGGGAGCAGAGAGCCAGGATTGTCCCTGGGAAAAATCATCCAAGAGCTAAGACTTATGTTTTAAGTGGCAACGAATGAATCACGAAGCGGCAGATTCCATCATGAGCTCGGCTGTAAAACAGTGCGCACCATGTAAGATAATCGCATTGAAGTGACGCCAGAATGGGATCCAGCAGCTGCCAACAAATGTTCTACAACAGCATCACACAGAGGACAGGGGCAGGCTCCAGGGGAGAGCTAGGGAATCCTATAGGAAACAGGGAATATTAGGAGCTGGCACTTTAAGAGGGGAACATGTTACTCTCAACAGTCAATCAGTCTGATCCCTACTGATCGTGAAGTCTTTAAGGTGTTGATGAAAAAGAGCCACAGTCGTACTGGTTACTTTCTTGTTGGCACCAACAAAAGTCACTTTTCTCTCTATATAAGCCACACCCCCTTACAGTGACGTCACACTCCTCTCTATATAAGCCACACCCCCTTACAGTGAAGTCACACTCCTCTCTATATAAGCCACACACCCTTACAGTGAAGTCATACTTGTCTAGATATAAGCCACACCAGTGAAGTCACACTCCCCTCCATATAGTTCACGCCCCTTACATTGAAGTCACACTCCTCTCCATATAGGCCATGCCCTTACAGTGAAGTCACTCTTCTTTCTATATAAGCCACACACCCTTACAGTGAAGTCACACTCCTCTCTATATAAGTCACACACCCCTTACAGTGAAGTCACACTCCTCTCCATATAAGCCACACCCCCTTACAGTGAAGTCACACTCGTCTATATATAAGCCAGTGAAGTAACACTCCTCTCCATATAAGCCACACCCCTTTACAGTGAAGTCACATTCGTCTATATATAAGCCAGTGAAGTCACACTCCTCTCTATATAAGTCACACACCCCTTACAGTGAAGTCACACTCCTCTCTATATAAGCCAGTGAAGTAACACTCCTCTCCATATAAGCCACGCCTATTACAGTGAAGTCACACTACTCTCTGTATAAGCCACGCCCCCTTACAGTGAAGTCACACTCCTCTCCATATAAGCCACGCCCCTTACAGTGAAGTCACACTACTCTCTGTATAAGCCACGCCCCCTTACAGTGAAGCCACACTTGTCTCTATATAAGCCACGCCCCCTTACAGTGAAGCCACACTTTTCTCTATATAAGCCACACATCTTACAGTAAAGTCACACTCCTCCCTATATAAACCATGCATTTTACAGTGAAGTCACACTCCTTTCCATAGAAGCCACACCCCTTAGAGTGATGTCACACTCCTTTCCATAGAAGGCATGCCCCTTGCAGTGGTCACACTACTTTCTATATAAATCAAACCCCTTAAAGTGTTCATACTCCTTTCTATATAAGCGACACCCCTTACTGTGATGTCACTTTTCTTTCCACATAAGTGCAGTGTTCACACTCCTTTCTATATAAGTCACATCCCCTTTCATATAAACCACGCCCCTTATAGTGATGTCACACACCTTGTAGCATGAGCCACATTAAGAGGGACATATAAAAAACTTGTGATACACATACTTATCTTCTCAGTAGCATACGCCAGCTGTAACCCCTGATTGCCTAATTGGCGGGTGGCCTGGCAAGGTGGGGAGCAGGCGGGGCTTAGGAGCAGGTTTCTGCGCCTGCATGTGCCTCATCCATCCAGGAAAAGGGGCGGGGCTTTATCTTAGACTAGCCAGTCTTAATAAATGTCCCCCAAGTGTCTGAAACATGCACCAAATGTGTGTAAAATGAGATGCCCAAATACATTATTGCATTTGCTTCAAACCTTGTACCCCTAGACTTGTAGATCCCCGGCTATAAAGAACACATCCAAAATGTATTAAACCGCACCAGTCCATCCTCAATGTTCCCCAACCTGTGGCTCCGCAGTTGTTGCAAAGCTTTAAACACTACAGCTGAAGGCTGCCATGCATCATTGGAGTCAAAGTTTTGCAACAAAAGCAAAGCCAAAGGTTGGAGAACACTGCTAGGACTGAAGGACATGTTACATTGTTCCTTGGAGGCGTGGCCTATGTACAGTTATCTCCACCCCTGAGGATAAGCCCTGGAAAGGATGACAGGAGATAGACAGGTCTTTGTAGTTACTTTAGGCTCTGACTAACAGATGTGAGATGTGAACGGTCCCTTACCCCCAGACTTATGCCTCATACATTGTCTGACATTGGCTTCTCCCACCAGACGCCCCTTTACGTCTCGCAGTCGTTCTATGTTTATGTTTGTTTCTGCCCCCCTGATCTGTGGATGATCTAACATCCTCCATGCTGGTTGTGGCCGTAATTGCCACAGCTTTACCTTATATTCGTCAGATTACATTCACAATGACGCAACAGAATCCGGAACCAGCCGAGTTTTCTAATTGAGATGCTGGAAGGGATTCAAGCTCTTAAATATGCTGAAGATTTAACAGTTGCCAAAAGCTCCTAAGAGAAATCCGTCTCCTTTTCTAGGAAAGAGAACGAGATTCTATTAAACAACATGAAAAACATTACAGTTGTGGCTTTCCAGGGGAGCGGGCGAAGGGAGGGGGGCACTTACTTATAGCGCGGACACAAAGGGGATCGTGGGGGATTACCACTGCTCATTTATTTTTATACTATATTCATATAATGAGATTTGTAACAAAATTTAGTGTAAAGTAATGGAAGATGCACATATTGTCTCCTCTATTTCCCCCTCCTCTAATTACTATGCATATGCAGGCAAGGGGAATAATAGCTGCTGGGAGTTGTAGTCCTACATGGTCTGTGCAGCTACAGATGATGTATAGATAACAGAGAGATAGGAGATAGATAGATGATAGAGAGATAGATAGATAGATAGATAGATAGATAGATAGATAGATAGATAGATAGATAGATAGATATAGATAGATAGATAGGAGATAGATAGATAGATAGATAGATAGATAGATGATAGATAGATAGATAATAGATAGATATAGATAGATAGGAGATAGATAGATAGATAGATAGATAGATAGATAGATAGATAGGAGATAGATAGGAGATAGATAGATAGGAGATAGATAGATAGATAGATAGATAGATAGATAGATAGATAGATAGATAGATTGTATCTGCTTTGGGGGTAAGGTGACTTTCTCTCCTCTGGTGGTGCCACTCTGTTCCCGATAGGGCGATGCCATGGATAACAGCTGTAAACCAATTCCCCTATTATGCCCTGGTTGCTGACCTCAGTGCATTTAGCGTCCAGCACAACCAGCTGTCGGCTCCCTTAATGATTCATTCCTGCTGCAACTAAAGTGGCCGCCCATTCCAATGACTCCAGAGGCAGTATCACCTGCAAACTGCCCAAAAGAGCCCGTCTCCACCACTAGTAGCAGAAACAGAGTTATTGCATGTGGTGCGCCTGTTTCCCCTTCCTTATTTCTCAGTCTATCCCGCCTGTTTCTACAGAAATACTGTACAGCACATTAAGTTCTGCTGAATAAGATCTGCACCATTCTGATCACCTGTGTGATTGGCTGATGCTTAAAGGGGAATTCTTTCCTTTCAATTCAACTGGTGTCAGAAAGTTATACAGTTTTGTAATTTAATTCTATTTAGAAATCTCCAGTCTTCTAGTACTTATCAGCTGCTGTATGTCCTGCAGGAAGTGGTGTATTCTATCCAGTATGACACAGTGCTTTCTACTGCCACCTCAGAAAAGCCCTGCAACCCCAATGTCACAGGACCAAACACACTGAGCCCCCCCAAACCCCACAGACACCGTGGGCGGAGAAGGCCGCCGCCAAACAGCAAGATGTTACTACTTACCACTGCACCAGTAGGTAGAATGGGAGGAGGAGGTACTTACCATATGTGCACAGGTGTTTCCTGCTGATTGGGGCCACATGGGTCTTACCAGGAGGAGTGCGAGCCACATAGAAAGGGGAGATATATAATTATATATATGATATATCATAATACAGAACTGACTGTGGCCCCAGATGCATCCAGGTCATGGTATAACATCACAGAGTATTATCCCCACCCAGTGACATCACAGCCTAAAAGGAGACACGCCGAAATGTCTGTCTTCTGCTTTACTGCTGCAAAATATAGATACTTACAAAGATGGAAATGTTTATTAACATCCATGGGGAATCAGAATAGGAATATACTGAGCAGAGCGGATTATCTCAGCACTGGAGGAATCATGACGAAGCCTGGAGACATAGTGGACAGAAGTGAGGGGCAGTATACAACCACCAGGTATAAGCAACCAACCATATATACATTGGGGGACATTTATCAAGACTGGCTTACGAGTACGCCAGTCTTAAATAAAGCCCCGTCCCCTTTTTTCCCTAGACAGATTTACTAAGAGGCGCATGATAACCAATATGGAATTTTGAGTGATTGTTCTTAGTTCACATTTTCCAGGCACCCCCTGCTAGTTCAGGGTCTGTAACATTTAAAGGCAAAATCTAAAACCCCCAGGACTATAACTTTACGTTGGGGACTGCTGGTTACGATCCAGTATAAGGTAGGGTATGTGTTTTGTTCCACTACCGCAGATGGTGAGGAAAAATTTACCCACTATAAAAATGATCTTTTCCGAGCTGAACCTGACTTTGAGGAAATGTCTTTCCTTATTATCTGCAAATCAGTAGCAATGAGCTGCGTGATGAGTTCTCCATCTGCTCCGCAGAACAGGCAGCACCATGCTCAACCCTCACCGCTGTTGTTTAGAATACTGATAACCGACTGGACAACCTAGAGCTGCCAGATTACTGGAATCTATGGAATACTGGATGATTGGAGCCTATACCCACTATGGAGCTTCTACTATCCTGTGTACAAGGGCTTCTTCCAGCTAGGCTAGGTTCACACTGCGTTTATGCAATCCATTTTTTTGAAAAAATTGGATGCCTTTGTGTGCATCCGTTTTGATCCGTTTTTCCATTGACTTCCATTATAAAAAAAACGAATCAATTTTTTTTGATGGACACAAAAGTAGTGTTAATACACTACTAGCACCTAGCACAAGTAAGGCTAGGTTCACACTGCTTTTTTTTTTATCCTGTTTTTGCGAAAAACGGATGCATTTGTGTGCATCCGTTTTAATCCGTTTTTCCATTGACTTCCATTATAAAAAAAAGGATCCAAACGGATCCGTTTATTTTTTTGACTGACACAAAAGTAGTGTTAATACTACTTTTGTGTCCTTTAAAAAAAAAAAAAACGGATTCGTTTTTTTTATAATGGAAAATTGGATCAAAACGGATGCACACAAAAGCATCAGTTTTTTGCAAAAAACGGATGAAAAAACGCAGTGTCAACCCAGCCTTACTTGTGCCTGTGGAGAGAATGGCAGATAGAAGGGAGAATGATATAGGCTATGTACAAGTATAGAGCACACAGAACACTCTGCAGAGGCTGTAGAGAAGAAGCTAAGCAAAGTTTCTAATAAAGAATCATGGAGAAAATGTTCTTGTACCATAGTAAGTATAATGTTTCTCCTGCAGCCGCCTCCAGCTCGGTGCCGGATGGAGTGACACTTTTATTACAGCTTTAATATAATGACAATTCTTCTCTTCTCAGGATATTTGCTGCATCGCCGCCTTGGTCGTTGCTTTGATGACTCCATGTGTTCTGCAGACTCTTCTTTAATTAATACCAAAATCTCAGCTAATATTGCTCGCCTTTCATGGAATATTTGGGTTTGGCAATTTGTTACAAAGACAATTGAAGTCTCCTGGACTGAGATGTTGTCGTGGAAGGGACTTCATGCAAATAACTGTGGGACAATTCTATTGCAGATCATGGTGGCCAGGTTTTCCGTCCATGCCCTTACCTCTATTGTAGCTGTGCACATCTTCTCTGTTCTCAGTAGGATGTAGGGGTGATTTCCCTCCTTGGGGAGACCACCTGGCGGCGTAGAGTGGCTTATAGACCAGTTAACTATGCAAATTGCCATCTAGCTCTCTAGTGCCACTTAGTGGAGGTACTGAAGAAGGAAATGATTAAAGTTGTTATCCAGTGCTACAAAAACATGGCCACTTTCCCCCTACTGTTGTCTCCAGATTGGGTGGGGTTTTGAAACTCAGTTTCATTGAAGTAAATGGAGCTTAATTGCAAACCGCACCTGAACTGGAGACAACAGTAGGGGGAAAAGTGGCCATGTTTTTGTAGCACTGGATAACCCCTTTAACCCCAGGGCTGGCTCCTTGTTTTTGCAGGACCTAGAGGCAACAGACCCCAAGCGGGCCCCTCATCCATCCACTATGGATAATCACTTGAGACACCACTAACCTATACAAACACACATTACTGACACAGACACTGACTGACATTGACTCACTGACTGATTGACGCTGACTAACACTGACTCACGTACACAGACACTGACTGACTAACACTGACACTAACACACAACGCTTAAAGCTCTCCTCTTCTCCCTCTTCCTCTCAGGCTGCTCTCCACACTGTAAGGTTGAGGATCCTCAGGTCATGTGATCAGGACCTTCACCCTTTTCTTTCTCTGTGCAGGTCCTGCTCTGTCTCTCGTGTCTTTTGATTTTGAGCCCCTCACCCTGCACTACAGTGAGCAGGCTGAACATTAGAACACCGGGCCCCTCTCTCTCTCTCTCTCTCTCTGGGCCCCTAGAGGGGCTGTGGGCACTTGCTCAGGTAAGTCCTGTGCTGACGCCGGCCCTGACATGAGCACAGTCTGCCTCTATTTTAGATCTGCCCTAAACCTCAATACTAAATCCTTACCTTCATCCTTACCGGATGCCTCTAAAGGCTCCTACACACTATAAGGCTATGTTCACACAACGTATATTTTCGTAAAACTGCGGTCGTTATACAACGACTGTGATTATTACAAGAATATACTTGCCTTTGTTGCCAATGGGATCCCGACACATAGTATACGCTCCGGCCGCGATCTCTTACGGCGCCGCAAACAACTGACATGTCAGAAACCCATGTCAGTGCACACTGTGAAGCGAGCGGATCCAGCTGCTTGCTCCATAGCATGCAGTGGAGAGTTTTGATGCGGGCGCGCAGGGATGCGCGCAAATCAGAACTTTGCGGGGCAAAAGATCATCTGCAGTACCGTCCGGGATTATCTTTTCAGACACCAGCCGTTAGGCAAGAGCACACATGTGCAACTTTATGGTACCTCCATTGCCCTTAGCTATACAAAGCATGGACTTTCTAATTTCACTCTGGGGGTCCAGAGATCTCTTTTCAATGGTACTATTAAACCGGGTTTTCCAGGATTAGATAAACAAGGCTGCTTTCTTCAAGTACCAGTAACACACCTGTCCTCAGTTTGTATAGGGTATTTCTGCTGAGTTCTGTTGAAATAAATGCAGCCAAGTTGTAATACCACATACAACCTGAGGACAGGTGGGGCGCTGTTTTTGGAAGAAAGTGGCAATGTTTTTCTAATTCTGAATAATCAGTTTAAATAGTAGGTACAGTATGTAACCGGCATTGAACTCTGAAGCTACACATCATGACCCTGGATTAATAGGAAAGAATTATAAGCATGCATCACAGTTACTCCTGCATTAAAGGGAATATCTCTCCCCCCCCCCCTTAAAAAAAAAAATTTGAAATCAACTGGTGCCAGAAAGTGCCTGAGATTTGGAATTTACTTCTATTTAAAAATCTCAAATCTTCCAGTACTTATCAGCTGTATGTCCTGCAGGAAGTGGTGTATTCTTTCCAGTGCAGGAGAGGTTTTCTATAAGGATTTGCTACTGCTCTGGATAGTTCCTGACATGGACAGAGGTGGCAACAGAGAACATTGTGTCAGACTGGAAAGAATACACCACTTCCTGCAGGACATACAGCAGCTGATAAGTACTGACTTTGCATTTTTTTAATAGAAGTAAATGACAAATCTCTGGCACTGGCTGGGTCCAGTTGATTTGAAAGAAAAAAAATTGTGAACAACAGTGATGTAGTTATAGGGTGGTTCAGAGGAACCAGTCCCACCCAACCCCAGAGGCCCCTGTACTACATTAGAAGACCCCAGAATTATGAATGGCACATGGTAGGTGGGGGCCCTGCACTGTGTATAAAGGTGTGATTATATTTTGCTCCTGTTGCATAACCCAGTGCATCCCAGTGTCACAGATGGGTACAAGCCTCGTGAGACGCAGCGCTGAGGTTATTGTGTGTGCGCCTGAAGGACACAGCGTTCCAAGCGAACGCCAAGGAACAAAATTATTCTAAAAAAGAGAGAAAACAAAGTGTTGACCTCATTTCACACGGGGAATGAATACCATCTGCACTGAGTCTCAAATGCTGGAAAACCTTCTCTTAACCCATTCTCTGTCCGCAGCGAGACAAGGGCTTCACAGCACCAGCGCTTACTTAAGATTCAGCGTCCACTGCCAGCAAAGTGCACCGAAAGCAATGACATCATGGGATGTTAACCTCTCCAGGATCAGAGCGATGTGTGTGCAGAAAAAAACAGGACAGTGCGGGCGGGAGACCAGATCAGTAATATAACCAAACACAAAAGACTTAAAGGAGAACTCCACCCAAATCCTGGAGGAGCTAGAGGTCTAGGGTGCAGGGGTCGAGGGTGCAGGGGTTAGGGAGCTGTAAGCAGGGTCTGCAGGGACTGACCTTCTTCTGATATGGATGGTAAAGTAGTCACCCCTGAATCCATTGAATCAATTCCATTGAGTTTTACATTTGAGCCTTATGCCAGAGGCTTATGTATAGGAATACTGTACAGTATGTTGTCCATCGGCTTCCATATAAAACGTATACCATGCAATGTATGTTTCCTACTGGATCTCTTGTAATAGAAAAACTTTTAATAGGAAAAAATTCTTTTTATAGAGTAAAACATGGTGCACCTCCATATACTCAAAAACACAGAAAAATGCAACAGCTCACCGCAACAGCAAGATACAGACCCACCACAGACATGAAAATAGTTAAAAGCAGCCCCCCCAACTTACTATTTGCAAACAGCGTAAACTGCCTCACCACGATAAGGTGGACTCATATCGAGGCAGACCCTACACTGCTATGGCCTCTCCTATGCTCTGGGCATGTAAGACCCGTCTAATACCTGCAATAATGGCACCACCAAATAGAGGCTGCCACTCCCCCAACTGGAACACAGAAAAAAAGAAAAAATTGGTCAGCTCTCCTAGAACACCGTTCACACTAGGCGGGAGCAATGTGAGGAGAACAGTGTTTCAGGAGAGTTGACCAATTTACACGCCATGGAGAGGCCATAGTAGTGTAGGGTCTGCCTCGATATGAGTCCACCTTACCGTGGTGAGGCAGTTTACGCTGTTTGCAAATAGTAACCAAGAGACTCATTATTTTTGTGGGAATTATTTTTGGGCAGTTGGGGGGCTGCTTTAAACTATTTTCATGTCTGTGGTGGCTCTGTATCTTGCTGTTGCATTTTTCTGTGTTTTTGTGTACCTCCATATACTGGCCCAATGGATACCGATAGATATTACTAGGGACTCTTTGAATGAGGACCATTATTCTGTTGCATAACAGTATGTGAACAATTTCTTATTGGTTTTGCAGGACGTTTTACCCTGCTATGTTACTCAGGGACAGAAGTTCTCTGCTCCCCACCATGCCAAGACAGCATAAGGACCACGCATCGAGCAGTCCACACCTAAACATCCCACACACCTACGAGTATGATTGGGACAAGAACATGGTTGCATTGAAGCCAGACATGACTGGAGGAGATCCTGTATAACAATAACATGTGATAAATGATAACAAAGCTGTGAAACACATAAGTCTCTGCTCCTTTCTATTTTGTGTAGGTGCCACAGAACATGGCACCAGGTACAGCTCACATAGTAAATCTCTTGGCCATGGGCAGAAAGTCTCAGCTGGCTAAAGGAAAAGCTGTGAAGATCATGGTGGACAATCATGGGACAGTCAGTAAGAAGCCACCCTCCCCTTTCTCTGCTTGTACAGATTGGCCATCTTTTGCAACACCAAATAAGATGCGTGCAGAGAAGATAAACCCTTGACTGTAAGTTCTGTCCATGGTGCTGTAACTTTAAGTTCATGGAGAAGGCAAAGGGTTGGCAAAGTTGCCATTCTGGTTGAGAGTGGTACTTAAATGGTGGGATGTCTACTATGACCTACTATGGAAGCTACCTCTAGACCACCACTGAAATCTCACTGTAGTGTTCCCAGACTGGGCTGTCCATGCATGATGAGAATTGTCATTTTACAACAGCTTGAAGACCACAAGTTATATTTGGGAACACTCATTGAACTCTCATCATATGTAAAAAGTAGTATTGAAATCTCCAATAAATGTATTTACAGCCATGGGGTATTAGGACCCTAGTTGAAGGGTTAACCGCTTGTTTGTGACTTTTCCTTCTTCATAGGAGATTGCAGGATCTCCAATGATCTTTCCATCCAGTCATCCTGGATATTACTCAGGAACACATGTAATGCTCCGATCATTTTTCTGTGATCTTCCGGAGCGTGCCGCGTCCTGCCCTGAAGCAACATGACACATCATCCAGTAATGAACTCTATGGCAGCTTCTGGATAACATCATGGTCATCAGTGGCTCAAATGCACATATACAAATAGCCTCATCCTTGCACCTGCTTATAGGATAACGCCTTGTTTGTAGGGAGTTCTAGGACATATATATAACACAATGATGTGTCTTCTGGTTGGCCGTCAATTGGCAGCCATAATCTGGTGACAACAAGCCAATAGGATGCAAAACTCTTATTTTAGTCCCAATGAGTCCTCAGATATCTTGCCTAATCATTCCAAGGGGTTCCCTTCATACTTTTAAAAATATTTCACGACAACATGGTCAATGATAAGCATTAAAAGGAATATCTCATGATTATCCCTTTTTAATCTCTGGGACCCCCACAGTTGCTGAGAACAAGAGGCCCTTAATTTCTGTTCTTGGTTGGAACCTTGGATGAGTTTGTTGTAGACACTTTAAAGTCTATGGTTATAGTCCGCATAAATATCTTACTCTTCAAGCAAGGGCAAACGGGTGTAGGGTGATGGGGCCCAAAGCACAGAAGGGCTAGGTCTGGCAGCAGTGGGGTTGCCATATCACTAGGTGACTCTCTCCTCGGACGCTGTAGTGGCAGTGGTGGTTGCCATTTGGTTAACTATCTCCTGATGTTAGTTTTAATTGTGGTAAGAAGCAGAGGATCAGTAATAAGTTTATGGATGTGCAGCCATATCTGGTTTTCTTCCCATAGAAAAAGGGGATTTTGGCAATGGTGAAGCTTCCAGAGGCTGGACCTCCACATCCCTAAGGATGACCAAACACTTAAAAAATAAGTTGGCTCAACCACTGGTGGAGGGTTTCGTCAACAGTATAAGGTGTATACTTGATTAACAGATGATGTTGGTGGAGATAGAGGTCAAGTATGATGGATTTTCACTGCCTAAGCCTTTTGTTCTTAGAGGGATAAGCTAGTGCCAGAGCACTATGGTCGCGGTGGGATCACCCAATCACCAAATGTGTACGGAGACATCAAAGGCAGATGTTGAGGATAGAAAGATCAGGCATGTTGAATTCCAGCTGCCCATCTTGTTCACAGGGAAATAAGAAACAAGGCTGCAGTTTTTTCTCCCCATCCCCATTCAGAACACACGCAGGCTTGGCCAATCCACAAATTTGAGTGTATGGGGAAAATAAGAGATGGGTGTTGGCTGAATGAGTGTTCAGCCGACAGTTCTTTAAAACGTAAGGCTAGCCTAAGAAAAGGAACACATGTTCATTTGCTTCAGCCAAGAACAGGGGCTAAGTACCCCTCAGCAATGGTGGAGGACCACAGAAATGTTAAATGCTTCTAATGCAGACCAGACAACAATTTACTAGACTTAATTGAATTCAGTCTTATTAAACAAAATTTTTTTTTTTTTAAATCCATGGACACTACTCATCCTATTCTGAAGAGCTTGGCTTACAAGGCATGGATGGCCTCTAGTTTAAGAGGGCTGACGTATGACTTCTAGATTCTTCTTGCAGCCTCCTCTATTTGCATAATTAGAAATCTCATCGTCAGGGACACATATAAGGTAGGTGGGCTCTGTAGCTGCTCTGTGGCCCTTTGAGATGTCAACCCTATCCTATGTACAGTAACTACAATGGTGGCCAACAATTAAAAGAAGAAGGACGAGGCCTCCTCTTCTGTTGGGTTTTGAGCCAGACTCAAGATGGAGCTTTAGTTTGAGCTTTGAGTATCTAGTGTCCTTTATCTGACATGCACATTAAAAGGAAGAGACCCTCAGGGTCCCTACAAGGACTGACCTCTGTTCTTCTTACCATGAGTCCGTAGACTTCCATGCTCCATTGGCGGTGATTCCCAGTAGAGGCTGATATCTGGCTGGACTTCTATAAAGAGGGAGCCCCGAGAACCCTACAGAATATTGGATAATGGTTGTAAAGAGCAGATGACTAAGCTAAAAGTAAACTACTGGTGGAAAGTCTAAACTCTGCTCTGTAATGAGGGAAGCAGGAGATGTGGGATTCCTGTACGATCGCCATCCATATTATAAACACATCTACACCCCCACTTTATAGATGAATAAACCTGTCTGCTCCAACCAGCGTAATGACACCAATCAAACAGACCTTTAACTATTTATTCATGGAGTCATCATTAGACCCAAGAGCTAACACGCTGGGCTCGGTGACAGCCACGCAGAGCCGACCCTGGCCCGGTGACAGCCGTTGTGTAGGTATACATCTATAGGATTTCAGTAATTGTAAATGCAGATGTGTGTAGCCGGGGAGCTGAGATTTCAGTCAGTGAATTAAAATAAATCTTCGATGGCGCAGGAACTATCCGCCATCTCCTCAGCCCTGGAAATTCATTTACTGGAGGGAAGGTTTAACCATATAGTAGCAATCCATAGTGAATGTCTGGGCGCTCACTGTGTGCAGTCTTTAGTCTCTGCTGCTCCAGACATCTCCCATCTTTAGCTTCTAGGACAGGAAGTAGTATGTCCATAGCCGGCCATATTTGTTCTAGAGGGGCTACTTGTTCTGGCTCTTGGTCATCCTCACATTCTTACCTAGTCTGTTACATTGAGGGCACAACTCCCAATGTGATGTCACTGATCAGTGTACACGGGTAGAGTACTGGATGCCCTGCAGATACCCCATTATGGTAGAAAAATAAAGCCATCCAAAATCGGCAAAATTTGGACAACCCATTTGGAGGGGGGGCTCCTCTCTTCTTCAGGTCTATATGACAATATCAGTATTGTTTGGATACTGAATATTATTTATAGTACTACACCGTTGTTTCTCAAAGCCCGTCCTTAAGTCCCTCCCAACGGGTCAGGATTTGAGGATTTCCCACACAAAATACCCCTGTAGTGATAGCTGATGTACTGATTATAATTCTATGAGGAGATACATGGTCTGTTAGGGGTACATGAGGACTGGAGCCGGGAAACACAGCACTACATAGAAGTATTTTATAGGCTGTATATGGCATTATAGTTATATTGGCACTGTATTGGAGAATTATGTGGGAAAAGAGAAAGGAAGGGCGAGGACAATGTGAAGGAAAGGAGGTATGGAGGGAGGGGAAAAGAAGCAGTAGGAAAGGAAGGAAGAATGGAAAGGAAGGTAGTAGGGAGGCTAAAGACTTGATCCTGGCTCGAAGGCTCAAAGTAGTAAATATGAAAGTGACATAAAAGGTCAGTATTTCTACAGGATATCATCACTGCTGTGGGTTCATGTACAGTATATGAAAAGTACTTATAACTCAGGTTTTTACTTGCCAGTAATGTGATGTGTACCATGCAGCTCTCTCTTCCTCTCTCACAGCAGTAACTTCCAGCACAACCACTGATCAGCAGATAGGTAACAATCGGTGATGCCAGTGGATCTCTTGCAGTCAGCTATATACCAATGCTGAATTTTATCATTTTTCTCTCTGCTACTATGTATATACTGTATACACAAAGGAAATTGCCTTTTTAATATAATTTTTCCACCAACAGAACGACAAAAAAATCCTTTTTAATCTGACAAATGTGAACAATTTCACGGGCGGCAGCTCGTATTATTAGTGGATGAAGTCCTGCTAATGGCATTCACGCTTGGGTGAGACAAAAAAATTCTATGTGTCAAATGAAAAGGCTCTTTCTTCTGCGTCCAATGGGCTGGCATCCCGTCAATTCTCAAGCTGAAGTTCCTTAAAATATTCAATTCTGGCATTAAAGTACGATACATCTTCCCCCTACAATGCCTCCCTGGCATATTGTATTTTTAATTAAACACTTTAGAAGACGGTTTTGAGCAGAAATTCACCTGGAAATCCACTCAGGGTAAATCTTTGTTTTTCTTGAATTGAGTCACATATCCACAATTATATGAGAGATGGCTGATCAGAGAGGCTGTGGGATACATTTCACATACCCTGCAATGATGTTTCACCGGCTCCTTTTCTCCTCCCCCCCATAAAGCTATTTAACCTGAAAAACTGTTCATATTGTCTCCAGACAGATTAGTACACTGAAGGATCAGATTACAGCTGCCAATAGAAGTCTATGGAAAGTAGAAGGTGGAGGTTCAGTTGTAGAGTGAGACACAGATAGTATATTCAGGTTACAGCAGCATATAAAACTGTATGGATTGTGAGCAGCGAAAGAAGAATGAACAACTACAAAGAGAAGAGCCCGTGGAGCCTCATCAAAGAGTCTCAAAACACAAGACTAGCCAGATATTCCTCCGGTAGGGACCCATATTCATGTTTCCCAGGGGGCAATGCACCTAGGACTTCACTGCATTGAGTGCTTTTACTAGCAGCCGTCAGTGTTGTTTGGCTGGTCTCTCTGAGATCAGCGATTGTTTCTCTTATGGTTCTACTAGGTATTGCTCCCGCCTAGCCAGAATCCTGCTCCACATTGATGAGGGACAACACCCCGAAACAGCTGTATGTGGATGGATACCTGGCCTTGGTTTTTCTCTTGTCATTGCACTTGTCAGGTAGGGGGTCTGGAAAACAAGACGAGTGCAGCCCTAGAACTGGCACCCACCCCAGCTGGCCCTACCTGCTTGCCGCGACAGCTCTAAACAGCTGCGGACAACTGGGCGGCGTTCCCTAACCTGGCAAAGTGCATACACGAAAAACAGAGACAAGACTAACAAACAAGCAAGGGAAAGTCAGAGGTCCGAGTCGGTAACAGCCGGTCAGTATAGGTACAAAATCGTGATCTAAAGAATAGTCGAGGTCCAAGCCAAAAGGTCAGGTATCAAAAGTACAAAGTCAGAGTAATGCTAGGTCAAGATACACAGGAGGAACCAGGTTCTATCGCAGGCAAGAAATGAGAGCACAGGTCTGATATTTATGGAGCCTGGAGTCCCAGCCCCAGACTTGATTGGGTCTGAGGCTCCAGGTCCTGCCAGATACAGAAAGCTAACTGGTAAGTCAGCTGTCAATCAATAATCAGTGCACACACCCAACACCTATGCTGAACAGCCAGGGGAGTGAAACCCTGGCCACTGCTATAACAAAGAACAGCAGAGCTGAGTATGTGAAAAACATGTGAAGCAGTTTGGCTGAAAAAGCCGAGCCGAGCGCACAACCCGAGTCCTAACAACACTGACTTATAGGGCCACTTTATATGGTGGTTTGGGTGGTTTCCTTACAGAAGCCACCCCTTGGCCGGGTCCTTCCCGGAGGGATATCTGGCTAGTCCTGTGTTTTGAGACTCTTTGATGAGGCTCCACGGGCTCTTCTTTTGCATATTCATGTTTCCCAGGGGGCAATGCATCTAGGACTTCACTGCATTGAGCGCTTTCACTAGCAGCCAGCAGTGTTGTTGTTTGGCTGGTCTCCCTGAGATCAGCTATCTGTTTCTCTTACAACTACTAAGAGAGACACAGAGAAGCTGCCGAAAACTCTAGTAAGTGTTATCTCTCTCCAGTGCTGAATTCCCAGCTTACACTACTTTATAATATCCTAGTTCATGGAGAGAGGGAAGGAAGAGAAGGGATTTGCACTATGGGGCAGAGAGAGAGTCAGCTGCTGAAAGCACTAGTAAATGTTCATTACACCCAGTGCTAGATTCTCAGTTTACACTGCTCAGCAATGCTCTATAATGTCATACATGCTGCTCATAGTAGTCAACGGATAGGGGAGAGTAGGAGAAAGTAGGGGAAAGTAGTAAATTTTATATCATTTCCACCCCTAGTGCTAGATTTACAGCTTAAACTGCTCAGTACAGCTCCATAATGTCATCCATGCTGTTTCTGAGGGTGTGTTATGGAGATATAGGGTAGGATATCTTCTTCTGTGTGTGCAGCATATGAAGAAATCCTAACAGCAGGTCTACACCCACTATTTAAGTGACAACTGAACATTAAAACGTTAAAACTAGTTTAAAAAGTCATAAAAAAATAATACAAGGGCCAAAAATAGAAATACCTTAGGCAAAGTTAACTTGAACTGCCAGAACGGGCCAAAAAAAAGCATTAGCCACAAAATGGCCATAGCTCACTGGAACACACCGCAGCTGTATGTTACCCATCGCTTTGTTGTCGATGTTGCACATAAAAGTCCTCCTATGCACTTGCTTATACACTTATACACATACACGTATACGCTTAATAATGCATGCAGATCCTCCTCTTATATACTGCTCAGTCATGCGCTCACTCAAAGACGTCCACGCCTAATCTTACCCACCCATGCACATATGGACACACAAAAACTTTCTTCTAGTCTCACACCACCCCAATTGACTTGATTGGGGCACCAGTATATTGGAACGTGAGCTTTTTAGTTCATTAACTGTTTAGTGACCACCAAGCGCTGTATAATCATCCATTCCCAGTAATTATTTTAGCGGTAACCTCAGAAATACATCTGACCCCCATAATGACTATACAGGGCACCGCCAACACACCAAGATCACGACAAATTGAATTATGTCCATACCGCGTCATTATATTCCTGCTCTCGGGCGTCTCCTCGGAGACTTCTTCTCTGCCCTATTAAAATACGTTTTGGAAAATTGATACATGAGTTTCATACAAAGGCAACAGATGTTGGTAATTTTAGCAGCGCTGCGGACTCTCCGCGTGTGTCATATGAGATTTGTCTTCACCGAGTCGTGCGCTAATTTCTCATATAGGATTGATGGTATCAGAGCGAATATACACGGGGAAGATGGATGATCTGAGAGAGAAATGTGGGCTAATAAGTCAGGGCTGTGCGGGTCACTTGGTCATATCACAGTAGGGGGGGTCCCAAGAAACCAGAGTCCTGCAATGTTTATGTGGATTTGGAGATGATGTTTGCAAAATAAGTTTATCATTCAGCGCAGAAATGTATTAATGTCTTTTCCCAGCATGCATTGCTCCTGAGTTCAGTCTTCAGGGGATCCCCTATTCTGACTATTTTCATTAATTCAGGTCACCAGGTTATCAGCTGGATCTCATGGAGTGTGTAATGTTCTGTAACAGTAAGGGTTTGTTCACACATGTCAAACTTCTTATTGCAAATTTGACAAATTTCATAGGCTTAAACCCTGATTTGCACCCTGGATGTGCAGTTTGATGTTCTCTAGACCTGCATGATGAACTTTGGCCACATAACATGTCCAAAATAGTTATGTTGTGCTCCCATATTGCACTGGGCACTACTAATGAAAGTACACGTGGTCAAATGTTGCAAAGTGCAAGTTGCTGCAACCATGGTCCTAAAGTTGGCATAAAGCCATCTACAATAGATTTCAGGTCATGGCCGCAGTAATATGTCAGTTGCAATGTAACTACATTCATAACCAATGATGAAGCAGTCCAAGATAAGAACAAAGTCCCAAGGGGCTAGACCTTCAGTTATACCAGACTTACACTGCTCAGCACTGCTCTATAATGTCACCCATGCTGCTCATAAAAGTCAACAGATAGGGGAGAGTGTGAGAAGAGAGCTACAGAGAGACACAGAAGTAGTAATGCTATAACTTCCCCACCCCCAGTACTGGATTCACAGTTTACGTTGCTAAGTACTGCTCTTTAATGTTCTCCATGCTGCTGCTTCTGAGGATATGCTATAGAAATACAGGGGCGTACACTAATTTTTATGTTGTTTTTTTTTTCATGCAGAAATTCTTTGTAGCATATAATCAAGATTACAGAAGACCAGTTCATATACATGGGTTACAGAATCTTTGCGGGTAAACTCTGCAGTGGAATACAGCACCTGAAAGATCCTCCGCATGCTGAAATTTTTTTACTTACTGACAGTTTTTCTCATAGACTACAGCTGATCACTTGGGGGGTTCCCTATAAGTGGTCACCCTATCAGCTTATTGTCCAAAGCGGAACCCCCCCCCCCCCCCTTAACTACTCCTCATTGGGCTGGACCATTTGGTTGCGCATTACAGCTACTATACCTTCTAATCTTATATATTAAGTTCATCGGTTGGTCGATTTGGATGGTTCTTTGAAAAGTGACGCTTCCTCTCAGTCATACCACCCCATAGAAGCCTCAAGAGTTTATGACCTTGGTACATGACTTTGCCCGGTTTTGCATCATGTGTCACCATTTTTTCCAACGATCGTCCATCTCGCGCTAGGTAATCTCTTGCTGTCACTATTAGATCTGTCACAAATACAAATCCTAAGGATTGCCGAGAAGTGACCTCGCACAAGGGCTGAGGTAACCACTTTCGCAATTTCTTTTCGACTCCATGTAGAAGACCTACGAATGTTGCTGAACACATTTCAGAAGACTGATGGAGGCTGTAAGTCAAGAATTCATCTTCTCGGCCATCTCGTCCTCTCGGGGGGCTTCCATCCATGTAGCCAGTGTTGTTCATGCTCCGAGGGGGGAATCAGTTGGATGATTCCCAGATGCTTGATTTGCAGTGAGAAGTATATTTAACATCTTATGCTTTGCAGATGGGCTGAAGGCACTTAGCGGTGGGCTGATCGCATTGGCCATGTGGCAGCAATTTCATCATTGGATTCTTTGTAGAGTAATAATTCAAAGCGCTGCGGATAAATGATGAGACCAATCAACTAATAAATAATCAAACATGCAAATGGCTGCGGAGATGGATTACTCTGATCAGTATTTAGGCAGAACATAGAAGAACCATCATTTCAGTCCGTCAATGCTGTTGGGGTTGTCTGTGAATAAAAATAAATGATCTGCTTTTGATGCCAGAAACTGCGCCACTCTTATGTATGGTCGTGCCTGGTATTACAATCAGATATATGGAATGTCTAACCTACTGTACATACAAAACCTCAAAGAAAATACCCCCATAAAAACATATACACTATAGACAGATTAAAAACACCACAGGTGGAGATCAGGAACATTCAATTCACAAACGAGGCAAAACTGGATGATGTGAGGATAGCGGTTAGCACATACTCATACAAATAATGGGGGAGATTTATCAAACATGGTGTAAAGTGAAACTGGCTCAGTTACCCCTAGCAACCAATCAGATTCCACCTTTCATTCCTCACAGACTCTTTGGAAAATGAAAGGTGGAATCTGATTGGTTGCTAGGGGTAACTGAGCCAGTTTCACTTTACACCATGTTTGATAAATCTCCCCCAATGAAAATATATACTCCAAGTGGATGCTAAATAAACAAACTAGCAGCACAACATGTATCAAAAGAACAGCACAGACATGATTATGTGTGGATCTATTGCACAATCCCACGGCTAACGGACTAGATGAGAGCACAACATCAAATAATATGTGTGATAATCAATCTTATTGCACAATGCCTATTAGAATATAAGTTCTTAACAAATTAATTAAAACATGCCCCTAAATGTCCATATAATAATGAATTATCACTATCACTGCATATTGCACACTGCCTATGGGTATGTGATGTAAAACAATGTGCTATTGTTTTACCCAAACCCAAAACATGTATGTGTAGCTAGACCCCGATTACACAATCACAAGTTCTACCCCTCATATACAGACACTGACGCAGTGGCCATGCGTCCTAACCCACCCACGCGTTTCGCTGACCGCTTTGTCGAGGAGTGATGGAGTGGGAGAATGGGGGCCCTTTTATATGCGCCACTCTTATGTAAGGTCGTGTCTGGAATTACAATCAAATATATGGAATGGCTCTGTTTTCATTGACACATATTAGGCCATCCTAGTTAGGCACATGGATTTCAGACAATAGTTTTCCCAGAAAAACCTTCCTGTACTTTGTACTTTGCATAGACACCCATAATTTAGGTTAAGTTAATGTCCATGCAAAACAGGAGCATATGGACGAGGCTTCATAACTAGTGTTGAGTGGACTTGATGGTTTGGCAACTTCTCCAAACCCAAATGCTCGATCTTTGATTCCTGGCATCTGGAGAAGTTGGATGCCATCCTAGGAAGTCCTGGAAAACATGGATACAGCCTTTTGCTGTACCCTTGTTTTTCTGTTAGGCCTAGTGTGGCATCCAACTTCTCCGGATGCCAGGAATCAAATACCGAGCATTTGGGTTTGGAGAAGTTTCCTTAAGTCAGCTCAACACTATTCATAACACGTTAAGGCAAATTTCTTCATATCTAAAATGCCCTAATAACAGTATTAACTGCATTCTCTGCCGCAATGCACCCAGTAAATCCCAAGGGCCAAAGACCAGCTTGGTCAGAAGGAGCACCTACAGAACCAGCCATTGTGCACCTAATAGCATAGGCCACCCGTACCAGCCTTTGGCGTGTATGAGCTGTGCAGTCACAGTATCTTTGGCACCATCTTCAGTAATGTGAAAGGTTCTAACAGCCTGGGCACCTACATCTTGCACCCAATTCCGCAATGGCAGTTGCCCGTGGTACAAAATTATTCCAACATTATGACTTTACAAGAAAGGGGTCAGTGGAGCCTCTGTTGCGAGTCTTAAAACACGGGAACAGCCAGATATCCTTCTAGGGAAGGATAAACTATAGCCAAGAGGGTGTCCCCCAGTGGGGAGATCACCAAACCACCCTGATACATAGCCCATTAAGTCCCACTCAGTTGCGAGTGTTTGGACATAAATAGGGAGATGCCAGGGTGGCTCCTTTTGCATCAAAGTGTAAAGGTCCTATTACATGGAACGATTATCAGCCATTACAGCCGATAATCATCCCGTTTAATAGAAGGCAACGATCAGCCAACATGAAAGATGCCGGCTGATCGTTGCTGTCATTTGTCTTTCAACATGTTGAGTGATCTGCTGTCGTTGCTTCATGGAATAGTAGTGGTGACCGCTGCTATCCTCTATGGGCTGCCTGGAGGATCTAGCGATCACCCAGACAGCCCCCCTTCACCTCCCTATGCCCCTCCTGCACTTACTAGCTCACTGCTGCCGCGTGTAATAGCGCTGGCCGCAAGCAGGGAACAAGGAGCAAACGATCGCTAACAGTGATCGTTTGCTCCTCACAGTCACCCCGTGTAATAGGGGCTTAACTTAGTATTGCGACATGACAAGGGTTTACCAAAGCCAGGCAAGCCAAGCAAGCAAGACAGCTGTTTTGGGGTATTTGTCCCTCGTCAGTGTTGAGCAGGATTCTGGCTAACAGGGGCAATGAAAAATAGACCAACAAAGCACCTCAATCACTGAGCTCAGGGAGAGCAGGAAAAAAGTCCAATAAAGTACTCACTCAAGAGTCTCCATTTATACATTGCCCCCTATAAATTTATATATGCAAAAAAAGAGGTCCATGGAGCCCCATTTGCGAGTCTCAAAATACAGGAATAGTCAGATAATAGGGCCCTGAAATTTGTTTTGAATGAAGGGACGGGTCATCTCCATAGAGAATAACTGGAGCAGTCGTGTGTCCCAACTCGCTGCCCTATTCAAACCAGAAGACTTGAGGCCACATTCGGGAGATAAAGAGTGGCCCAGCAGTCAAACCTCCTGCGGCCAGGGGCCAGGGCCGTTTTAATACATTGGTGGGCCCGGTGCACAGCCCTCAAGAGTAGGCCCCCCTCTTCCCTTTCGGCACATGGTATAATGTAAACTGAAAACATGAAAACTGTAAACATGAAAACTGCACTGAACAAAACAAAGATATCGCCAATGATACCATTACATAATACCGCCACATCATGACCCCTTCACTACAACCCTATAACAGAGTGCAGTTACATCCAGTGACTCACCGGGGGCGTCTTCTCCGATCAGAGTCTGTCACCTTTTCTTTTTCTCTCCATCTGGCCTGGGCCACCTTGAAGTCTTCTCCTGGCTGTGAATCTTCTCTCCAGAATCTGCCAGAGAAATATTTTAGGCTCCAACACATACAGTAGTTAGGTCCCCTGTACCCCTATATAGTAGTTACACCCCTCCGTACCCCTATATAGTTACAACCCTCTGGCCTCCATAGTTTTAAGGTGTCCCTGTAGTATATAGACCCTTGTGTGCTCCTCCAGTTATATACAGCCCTCCTGTCTGCCCCCCCATTAGTATACAGACTCCCCGTGTGCTCCCCCAGTAGATTATAGCCCCCTGTGTGCTCTCCCCAGTAGTATATAGCCCCCCGTGCACTCCCCAGTAGTATATAGCCCCCTGTGCGCTCCCCAGTAGTCTATAGCCCCTCTGTGCACTCCCCCAGAAGTATACAGCCCCCTGTGTGCTCTCCCCAGTAGTATATAGCCCCCCTGTCCGCTCTCCCCAGTAGTATATAGCCCCCCTGTGCGCTCGCCCCAGTAGTATATAGCCCCCCTGTGCGCTCCCCAGTAATAAATAGCCCCCATGTGCTCTCCCCAACAGTATATAACACCTCTGTGATCTCCCCAACAGTTTATAGCCCCCATGTGCTCTCCCCAACAGTATATAACCCCCCCTGTGCTCTCCCCAATAGTATATAGCCCCCATGTGCTCTCCCCAACAGTATATAGCCCCCATGTGCTCTCCCCAACAGTATATAGCCTCCATGTGCTCTCCCCAACAGTATATAGCCCCCATGTGCTCTCCCCAACAGTATATAGCCCCCATGTGCTCTCCCCAACAGTATATAGCCCCCGTGTGCTCTCCCCAATAGTATATAGCCCCCATGTGCTCTCCCCAACAGTATATAGCCTCCATGTGCTCTCCCCAACAGTATATAGCCCCCATGTGCTCTCCCCAACAGTATATAGCCCCCATGTGCTCTCCCCAACAGTATATAGCCCCGTGTGCTCTCCCCAATAGTATATAGCCCCCATGTGCTCTCCCCAACAGTATATAACCCCCCCTGTGCTCTCCCCAACAGTATATAACCCCCCCTGTGCTCTCCCCAACAGTATATAACCCCCCCTGTGCTCTCCCCAACAGTATATAGCCCCCATGTGCTCTCCCCAACAGTATATAGCCCCCCTGTGCTCTCCCCAACAGTATATAGCCCCCATGTGCTCTCCCCAATAGTATATAGCCCCCATGTGCTCTCCCCAACAGTATATAACCCCCCTGTGCTCTCCCCAATAGTATATAGCCCCCATGTGCTCTCCCCAACAGTATATAACCCCCCCTGTGCTCTCCCCAATAGTATATAGCCCCCCCGTGCTCTCCTTAATAGTATATAGCCCCCCCTGTGCTCTCACCAACAGTATATAGCCCGCTGTGCTCTCCCCAACAGTATATAGCCCCCATGTGCTCTCCCCAACAGTATATAGCCCCCATGTGCTCTCCCCAACAGTATATAACCCCCCTGTGCTCTCCCCAATAGTATATAGCCCCCCTGTGCTCTCCCCAATAGTATATAGCCCCCATGTGCTCTCCCCAACAGTATATAGCCCCCCTGTGCTCTCCCCAAAAGTATATAACCCCCCCTGTGCTCTCCCCAATAGTATATAGCCCCCATGTGCTCTCCCCAACAGTATATAACCCCCCCTGTGCTCTCCCCAATAGTATATAGCCCCCATGTGCTCTCCCCAACAGTATATAGCCCCCCTGTGCTCTCCCCAATAGTATATAGCCCCCCGTGCTCTCCCCATTAGTATATAGCCCCCATGTGCTCTCCCCAATAGTATATAGCCCCCATGTGCTCTCCCCAATAGTATATAGCCCCCATGTGCTCTTCCCAACAGTATATAACCCCCCCCCCCCCCTGTGCTCTCCCCAACAGTATATACCCCCCTGGGCTCTCCTCAACAGTATATAGCCCCCCTGTGCTCTCCCCAATAGTATATAGCCCCCATGTGCTATCCCCAACAGTATATAACCCCCCCCTGTGCTCTCCCCAATAGTATATAGCCCCCATGTGCTCTCCCCAACAGTATATAACCCCCCCCCTGTGCTCTCCCCAATAGTATATAGCCCCCATGTGCACTCCCCAACAGTATATAGCCCCCCTGTGCTCTCCCCAATAGTATATAGCCCCCCCGTGCTCTCCCCATTAGTATATAGCCCCCATGTGCTCTCCCCAATAGTATATAGCCCCCATGTGCTCTTCCCAACAGTATATAACCCCCCCCCCCCCGTGCTCTCCCCAACAGTATATACCCCCCTGGGCTCTCCCCAACAGTATATAGCCCCCCTTTGCCCTCCCCAATAATATATAGCCCCCTTGCTGTGTGTAACCTCCCCTCCCCCCCCTGTTCGCTCCTGCTCCCCCTCCCATATAACATAAAAAAAAAAAATCAGTTATACTCACCCGGGTCCACGTGTTCCTCTTCTCTTCCCTCTTGTGGCCGCACTTCCTGCGGTCACAAGAGGCTGCACTCCCCTTACCCTCGCGCTGACGCTCCCGTGACGTCGGGCGCCAGAGGGAGAGTGCGGCCTCTTGTGACCGCAGGAAGTGCGGCCACAAGAGTGACTGACAGGGAGGGAGCCAATGGCGCTCTCTCTCTGTCAGTACCGCTGCTCCTGCTGAAGCGCAGCAGCGGGTGGAGGGGGCAGCGGCGGACGGGGGGCCCTGCAGGGGGCGCCATGGATGGGTAAGTAGATTACCCATCCATGGCGCTCCACCCTGACAGGCTGGTGGCCGGAGCCCTGTGCGACCGCATTGGTCGCACATAGCAACGGCCGGCCTGCTCAGGGTGGGCCCCTTTAACCAGTGGGCCCGGTGCACCATGTGCCCTCTGGTTAAAGCGGTCCTGCCAGGGGCTTTCATGGTTCAACTGATTTCCTAATCCTATGTACAAAATTGGAGTAAATTGTAGCAGAAAGTTCTGCCAGCTTGTCGCTGGTATATACAGTGGTACCTTGGTTTAAGAGTAACTTGGTTTAAGAGCGTTTTGGTTTAAGAGCTCACAGTTTTTCAAAATTGTGACTTGGTTTAAGAGCATTGTTTTGGTTTAAGAGCTCCCTGTACTGGGTGGGAGGGCGAGTAGGGGAGGGGCATGGCCTGCATAGTGGGGTCTACAGCACTGTACTCTGACCACGGAAGTCTCCCTCACCTTCCAAATCATAGCAGATCCACTTCAGGCTGGGGCTTGCATCAGGGGACAGGACTATGGAGGTAATTTCTTCATAGCTGTAATCCCTCTCTCCACAGAGAGTGCTGCATGTATGTGCCCACATATGTCCTGCTCATTCCTTCATGCTCCCTGCAGTCTCTGTCAGTCCTGATTGGTCCATGCTGATCACATACTCCTTCTCCGTTGCTGTCATGTGACCACACAGCCCTCTGACAGCAGCCCTGCTTCTCTATTCTAGCCTGTTGTACTACATTACTGCGTTATGAGGATCTGCAGTCCCATCCTGTATCTACAAACTGCTGCAGTTTTTTCAGGTTTATGCCCTTACTATACATTGTACTCCGCATGCTGACTACTATACTGTACAGTAACTTATAATATCACATATTCAGCTGTTTATAAATGTTTGTATTTGTTTTACATGTTATTCAGAGTATAAAATCATTATTTTTAAGGTGTGGAACCAATTGTTTGCATTTCAATGATTTCTTATGTGAAAATTTGCTTTGGTTTAAGAGTGGATTTGGATTACAAGCATGGTCTCAGAACCAATTAAGCTCGTAATTCAAGGCACCACTGTATTTCAATTTGTGTCATACGGACAACCACAGATCTATTCAGATGTTAGAACTCTTAATAGATTTATACTGGCATACTCCAATGCCGGGCTTCGGTAACTCTGCCCCAGTCTTCTTGTCTCCACCTTCCATCTGTATATTTGCATCGGAGTGGCGTCTATGATAAGAAGCCCCCCCACCAGACATCATGAGATGCCCGGGGCCCCGTGGCTCTGCCGTCTCCCTTAACTAGCCTCCTATAGATAACATCACTCCGTCGCCGCACACATAAGGGTATTTTGTCTTATTGGTTTGCATTTCCTAATCCCCAAAGCATGTATTCTGTAAGTTACCTTATGTAACCTATAGCTGCATACTGTACATCCTGACCTCGGTTCACCCTTTACTATATCCACCAGACAGTGAATGGGCTGTGTGTCCCTATATCTGTATATAAACTACATGTCCCAGGAGTCACCAGGAGGCGTCATCCTCACTTCATTGATAGAATTTGTTTATTTACACTAAAATGTATCAATTCTACAAAGTATCAAATACTCCACCTGAACCGTATCGACCTAATATATCCATCTCCTAGGAGGGGAGCAGCTATAGGGAATGCACAAGGTGCCCTATTGATGACTGATGGGCCACAGTGCTATGCCTGATATGGGATAGGTGGGGAGGGGCAGCTACAGGTTTTGGATCAGGGCCCCAGAGAATTTAGATACGCCCAGTGAGCCGTAGGAATGTGATACATTTAGGAAAAGGGGGGGAGGGGTAATATCTACTCCATTATCAGTCGTATTATGTTTTCCCAGGAATGTTCCACATGAAACAGAGGAGGCTCCCAAACTATATACAGATGTAATTCTGCCATATGATCTATTACAGATACTTTTACCACCATGAATTGATGAAGCGTTCTCAAACTGATCGCTGGATTTTGTTACTTTGTGTCAGTCATGCATAGTAAAAATTGATACATGGTGGGGATACCATGGTCCCATGCTGGGGATACCATGGTCCCATGCTGGGGATAGCTGGGACATCTATGGTGCTACAATGACCATTTTCCTGACACGAAGCTCCAAATCTTCTGTTAACGTCACAGAGCCATAGAGCTCATTAATAAAAAAAATCCTCCCTTCATGGAGGATTTAATATTGCATTCAAATCATTGTAGAATTCTACTTGCACTACCTCTCCTGACCACATGGTGTGCTGTTACATGGAATCTTAGTTCCTAAACATGGATAAAGCAACGCAATAAAAAATGTTTTACCTTGTTGCTTTAAGAAGGAGGGGGGGGGGGGGGGGGGGGGGGGGGGGGGGGGGGGGGGGGTGCTGTCTAAACTAATGACTACGGCCTCTGTTAGCTAGATGATAGACAAAGATCTTATTTCTTCTGTAGGTACTAGATGTTATGGATTCAGATATGGCACATTATGAAATACTCCAAATTGAGTATTTCACAACATATCATTAGTAATTGGATTAGGCATTGGGGGTTTTATAAAACAACATCTTTCCATTTCCTCGTATCTCTGACAGATCTAGGCTCTATTTGGTGCACAGCGTTTTAACCTCTGGTCCACGTTGATGCAGATTCTGCAGATACAAAATGTGACTCAATAATATCTGCAATAATTAGATAAATCTACTGTATATGTGAGAGAGCAGCCGCCTGCAGCGTGTTCTGTACTAGCAGAATGTGCGTCACTACAGTATAGCTGGCAGTGCTATGTGGATACTGGTATATTGTATAACTTGTGAATGGTATTACATGGCCACTGTATATGGTACTAATATACAGTATGATCAATTGTCAATGTGAATGGCAGTATTGTATGAGCATAGTAGAATATGTGGACACTGTAGATGGTACTATTATATGAGCACTATAGCCAGTATGATTATATGTGTACCGTAGCAAAGATGGTACTTTTATATGGGCACTGTATCTGGTACTATTATACTGTATGGGCACTGTATCTGGTACTTTTATATGGGCACTGTATCTGGTACTATTATACTGTATGGGCACTGTATCTGGTACTTTTATATGGGCACTGTATCTGGTACTATTATACTGTATGGGCACTGTATCTGGTACTATTATATGGGCACTGTATCTGGTACTATTATGGGGCACTGTAGATGGTGATATTATATGGACACTGTAGCTGGTAATATTATATGGGTACTGTAGATGGTGATATTATATGGGCACTGTGTCTGGTACTATTATGGGGCACTTTAAATGGTGATATTATATGGACACTGTAGCTGGTAATATTATATTGGAACTGTATCTGGAATTATATAAGCTCTGTAGTCAGTACAATTATGTGTACTGTAGCTGGTATTATTATATAGGCATTGTAGCTGGTATTATTATATAGGCCCTGTATCTGGTATTGTTATGTAGGCACTGTAGCTGGTAATATTATATTGGCCCTGTATCTGGTATTATTATGTAGGCACTGTAGCTAGTATAGTTAGACGCTGTAGCTGGTATTATTATATAGGCACTGTATCTGGTATTATATAGGCACTGTATCTGGTATTATATAGGCACTGTATCTGGTATGATTATATAGGCACTGTATCTGATATTATCATATGGGTACGGTCACTGGTACAATTATATGGGTACTGTAGATGGCACTGTTATATGGGTAGTGTAGAGTGTACAACTATATAGATAGTGAGAATGGCACTGTTGTATGGGCACAATAGAGAATATGGTTACTGTGAATTATACTAATATATGGACACTCTAGCCATTGCTATTATATAGTCACTGGACATTGTTATATTGAACTGTAGATTGTACTATTACAGTGGCGCCTTAAATTCCGAGCATAATTCGTTCTGGGACCGTGCTTGTAATCCAAATCCACTCTTAAACCAAAGCAAACTTTCCCATAAGAAATCATTGAAATGTAGACAATTGGTTCCCCAAAATCATTTTTTTTATTCTGAATAACACATAAAACTAATAAAACAAACATTTAAAAAATGCTGAATATGTTATATTGTGGTGTCCCACCATGGGTGTTGCTTGTTCTTACACCTCTCACAAAAGCCTGAACTTTAAAGTATCAGTAATGGTGAGGTAATACTTAAGTTTTGCCACTAGATGTCACTAGCATTTGTACTGTATGCCTAAGTGTTGCACAGTTGTGGTGTCTAAAGAGTTATTGGTTCTGTGATCTGTGCACCAATGAAAGCTTTCTCTTTTCTACCTATCTCTGTCCTTCTCTCTTCCTTGCACTCTCTTCTCACCCACTCACAGCATATGTTATAGATGCTGTAGGAAGTTGCCACATGGGGAGAGGAAATGTAGCCATACTTAAGGGAGTCTTACTTTGGATTCTGTAGAGCACAGACACAAACAAGAATGCTCCCTACAGCTGTTGTGGTGTTTAACCTCCGGTGTGATGTTATATCCGAGCAGGGCCGGCTCCAGGTTTTTGTGGGCCCTTGGGCGAGAAAGCCTCAGCGGGCCCCTTTGTATAGCAGACGTCGGGGCACACCTACCAAATAAAGTTTGACAAAATATTGAAAAAAAAAACGTAATCCAGTAACTCACAGGTGACGTCTTCTTTGATCTGAGGCGACCGCTCTCCGTTTCCTCTCCATCTTGCCCAGACCTCCATGATGATATCTTCAAGCTACAATTCATCTCTTTGGGACCTGTCATACAAACATGTTAGGCTCCGCACATTTCCAGCAACTTCCTTCCCTTTTTCCCACCCATAGACTCCCATACAGTAGTAACTCTACTGTTTGGTGTCATGTGCAGTAAAGTAGGGAGGTTTGTAGGTCCCGTGCTGTGCCCCCCATATAGTAATAATGTCCCAATGCTGTGCCCTCCATATAGTAAAGATGCCCTCTGTCCCCATAGTAATGTCCCCTGCCATGCCCCCATAGTAATATCCCCTGCTCCCCATAGTAATGTCCCCTGCTCTGTCCACATAGTAATGTCCCCTGCCCCCATAGTAATGTCCCCTGCTCCCCATAGTAATGTCCTCTGCTCTGTCCACATAGTAATGTCCCCTGCCCCCATAGTAATGTCCCCTGCTCCCCATAGTAATGTCCCCTGCTCCCCATAGTAATGTCCCCTGCCCTGTCCACATAGTAATGCCCCCTGCCCCCATAGTAATGTCCCCTGCCCCCATAGTAATGTCCCCTGCTCCCCATAGTAATGCCTCCTGCTCCCCATAGTAATGTCTCCTGCTCCCCATAGTAATGTCCCCTGCCCTGTCCACATAGTAATGTCCCCTGCCCTGTCCACATAGTAATGCCCCCTGCCCCCATAGTAATGTCCCCTGCCCCCATAGTAATGTCCCCTGCTCCCCATAGTAATGTCCCCTGCCCTGTCCACATAGTAATGTCCCCTGCCCCCATAGTAATGTCCCCTGCTCCCCATAGTAATGTCTCCTGCTCCCCATAGTAATGTCCCCTGCCCTGTCCACATAGTAATGCCCCCTGCCCCCATAGTAATGTCCCCTGCCCCCATAGTAATGTCCCCTGCTCCCATTAGTAATGTCCCCTGCTCTGTCCACATAGTAATGTCCCCTGCCCCCATAGTAATGTCCCCTGCTCCCCATAGTAATGTCCCCTGCTCTGTCCACATAGTAATGTCCCCTGCCCCCATAGTAATGTCCCCTGCTCCCCATAGTAATGTCCCCTGCCCCCATAGTAATGTCCCCTGCTCTGTCCCCATAGTAATGCCCCCTGCCCCATAGTAATGTCCCCTGCCCTGTCCACATAGTAATGTCCCCTGCCCCCATAGTAATTTCCCCTGCTCCCCATAGTAATGTCCCCTGCTCCCCATAGTAATGTCCCCTGCCCCCATAGTAATGTCCCCTGCCCCCATAGTAATGTCCCCTGCTCCCCATAGTAATGTCCCCTGCTCCCCATAGTAATGTCCCCTGCCCCCATAGTAATGTCCCCTGCTCTGTCCCCATAGTAATGCCCCCTGCCCCCATAGTAATGTCCCCTGCCCCCATAGTAATGTCCCCTGCCCCCAAAGTAATGTCCCCTGCTCTGTCCCCATAGTAATGCCCCCTGCCCCCATAGTAATGTCCCCTGCTCTGTCCCCATAGTAATATCCCCTGCCCCCATAGTAATGTCCCCTGCCCCCATAGTAATGTCGCCTGCTCTGTCCACATAGTAATGCCCCCTGCCCCCATAGTAATGTCCCCTGCTCTGTCCCCATAGTAATATCCCCTGCCCCCATAGTAATGTCCCCTGCCCCCATAGTAATGTCGCCTGCTCTGTCCACATAGTAATGTCCCCTGCCCCCATAGTAATGCCCCATGCCCCCATAGACATGCCCCCTGCTTTCCCTCAACACAAGAAAATAAAAAATAAAACCATACTCACTAATCCGGGCGGGGGACGGGTCTTCATTACATGAGGTATACCGGTGGGAACTACAACTCCCAGCATGTCCAGCCTGTTATTATGGGAGATCAGAGGACATCACAGGAGGAGGTATAAGAGGAGGAATACGACTCCCAGCATGTCCAGCCTGTTTTTATGGGAGATCAGAGGCCCTTACAGGAGGAGGTATAAGAGGAGGACTACAACTCCCAGCATAGACAGCCTGTTATTATGGGAGATCAGAGGCCATTACAGGAGGAGGTATAAGAGGAGGACTACAACTCACAGCATACAGAAAGAAGGTATAAGTGAGCCCTGCCCCCTCATGTCACATGACAATGATCACAGGTCCTTCATCCATATGCAGCCTCTCCCGTTTTCAGCCCCGCCCCTTATGACGTCACCACAGGTCCTTCCCCCATTGCTTTGCAGCAAACACAGCAGATCCTTCTAGCAACCCCCCCCCACACACACACACACACACACCCGGACTCAGGGACCGGAGGTTGGTGATGAGGCCGGCATCTGGCTCACTGCTCGGGCAAGTGTCGGGGGCCCCCTGAGCGGCCGTGGGCCCCCGGCACTTGCCCGAGTATGCCGGGTGCTGACGTGGCCCTGTATCCGAGGATTGGCCAGTCACTTGCAAGATGGTAATGTGTGACTCCATGCCGGAGGTGGTTGGTCGAGATACAGACGGACCTTGGAGTGTGATTTCGTGAAGCCAGTGCCGGGTGGGCACACAGGTGTGATGGCACGCCTGCTTTTATTTGACAAGGCCGGTTGTACCCTTTTCCCCTGTGGTCAGTGTCCTGCCGGGTTGCTACGGGATCCCTTGGGTTAGAGTGTTCACAGATGGCCAGAGTGGTGTAGTGACCCTCCCGGACTATCAGATCTGCCACCCACAGAAAGGGGAGTGTGTGCTGTGTCGATGGATAGTGAGAAATCACAGAGTCTCTTTAACGTGAGAAAGACTGGTTTACTTGAAGTTGCAAATGTGCAGCAGGTCATACATAATCAACAGTATGAGGTTTCTCTGGATAAAGCACTTGAGAACACACTTGACAATAGTTCCGGATAAATACTTAACAATACAGCAACCTGATCTGTAGTAAAAGTGCAATGTAGGATATAGTCATACCAACTGGGTAGTGTGCTGAGTGATACGAAGAAGGAGGATTCCGTAAGAGTCCCAACCCATGTAGTACTGTGGAGGATGAGGAAGAATACTTGAAATAATAATAAGAACACCTGTGCCCGTGTATTGACCTTTGCTTAGTCTTCACACCACCTTATGCCCACTAGACTGGGCTGAACCATCTTAGAGGGTGACACAGGCCCCAGACCTTGTTACCTGGGATGAGCGGAATGCTAAGGGTTCCCTGCTAGGAGAGAAGAAAAACAGATTCCTACTGGTCTGCAGATTCAGGTGACACATAGAGAAACAATAACCCTATACATCCTTCAGCTGTGGCGCTTCCAAATACACATATACAATATAGCGACATCTAGTGGGGAACTTTAGTACTACTTTCATCACCACACAAGTACAATAAGTGCAGACTTTTGCGAAGGGTGTATAAAACTATAACACCTGTGGTAGGACACCACACTGTCAAGCTGGGCCCTGGCCTATGCCAGGTCCCCTGTTAAGGGACTTACACAACTAGTCTAGTGTAGTGTAGTCTAAGTTGTGATAGTGGACAGACGCACATGGGAACAGACACTTGTTTCTTAAAAGCAGCACTTCTACACACTATGCACTGCTGAATGCACACTTAGAGAGGACAAGTCAGGGATCATCCTAGCCCATGCCGAAAACAAGTGCAGGATGGTATCCTGAAGAAATAGGAACTGATCCGGATAGAGCAAAGTTGCTAGAAGCCTACACGGGCACAAGTATTCTCTCTACTCTCAAGTATTCTACTTTATCTACTTCTCAAGTTCCGGCAGAGCACAGTACTACTTTGGGTTGGGACTCTTTCAATATCCTCCTCTCTACTTCTCTGAACTTCTTCTACCTCTCAGCACGCAACTCAGTCAGCATGGATGTACTCCTTCTCAGCTCTCAGCACAGATTCGGTCACTAAGGTCTAAAGTAACTTATCAAGCTGAAACTGTGTATCACTGTTTCAAGTATTCTGGCAGTAAAGAAGAGTTTATTTTAACTGGACTCTATCCAAGCACCTACACAGCCATTACATCTTCCTTGGGTCATCTCCCCTTTCTGTGGGTGGCAGTACCACGAGTCCGGGTGGGTCACAACTCCACTCCGGACCACTGTGATAAGCAACCAAGGGACCCCAAAATAGCCGGGCAGGTTACTGACCACAGGGGAAAAGGTATAGCCAGCCTCACTAAAATAAAAGCAGGTGTGCCATTATACATGTGTGCCCAACCAGCACTGGCGTCTCAACAGTATAACACCTGGCTGAGCTATATCTCGACCACCCACTTCACTAGTGGAGTCATGCTGCACCATCTGGCAAGTGACCGATCGCCCCTCCCAGCGGGGCGACACCACAATATTATCAGTTCCTGTACAGAATAGCAATCAGAATGTGGTGTATAATGTATAGTAAGTGCATAAACCTGAAAAAGCAGCAGCAGTTTGTAGATACAGGATGGAATTGCAGATCCATAATGCAGTAGCGTAGTACAACAAGCTAGAATAGAGAAGCAGGGCTGCTGTGAGAGGTCTGTGTGGTCACATGACAGCAAATGGGAAGGAGCGTGTGTTCAGCATGGACCAATCAGGAAGCGAGAATCACAGAGCTGTGCAGGAGGACAGTGACAGAAACCTTTCTATACAGCAGTATGAATGTAAGTGCAGGCACATTATAGTCACAGAAGTGTGTATAGCTGAGTGTAAGTGCAGGCACATTATAGCACGAATGGAGAGAATAGGAAACGCAAGGGCTGACAGAGACTGCAGGGAGCATGAAGGAATGAGCAGGGCAGATGTGAGCACATACATGCAGCACTCTCTGTCCAGGGAGAGAGGGGTTATAGCTATGAAGAGATTACCTCCACAGTCCTGTCCCCTGATGCAAGCCCCAGCCTGAAGTGGATCTGCTATGATTTGGAGGGTGAGGGAGACTTCCTGGGTCAGAGTACAGTGCTGTAGACCTCGCTATGCAGACCATACCCCTCCCCCACTCCCACCCCCACCCAGTACAAGGAGCTCTTAAACCAAAGCAATGCTCTAAAACCAAGTCACAATTTTGAAAACCTGTGAGCTCTTCTTGCAAAATGCTCTCAGTCCAAGTTACTCTTAAACTAAGGTACCAATGTATATAGAAACTGTGCATTGTACTATATTGTGCTGTATTATATGGGCAAAGTAGATGGTCCTCTCATATGTATTCAGGTATTGTGGATGGTACGATTATATGGGCATTGTACTATTACATCCCTGTGCATAGTACCATATGACTAGCATTCTGGGCCTACCATAGGCCTGATGTGATATTGGAGCCTCATTGTAACTATGTTATGTGATCAGTATTTGAAGTTTTGATGTGACTACAGTATATACCAGAACAGGGGGTCATACAGGATATATATACTCTGCATTCTGGTACAATCTATGGCAGAAATCCCCCACTGACTCTCCCTATCCATCGCCTCTTACTTTGTATTAGTCATACAGTAACATAGTAACAATGTCCATAATGTATAAAAGTGAACAAGTAACAAATTATATGGAAGCTTCATTGTTATTCTACATTCTTCTATCGGTGCTAATATCCTGTGCAGATGTCGCTGTGTCAGTACGAGCTGAAAGAACATAATCCGGGCGGCAGATGAGATGAATTATGATTAAATCTGAGTTCAGGCTGGAGGGATCATAGACAGCGGCACCTGCTGCCTCTCTCATGTACCCATCATATGTGTCCTAGAAGGTTACAGTCATTACTGGGTGACAGATCGACACCACAAAGGGGTCCTCGAAGAGAGCCCTTAAAATTACCTAAACTGGCCAAAATCTGCTGCATCAATGCAAAAGTCTGGGCTACACCCAAACATTTACATGACTGGTTTCTTACCTCTTCTTCATGGGACTTAGGTCTTAGAGCCGTCATTTCCCTGTAAGCGTGCACTGATCTGACATGTTGGCGCTCTCTTACCAAAGCCTATACACAGCTTGATGATTGTGCATGATGGCTGTATATATATTGTTAGTGTGTAGCACTTGCTTTTTACATGAAAAATAATAAAGTTTATACTTACCTGTGTTCCCCTGTTGCCCTGCAGCCTTTTGCCCGTGTTCCCTACTCGCCGCTGACGCTTCTGGTCCCATCTCTTCAGTGACAGGCAGCTCAGCCTATCACTGACCACAGCAAAAGGCTGCAAGACATAGGAGAGAACAGGTAAGTATTAACTTTTTACACTGTCATCAGCCAGTGGCCTATGATTTTTTAAACAGGTTTAAAAGACAACAATCAGACAATGATCGGTTCTTTGGCTGACTGTTGTTTTTATTACAAAGAACTATAATCTGCTGAATCGCCATGTTTCAGCAGATTATCACTCCAAGTAATAGGATCCTTGGGCTTCCGGGGTTTCCGTGGTTCACAATGATGGTGGGTTGGTGGATTTACGTCTTGGTTAGACCCAAACATTAACATTGAAGCGTTCATCAAATTCTTATGTGTTCTTCATGCAACTAAAGGTTTCCATGGCTCACCATGATGGTGAGTTGGTGCCTCTATGGATGTTCCTACTTAATCTTCTCATGATAGATAGTGGTATAACACTTAAGGCTAGCCTCAGAATAGGTCATCAATGTCAACCCATTGCCCGTCCCTCTTAATTAGGTGGCTGAACTAGAGAGGAGCCACCTCATATAATTCTATGGGTACTGAAAAACACTCTAGGGGTCAAAAGCTGGGTCCCAATAATCAGCCATAGTAATAGAGCAAAAACAGGTGAAAAATAAGGAGCCAATAACCTCATGACCTGGTGACATGTTCACCAGAATACAGAGATGTCAGATTTACCCTAAGGATGTCATTATGGGTATAATCTGTAGAATATTTACAAAGTCTTAGATGGTTGCAATGAATTGTGATTGAGCCTCAAGGTCAGGAGGCTGCAGAAAGCCCAGGAAAGCATTTGGCATTAATAATCTAGATCTATAGCATTCAGTTTCATGATGACCTAAACCCATGCACATCTGTTGTTCCATCTCATAACCGCCTCTAATATAACCCGATGAAATGTCACATCACGTCCCAGGCCTAGAAATAGACCCCGAGCGACTTCTGAGGGATAGAATACAGTGTGGTGGTCTACGGGGGGATCATGCTGGTCACAAATATGAAATATAGACTATTTTCAGCAGCGTTTCATCTGCGTGCTCCTGGATCATGTCCTGCCCAATGGCTCTAAGCTGCTTCTAATCCCGGACTCTTGTATCTATGTATCGCTGTAATAACAGACCGGCGACTTTCCATAAAGCTCCGGCCCGAGATGTGTTGATATGGAAAATGTCCGCGTGATGACAGTCAGGAATGAGGGAGAAGTGAAGCGACTGTCAGCGGCTCCACAGACAAAGCATAAAGCTGTCAGGACAGGTGAAACCTTTGTTTTTCGAGGAAAGACGGAAGACGGATATTGGGAACATTCTGCAGCAACAATCTGTCAGTCTCATAGAGGAGCAGAAAAATGCTAAAATAATATGAAATAACCCAAAATATAAAATAGCCACTTCTAAATGCATTGACTTGGTCCTAAGCTATTTGAAATATTCATACATTTCTATCTATCTATCTATCTATCTATCTATCTATCTGCTATTTATCTATCTATCTATCTATCTATCTGCTATCTATCTATCTATCTATCTATCTATCTATCTATCTACGTACAGATGTTCCGCAGCACACCAGCATAGGTGAAAAAGGTGATTTATTGCAAGTAGTACAAAAGTACAGAGAGATGCGACGTTTCGACCCTCTCACAGGGTCTTTATCAAGCATAGTGGGAGTGACAAAATGGTGGCAATATATAGCTCTCAAATTAGCATAAGCAGTGACATCATCAGTTAATTAACATAGGAAAACAAATGAATAAAAGTCATAAATCTCAGAAGTGCATGAATAAAAATAAGACATGTACATGCTTACATATATCCCTCAAGAATAGGGCTCAAAGTGAATATGTGCGATGTGCTATGTAAGGTGCATCGTGCCGATACTTGATAAAGCAGCATAAATAAGTCCATATAATGGTGCATGAAATGGAGGTCGGGGCACTCACCACAGGTGAAGATGTATATAGATCAGGGAAGCACATGGAGACATGGCGAGTGGATACCGGCGTCCTTGCTCGGTGCCCAACCATTTTTTGGAAAAGGGTCACTCGGAACGTGATTTAAAATTCATGCTAATTGACCACATCCCACCTTTGAAAAGGGGAGGTGATCGTCTTAGCATGTTAATGAAAAGAGAATTGTACTGGATATACGAGTTAAATACTCTTAAACCCTCAGGGCTGAATGTAGATTTCAAAGTGAATCACAGGATATGTGGCTGATCTGTGTTTACCTTTTTTGTCCCCATTGCCTAAGTTCCGTTATATTTTCCATTGTAAATATTAATGCCCATTTTCATTTATTATAGATAAGGAGGTCGTTCGGACACTCATCCTTTTACTTATATCCACCCACAGCACAGGAGATACTACACACTTACACCGATTTATCTGATATCCGGACATCTGAACTGAGAGTTGCAGACCAAGGGTAACTACAGCGGTCTAGCTCCGATCGGCTGCAGCGATGCAGTACATGGGAGCAACGGCAATGAGTGGCATCAGAATTTTCCAAGGTTCCGATTGCAGCTCGAGTCCGTGGGGGCGGTACTATGCCGGCACATGCGCACTGCCACCTACCCCACGCCGAGCAAGGACGCCGGTATCCACTCGCCATGTCTCCATGTGCTTCCCTGATCTATATACATCTTCACCTGTGGTGAGTGCCCCGACCTCCATTTCATGCACCATTATATGGACTTATTTATGCTGCTTTATCAAGTATCGGCACGATGCACCTTACATAGCACATCGCACATATTCACTTTGAGCCCTATTCTTGAGGGATATATGTAAGCATGTACATGTCTTATTTTTATTCATGCACTTCTAAGATTTATGACTTTTATTCATTTGTTTTCCTATGTTAATTAACTGATGATGTCACTGCTTATGCTAATTTGAGAGCTATATATTGCCACCATTTTGTCACTCCCACTATGCTTCATAAAGACCCTGTGAGAGGGTCGAAACGTCACATCTCTCTGTACTTTTGTACTACTTGCAATAAATCACCTTTTTCACCTATGCTGGTGTGCTGCGGAACATCTGTACGTACTATTGGGGATCCCCAGGCCGGGGGACTGACTCTGTACAGCACCCGCTTCATTAAGTCTTGGATGTGCGGCTTTTTCCTGTATCTATCTATCTATCTATCTATCTATCTATCTATCTATCTATCTATCTATCTATCTATCTATCTATCTCTTCTATCTATCTCTTCTATCTATCTATCCATCTTCTATCTATCTATCTATCTATCTATCTATCTATCTATCTATCTATTATCTATCTATCTTCTATCTATCTATCTGCTATCTTCTATCTATCTATCTGCTATCTTCTATCTATCTATCTATCTATCTATCTATCTCCTATCTATCTATTGCAACAAGAGCAGCTGTCAGGATGAGCGGATGGCCGTGACTGATGAGTCCTGGATAACAGCTCCACCAGTGTGTGTGTGTGGTGTGTGCCTGCTAATGATATACAATGTAACATCAGACTGACACTGCAAGTGGGATGGCGACACATGTATGAGAGATCTGTCATCTATCTATCCATCTTGACCTGGACTTCGTAGAATTTTCTAGCTATCCTGTGATCTCACAATTTAGTAGACCAGCCCTATGTTAAGGCTACAGCTCAGATTAGCTCAGTCTGTCTCCCCATTTGTAGGAGGAATTTTACCCACTTTTTTTCTTTTCTGTTTTTTTTTTCTGTTCAGGGACCCAAAATTTGATAAAATAAAGGAGGAAAACTGAGCCAAGGGTAAAGTTCACCCGATAATTTTTCTTGGAGGTAAAAGAAGAGGGAGCAGACAGGTGCTAGGGTGAATAAAAATAGTGAATAAGACCAGGACTAAGGTTTTTAGTTCCCTCAGGGCGACTAGTAGGGATTTTAGGGCCTCATGTGGCCAAAATATCTGGGCACCAGTTCCTACCTTGTACTATACCATGTGCCCTCCCCATCACAGGAGTACTATACCATGTGCCATCCCCCCAAAAGAAACACACCTGTCAGGCAGACCACAAACGTGTCCAGACTGTAATGGCAGCCCTGGCTTTCCTGTCTCTCCTCAGTTCAATCCTCTCATGCAGACATTATTTTCATCCACGAACTTCGATCACAAATTTTCAAAAACTACTTGCTTTATTGCCACCTTCATGAATTTTTCAGCAATGGACCCTTAATATGGGCAGGAACCAGACGGCAGTACTGCAAGTACTGACCTAATGGCAGCTCTTCCCTCTTTTTCCTTAGTTCACCCCATGTATGAGGCATTATATTTCTCCAGGTACTTCTATCACAAATTTCCAAAAACTACTAGCTTTAGGGCCACCATCAGGAATTTTTTAGAAATGGGCCCCTAATATCTACAGACACCAGATAGGAGTACTGCAAGTAGTGACCTAATGGCAGCTCTTTAGAGTTCTCCCTGTATTATTTTCCTTCATGTACGTCTAACATAAATTTCCACTACTTTATCTAAAGTTCTGAACAGTCTAACACAACAATGTTGGCATGTATGGCGCTTTTGGCACCCTCTTATATGTACTGCCATATAGAACTCAATTATAAGCGCTATACACTATGGTGCCTATAAAATAAGATTACACAGCACAATGCCTGCAATGCCTGTCATACACTGCAAAATATGATGTACTGTACAGTGTTCAGAGCTGTGAATATAGGGGGTACAGTGGTGGCAGTCATATCTGGGGGGGGGGGGTATTAATATTGTAAATGGCACATGGGGGGACGGGGGTGGGGTGGGGGGTTCAGGTACTAAATCTCTTGGTCATCATAGGAAACATGCCATCACTGGAAAGAGGCCACCATGCTGCACATTCAGCCAAACCACCAGAAAGGGAAACCGCGGCCAAGTGGAAACAAGTTTTCATCTATTTTTCCTCAATTTGATTGCATAGAGGAAACGGGAATATAATTTCCTAACATAAAATGCTAGAAACCTCGTTACCGGTCATACTGATCATTGTCACACATAGGCAGATTACATAATACATGTGCTCTCCAGCCTGCAGCTGCCAAGGCATGCTGGGAGTTGTTGTTTTCCAACTCTGGTGGTCTGTTATAGGTCTAGTAACTTCAGTACAGTACAGTGGTGAGCCTTAAGACCACACATCTTTGATGGCAAATCAGCAGAGCATATACTGTGCAGACACTGATGCAGCAGGGGGTGGTGGGGAACGTGAAGTCAGTGGTTGGAGGAAACCAGCAGGATTCTACATTTTGGAGTATATTGTAACTCATATTGCTTGACATCAAGTGCGTGGTAACCAGCCAAATGTGGACTTTGGCCAAACATAAAAGATGTCGCGGTTCTCTAATATAAAGAGTAAGAAAAGCAATAAATCAACAAAGAAATAACCAGATACTGTGAAAAATACACCCGACCTCAGTCAGGGTGTGCTGCAATAGGCACAACTCAATAATGGTGCTTTCTATTCCATATACTTCCATGACTATATAATTAGGACCTAGGAAACGCTTTCATATTTTATCACACTTAAACTTATAATTCAATCTGAAAAACTAGTCAAGTCTATGGATTGTGAACAGAGTAAGAAGAGTGAACAACTGCTGAGAGAGACACGGAGAAGCTGTGTTACACTACTTCATAATATCCTAGTGTATAGAAAAGGGAAAGGAAGAGAAGGTATTTGCACAATGAGGCAGAGACATTATGAGAGCTTGAAAAGCTGCTGAAAGTGCTAGCAAGTGTTCATCACATGCAGTGCTGGATTCACAGCTTACACTGCTCAATACTGTCCCATGATGTCCTCCATGCTGCTTCTGCTTCTTAGGGTGTGGTATATAGATAGGGGAGTAGGATGCTCTCTTTTATGCTTAATAAATAAGATGGGTGAATACAGTTTTCTACCATCAGGACTTCATTACTCTGATGACTTCACACCCTTCCATGGGACCCCTCGGGTCTGCACCATCTTGGTGCGTAGCCCTGCAGGTATCTGCCCCTCATCAGGATAATTGATTCTTTTTTCTAAGTAACCGATGACAAAATGCAGACGTATAGGGGCACGGCACGACGTGTATGCTTATGATCCTAATAACATTGTGTTCCTCTGTAATGTTTATACTGAATTTCTGTTGCTTCGATACTGATAAAAATACATGAGCGAACCTTCCCGCAATGTATGTGGACCCCAAGCTAGAGTGATTTATGGCATAATTTACAACATGTGTGGTGATGTCACGATAATGGAGCATGCCCTTAAAGTCATCCATGTCAAGCAGGGAACCATTTTTTCTTAGCATTTTAGTCACTTTTAGGTTCATTTGTTTAAAAAGTAACAGAGTGGAAGAGCGACTCCGGGGAGGTTTGTGCGATTCCCCATTGTATTAGTAGAAGCTTGTAAATGAGGCCTGAAACCTAGGCTCCCTTAGTCATAACTCCTGCTAAGATTACGCACTTGACCCTGTGACCTTTCTTGCTTCCTTAGAATCTGGCCCCATTGATAGTAAACATTACATCTCGCCTGTAGGTGACGGTGATTTCATTGGGGGCTCTGGATTTAATATCAAACAGATTTTGCTCCTTTATAAGTCACAACCTTGGATTGATGTAAAGTGCAGGCAGCGGCTATATAACAATCAGATACTTTCCATGGAATGTCTCGCTGGGGCTGCGGAGGATCTACAGTAGTGAACACCGCTCACCGCAACCCCCTGTACCCCGCTTCCATCTGAGCAATTTATTCCATGACTGCACGAGCTCAGGACGGCATCTGTTTAGTGAATCAGAAGTGATACAAAGGCCCAGGGCTGTCTGCAAAATCAAATGTTCAAAGATTACTCCCCCCCCCCCATTCCCTACCCCGACCTCTGCATGTCCTCCTCAACTAAAGAAAAGGCTCGATTCCGACATTCACAAATCTATGGTAGAGAAGAATAGTACTGGAGGTAGCTGCGTACTCACTGCACTTATCTGTCATACATCATCCACATAACTCCAAGTATGACACGTGATCAGTTAGACTATTCATGGTAGAGACAAGAGATTTCAGCTCTGAAGCATGTGGAAGTGAAAATGAAGCTCTGAAGTGTAATATAGTCAAAAATGATATATGCACACAGTGACAACCACCAGCAGAATAGTGAGTGCAGCTCCGGAGTATAATACAGGATGTAACTCAGGATCAGTACAGGATACGTAATGTAATGTATGTACACAGTGACCCACCAGCAGAATTGTGAGTGCAGCTCTGGAGTATAATACAGGATATAACTCAGGATCAGTACAGGATAAGTAATGTAATGTATGTACACAGTGACCCCACCAGCAGAATAGTGAGTGCAGCTCTGGGGTATAATACTGGATGTAACTCAGGATCAGTACAGGATAAGTAATGTAATGTATGTACACAGTGACCCCACCAGCAGAATAGTGAGTACAGCTCTGGAGTATAATATAGGATGTAACTCAGGATCAGTACAGGATAAGTAATGTAATGTAAGTGCACAGTGACTGCACTGTTTTTGTAGATTATATATATATATATATATATATATATATATATATATATATATATATTTATATATATATGAATGAGCTGTCCAGGTAGATAAATACTTTGGGTTTGTTAAATCCATCCGATTGGTCAATTTGATTAATCAATATTTCATACATGAAGTTTTCCATTCTACGTATTTGGATCCTGACGCTATGTAAGTTCTGTTCTCTAGAGATGACCCCAACGTTACTACCTAGTGACAGATTTGTAGGTAGAAAAACAAGGCACAAGTAACGTTTCCATTATACGAGTAGAATCTGGATAACTACTCACAGCGAAATGTTAGTGAAATGCTAAAAATACGGCATGGACGGGAAACTGAGCATCTTTTTAGGAAGCAGCTGTCAACAGAGGAGAAGCCAAAGTGAGCAAAGCAAATGGCGGCCTGACCTGGCCTGCAGAGCCGAGCCAGATGACTGCTATTACTGGCATAGTGCCGCCCTCGCTGGGGCATCATGGCGTACCTGGCACAGTCATCTGACATCTCAATATCAACTAAATCATTTTTACAGGCCAAGTAAATGCTGAATTCAGCACAATGTGCCAGTTTTCCATGGCTGCTACTGGGCTTTTCTGCTCTGTCACTGATATTAATTTTTTTTTTTTAATAGGAGAAACCATTTACATGTTATATTGGTTTTATACCTTTGGAAATATCACTTTAGAGAATCTCTATATGAATTTTATGTTTGGAAAGTTAAAGTGAAATTTCCGCCACTATTTGACTACTGGGGCTCAAGCTGCGGCTGACTCAATAAGGCTCCGGGCGGCTTTATAATAAATATAAGCTGTAAGGGAGTTTCTGATATTTTCTCATACGGCCAGGTGTACATACATGCTGAATTGGGGAAGGGAAATATGCCGCTGCCAGACTCCTCTGTCCCCTTCAGACACTGTCTCTTCCAGACCCCTCTGTCTTTTTCAGACTCCTCTGCCCATCTCCAGACTTCTCTGTTCCCGTAAGATTATTCTGCTCATCTCCATACTCCTCTGCTCATCTCCATACTCCTTTGCCCATCTCCAGACTTCTCTGTTCCCGTAAGATTATTCTGCTCATCTCCAGAATCCTTCGCTCATCTCCATACTCCTCTACCCATTCTTCAGACGTCTCTGTCCCCTTAAGGCTATTCTGCTCATCTCCAGACTCCTCTGCTCATCTCCATACTCTTCTGCCCATTCTTCAGACTTCTCTGCCCCATTAAGACTATTCTGCTCATCTCCAGACTCCTCTGCTCATCTCCAGACTTTTCTGTCCTCTCTAGACTGCTATGTCCTCCTCCAGACTCATCTGTTTCTTCCAACCATCTTAGTTGCTCAAAATGCTTGTTGCTTTATGTCTCCCTCCAGACTCCTCTGTTCCCACTAGAAGCATTGCTCTTCTCCAAAGTATTCTGTCCCCCTTCAGACGTCTTTTTTGTCCTCCTCCAGATTCCTCTGCCCTCTCTGGGCCCTCTCACCCTTCAAAAATCCCCTATCCTCCTCCAGACTCCTTGGTCCTATGTCAGACTTTTTTGTCCTCCCCAAGAGTCCTCTTCCTCTGTAGGCTCCTCTATACTCTTTCAGACATCTCTCTCCCTCCTAGACTCCTGAACTCACCCTGTCCAGACTAAAAGTTTTTCTACATGTGCACATCTTTGCTTGTCCATGGCTGCTATAGTCCGTACATCTCTTGTTCACACAGGGAGATGTGTGGTCAATAACAATATATTTTGCTGCAGTACAAAAGATGCAATTAGCCAAGGATTTTCCTTCTCCTCAGCCGATTCCTGACACTGTTAAGCGGGCCGATTATCGGCCGTAGAAGCTTTTCTTCCAATGCTCCTGGCTGATTATCGGGAAAAGGGCCTTAAACTTGACCTTTGAACTGGATACAAATCCGCTAAGACGTTCATTCAGGAGAGGAGAGACAAGGGCTGAAGACTTTTGCCATGGCAGCTTCTCTGATGAATAGACAATGCTGGCAGCACTATACTGTATGTGAACACATGTAGACTGTAGATGAGAAACTGAGCAACATTTTTTTTTAAATGTTTTTATACCATAAAAAGAATCTAAAAAAAAATCATTTCACTTTTTATATAAATCTCCAGTAAAATATAATGACCACAATACAGTGCTACAATATGGCTTGTAGTAAACACCTGCTCCATCATAGGATCTCTCAGGGCATGAACCTACTTAAATAAATTACAGAATGGAGGAGAACACAAAAGAATTTCTCCTTAGTGAAAATCACCAAAAATGAAAAGAAAAAATCCTGAGTGGTGTCGTATATCATCCTAATGAGGAGCCAGTCATTCCGAGACTTTGCTCTCTCTCATATCACAACCAGATCTGTCCAGGGAGATGACAAGGTACAGACGTCAAGTTCAACTCTTAGCAGTGATTACAGCCGACAATGATGGATATTCCACGGCTTTCAGGTTCTCCAAATAAGCTTTTCTGGCAGAATAAAATATTTGCAGAGCTCTCCTGACAGATAAAAGCGAAAGCACAAAGACAGTCCTCAAAAAGCCTAATATTATACTAAATGAAACATTGTAACAGGAGATATTTTCTGGTATTACTTTAACAACATAGAAGCACACATTCCGCATAACTACTATAATACTGCTCCTATGTACAAGAATATAACTACTATAATACTGCTCCCTATATACAAGAATATAACTACTATAATACTGCTCCTATGTACAAGAATATAACTACTATAATACTGCCCCTATGTACAAGAATATAACTACTATAATACTGCTCCTATATACAAGAATATAACTACTATAATACTGTTCCTATATACACGAATATAACTACTATAATACTGCTCCTATATACAAGAATATAACTACTATAGTACTGCTCCTATGTACAAGAATATAACTACTATAATACTGCTCCTATATACAAGAATATAACTACTATAATACTGCTCCTATGTACAAGAATATAACTACTATAATGAAGATGTAGAGTATGGTCGGCACTGCCGGTGTTAGTAGCGCTGTGGAGCTGATTGGGATCCGACCTGAATCAACTGAGCAAGAGGGGTGCTCCCAGAAGAACAGGATAGCGTATGTAATAACAAAGTAGAAAAAGAGGCTGGGGCACTCACCGGACTTGCAACTTCAGTTTAATCAACGGTAAGGCTTCAATCCATAGGTGAGGGAGGACAGATGGAATAGCGGGCGCTTACACCCCCGGGACGACGTTTCACGCCCACTCGGCGCTTCTTCCTGCCGGGGAATCACCTGACCTCGGGGAGGGGAGTGTTTAAATACCATTCACCGGAAAACATAAATAATAACTAGTGACATAATAAACAGTAAAAACACGCAGTCATAGGCAGTTGTTAAAATCGTTACGCTCGTTGAGTCCAAGCGGGCCAATTGCATTGAGCTTGGAGATCCAGTGTACTTCTCTGGACAATAGTCGCTTGTGCCAATCTGTGCCATCTGTAGGGGTTTTAACCCTTTCCAAGCCCATGAACTTAATGCAGTTAGTGTCTCCTCTGTGTACTGTGCGTATATGTTCAATTAAACGCGGTACACCTTTTCCAGTCCTGGTAGAGTACATATGCTCTTTGTAGCGGATCCACATTTTCCTTTTTGTTTTGCCAATATAGAAAAACATACATGGACAAAAAATCGCATAAATCACAAAGGTGCTCTGACATGTAATGAAATCTGACACATAAATGTCAGTACCACTGAGCTTGACATATGGCTTATCATGCATGAAGCTGCAGTATCCACACTGCCTACACTTCTTGTTACCTGCAGGTAAGGCCTGACTAAGCCAGGTGGCTTCTCAGGGTTTATCATTACGAGCCATGTTGAGCACATCTCCTATAGTTTTATTTTTTCTAAAGGTGATTACTGGGGGATTACTAGCCTTGGGATTGAGATCGGAGTCTGCTTCCAACAACTTCCAATTTTTTCTTATGGCCGATGCAATGGTATGATTCAATGGAGTGTTTTGAAAGACAAAAGAAAATCTTTCTGGTCCTGTCTCTTTGTGTGTATGATATAGCAGAGTATTTCTCTCTAAATTGGTGGCTCTATTAAGACTTTCTGATACAATAGCTTTTGGGTAACCTCTTTTACATAATCTAGACTCCAGTGACTTAGCTTGTTTGCAAAAGCTGTCGTAGGAGGAGTTAATCCTCCTGAGCCTGGTCATTTGACCAAAAGGAATGGCATCTCGTACTGTGGACGGATGGGAGCTGTGATAGTGTAGGAGTGAGTTGCTGGAAGTGGGTTTACGATATACGGAGGTGTGTAGGGATCCTTCTTTAACTTCGACCCATACATCGAGGAATTCGATGCTCTGACCACCAAATTTATACGTGAATATCATATTGGATCTGTTGGACTCATTGAGATAGCTGATAAAATTTTTAAACATAGTTTCAGTGCCCTCCCAAACAATAAAGAGGTCATCAATGTACCTCAAAAGAAGTTTGATGTGTATGATAAAGGGGTTATTGACTGAAAAAATGACTGTATTCTCAACCTCAGTGAGGAAAAGATTAGCGTACGTGCAGGAGACCGGCGTACCCATGGCCGTACCGATCTCCTGCATGTACCATTGGCCATTAAAGATAAAGGCGTTGTTGGATAAAATAAACAGAAGGGCCTCTTTAACAAAGACAGGCCTTACCTGCAGGTAACAAGAAGTGTAGGCAGTGTGGATACTGCAGCTTCATGCATGATAAGCCATATGTCAAGCTCAGTGGTACTGACATTTATGTGTCAGATTTCATTACATGTCAGAGCACCTTTGTGATTTATGCGATTTTTTGTCCATGTATGTTTTTCTATATTGGCAAAACAAAAAGGAAAATGTGGATCCGCTACAAAGAGCATATGTACTCTACCAGGACTGGAAAAGGTGTACCGCGTTTAATTGAACATATACGCACAGTACACAGAGGAGACACTAACTGCATTAAGTTCATGGGCTTGGAAAGGGTTAAAACCCCTACAGATGGCACAGATTGGCACAAGCGACTATCGTCCAGAGAAGTACACTGGATCTCCAAGCTCAATGCAATTGGCCCGCTTGGACTCAACGAGCGTAACGATTTTAACAACTGCCTATGACTGCGTGTTTTTACTGTTTATTATGTCACTAGTTATTATTTATGTTTTCCGGTGAATGGTATTTAAACACTCCCCTCCCCGAGGTCAGGTGATTCCCCGGCAGGAAGAAGCGCCGAGTGGGCGTGAAACGTCGTCCCGGGGGTGTAAGCGCCCGCTATTCCATCTGTCCTCCCTCACCTATGGATTGAAGCCTTACCGTTGATTAAACTGAAGTTGCAAGTCCGGTGAGTGCCCCAGCCTCTTTTTCTACTTTGTTATAACTACTATAATACTGCTCCCTATATACAAGAATATAACTACTATAATACTGCTCCTATGTACAAGAATATAACTACTATAATACTGCCCCTATGTACAAGAATATAACTACTATAATACTGCTCCCTATATACAAGAATATAACTACTATAATACACTAGTAGAATACGGTCGGCACTGCCGGTGAATCTAGCACTGTGGCACTCGCTGTCGGAATTCAGACCTGTGAATGCTTGTGTAAGGGGTGCTCCCAGGAAAACAGGATAGCGTATGCAATGTAAAAATAGAAAAAATACTGGGGCACTCACCGGGCTTCCAAGCTATAGACTTTATTTCAGAGCGATATCAATCCATGGGTGAGGGAGGACAGATGGATTAGCGGGCGCTTACACCCCCGGGACGACGTTTCATGCCCACTCAGCGCTTTTTCCTGCCGGGGAAGCGCCGAGTTGGCGTGAAACGTCGTCCCGGGGGTGTAAGCGCCCGCTAATCCATCTGTCCTCCCTCACCCATGGATTGATATCGCTCTGAAATAAAGTCTATAGCTTGGAAGCCCGGTGAGTGCCCCAGTCTTTTTTCTATTTTTACATTGCATAACTATAATACTGCTCCTATTTACAAGAATATAACTACTATAATGTCACAAACAGAGAGTAAAGCACGGGGCACTCACCAATAGTTGCAAGCTGGACAGTCCTTTATAGCATGAATCTTGACTCTAAGGGAGGGGGTGTACACGCCTGCTGAGTCCATCTGTCCTCCCTTCCCTTAGAGTCAAGATCCATGCTATAAAGGACTGTCCAGCTTGCAACTATTGGTGAGTGCCCCGTGCTTTACTCTCTGTTTGTGACATTCGCACTCTCTCTCCTCCGGGAGCACCCCATATACAAGCTACCTGTGTCAGGTCTCTTGCTTGCTCTGTCTGCTGGTTCGTGGTGCCGGCAGTGCCGACTGCACTCTACACATTTGCATATCTACTATAATACTGCCCCCATAAAAAAGAATATAACTACTATAATACTGCTCCTATATACAAGAAAAACAGATACTGATTTCACGTAGCAAAATAATCTTTATTAAATACACTTTTTAAAACAATTCATATATGTTTATAAAAAAGAGAGATGACCAAACATTAAAAAAGAGAGAACGGCGGGGAATTTTTTAATGTTTGGTCATCTCTCTTTTTTATAAACATATATGAATTGTTTTAAAAAGTGTATTTAATAAAGATTATTTTGCTACGTGAAATCAGTATCTGTTTTTCTTTGAATATAGTTTGTAATAACTGTAGTAGCAGTTCAACGACTTTCTGCATTAAACCCAGATTGACCGGCACAATCATCGTACTTCATTATAGGTATTGCAGATAGACAAAACCGCGAACTCCTATATACAAGAATATAATTAATATAATACTGCTCCTATATACAAGAATATAACTACTATAATACACGAACTGGAGAGAATGGAACCGCTGCACATCCCATCTATGGCTGATACTAATGCCGCTAGGCCTATATTAAAAATCAACACCAGAGTGTCTGTATATGAATTGATCAAGCCATATTGCCCCGTGTACAACCGCGCAGGTCCTCAGGTCCTCTAACTCCACACCGTGTCGGTCAGCGACCGCCAACCCCGCAAAGCGTGCACGTGCAGGGGAGGGAGGCCATGGAACGGCCCTGCAACCCCAATGTCACAGGACCAGACCCAAAAAGCCCCACCAAAACCCAGCCAGCACCACCGGCGGGGAAGGCTGCCCCCAAACGACACAAGTATGGATATGGTATTACACTTACCATTGCTGCTCTCACAGAATGGGGAAGACATAGGGTCCAGACATGTGAGCACAGGCATCTCCTGCTAATTTTGGTCATGTGGGTCTTATAAAGGAGTGCTAGCTGTTCAGAGAGGGAGAACTGTAAAACACGAACTGGAGAGAATGGAACCGCTGCACATCCCATCTATGGCTGATACTAATGCCGCTAGGCATAACTACTATAATACTGCCCCTATATACTAGAATATAAGTACTATAATACTGCTCCTATGTACAAGAATATAACTACTATAATTTTGGTTTTCTCCATTTGTTGGGTACCATATCTGACCAGTCACAGTAGCTTGGTAACGCCTTTCTCTGCGGATGAGTCTCTCGGAGTCCAGACTGGAAATGATGACACAACTCCTCTTTGACTTCTCGGGTTCTTCTTGATTCTACTTCTGGGATTTGGCTTTGCTCACAGATGATGTGATTGTAGCTGTAAAGTCTATTTGCGGTGTAATGTGCCGATGTTTGGTTCATATTGAAGTCGCTAACACGACATCTGGAAGGAGTTTGATCCTGAAGTCAGTAACTAGTCCGGCACCTGAGGAACATTATATCTCAGCCCAGTACCAGCTAGAGGGGATATGGCTGCTGCTTATAAAACGCAACCCGCAGCCCTGTAAAGTAAATGGTGACATCTGAGGTCTTGTGTTTCTCCATCATCGGGGAATAGGGATTGTGCTGTGTGTACATAGTCTCAGGGTCTCAATCCGAGAAGGATCTAATATCCACATGGTGCAGGAATACATATGGATACTATATATCATGCACAAGGTTATGAAAGCAGCAGAACTACTGGAGGCGACTGAAGCCATTTCTTATTATTTTTCATTAAACTTGTTGTAAGAAAAGTCAAATTCCTAATGAAATGAAAATCTCCTAATAAGGAATTATGGAAAATTAGAAAAACCTCTTGTATTACCCCAAACTCCTCACAGGAAGCCTAGAAGGCTACAATGTACACCAAGAGATTACTTTGCCTCACTACCCCTTGTTCCAATGAAAGTACAACTGATATCCCATAATGCACTTGGGATCACAAGTCCACCAAGCAGGGTCAGCAGCATCAGTGCTGGGCTTATCTGGGCAAGTGCTGGGGCCCCAGGGCCTCCAGGGGCATGAGCACTAAACATCAGAAGACAGAGTAACAACAGGACCTGCCAGGATCCTGCAGAGAAAGATGGATGAAGGACCTGATCACATGAACCGCAGGTCCTTAATACTACAGTGTGGAGTTCAGTCAGCAGAGAGGAAGAGGGAGAAGACTGAGCTATAAGTGCTGTGTCTGTCAGTCAGTAATGTGTGTGTGTGTGTCAGTAAATAATCAGTCAGTAAGTAGTGCAGTACTGTAGTACCCTCCAGGACCTGTCTTTGCCCTCTTCTCCAGGCGTTTTCATTGACTGGAAGCAGGAAGCTGCAACATGCTCCTAGTCTGCAACATTCTGCTACTAGTCGCTGTTTTAGGAACTGCATGGCTTCAGAAGCTCTGGTCTGGGCACAGTTAAAGGAGAAGTCCAGCAAAAAATTTTATCTAAGAATTTATTGCCCCCAAAAAGTTATACATATCCCCACTAGGGATGAGCGAACCGAACCGTTACGAACCAGATTCGTTACGAACTTTGCAAAAAGTTTGTTACAAAGTTCGTTAAAATCGCAAGGGCGTCGCAAAACTGTATTGTTTTCACAGAATGGAAGAGGATATAAGGAATTATTACTCCTATAATCCCTTTTGTCCTGTTATTATGTGAATATCAAGGTGTGTGACGTCACTACAGGAACAGGAAGTGCCTGAGCGTCCATGCTCTTTCTCATTGTGTGTCTAGACTGCAGAGAGAGAGGAGGTGTACGTTAGGCAGAGAGGGAAAACACATAGATTACATATCCAAACAACTGGATAAGTACAGGGAGAGATAGAGAAGGAGTATATATTGTTTGTGAGAGAAGCAGGAGAGCGGAAGATAAAAAAAAAAAATCGCAAGATCCAGGGAAAGCTTGATAAGCCCATACATAGTGAAAGAGGCTGAGAAATCAGGAGTTAGGTAGAGAGAGGGATAGATAGGCATCTAACTCGAAAATTGTGATATCTAGGGAGAAATAGGGAGATAAAAAAAAAGAAATACTGAGAGAAAAGTGAGAAGAGTCACTCAGGACACGTAGCATTGAACCAGCTACTGTTCCGTGACAAGAGAGGAGACGCTAGACGTTGCTGCTCTGCTGGGTTCCGTTAACCGCGTATAGCCGCAAGCAAAAAAGTTTAAAAAAACTTCAAAAAAAAAAAAAGTTTGTTTGTTTGTTTGTGATCAGCTGTTCGAGGTGACGCTAAGTCAGCGTCCCACAAAAGCTGTCCGTTTGTGCTCTGCTGGTTGCCGTAAAACCCGTTTAGCCACCCGCAACCAAAAAAAGTTACAAAAAATAAAAAATTATTGTTTTTTTTGTGATAACCTGTACATTTCTGCTTTGCTGTGTGCCTCCAACCCACAAAGAAATAGTCACTGAAACTTTGTGCCTTCTGGCCAATAGATTATTTCTTTTTCAAAATTTACACCAACCAAACAACTATGTCCAAGCGTCCTACTTCCAGCACCTCCCAGGCAAGGACTGCAACGGCAGGCGGTGAGGGTAGGAGGAGTGGCAGCACCAGGCCCGGTGGCAGCCGGGGCAACAGGTGTGGCAGCAGGGTGCAGCTACCCCAGACGCCCACGGGTCATGTAAGAACCACACAGCCAGCGGTTCTAGATTGGCTTACCCAATCCTCCAGTTCCACTGCCCAAAGCTCCCAAACGAGGTCGGCTGGATCATCCGACACCACCCTTACCCTTACATGGGACGGTCGTCGACAGTCCTCTGCCCCATCCCCTGTTATTAATATGTCACTCACCTTTGGGGCACCTTCTGCCAGGGAACTCTTGGCAAACCTTGATTTGCCTTGGAGTCTCTACCACTTTTTAGTGATGATGATGAGGAGGAGGTAGTAGTCCCCCAAAGGCAGCAGGTGGAACGTGCAGAGGCTGCAGAGGAGGTGTTGGCTGTAAGCAGTCAACAGAGTTAGGGAGGGGCATCCAGTGCCACACCTGAGATCCTGTCCCAGCCCCTGGAGGAAAGTAGCAGTGGTGGTGATGATGATGTCGCTGATCGGATGTGGCGCCCTCAAGCAGCATTATCTTCGGCGTCATCAGGGGAGGAAAGTGAGGTGCTACCGAAGCAGCAACATCCCACTGGTGCAAGGAAGCAAAGCACAAGAGGGAGGGGTAGAAGACAACCTACCAGGCAGACTTCATCAATACCTTTAAGCCTTGGTCCTGAGAGGGGACCCCCAGGCAGCGGTGGCAGTGAACAACCAGCAAGACCCCCCGTGGCTGGCAGCAAACCACGGTCCTCTGTCGTCTGGCAGTTCTTTCGCCTGGTGACAGATAAGCACATCGCTCTGTGCCTGCTGTGCAATGAGAGGGTCAGTCGTGGCAGGCGTGATAATCTTCGGACAACATCCATGAGGAAGCACATGGAAAGGCAACACCAACAGGCCTGGAAAAACCGTGACACAAATACCACCTCCTGTCAGGATGCACCATACACTGCAGATTCCATCATGCAGCATCCTCTCACTGCAACTCAGGGCTCGTCAGCCTCAGTTGCCAGCAGCAGCACAGTCTCACTGCCATGTACACCCCTAATGAGGCAGCAATCCCTGACCGAGTCCATGGCCAAACGTCAGGTGTACTGCAGCAGCCATCCCATGGCACAGAAACTAACTGGACACCTGTTTAAGCTGCTGGTGCTTCAGTCCTTGCCATTTAATCTTGTGGACTCCCAGCCTTTCAGGGATTTCGTGGCGTGTGCGCACCCCAGATGGAGAGTCCCCAGCCGCCACTACTTCTCTAGCAAAGCTGTCCCATCACTGCACAGTTATGTGAAGAGAAAGGTTGGCGACTCATAGGGACTCTCGGTGGCCAAGACCGTGCACCTGAGTGCTAATGTCTGGTCCTCTAATTATGGGCAAGGGCAGTACATGTCCGTTACTGCCCATTGGGTCAACATCCTCCCAGAAGACCATCAGGAAGTTGGCCCATTCTTGCCACTGTCACCTCCACGGTGCTTTAGTGCCCCCACCGTCAATTGTCTATTTGGAAACATACTGGGTGGAATCAAGAGCTGCGGAAGCTGCCATCTCAACTTGTCTGTTTTAAACAATACTGGCCTGAGAGCCATCAACTGCTGCCTTCTGCTCCTCAACTGGTCTGTTTTTAATAATACTGACATTGAATCAATCAACTGCTGCCTCCTCCTCCTCAGTTAGCCTCTCCTCGATAATACTGGCCTTGAATCAATCAACTGCTGCCTCATCCTCAAGTAGCCTCTTCTCGATAATACTGGCCTGGTATCAATCAACTGCTGCTTCCTCCTCCTCCTCCTCCTCCTCAAGTAGCTTCTCCTCGATAATACTGGCCTTGAATCAATCAACTGCTGCCTTCTCCTCAAGTAGCCTCTCCTCGATAATACTGGCCTGGAATCAATCAACTGCTGCCTCATCCTCCTCAATTAGTCTCTCCTCGATAATACTGGCCTGGTATCAATCAACTGCTGCTTCCTCCTTCTCCTCCTCAAGTAGCTTCTCCTCAATAATACTGGCCTTGAATCAATCAACTGCAGCCTCATCCTCCTCAATTAGCCTCTCCTCGATAATACTGGCCTGGTATCAATCAACTGCTGCTTCCTCCTCCTCCTCCTCCTCCTCAAGTAGCTTTTCCTCGATAATACTGGCCTTGAATCAATCAACTGCTGCCTCATCCTTCTCAATTAGCCTCTCCTCGATAATACTGGCCTTGAATCAATCAACTGCTGCCTCATCCTCCTCAATTAGCCTCTCCTCGATAATACTGGCCTTGAATCAATCAACTGCTGCCTCCTCTTCCTTAAGTAGCCTCTCCTCGATAATACGAGCCTGAAATCGATCAACTGCTGCCTCCTCCTCAAGTAGCCTCTCCTCAATAATACTGGACTGGAATCGATCAACTGCTGCCTCATCCTCCTCAAGTAGCCTTTTCTTGATAATACTGGCCTTGAATCAATCAACTGCTGCCTCCTCCTCAAGTAGCCTCTCCTCGATAATACTGGCCTTGAATCAATCAACTGCTGCCTCATCCTTCTCAATTAGCCTCTCCTCGATAATACTGGCCTTGAATCAATCAACTGCTGCCTCATCCTCCTCAATTAGCCTCTCCTCGATAATACTGGCCTTGAATCAATCAACTGCTGCCTCCTCTTCCTTAAGTAGCCTCTCCTCGATAATACGAGCCTGAAATCGATCAACTGCTGCCTCCTCCTCAAGTAGCCTCTCCTCAATAATACTGGACTGGAATCGATCAACTGCTGCCTCATCCTCCTCAATTAGCCTTTTCTTGATAATACTGGCCTTGAATCAATCAACTGCTGCCTCCTCCTCAAGTAGCCTCTCCTCGATAATACTGGCCTGGAATCAATCAACTGCTGCCTCATCCTCCTCAATTAGCCTCTTTGTGATAATACTGGTCTGGTGTCAATCAACTGCTGCTTCCTCCTCCTCCTCAAGTAGCTTTTCCTCGATAATACTGGCCTTGAATCAATCAACTGCTGCCTCATCTTCCTCAATTAGCCTCTCCTCGATAATACTGGCCTTGAATCAATCAACTGATGCCTCATCCTCCTCAATTAGTCTCTCCTCGATAATACTGGCCTTGAATCAATCAACTGCTGCCTCCTCCTCCTCAAGTAGCCTCTCCTCGATAATACTAGCCTGGAATTGATCAACTGTTGCCTCCTCCTCAAGTAGCCTCTCCTCAATAATACTGGACTGGAATCGATCAACTGCTGCCTCCTCCTCAAGTAGCCTCTCCTCGATAATACTGGCCTGGAATTGATCAACTGCTGCCTCCTCCTCAAGTAGCCTTTCCTCGATAATACTGGCCTTGAATCAATCAACTTCTGCCTCCTCCTCCTCAAGTAGCCTTTCCTCGATAATACTGGCCTTGAATCAATCAACTGCTGCCTCCTCCTCAAGTAGCCTCTCCTCGATAATACTGGCCTTGAATCGATCAACTGCTGCCTCATCCTCCTCAAGTAGCCTCTCCTCGATAATACTGGCCTTGAATCAATCAACTGCTGCCTCATCCTCCTCAATTAGCCTCTCCTCGATAATACTGGCCTTTAATCGATCAACTGCTGCCTCCTCCTGCTCTTCAAGTAGTCTGTTTTTAATTATACTGGCCTGGAATCAATCAACTGCTGCCTCCTCCTCCTCCTCAAGTAGCCTCTCCTCAATAATACTAGCCTTGAATCGATCAACTGCTGCCTCCTCCTCAAGTAGCCTCTCCTCAATAATACTGGACTGGAATCGATCAACTGCTGCCTCCTCCTCAATTAGCCTCTCCTCGATAATACTGGCCTTGAATCGATCAACTGCTGCCTCCTCCTCAAGTAGCCTTTCCTTGATAATACTGGCCTTGAATCCATCAACTGCTGCCTCCTCCTCTTCAAGTAGCCTTTCCTCGATAATACTGGCCTTGAATCGATCAACTGCTGCCTCATCCTCCTCAAGTAGCCTCTCCTCGATAATACTGACCTTGAATCAATCATCTGCTGCCTCCTCCTCAAGTAGCCTCTCCTCAATAATACTGGCCTTGAATCGATCAACTGCTGCCTCCTCCTCCTCAAGTAGCCTCTCCTCGATAACACTAGCCTGGAATCGATCAACTGCTGCCTCCTCCTCAAGTAGCCTCTCCTCAATAATACTGGACTGGAATCAATCAACTGCTGCCTCCTCCTGCTGATCAACTTGTCTCTTCTCAACAATACTGGCCTGAGAGGCGAGCAATCTACTGCTGTCTCCTCCTGTTCCTCGACTTGTCTCTTCTCAACAATACTGGCCTGAGAGGCGAGCAATCAACCGCTGCCTCCTCCTGCTGCTCAACTTGTCTCTTCTCAACAATACTGGCCTGGGTGCAATCAAGTGCTGCCGCATCCTCCTTGTAAACTTTTTTTTCAATATTTTTTGTCACTATTTTGGCACTTTTATTTACTATATTTTATTATTATTTCTATAATTATTATAATTTTTTTCTCATTATTTTTGCACTTTTTTCCCCACTTTTTTCATTGTAATATTAACTGCAACCAAACGAAACTATACCCTATCACACCCCACTATTGTAGCTGCAATTATTCAGCCGTTAGAGCAAGGTTCGTTTTCGGTTTGGTTCGGACCAATCCGAACTTCACGAAAGTTCGCCGGATCGTACCGAACCGAACTTTTCAAAAGTTCGCTCATCCCTAATCCCCACTATACACTTAGTTCTCTTGGTATGCTTGCAGTCACAGTTTTAAATGGACAGACGGTAGAAGCCAAAGAAGGGATAGAACTTTGCTCTATCCTCCTCTAGGCCCCCCGCAAAAAGCTGATACTGGGGTTTATAATATGCTGTGGGCTTGATACTGGGGTCTGTAACATGCTTGTGGCCTGATACTGGGGTCTGTACTGATCCCTTTATATTGCTCTAACTATAAGGTCCATACAATGAGAACAATATAGGGAAAATTTAGCAAAAAAACTATTGATGAGAAGTCATACCCCTTGCAAACCCCACCCACAATAGGCTACACACCTAAAACACACCCACAATAGACCACACCCACAATAAGTCACACCCTCATTGTCAAAGTGGAAGTGTTCTTGGAAATAATTTGCATATGCATCTATATATGTAATACGTGGTATCTATTACCATTGTTTGTAACCTGTTAGCTTAGACTACAAGGTTCCTTTACTTTCTTCTTCTATTCAACCAAAGGAAAACAAAGCCGTATTTCCTAAATCTGTTCATGTGGATTAATGTAATATCTGAGTCTGAGAAGTCCGGACAATAGCGGCTTTAATCCTCCTCGCTGCCGATGAAAAAACCTGTCTGGTGGAGAGACGCTGGAGCTTTGTAATGTAAGCCGGGTGGAGGAAGGCCTGTAGACAGTGGCTGAAGCATTGTCATCTACAGATGGGAAATCCTCTGCTCATAAAGGATAGGCTCAGACAGTGTCCTATAAAAAATACCGCAGAAGGTTACGCTGGTGTAGCTGATGGTGTTGGCACAATTTTGTGCAAATTTTTGTGTCTGCCAAAAAAAATCTGCCACAAACTGGACACCTACAGTATTTATTACTGTTTATTTGATTCAGTCTTTATTAGACATGTCCTACCACTATCTGCTACTCAGAGTTATGCTGCTTTTACACGGAACGATTATCGTGGAAATCGCACGATAGCGATCGAATTCGAACGATAATCGTACGTGTAAACGCAGTGAACGATCAAACGACGAGCGAGAAATCGTTAATTTTGATCTTTCAACAACTTCTCAAATCGTCGTTGATCGTTCGCAAAAAATTCACAGATCGTTCCGTGTGAACAGTCGTTCGCCGATTTAACCAATGTGTGAGATAGGCTTAAAGCGATCGCCAAACGAAATTTCCGTACAATATATCGTACCGTCCAAACTCTGATCGTTATGAACAAAAAAACTTTACTCCAACATCGTTAATCGTACAATCGTGCGAATTATCGCTCCGTGTAAACGTAGCATAAGGTGAGATAACTATAAGGTCCCTATACACCTTACACTTTGACTGGCCTAACCTGATGCAGCAGATTTTCCCTTCAGTCTAGCGTGTATGGGGCCGTCTAGAAGCACCACCAACAAATGATATCGGTGGTCATAGGGATTGGCAGTGAAGGAAAATCACGGCGGGCTCATTTGTCCAAGTAGAGATAAGCTACAGCAAGAGCCCCCTTCCCATAGAGAACACAGGAATGCTTGACCATACAAAATGTTCCTGTGTATGGGGAGGAAAGGCAGTGGGCGGGAGAGATAGCTAACTGCACTTGTATAGTGGCCTGTAGCAATAGCAGCTACGATTGTGGACAGGTGGGGAGAGGATTCTGTAGAGATAGGCAGAATCATAGGGGCTGTGTGAAAGTGTAGAGAGAAAGCAAAACACCCAAACCAAACTATAAAGGCTGAAGAAGAGAAACTAAATGAAAGAGAATTACTTTTTTCTTTTATTTTTTCTTTTTACTTTCTAGTTTTTTTCAATTTGAAGCCCAGATTCCCTTCCAAATCTGCAATGGAACTATCCGTAATAAAGAGATAAAAAGTAAAAAGAAAAAAAAATAGTAATAATAACGATGTATGAAAAAGGATGAATAATAATAAATATAATAATAACAATAATAAATAATTAATAATAGTCAATAAATAAAATATATAGCATAAAATAAATAGTAATTAAAGCAACTCTGTACCCACAATCTGTCCCCACCTAAACCACTTGTACCTTCGGATAGCTGCTTTTTATCCAAGATCTGTCCTGGGGTCCATTCGGCAGGTGATGCAGTTATTGTCCTAAAAAACAACTTTTAAACTTGCAGCCCCGCGCCCAACGGCCGGGGCTTAGAATATTTGTGCCCTAGCTTTGCAACACCCCTCCATCCCTCCTCCCCACCCTCTTCATCATTAGGAATGCCCCTAGAACATTTTCTCCTGTCTGAATATTGCACAGGTGCCTTAACGCTCCAGACCATGTGCTGTGCTGACACAGGTGAGGAATAGTAGAAAATCTGCCTGGAGCATTTCTAATGATGAGGAGGACGGGCAGGAGGAACAGAGAGGTTGTGCCAGCCTAATGCATACACAATCTAGGCCACGGCTGTTGGGCACAGGGCTGCCAGTTTTAGGGTATAAACGCACACACCGTATACGCAGCGTATTTACTGCTGCGATACGCAGCAAATACGCAACAAATACGCAGCAGATTAGATCTAAATAACTGAACACAGCATCAAATCTGCACCATCAAATCTGCTGCAGATCTGCTGCGTATTTGCTACGTATCTGCTGCGTATACGGTGTGTGTTTGTACCCTAAAAGTTGTTTTTTAGGGCATCACCTGCCGAACGGACCCCAGGACAGATCTTGGATTAAAAGCAGCTATCTGAAGGTACAAGTGGGCAGATTATGGGTATAGAGTTGCTTAAAATTTACAATTAAATAATTAAATACAGAATAAGAATACAAAGATTAGTAACATTATTAGTACTTTGATTTATTTAATTGACCTGTATCAACAATTTTTTTGTAGAAAAGTTTTTCAAAATGTTTCTATTTAAAAAAAAAAATTATAATAATAATAATTTGTAGAAAGAAGCTGCCATCCTTACATTGTACATGTGACACTTTCTTCCACAGAGCCGCCATTGTTCTCTCTTGATTCTTTCACTTCTCCATTTATTTTCTTTGTCAGGTATTAGATTCCAATGCTCAGAGAACAGATGTAGCGTGTGACTTTAAGGGGGCTCCCTGGTAAGATATAAAGGGGCCTGAAGGCTCAATAAAATCCCCCCCCCCCCCCCCAAATAAGAAAATAAATATTTTACAACCAGTGCGGCTCTTGTCGCTATTACTTTCATTCCCACCATGGATACACATAAGGATTTATCCCCCACCTCCCCCATATAACGCACTTCCATGTTTTCCATTACATTTTCCATTCTGACACGGCTGCTCATCCTGAGCTCCCTAATTCAGGAATAAAATACAATAAAACAGAGAGTTCAGAAAGGAATACAATACTACAGTAACACTGAAGGTTTTTATATCTATGAGAAGTTGAGCTTTGTCCCCTGAGGATACCGCAATAGTTCAGTAAAACGTGGGGGGACTTTCCTAAAGCTTTTTAGACTTTTTGATTGAAATGTTCATTTCCTTTCTAATTTATGACTCCATCTTGAATGAATTGCTTAATAAACAGCTCCCTTCACAGAAGAAGATACATTGTGAGGGGGGCTCAGCACTGGCCAGGGTCTGGGGGCAGCATCAATGACTATAGCAGTCTGCGGACACAATTTACGGCACGTCCCCGCAACGCTGCTGTTTGCACAGAATTAATCACTTAAACAACTTCCCTTCAAGGGGGCGCAGGCCGTGATTTATACCCTGAACGCACACAATGTGGACGCCCCCCTCACTATCTTCATCTATAGAGATGAGTCCATATGCAGAACAAGAGCTTATGGCTCTTTTCGGTGGTCCCACCACCATCCAGTCAGCCCGGACCCTGCACCGAGGACCTTACTCCAGCTACATTGTCACTTTTCATTGAGCCCGACAGGAGATATAGAAAACCAAAAGTTTCAGAACTCCAACAAATGGAGAGGGGACTATGTGTACAGTCATGAAGGTATATGGTGGCAGTAGACTATGCACGTTCCCAAGGGTGTATATACCACATAGCCAGACCACGCAGGTACCAGAGAGTGTATACACTATTGAGGCAGACAGTGCAGGTACCCAAGGGTGTATATACCATACAAATAGACTATGCACATACCCAAAGGTGTATATAGCACACATGCAGACCCCAGGCCATGCAAGTACTCAAGGATATATACACCAAAGAGGCAAGCCATGCAAGTACTGGGGCTAATCAGAATTAAATTACACCTCTGTCATAGAGATACACCATGCAAGTACCCAAGAGAGTATCCACCATAAAGACAGACCAGGCAAGCAGCCAAGAAGGTATCTACCATAGAGACAGACCATACAAACCCCCAAGGTTGTATTTACCACAGAGACAGACCATGCAAGTACCTGAGGATGTATATACCATAGGGGCCTTAAATATCTATACATCGTTTATGGTTCTCGTCTTATGAAGAAACTTTACCCCCCATTGGACCACAGCCACAGGCTTCTCTCCAGCCCACACCACCCTGCTCTATACTGATGAAGGACAAGAACCAGAAAAATAGCTGTCTACTTAAAAGGGTATGTTCACACTGAGTAAAACAGGTGGAATTCTGCGGCGGAACTTTCCGCCTGTCTCAGTGTCCCATAGCCCGTCTATGGTAGAGCGTGCGCTTCTCCGCAGCCGTGGCTCTTCGCTCAAAGAAGTGACATGTCACTTCTTTGAGCGGAGAGCGGCAGCAGCGGAGGAGCGCGCACCCTCTCATTCACTCGCAGCGGGACACTGAGCACAGCGGGAATTCTGCCGTATTTGCTCAGTGTGAACATACCTTTAGGGTAGCTTCTCCTTCTGGGGAACTTCTGGCCTGGCTTATTCACGGACATGTCCTTAAAGCGGCTCTGTACCCACAATCTGCCCCCCCCCAAACCGCTTGTACCTTCAGATAGCTGCTTTTAATCCAAGATCTGTCCTGCGGTCCGTTCAGCAGGTGATGCAGTTATTGTCCTAAAAAACAACTTTTAAACTGGCAGCCTGTACCCAACGGACAGGGCTTAGAATGTGTATGCATTAGGCTGGCACACCCTCTCTGTCCCTCCTACCCTCCCTCCTCATCATTAGGAATGCTCCAGGCAGATTGTCTCCTATTCCTCACCTGTGTCAGCACGGCACATGGGCTGGATCGTTAAGGCAGCCAGCCTAATGCATACACAATCTAGGCCATGGCCGTTGGGCACAGGGCTGCAAGTTTAAAAGTTGTTTTTAGGACAATAACTGCATCACCTGCCGAACGGACCGCAGGACAGATCTTGGATTAAAAGCAGCTATCCGAAGGTACAAGTCAGATTGTGGGTACAGAGTCACTTCTTAGTTCAGGACCCTCCTCTCTTGCATAGGAATGACAGAAAGCTTCTCTCTCTCTGGAGGTCCAGTCCTGTACTGCATTACATAGACAATCCATAGATATGAAAGGACACTGTGTAATACTTCATATACCCTGTGGGGGCGCTGCAGGGAATTTGAACCCTTAGTATAAGATTTCTTTATAAATTACTAGTGATCATTGGGATCTTTTTAAGGGGGCAGCCTGTGATCAGACCCCCTTTAAGGTATATATAATTATCCATATCTATCACAGGTATCTGCATTATTGCTTGTACAAAGTGTTGTTTGCTTCCAGGGATAGAATCTAAACTATTTTTCTCGGCTGGATAGAAATCCATCTTTCATGAACCGTGTTTACATATTTGTGGGTTCTGATCGTAAAATGTTGTGTCATTGCAGGAAATTTCTGCCGTTCCCAAAATCTCCTGGAATTCTGCTCATTTCTTGGCGTTTTCATATAGAAAACTTTTCAGATGGTTCCAGAAATTAATTTCATCTTGCGGAGATGAGTGCGAACTCACAAGGGTGAAACTCGAGACCGCATTGTATTTTCATTCGCTCCATAAGATCTACTCAGAAGAATTTAATGATTCTTAGAAAGTAAAAATTTACATATCCCAAATGACAGAGAGAACTGACAGCGTGGTGAGCCTCATGTGAAATGTTGTCTCTTCAGAGTCGTATATACAATGAAAATCCCTGTCATGTAAAGACGGGTCGTATAAAATGTGAGGTTCAGGGAGATGCCAGACAATAAATTAGTGCTGAAGATCTCATTTATTTTATGGGATTCTTATATCGCATGCAACAGCGCTCCTAGTGGCCACTTATGGTCATTACCATATCAGAATTCTTATCTAATTATAAAAACTGGGCTATTATATTATTATAACACCTTGTATACACCTTGTTGACATCCAGCTCCTGCCTGAACCTGATGCCAGGTTAGTGTTCCTGCCTTCTTAAAGGGGTATTCAGCTCAGATAAAATACATGTTGAATTACCCTCTTGTAGACTAACAATTTCTTCCATCCTTTTTATTATCTTTTTAATCTCCTTCCCCTAGTTCTGAGCCTGTTAATTTCTGCTGAAAACCCATAAAACTGTATGTAAGTCTGGCTGTTTTGGACATCTGTAATGCCGGGAGGGATCTTAGATTAAAGGGGTTGTCCGGCGATAAAAAATTATTCACAGAATAACACACATTACAAAGTTATACAACTTTGTAATGTATGTTATGTCTGTGAATGGCCCCCTTCCCCCCCACCCACGCTAGACCCGGAAGTGTGGTGCATTATACTCACCGCATCTCGTGTCGTCCACGGTCTCCGATCCTCAGCAGTGACGTCTTCTTCGGGAGGCCGGCGGATCTTCCCGAGTGCCGGCCGCCCTCTGCAGCGTCATCCGAAGCTCAGCCGCGATTGGCTGAGCATAACTGTGCTCAGCCAATCGCGGCTGAGCAGCTGATGACGTGGCCGCGTCATCAGCCGCTCAGCCGCGATTGGCTGAGCACAGTTATGCTCAGCCAATCGCGGCTGAGCTTCGGATGACGCTGCAGAGGGCGGCCGGCACTCGGGAAGATCCGCCGGCCTCCCGAAGAAGACGTCACTGCTGAGGATCGGAGACCATGGTCGGCACGTGACAGGTAATGTATAGCGCACCACACTTCCGGGTACACGGGTGGGGGTGGTGGGACACGGGGAAGGGGGCCATTCACAGACATAACATACATTACAAAGTTGTATAACTTTGTAATGTGTGTTATTCTGTGAATAATTTTTTATCGCCGGACAACCCCTTTAAGCCTCCTGGCATCACAGAGTGCAGCGTCAGCCGGCCAGGAACACTTTTTACATCTTGGAAGTGAGGCGGAAGAAGGGAGATCAGGGCGGAGAGAACAGTTCAAACACAGTTTTCTTTGTCTTCAGCAGAAAGCAGCAACTCGGAACTGGGGAAAGGAGAGTGAAAAGATAATAACAAGTAGGGAAGGAATTGTTAGTCTATGGGAGAGGGGGTGTTTTAACATGTATTTAAAATGATTGGAATACCGCTTTAAATGGATTTTATAATTTCAAGTAATATGCGGACCAACCACTGGATCTCCATTCTGTCCAGGAGGACAAATGGTCCATTTTTATGTGGTTTTCTAACATTTCCAAATGTGGATCTCAGCATCATTCAAAAGCCTAAAAGAGAATAAAGTGTTGGCTGCTGATGCCCTGTGATCAATTTTCCTGCCTTCTTGTCATTGGTGGGGGCTCAAGTGGATGGACTATGTTCTAAAAACGACCAATACTACTTTAATTCCTATTTTTATGTGCTGCCTTGGTCATGACTTTGCTATCACCTTTCACCTTCAGGTCTTCCGGATTGGTCATGAACCTCAGTGCTGCTGCCACTGCCGCCAATCGTTGACCACAATCCATTCATTCCACTGGAGTCCGAATCTTTCTTAGATCGATAATGAATAACCAGTCTGACCATACTTACCAGTGACACTGGAAACATGACTAGGAATCAGGTGGTCAGGTGCACTAACTTTGGCACCGTACTGCTTTGACCATGCCTCAGGTTTACACCTGATTTCAGGTAGAATAGGGGGTTTCTTAGACTCTGTGCCCCAGCCATTGCATATCAGAGGGGGCATAGAGGCTCCACCATCTTGTTGGGCTCGGTAACACTGATATCAGTCCTGGTGTTATTTCAGGTCTCTGATATTCCCATACCGGTTGCAGGCAGACGCTTTGTTCAGATGGCGGGTTATCTCTATCGTGCAGATCTGTAATGTGAACCATGGGTTCATTATTTTTGGCCGTTATCAAAGAGACCGCAGAATATTATGACTTTGATAGATTGTTTGTTGCTGCAAAAGAAGCAGTACGCTTGTCGGGTTTTGCTTCTCTTATCAAGTGAGGAAACTGGCAGCGATCACCCTGCTGGCCGCGACTACTGCTGTTACCAACCAGACGGCAGCTACCAAGGTCGTCAATGGAGTCTGTACGAGTCACAGAGTAATAAAAATGAGGTGGTATTGTAGTGTTTTAGATATGATACATGATCGATCATGATGGAAATGTATAGAATATAAGAAATGTTCCTTTTATTAAGGGTTGTGCATTATATTAGACAGAATCTGGAGTCTAAAGGAACTAATGTATTGTTTTTCCAGTAATGTTTTCTCAAAATATCCGGTGGTTATTTCAAAGGGATCGAAGGCGCGGTGACATCACAGTGTTTGCTCCAGCACAGCTGTATTGGGCTGTTATCACTTATACAAACAGAGAAGGAGACGAATGTTCCAATGACATTAATTTCGGCCCTGAAGTATTAATAGGTCCGTTCTCTATGATCGGCCTCCTGCCAAGAGATTTACACTGGAGATCACACAGGAACGAAAATATAAAGTATATCTTATGTGCACAGACATCAATATACCCTACATGAGCCTATGATATAGTACTGAAGCCTATAAGCAAGAAAATAAAAAACACAATACTGTCCAAATGTACAAGAAAATAAATATTATAATACTGCTTCTTATGTACAAGAATTTAACTATTATAATACTGCTTCTTATGTACAAGAATATAACTACTATAATAGTAGGGACTCATGTGAGCCAGGGGACCTGCATGTGGTACATGGGGCAATATGGTTTGATCAAATTATATACCAACATCCTGGCGTTGGTTTTTATATGTAGCCGAGAGCCATTAGTGTCAGTCATAGGTGTGAGGTGCAGTGCTCCTTTCTCTCTCCATGTCCATAACTACTATAAGGCTATGTTCCCACTACGTAAGAGACCAGCTGTTCTGTGACCCGGCCGGGTCACAAAACTGCCGGTCTCTGCAAAGATCATTCCGGCCGCTACTTAAGTACCGGTCGGATGATCTTTCCAGCCGCAGTGTTCTGATGCGGGCGCATCAGCATGCGCCCGCATCAGAACTTCACATAGCACACAATAAAGCAAGAGGCCGGAGCTGCTTGCTTCATTGTGTGAACTGACAGGTCTTTTTGCAGCCGCAATTCACTGAATTGCGGTTGCAGAAAACTAACATGTCAGTTCTTTGCGGCGCCGCATGGGATCCCGGCCGGAGCGTATACTATGTGTATACGCTCCGGCCGGGATCCCATAGAAGAACAGGCTGTGTCCCACACTGTACTTTTACATACTGTGAACATAGCCTAATACTGCTCCTATATACAATAATATAACTACTATAATACTGCTTCTATATACAAGAATATAACTACTATAATACTGCTCCTATATACAAGAATTTAACTACTATAATACTGCTCCTATATACAAGAATATAACTAATATAATACTGTTCCTATATACAAGAATATAACTACTATATTACGGACCGGGAGAAAAAGGAGCATTGCACCTCATACCTATGGCTGACACTAATGCCACTTATATGCCGCTATATTTAAAAACCAACGACAGGATGTTGGTATAAAATTTGATCAAACCATACTGCCCCATGTACCAGCATGCAGGTCTCCTGGTTCACATGGGTCCCTACACTAACTCACCACCGTGTCGGTCAGTGACCACCCACCCCACAAAGCGTGCACCAACAGGGAAGGGAGGCCATAGGACGACCCTGCAACCCCACTGCTACAGGACCAATACTATAATACTGCTCCTATATACAAGAATATAACTACTATAATACTGCTCCTATATACAAGAATATAACTACTATAATACTTTCCCATATTTACAAGAATATAACTACTATAATACTGCCTCCTATATACAAGAATATAACTACTATAATACTGCCTCCTATATACAAGACTATAACTACAATAATACTGTCCCTATATACAAGAATATAACTACTATAATACTGCTCCTATATACAAGAATATAACTACTATAATACTGCCTCCTATATACAAAAATATAACTACTATAATACTGCTTCTATATACAAGAATATAACTACTATAATACAGCTCCTATATACAAGAATATAACTACTATAATACTGCCTCCTATATACAATAATATAACTGCTATAATACTGCCTCCTATATACAAGAATATAACTACTATAATACTGCCTCCTATATACAAGACTATAACTACAATAATACTGTCCCTATATACAAGAATATAACTACTATAATACTGCTCCTATATACAAGAATATAGTTACTATAATACTGCCTCCTATATACAAGAATATAACTACTATAATACTGCTCCTATATACAAAAATATAACTACAATAATACTGCTCCTATATACAAGAATATAACTACTATAATACTACCTCCTATATACAAGAATATAACTACTATAATACTGCTCCTATGTACAAGAATATAACTGCTATAATACTGTTCCTATATACAAGAATATAACTACTATAATACTGCTCCTATATACAAGAATATAACTACTATAATACTGCTCCCTATATACAAGAATATAACTACTATAAAAAGGTGTGATGTGCAGCCGCTCATCTCTCTCCATGTCGGATTTTACATTTTTCTCCCCTTTCTGGGCAGCTGGCACTCCCCTTTAGAAGACCCATGTGACCTAAGTCAGCAGAGCATATGCCTGTGCTCACATGGCGGTGCCTCCATGTTTTTCCCATTCTGTCTGCAGCAGTTTTGGTGAGTGTAATACCATTTCCATACTTGTGTTGTTTGGGGGCAGCCTTCCCCGCCGGTGGTGCTGGCTGGGACTTTGGGGGGGCACTTTGGGTCTGGTCCTGTGACATGGGGGTTGCAGTGCCATTCCATGGCCTCCCTTCCCTGCACGTGCACGCTTTGCAACCCTTTTGGACCCGTGTGAACCAGGAGACCTGCACGTTGGTACACAGGGCGATATGGCTTGATCAATTCATATTCCAACATCCTGAAGTTGGTTTTTTAAAATAGGCTTAGCAGCATTAGTGTCAGCCATAGTTGTGATGTGCAGCCGCTCCTCTCTCCATGTCGGATAACTACTATAATACTGCTTCTATATACAGTACAAGAATATAACTACTATAATACTGCCCCTATATACAAGAATATAACTACTATAATACTGCCACCTATGTACAAGAATATAACTACTATTATACTGCCTCCTATATACAAGAATATAACAACTATAATACTGCCCCCTATATACAAGAATATAACTACTATAGTACTGCCTCCTATATACAAGAATATAACTACTATAATACTGCTCCTATATACAAGAATATAACTACTATAATACTGCTCCTATATACAAGAATACAACTACTATAATACTGCTCCTATATACAAGAATATAACTACTATAATACTGCCCCTATATACAAGGATATAACTACTCGTTCCTAGCCCGACGAAGCGCCGTAGCAGGCGTGAAACATTGTTGCTCCTCTGTGAACGCACCTGCCTTTCCACCTTCCCTCTCCCCGCTGCACCAGCTCCGATGTGTCTGCAATAAACCACCTGCATCTGTGAAGTTGGTGAGTGCGAGACTCTATTTCTTTACATTGACATTTGCTCTCCTTTGTTTTGCCTCTGCACCGCAACTCAGTGGTAAGGACACTATCGCTTACAGCCGCAATCTCCTGTCCCATACGTCCTGATTGAGTGTTCCCAATATCAGCTAGTGCCAGTCGTCATTCTCTCCACACCATAATAACTACTATAATACTGCCCCCGATATACAAGACTATAACTACTATAATACTGCTCCTATATACAAGAATACATCTATTATAATACTGCCTCCTATATACAAGAATATAACTACTATAATACTGCCACCTATGTACAAGAATATAACTACTATAATACTGCCACCTATGTACAAGACTATAACTACTATAACACTGCTCTATAATACAATTGTAATGCTGTAATGCTTTAAAGCTGCACAAAGGTGCAATGAAATGTGGAAAGCTTTTATCTGGAGGTTGTGATAATCTTTGCTAGAAATGACGTCCTGTATATGCAGATGATCTCTTTGATCCTAAGGTAAACATTATGCCAGAAAAAAAACCCTGCAGAAACCTAACATTGATGTAATGGCCGAGCAGACGAATTAGTGCCCTGACCACATCCTAAGGGCTGAAAACATCAGCGCTGTGTATCAGACACACAGGACCTGTGTATTGTGCCGGCCGTCTGTGTTTGCAGTCTGTTGCTTACTCTGTACTTGGATTTCCTGTTTGTATTGGAAGCCGTAAGAGAGAAAGACATTAATTTCCAAGATGACTAAATAAATAAGGAGTCGCGGAACGGGAGGTAGAATAAGGTACTGGAGGCACGAATGTAGAGGACTACAAATATTGGAGTGAAAGCACATGGTCTGGAAAATACTAAGTTCTATAGAAAAGGAACATTTATAAAAAATAAACATATAAATTTTTTAACCAACTGGTGTCATAAAGTTATACAGATATGTAAATTATTTCTATTAAAAAAAAACTCAAGTTTTCCAATACTTATCAGCTGCTGTATATCCTGCAGGAAGTTGTGTATTCTTTCCAATGTCACACAGTGCTCTCTGCTGCCACCTCTGTCCAGGTCAGGAACTATTCAGAGCAGGAGAGGTTTTCTATGGGGATTTTCTACAGGTGGTAACAAAAAGCACTGTGTCAGACTGGAAAGAATATACCACTTCCTGCAGGACATACAGTAGCTGATAAGCAAAGTAAGACTTGAGATTTCTAAATAGCAATAATTTACAAATTTGTAAAACTTTCTGATACCGTTTGATCTGGAAAAAAAAAACCTTTAGGTGGAGCTGGCTTGTAGAATCCTTCCTACAAAGCTCAGCGTCCGTCAGTAGAGAGCGGCTTGCTGACACTGTGCTCTACTGCAGATCCAGTCTTGAAGTTATCATACCCTTTCCTCGAATGTGGTTGACTGTCATGTTTTAGTTGTATGATCCACGGTGCAGGCAAGGATGAAGACTCTATTGTCTCCGGTTTCCCTAGGGGTCTAGTCTAGTGACCTATAATTGTTGGATAACGAGCTGTGAAAAAAAAGTCAGCTAACTTTTCTCTGTGGAATTGAAGTGCAGACTAAAGAGAGAAAGTGTATGTGTAACTAGACCTAGTGTTAGCTGCAGTTCTGCTGTTTGAGTGTGACATCTAGTGGTTGGAGTAAGGAAGAGCGGCCACCAGTCCTAACCTGTGACACTACAGTGATACACTTTTAGACTATGTTCACACAACGTATTGAGACCGGGTCACGGAACGGCCGGTTTCTGCCCGGATCATCCCGGCCGATACTTAAGTACCGGCTGGATGATCTGTCCGGCCGCAGAGCTCTGATGCGGGCGCATCAGCGTGCGCCCGCATCAGAGCTTCCCAGAGCACACAGTGAAGCAAGCGGACTGAGCTGCTTGCTTCACTGCGTGAACTGACAGAATTTCCTACAGCCGCAACTCATTGAATTGCGGCCGCAGAAAACTGACATGTCAGTTATTTGCGGCCCCATGCAGGATCCCGGCCGGAGTGTATACGATGTGTATACGCTTCGGCCGGGTTCCCTCAGAACAATAGGTATTGTTCACCCGTACAAAGTACAGCCGTTGTTGCCGATGGCAACAACGGCCGTACTTTTACGTAGTGTGAACATAGCCTTACCAAGGTGTAAGAAGAAGAAGTGGGACACTACGCTTTGTTATCTCTGCAATCTGCTTATCCTACCCTTTATCTCAGTGCCGCTCCTCCTCGGGTGCTTGGAAAAGCTGTAAAAGGTAAATTTTTCCAAGTTTCCCAGGACTGGATCCAGCTTTTCCCAGCACCCGGAGAGGAGCGGCACTGAGTTAAAAGGCAGTCGGCTGATAAAAGCAGATTGCAGAGATAACAGAGCACATTGCATAATTTTTACTGTAAATTTCTAGAAATCTCTAGAAATAACATAAGGTCTCTATTTTGGGTCTGACCCCTTTAAGAAGCTGCAGAGAGGAGCTTTACGGTAGGAGCAAAATGATTTAGCCATCACACATCACATATAAATACTGGGATATTTTACAATGCACTGAAAGGGCCGGACTAAGTAACAAAACATATGTGCCCTATTGTATGCAGCCTCTGCGCGTTTTATGGCGGCTACGATTACACGGTATACAGAATATCGCTGTAAACTTAGGTTACTCAACACATCTTTATAGGTTTTTCTATTCGGATTGTTGCAAAGCCAAAGGATTCTTTTTTTCCTTTTTTTAAGCCTAAAACTGATATGGGGATCCTCATATAGGCGGACGCTTCCTGTACGAACAGAACCTCACAAACTTTTATATCATTGAGACGTAACCCGAAGATCCTGCGCCTGAATTCCAGGGACTGTGGCCGCTGCCAAAAATAGTAAACTTAATGTCACATTCTGGGAAGAAGTCTTTGAAATCCCAAACTTTGGTACATCCCCTGCCTGAAAGGAAAAAAAAAAGAGAAGTGGGAGAACCCGGTCCACAACCAGTTTAGGCAACTTGTGTGGTTAGGACGAGTGACGGTGAGGAAGAACACAACCTTCTTCTGCCGCCCTCGGATTCTGGGTCATCCATCAGTCACTGTAAAGGCTACTGACTAGAGATGAGCAAATGTTGTGAAATGCGTCTCCCATTCATTAGTATCAGCCACCAGATTTCTAGATAATGACAAACTGTGGGGGGCCCGGACCACTGGGGCCACTCATGATCTCGAGACCTGGCACCCCAAAATCCATGCTGCAGACCATGCATGCTCGCTGCAGCTCCAATCATTCTCTACGGAACCTCTGAAGATACCCAAAGCTATATCTATCTCCATTGGCTCCATAGATGAAATGGTGTAACACATACGTGGCCCGCAGCTCCTCCCAGAGGGGATTTCGGGGTCCCAGTACAAATGCTAGACCTCCCACAATCCCTTAGTTATGCACATGGATACTCTTTTTGATACTGTGGATAAGGCATAAGTTCAAGGCTGGGTTCACACTGCGTTTTTGCAATCCCTTTTTTCATGTTTTTTACAAAAAAACGGATGAAAAAAAACGGATGCATGTGTGTGCATCCGTTTTGATCCGTTTTTCCATTGACTTCCATTGTAAAAAAAACGGATGAAAACGGATCCGTTTTTTTTTTGACGGACACAAAAACATAGCTGACACTACTTTTGTGTCCGTTAAAAAAACGGAACAGTTTTGATCCGTTTTTTTTTACAATGGAAGTTAATGTAAAATCGGATCAAAACGGATGCACATTAATGCATCCGTTTTTTCATCCGTTTTTTATCCGTTTTTTGCAAAAAACGGATGAAAAAAAAAGGAATGCAAAAACGCAGTGTGAACCCGGCCTAAGATGCCTGGTTCACACTATGTATTTTTTAATTAAACAACGGCCGTTGTTGCAGGTTTGCAACAACGGCCATTGTTTAATCACAGTGGCCAATCACATTAACACCTATGAAATCATCCCCGCCGCAGTGTATACACACTGTATACACTTTGCTGGGATTGCCATGTCTATTTTGAGCAGCGGCTATTCAGTGAACTGCTGTCGCATGAAATAGGCTGTGCACACAACGTAAAGTATGGCTCCCGGCCGTACTTTACATTCTGTGCTACGGCTAATTGGCACACCCGAATGTGCCCGCATTCCAATGCAGTATCGGCCGGGTTGAACATCTCAGACAGCGGCCGTTCTGTGACACCTCCCACTTCCCATTTATTGTGGATTTTCAAATAATATTGATTGCGGATGAATTTTTGCGTATTACGATTTCAGACATGATATACGCTCCTGAAAAATCACGAAAAGGCCTTAGCTACACAATTTGCCAAGCGGAGGCCAAACTATAGTGAGGACAAAGGACTCCTTGTTAGACTCCCAGCTGTTGTCCTGACAGCCACATGCTGGTACTTGTAGTTTCAGACCACATGATAAAATGGTGTCAAGAACCCAGAGCTACCAGAAAACCTGTGTAAATTTGCAGGACTAGCGGTAAATATTTCCTTCCTATCCCGGATATGTGTACAGGGTTGCAATGGTCTGCATAAGAAATTATGAAAAGTTCAAGCACATATGTAACGCGATATACAAGCCGCAGGTGTGCCATATCCTGTATAAACGACATAAATCAAGTAATTGGATATTAAGGGCATTAAAATAATCCAAAAATACGGAAAGTCCTTTGAAATGAGTCTGGGGCTTTGTGTGAGAAGGTGAGGAGTGCGGGACGGGACCCCAAGGACTGAACCTTTCCCTGCAGTCACAATACATATTGCTGCTACGTGTCAGTAAGAACCGTCGCAGCAAATCAATCCCGGCCGGGCATGAAAGGCGTCTAATCTGCAGGATTATGTGCAATTTATTCCGAAAAATGTCTACAAAGAGCAACAGCGGGTCAGAAGCGGAAAATAGGCAAAGAGGAGAAAGACGTCTAGGTCTAGAGAAATAAATACACGACTAAAGGCCGAACACAGTGACAAGGCCGAATAACACAGGCCTGACAGGCGGCAATAGTCCCATGTGCAATGAGTGAAGTACGAGGGACGGAGCGCTAACCTTTTTCTATTATACATATTGACCTGACGACACTTTCTCTTAGACTTCACTGCGACTTTTCATCACACAACTTTCCAATGTCGGATGACAGCTGCAGGCCACACAGGAGGGACTGGTTTCTATTCATAGCAATGAATTCTATGGACTTGATAGGTAAAATGAGGATGCAGCAATAAAGCCCTGGTCTAAATCTAATCATCATGATTGGGTCATATGATCAATGAGGAAGTGGTTTAAAAAAAAAATCAACAGCGGCCACTAAAGGTAAACTAGGGTATTACATGGCACCTAGTCAAATGAATGTGTGACCATGTAATGTATGGTCGCGTTGAATCTTCCAGAGCAGGAGTCTCTCTTTCCAAAGTCTAGCTCTGGGGGTTCAGCAAAAACAGTTGTGAAAACCTTGTTAGGCAGTTTTTAGACAGGGTCCTTAAAGGGGTTATCCAGCACTACAAGAACATGGCCACTTTTCCCCCTCTCTTGTCTCCAGGTCAGGTGTGGTTTGCAATTAAGCTCCATTTACTTCAATGGAACTGAGTTTGAAACCCCACCCAATCTGGAGACAAGAGGGGGGGAAAGTGGCCATGTTTTTGTAGCGCTGGATAACCCTTTCAAGCAGAGAAGCAATCCTTTATGCTGTCAGGGGATTTGGGTTTCTTTTAGGGTAATATGGAGTTTATTACCATTAAATAGCATAGTCAAGGAGGGGACAGAGAGGACTGTGCAGCTGTGACTGTATAACCACACAGTTCTCTCTATGATCGTACCGATGAGTGCATGGAGGGGATGGAGAGGACTGTGCAGCTGTAAATGTATGACCACACAGTTCTCTCTATGATCATACTGATGAATGCAGGGAAGTGACAGAGAGAACTGTTCAGCTGTAAATATTTGACCACACAGTTCTCTCTATGACCACAGAGATTAATGCAGGGAGGGGATAGAGAAAACTGTGCAGGTGTGACTGTATAACCATACAGTTCTCTCTATGACCATAGAGATGAGTGCAGGAATGAGAGAGAGTGGACTGGGGGTTGTAACTCTTTCAGCACACATTACACTCTACAGATAGATGCAGGGAGGAGACAGAGAGGACAGTGCAGCTGTGACTGTATAACCACACATTTCTCTATATGACCATAGATATGAATTCAGGGAGGTTACAGAGAGGACTGTGCAGCTGTGACTGTATAACCACACATTTCTCTATATGACCATAGATATGAATGCAGGGAGGGGATAGAGAGGACTGTGCAGCTGTGACTGTATAACCACACATTTCTCTATATGACCATAGATATGAATTCAGGGAGGTTACAGAGAGGACTGGCTTAAAAGCCCTGTCTCAGCTATGATTGCTTTAATCTCTATAGCTCCCCACTGTGAATCAGAGTAGAGGATCTAAAACACAAGTAAACACATCAGAAGTGCAGATCTCACTGCTAATGTGCCTTACTATTTGAGAGGGTGGGTGGCCATTTATATACATGAGTTTCCATTGTTTCCATATACATGGGTTTCCATTGACGTATGTTGTTGTTGTTATTTTGGGGGTCAAAACTTTAAGGTCCCCTCAGGTCAGTTTGATTAGTAATGGGACCCACAGGTGTTTTTACCCCACCAAGACGTAACTGCTGGGGGTAAATTGGTGTACTTAGTGTTGACAGGTTTTCAGCACATTTGATGACTTCATGGCCCCCTTTATTATGTTGTTATAGTGTTACGTTGCCTATAGTGCAGGATTATTGTCCATTCCCACTGGATTTCCTTAATGGACTTAAACTTTTATACTAAGACTATTTCCCCCCACCTCCGGCACATCTTAGTTAACGTACAATAAAGCCGCATGAGAAGTCTCCATCTACAAATATAGACTTTGTACTTTTCTGCCTTTTTTTCCCTTCTATTTCCAGAGCGTTGCAGGAGATGATATAAAATTTCTCTGTGTGAGTTGCAGGGCCTGTCAGGCACCCCCTGTTACAAAGGCAGGATCGCGGGCTGCCTCCAGCGCTGTCAGTGTGCAGGTCTGGGAGAGCCGCAGCCAACAATAACAATAAATAAATGTTCTCTTCTCTGCTCCAAGGAGCGCAGAACGTCCAAGCTCAGCTGGGGCCTTTCCCTTTATGTCTGAGAAAGTCAGAGCACTCTAACATTCATAATAACAGACCTGACACTCGGAAAGCTGAGGCCTAACCTGAAGTTTCTAGCCTCCAGTCTAATATGTATGACAGGGCACCAATCTAACCATAGGTGAGTCATGCTACTGGTGTCTTGCGTGATTAGGAATACTAGGTCTGAACAAATGCATTATGTAAAATTAAAGGGGTACTCCAGCAAAAAAAAATCTTTCAAATCATTTAAGAACAGAAAGTTATATAGATTTGTAATTTACTTCCATTTAAAAATCTCAAGTCTTCCAGTACTTATCAGCTGCTGGACGTCCTGCAGGAAGTAGTGTATATTTTCCAGTCTGACACAGTGCTCTCTGCTGCCACCTCTGTCCATGTCAGGAACTATCCAGAGCAGGAGAGGTTTTCTATGGGTTTCTATTTGCTTCTGCTCTGGACAGTTCCTGTCTTGGACAGAGGTGGCAGCAGAGAGACTGGAAAGAATACACCACTTACTGCCCGACATCCAGCAGCTGATAAGTACTGGAAGACTTGAGATTTTAAGATAGAGGTAAATTGCTAATCTATATAATTTTCTGATGCCAATTGATTTGTAAAAAAAAAAAAATGTCGGAGCAGTTTCGAAAGGAAATCAGGAAGTGATCAGACCCATGGGGGAGAAAAACAGTACAGGGAGGTAAGATGCGTTAGGGAAAAAAACAAAAAACAAAACACATTTCTCCTTCTTTACATAAGCGTGTAGTACACATTTGATTTTACCAACTTTGTTTCATGTGGACTCCCCTTTGAGGGGCATTTGGAGAGATATGGTTTAATTACTTTCTACTTTAGGCCATGTTCCCACTGCGTAAAACACCGGCCGTTCTATGACCTGCCCGGGTCACGGAACGGCCGGTCTCTGAAAAGATCATCCCTGTAGTACCGGCCGGATGATCTTTCGGTCCGCAGAGTTCTGATGCGGTAGCATTTGTGCGCGCCTGCATCAGAACTCCCCACAGCACACTATGGAGCTTGAGGCCGGACCCGCTCGTTCTATAGTGTGCACTGACATGAGATTCTGCGGCCGCTATTCACTGAATAGCAGCCGCAGAAAACTGACATGTCAGCTGTTTGCGGCGCCGCTAGGCATCCCGGCCAGAGCGTATACTATGTGTATACGCTCGAGACGGGATTCCATAGACGGGAACGTAACGTATATTTTCGTAATAATCACGGCCGTGGTTTTACGAAAATATGCGTTGTGTGAACATAGCCTAATAGTGTGAAAAATACAAATGATAAAAGCTCCTCAAATGTGCAATATCCTAACCAAAGCCAAGTGTATCATGGTTATTATAGGGTTCGGGAACTGGTCCCAGATTACTCTCAGTCTGCCCCTGCTGAAACCTGTAAAACAACTTATATAAGCCGTTTACCACTTAAATACACGATCAAAGAACAAAAGAAAAACACAAATAATAGATAACTCAATAAATAAATAAATGGGAAAAAAAATAACTACAATATATATAAATAAAATGAATTAATAAAAAAAATAGTAAAAAGGTAATGAATGAAACTGATCGCAAAAATAAATGAAATTATTTAAATAAATTGTACAACTAATAGATAATTAAGGAATAATGCAAAAAATAGTTTTGATATATATATTTTTTATTATTTTTCTTTCATAAATTGATTGAGAATATTCACATTATTCCATACTTCATTTGTCTTTTCTTATCCTTTTTGATGAAGAGATTAAGCCTTAAAATGAATTGTCTTTGGTTTATATTAAAATAAATGTTGTTTATTATTTTGTGCACCCGCCAGACAGTTACTGCCCAAGCTAACCAGCGCCAACTTCATCCACCAATATATCCTCTGGACGACCGACTGTATTTCTTGCAAATTAAGGCTGGGTTCACACAATGTAACTGTGCGGCTGTATTTTTTATGCGGCTGTAAATGTGCGGGTGAAACTCCGGCCGAGGGAAAAAATAGACATGCGGCTCAAAACATACGGTCATTTACTTGGAAATCTGGTTCAACTAAAAATAACAAATAAAATGTTAAGAAAGTGATGCAAACACCTCTGGATGCATCTGGGAAAGCAGGGAAACAGTTTACATGAATTGCTATTACCGGGGTTTGCGATCCTCTGCACTATAGCCGATGTCTCTCATGGTTAATATATTGAATTAATAAAACACATTTTCTTTCTAATAAAGTCCCTTTTATTGTTCAATAATTAAATGTAAACGATTCCATCATTTTGCAATTAAATATACTGTTAAAATAAATATATATATAAATAAATGTATATTTATATGTATATTTATTTTTTGACAGTATATTTAATCGCACAATGATGGATTCGTTAGAATTAAATTATTGAACAAAGAAACTGTATTTATTTCAACGAAAATGTGTTTTATTAATAAAATATTAATTAGTACAGGAAGCTCCATAAACCATTAATTCATATTCCCGGCAATAGAGCATTCTGTACTAATCATCACTTTACTTTAATTAAAACATCAAATGTTTCTTCTAATTATGTTATGACAATAGCATTATTAGAAGAAACATTTAGAATTATATGTGCGCTCAGCTGATTGGCTGATCGGCTGAGCGCACATATAATTAGCGGGTCCGCAGTACAGTGACTTCATTGTGCTGCGGACCAGCGAAGAGGACACATCGGGGTGAGTATAGAGCTCTCCCCACCCCCTCCCCTGCACTGCACCCCTCCCAGCAAGGAAGGGAAGTCACTTAACCCCTTCCTTGCTGGGATGGGTGCAGTCTGACATCAGTCTGGCCCCCAAGGGGGTTAAGGGGGATGCAATACATCCTCCCTTAACCCCTTGGGGGTCAGACTGTAGGCAGCGATCTGTAAAGATGCTGCATACTGTAAGGAGCACAACACCGCTCACAATGATGGGTGTTGTGCTCCTGTTTGTGTGTTTTTTGTGTGTTTCTCCCTTTTTGTTTTTCAGATATCGGTATCCTGGGGATTACGTCGGATTCCATGGACTACGTCGATGACCAGCGGTTGTTGTTTTAATTTTTTTAATAAAATGGTCCATGAGGGGTGTGGGGGTGTTTTTATTTGAATAAAAAAATTTTTAAACTTGTGTCTTGTCTTTATTTCTTTACTTTATAGACTTAGTAGTGGAAGCCGTCTAATAGACGGAATCCATTACTAAGTTGGGGCCTAGTGTTAGCCGGTATAAAATGGCTAACACTAACCCCCCATTATTACCCCAGTACCCAATGCCACCAGGGGTACTGGGAAGAGCCGGGTGCCAGTGGTCCCGGAGCGTCAATATTGGCGCTCCTGGACCGGGCGGCAGCAGGCTGGTAAGATTTAGGCTGGGGAGGGCCTAAACCAATGGCTCTTCCCACCCTGGTGTTACCAGGCTGCTGTCGTTTGGTTTTTAACCCGGCTGGTTATAAAAATAGGGGGGACCCTATGCGTTTTTTTTAAATTATTTATTTATTTAAAAAAAAAACGCATAGGGTCCCCCCTATTTTTATAACCAGCCGGGTTAAAAACCAAACGACAGCAGCCTGGTAACACCAGGGTGGGAAGAGCCATTGTTTTAGGCCCTCCCCAGCCTAAATCTTACCAGCCTGCTGCCGCCCGTTCCAGGAGCGCCAATTTTGACGCTCCGGGACCACTGGCACCCGGCTCTTCCCAGTACCCCTGGTGGCATTGGGTACTGGGGTAATAATAGGGGGTTAGTGTTAGCCATTTTATACCGGCTAACACTAGGCCCCAACTTAGTAATGGATTCCGTCTATTAGACGGCTTCCACTACTAAGTCTATAAAGTAAAGAAATAAAGACAAGACACAAGTTAAAAAAATTTTTTATTCAAATAAAAACACCCCCACACCCCTCATTGACCATTTTATTAAAAAAATTAAAACAACAACCGCTGGTCATCGACGTAGTCCATGGAATCCGACGTAATCCCCAGGATACCGATATCTGAAAAACAAAAAGGGAGAAACACACAAAAAACACACAAACAGGAGCACAACACCCATCATTGTGAGCGGTGTTGTGCTCCTTACAGTATGCAGCATCTTTACAGATCGCTGCTTACAGTCTGACCCCCAAGGGGTTAAGGGAGGATGTATTGCATCCCCCTTAACCCCCTGGGGGCCAGACTGATGTCAGACTGCACCCATCCCAGCAAGGAAGGGGTTAAGTGACCCCCCTTCCTTGCTGGGAGGGGTGCAGTGCAGGGGAGGGGGTGGGGAGAGCTCTATACTCACCCCGATGCGTCCTCTTCACTGGTCCGCAGCACAATGAAGCCACTGTACTGCGGACCCGCTAATTATATGTGCGCTCAGCCGAACAGCCAATCAGCTGAGCGCACATATAATTCTAAATGTTTCTTCTAATAATGCTATTGTGATAATATAATTAAAAGAAACATTTGATGTTTTCATTAAAGTAAAGTGATGATTAGTACAGAATGCTCTATTGCCGGGAATATGAATTAATGGCTTATGGAGCTTCCTGTACTAATTAATATTTAATTAATAAAACACATTTTCGTTGAAATAAATTCAGTTTCGGTGTTCAATAATTTAATTCTAACGAATCCATCATTGTGCAATTAAATATACTGTCAAAAAAAAAATATATAGATAAATTTACATTTATTTATATATCTATTTATTTTAACAGTATATTTAATTGCAAAATGATGGATTCGTTAGAAATAAATTATTGAACAACGAAAGTGTCTTGATTACAAAGAAAATGTGTTTTAGTAATTTAATATATTAACTATTAGAGGCATCGGCATTCGGCATCATTGCCGGCTATTTTTGAAGTACTCAATGTCAATCCGCCTGTCAATCCTCGGCCGCATGTCCAGCCGCAAACAATGGTCTTGTTCATTTTTTACGGGTCCGTTTACGATAGGGCCGTAGATTCAGACATAGTGTGCACTGTGCAGCCGCATATCCTATACTTCCAAGCATACACACGAACCAACAAAAATACCGCCGCACAATTACAGCCGCAAATACAGCCGCACAGTTACAACGTCTGAACCGAGCCTAAATGTGCACTTACCTGTAGCCAGAAGGGAGATGATTTTTTTAGTATACCTTCATATGACCCAATGGGAAGTAAACAAGGGTGCAGAAGTGGTAATTGTAGCCGGGCCCCTATCACATATCTGCTTATACAGATGACCCATTAATTTCTATTGCCCCATACACAGATACAGGCAGGACTAAGGCTAGGTTCACACTGCATTTTTTCAGTACATTTAAAGGGGTTGTCCAGCGTAAATCTTTTTCTTTCAAATCAACCGGTGTCAAAAAGTTATATAGATTTGTAATTTACTTCTATTCAAAATCTAAAGTCTTCCGGTACTTATCAGCTTCTGTATATCCTGCAAGTTTTCTTTTCAGTATGACACAATGCTCTCTGCTGACACCTCTGTCCATGGCAGGAACTGTCCAGAGCAGGAGTAAATCCCCATAGAAAACTTCTGCTCTACACAGTTCCTGACATGGACAGAGGTGGCAGCAGAGAGCAGTTTGTCAGACTGCAAAGAAAACATTTCCTGCAGGACATAAAGCAGCTGATAAGTACTAGAAAACTTGAGATTTTTAAATGGAAGTAAATTACAAATCTATATAACTCTCTGAAACCAGTTAATTTGAAAGAAAAGGATTCTCGCTGGATAATCCCTAGACGACCAAGAACGTACTGGTACGCCCTGGAAGTCTCTGCCCAGACAACCCTGGGCATACCGGTACATCCTGACCTATGAAGGAAGTGGGCGCCCTCACCGTTAATGACAGGCTGCAGCAATCACGCTGCAGCGTTTCATTAACCCCTTAAGCGGCATTTAAGTGTAAGTGACAGGGGGAGTGCCCTGTCACTTAACGATCGGTTTGTAATAGACCGCCGGAGGTCTCTCACCTGCCTCCGTGGGGTCCGATCGGCGCTCTGGTCACTGAGCCTGCACAGGCAGGCTCAATGAGCAGATTGCCTATCACACTGATTAATGCTATGCCTATAGCATACCAATGATCAGGGTGAATAATCTAATAAATGTATGTACAAGTCCGCCAGGGGGACTCAAAATGTGTAAAAGAAAAAAAAAGGAAAAATCATTATTACACTACCCCAAAGCCCCTCCCCCAATAAAAGCTTAAATAACCCCCCTTTCCCATTATATAAATAAAACATATAAAAATAAATAAATAAACATATAATAAACCGTAGCGTGCGTAATTGTCAGATCTATTAAAATATAACAAGCGTCATCACTAAGGCCAGCGGCGTAAACTAAAAAAGTGCCAGGATTACCGACTTTTTGTTACATTATATATATATATATATATATATATATATATATATATATATATACAAATAGGGTATTATTAAATACTAAATCATGGTGGAAAAAATGACACCCCATACAGCCCCGTGGGTGAAAAAATCAAACCGTTATAAGCGTCACAATAGGCCCATTTTATTAATAATTAATTGCAAAAAAAATGGATTTCATTAAAAAATATATATATAACATTAGAGAATCTGTGCCAACCTGCATATGGTTGTGTTCGGACTGACCTATAGAGTAATGGTATCATGTCACTTTTACCATATAGTGCATTACGTAGACACAAGAACCCCCCAAAAGTTACCATATTGCATCCTTTTTTACGATTTCACCAATTTATATCTTCATAAATAATAATTTTGGGATTCCATCATACATGTTGTGGTAGAATGAAAGACGCCATTACAAAGTACAACTATTCCTGTAAAAAAACAAGCCCTTACATGGCCCTGTAGATAGAAAAGTGCTAGAGCTCTTAGAAGGAGAGGAGGAAAAAATGAAAACACAAAAATAAAAATTTGCGCGGTCCACTGGGTCATTTTGGGCCGGGTCCTCAAAGGGTTAACATATCCGAAACGGATAACAGGATGCAATTTGCCATTAGTTTGGATCTGTGTTTCCATTGCTTTTCATTATTTAAAAAAACAGATTGAAATATATTTTTTTAAGGAGCCCTCTGCCAAATAAGAAGACACCAGTATATACAGTACATGGCAGGTGGGACCCGGTTGCAGATTTTTCATTGAGACCCAAGAGCTCTAAAAATACAACAAGGGCCGGCGTTGGCCTCGGTGATGTCTGCTGCGGTTAGAAGGGATTTAGTTCCATAGAAGTTTCAATAACACAAGTCACTGTCCGTCGTGATTGATGACACTAATGGTACTTAGCGCTAAATGACGAGTCCCATGTTCTGTCCGTGACATGTGAGCTGTAGAAACGATGGTTGCTCGGAGCCACCGCTCTGTTATGTTTTTCTATGTAGTGGGAAAAAAAGTTCATGTAAGGTCAGTGACAAAACCTGCAGCTTCTCTAGGAGAAGATTTACTGGGTCACATGAGAAGAAAAAATGTCAATGTGTGCCACAAGGCCGAAGGAGAGAGATGTACAGTATCAGGTTTACCTGATCCATAACAAAGACTCTTAAAGGGACATCTCACAATAAAAATAATAAGAGTTTAGTGGGCATGCTCACTTGTTACAATGTAATATGGGTTGTATATTTTAATACAATGATATATCTATTCTTTACAGGAGTTCTTGATCCATGGATGGGCACCATGTAAACAAATGCTGCCCTGTCCCATCCACCTAATAGTCCCATCCAACAAATAGTTAATGGGTCCATATCAACCTATCAGAAGCTGAAAGCAGTTGTCTGATTGGAGGTTCTAATTTAGTAGAAAGGGGCATGGAAAGCCCAGGTCTGGGTTCAGTCCCCATAGCACCCTCTAAACAGAGCTGATGTAGGTAAGATTGAGCACTTCATGTTCTCAGGGTGTCCAGCCCAAGTAAGATTAGTAAACTATTGCTTTAAAGTGAATCTGATTCTATTTTCTGATTGTAAATTTCTCATTTTACATTTTGTTCTTTGTTATGGGGGCTGCCGTCTTGTCTGAGCTGTTCCTAACAGCATTGAGTGACCTGCTTTACAGCAAGTCTCACGGACATAGACAACAATAGACAGACTTTGTCTCCTTGAGATGAATGTGAAACATTACTGAGTGTACTCTGTGACCTGCGAAGATTTCATTCCACAGGGAGCTGCTATTGTCTCCTCTATCTACTGGTGTTACATGACGCTGCAATTCTGTACAGATCCCTTTAATGGCAGCCACTTTTTGTAATAAATAGCACTTTTTTCACCAATGCCGCTGTGCTACAGAACATCTTTGCTTATACCAAAAACTCTTTATAAATATGTTTAACATTTAGACATTATTAAACAATATGTCATTTTCTGATGACAAATTCCCTTTCAATTATAAAAACTTAATAGGACAAAGTATCTTCTAGACTTTGCTTCACCCAGGACAGAGGTATTAATACTCTGTCCAATGTACTGTAGCTTGTCGATAGCAAACCTCGCCCTTGGCACCCAGGCCACATGCTCTGCTGGTTATGGCTTCCTAAAATTGTGACCTCCATAAATAGAAATAATGCAGCGGCCCTCACCAATAGGCAGGGGCTGGCTGGCAAACTCTAGCCTGGGGGGCAAGCACACAGCAGTGGCCCATGAGTAGCGGATAATCGCCAGGGCACATATACTTAAAGGAGAACTCTTGCCGAACCTAAACATCCCAAGCCGGCAGGGGGTGAGGGGAACATAATAAAGAATCCATACTTACCTGTCCCTATGCCCCCGCAGTGCTGCATCACTGCTCACAGACCGGTTCCTGCATCTCCTGGTCCTGCAACGTCACGTACTGGGGCGAGTGGGTACGTCCTGTCGGGACATGACAATGCAGGAAAGGGAGGAACAGGATAACGGTAGCTGTGAGAGAGGTGGTGAACCTGTCCTGCAGGGACACAGGGACGAGTAAGTATAGATTCTTTTTTATGTTCCTCCAACCTTTATATAAGGGCAGAATTTTATCTGCTCTGGATTGGATTATACCTTGTATGGACATGGACATCATACTATTACTGACCAAATCCTGTATACTTATATTACCAATAATACTAGTATACAAGGGACAAATAATACCGCCACACCATGACCACATACTACAATCATATAGTAACTACATTATAAATGGTTACTTAATAATAAAGTAACACCACGAGCATTACTACTATACAGGTACTACACTCCACCACACAGGGGCCAATATTCCCTCATACAGTGACCAAATAGAGGTAGATACCAGCTGTACACAGGCTCTGTATACCATGGAAGTACAGTGCAGACACATCAAGTGACTCACAGGTGACGTCTTCTCTGATCAGAGTCGGTCAGGTTTCCTTTTCTTTTCCATCATGAAGAATTCTTCCAACCACAAATCATCCCAGCAGTATCTGCCAGACAAACATCATCTTCAGCACCTTACTTTTACAGCACCTTTACCCACCTTTATAAAGCTCCCCATCATAGTGCCCCTAAACAGTAACAGGAACTTCTTTAAAGACCAATCTGTAGTAATTTCCCTTTTCTGTGCCTCTGTTTAAAGTTAGGTCCCTTCTTCATACCTGTATCTGTAGTAAGACCCCTTCTTTGTGCCCTCATCAGTAATGAGACCCCCTCTTTGTTTCCCATCTGTAGTTGTGCCCCCTCTCTTTGCCCTCATCTGTAGTTAGGCACCCCTTTGTTCCCCCATCTGCAGTTAGCCCCCCCACCTCTACTTGTGCTAAGTGAATGGCACACATTTGTCCTAATGAACTGTACTACTGTCCCCCTGGATAAACTGTGCCTCTTATGAACTGTGTCTATAATAAATAGTACCACTGCCCCCCCATACTATATTGTGCCCACAATGTACTTTACCACTGCCTACCTAATGAACTATGCTACTGCCCCCCTAATGTACTGTACCACTGTCCTCTTATGTACTGTACCACTGTCCTCTAATGTACTGTACCACTCCCCCCCTAATGTACTGTACCACTGTCCTCTAATGTACAGTACCACTGTCCCCTTTAATGTACTGTACCGCTGTCCCCTCTAATGTACTGTACCACTGTCTCCTCTAATGTACTGTACCACTGTCCTCTAATGTAATGTACCACTGTCCCCTCTAATGTACTGTACCACTGTCCTCTAATGTACAGTACCACTGTCCCCTCTAATGTACTGTACCGCTGTCCCCTCTAATGTACTGTACCACTGTCTCCTCTAATGTACTGTACCACTGTCTCCTCTAATGTACTCTACCACTCCCTCCCTAATGTACTGTACCACTGTCTCCTCTAATGTACTCTACCACTCCCTCCCTAATGTACTGTACCACTGTCCTCTAATGTACTGTACCACTCCCCCCCCTAATGTACTGTACCACTGTCGCCTCTAATGTACTGTACCACTGTCTCCTCTAATGTACTGTACCACTGTCCCCTCTAATGTACTGTACCACTGTCCCCTCTAATGTACTGTACCACTGTCCTCTCATGTACTGTACCACTGTCCTCTCATGTACTGTACCACTGTCCCCTCTAATGTACTGTACTACTGTCCCCTCTAATGTACTGTACCACTGCCCCCTCTTATGTACTGTACCACTGTCCTCTCTAATGTACTGTACCACTGTCCTCTAATGTAATGTACCACTGTCCTCTCTAATGTACTGTACCACTGTCCTCTAATGTACTGTACCACTCCCCCCTAATGTACTGTACCACTGTCCCCTCTAATGTACTGTACCACTGTCCCCTAATGTACTGTACCACTGTCCTCTAATGTATTGTACCACTGCCCCCTCTAATGTACTGTACCACTGTCCCCTCTAATGTACTGTACTACTGCCCCCTCTAATGTACTGTACCACTCCCCCCCTAATGTACTGTACCACTGTCCCCTCTAATGTACTGTATCACTGTCCCCTGTAATGTACTGTACCACTGTCCCCTGTAATGTACTGTACCACTGTCCTCTAATGTACTGTACCACTGTCCTCTCTAATGTACTGTATCCCTGCCCCCTCTAATGTACTGTACCACTGTCCTCTCTAATGTACTGTATCCCTGCCCCCTCTAATGTACTGTACCACTGTCCTCTCTAATGTACTGTACCACTGCCCCTCCCCTAAATCATTGTTTCCCAACCAGTGTCTCCTCAGCTATTCCTAAATTACAACTTCCATTATACCACCAGGACATGATGGGAGTTCTAGTCTTGTAGTGACTGGAGGGTCACATGTTGGAGAATACTATACTAAATAAACTATCCCCCTTAGTTATTGTTCCCTACCAATGGCAAAACTACACCTCTTATTGTACCCTCGTGGCAGGTCATGATGAGAGTTGTAGTTTGGTAACAGCCAATGGTTAGGAAGCAATGATTTAGGGGTACAGTTTTATTTAGTGTGGAGTTCTCCAATATGTGACCCTCCTGCTGTTATTAAACTACAATACCCATTATCTCCTGCCACCAGGGCATGACAGGAGTTGTAGTTTGGTAAGAGCTGAGGAGCCACTCTTAGGAAGCAACTATTTAGGGGTACGGTTCATTTTGTGTGGTGTTCTCCAACATGTGACCCTCCTGCTGTTCCTAAACTACCATCCCCATTATCTCCTGCTAGAAGGGCATGATGGGAGTTGTAGTTTTGCACTGAGCAGTCACAGGTTGGAGAACACTACGAAAAATTCTACCTAAATCATTGCTTCCTAACCAGTGACTCCTCAGCTGTTACCAAACTACAACTCCTATCATGTCCTGCCACCAGGGTATAATGGGAGTTGTAGTTCTGCAATAACTGGAGAGTCACATGTAGTGGAAGAAAGCACAATGTCCCCCCTCCCCAATACACTCACTTCACTAGCTGGTCCGTGCTGCTCTGCTGTTCTGGCCTCTTCTAGTCAGGTCTGGCCAGAGCAGAGAGATACAGGCAGTGCTAATCACACTGCCTGAATCATAGAGGAGATGCTGGCTGGACATTACAGAGGAGACTGGCTGGACAGGGAGGTGAGTGTCCCCTGCTCCAGCCAGTCCTAGGCTAGTGTATAGTATTGTTGTCCTACAGACCCAAGTACTATACAGTAACTACCCCGAATCCCCTCCCCAGATACCAGTCAGGGCGGTGTGCGGCTCCTCTCCCGGCAGGCGTCCTCTTCTCTCTCCTCCATGTGGTGCACTGCTCTTTGCTCACTGATGGAACAGGCTGCCTTTTCCACCAATGAGCAAAGTGAAGTGTGACGTTGTGCGAGGCAGAGTCAGCGCGGCTTTCTGTCACCGCTGCTGACTCCGACAATGTAAGTGCAGCGGCCGCTACTGCACTTACTGAGAAAAGTATTAATGTGGCAGAGCAGCCTCAGTAATATCCGGCCGCCTCGGCCCTTAAAGGGATCCTGTCACCCCCCGTGCCGGAGTGACAGGCTCCCGACCCCCCGTTAGAGCCCCCTATACTAAGGGGCGGTCTTGGCATTTCTGGGGCCCCAAGCAAAGTTATGTCTGGGCCCCCCCCCCTCGACACGCGTTCCAAAACAATAGACCGCTGTGTGTTGCCCCCAGTAGTATATACCCCTTGTGCGCTACTGCCAGTAATATATACTCCTTGTGTGCTGCCCCCAATAGTATATACCCCTTGTGTCCTGCTCCCGGTAGTATATACCCCTTGTTTGCTTCCCCCAGTAGTATATAGACCCCTGTGTGTTCCCCCAGTTATATATACCCCCCCCCGTGTGCTCCCCCAGAAGAATATAGACCTCCTGTGTGCTGCCCCAGTTGTATATAGACCCTTTGTGTGCTCCCCCACTAGTATACAGGCCCACTGTGTGCTCCCTCAGGGGTATTTAGCCCCCCTGTGTGCTCCCCCACTTGGATATAGACCTCCTGTGTGCTGCCCCCAGTCGTATATACCCACTGTGTGCTGCCCCCAGTTGTATATACCCCCTGTGTGCTCCCTCACTAGTATATAGCCCCCCCTGTGTGCTCCCACACTTGGATATAGACCTCCTGTGTGCTCCCACACTTGGATATAGACCCCTGTGTGCCCCACCAGTATAATATAGACCCCTTGTGTGCTGCCCCAGTAGTATAAAGACCCATGTGTGCTCCCCCAGTTATATATAGACCACCTGTGTGCCTCACAAGTAGTATATAGAACCCCTGTATGTTCCCCCAGTAGTATATAGACCCCCTGTGTGCCCCACCAGTAGTATATAGACCCCTGTGTGCTCCCCCAGTAGTATATAGCCCCCCTGTGTGCTCCCCCACTTGGATATAGACCTCCTGTGTGCTCTCCAAGTTGTATATAGACCCCATTCTGCTGCCCCAAGTAGTATATAAACCCCCTGTGTGCTGCCCCCAGGAGTATATAGACCCCTCTGTGAAGCCCCAGTAGTCTATAGCCCCCCCGTGTGCTCCCCCTGTTAAATAGCCCCCCTGTGTGCTCCCCCCCCCCATTTATATAGACCCCCGATGTGCGCTCCCCCAGTTAAACAGACCCCTGTGTGCTCCCCCTCCCATATAGTATATAACACAATAAAACAAACACTTATACTCACCTGGGTCCGGGCGTCTCCTCTTCTCTTCACTCTTGTGGCCGCAGGAAGGGTTTTCCCTGCGATCACAAGAGGCCGCACTCCCCTTGTCCTGGCGCCGATGCTCCACTGATATCACTGGAGCGCCGGCACCACAAGGACAAAGCTGCCACTTGTGACCGCAGGGAAAACCCTTCCTGCGGCCACAAGAGTGACTGACAGGAAGGGAGCCAATATCTCCTGCCCTGTCAGTGCTGCTGCATGTAACTATGAGCGCTCATTACGAGTGCTCATAGTTACAGTTCAGATGGCAGCAGCGAGCGGGGCAGCGGCCCTGTCCAGCGGTCTTGAGCACAAGAGCAGGGCATGGGGGCCCCCCTGGATGTTTGGGGTGCTTGGTGCCAAAGACCGCCACTGCCTATACTGACCTAATCCCGCTGGGTCCCGCTTCTGGAGATGGTCGGGTGACGGAGATCTCAGCCGCTGCAGCCCGACGCGCGCGCTGAGAGATGAGTCCAACGGTCATAGAGAATGACGGGAGAGTCCAGCTCTCCGTCATTCTCTATGAGCGTTGGACTCATCTCTCAGCGCGCGCGCCGGGCTGCAGCGGCTGAGATCTCCGTCACCTGACCATCTCCAGAAGCGGGACCCGGCGGGATTAGGTCAGTATAGGGGGCTCTAACAGGGGGTCGGGAGCCTGTCACCCCGGCACAGGGGGTGACAGGTTCCCTTTAAGTGAAGTGGGGGGACCGGCCCGGGGGGCATATGCCCCCCTGCCCCCCGGCCCAGTTCGCCCCTGCCAATAGGTGTAGGTAGTATTACTGTACATGAGCACTGTATTGGAGTATTTTTTAAAGTACTATTATTTAAAACTATTATTCAAGCACTGAATGGCAGTATTGTTTAAATGCTATATGAAGGTAAGCACTGCATGACAGTATTTTTTATGCACTAGACCAGCGTTTCCCAACCGGGGTGCCGCGGCACACTGGTGTGCCGGGAGAACCCGCCAGGGGTGCTGCGGGATCCCGGTGGGAAATGTGCACTGTCTCTTTAAGCATCCCGAGAAGCTGCGCAGTCGCAGCTTCTCGGGATGCACGGATCACTTTCATGTTCCGCCCGCACTATGAGCGGACGGAACATTAAGCATCCTGTCAGCATCCTGCTCCTATATTCACTCCCATAGGCCGCCGGCACTTCATATCAGAAGCCTATGGGAGGCCGGGACGTGACTTCTCCGGCAGGCGTGATGATGTGATATCATCACGCCTGCCGGACGTCCCGTCCCTGCGGCTCACAAGATGGAGCCCGAAGAGGAGGAAGAGCTGCTGCCTGCACAGCGCGGATTAGGTGAGTAGGATGTTTGTTTTTTTTAGAGGCAGAGCAGGGGGCATTATTAGTTCATGGGGGCACCTCTGGGGGCATTATTAGTATATGGGGGCACCTCTGGGGGCATTATTAGTATATGGGGGCACCTCTGGGGGCATTATTAGCTCATGGGGGCACCTCTGGGGGCATTATTAGTATATGGGGCACCACTGGGGGCATTATTAGTTCATGGGGGGCACCTCTGGGGGCATTATTAGTATATGGGGGCACCACTGGGGGCATTATTAGTATATGGGGGCACCACTGGGGGCATTATTAGTATATGGGGGCACCTCTGGAGGCATTATTAGTATATGGGGGCACCTCTGGGGGCATTATTAGTATATGGGGGCACCTCTGGGGGCATTATTAGTATATAGGGGTACATCTGGGGGCATTATTAGTATATGGGGGCACCTCTGGGGCATTATTAGTTCATGGGGCACCTCTGGGGGCATTATTAGTATATGGGGGCCACCCCTGGGGCATTATTAGTATATGGGGGGCACCTCTGGGGGCATTATTAGTATATGGGGGCACCCCTGGGGGCATTATTAGTATATGGGGGCACCTCTGGGGGCATTATTAGTATATGGGGGCACATCTGGGGGCATTATTAGCTCATGAGGGAACCATTAGTTCATGGGGGCACCTCTGGGGGCATTATAAGTATATGGGGGCACCTCTGGGGGCATTATTAGTTCATGGGGGCACCTCTGGGGGCATTATTAGTATATGGGGGCCACCCCTGGGGCATTATTAGTATATGGGGGCACCTCGGGGGGAATTATTAGTTCATGGGTGCACCTCTGGGGGCATTATTAGTATATGAAGGCACCACTGGGGGCATTAGCTCATGGGGGAACCTCTGGGGGCATTATTAGTATATGGGGGCACCTCTGGGGGCATTATTAGCTCATGGGGGAACCATTAGCTCATGGGGGAACCTCTGGGGGCATTATTAGTATATGGGGGCACCTCTGGGGGCATTATTAGTTCATAGGGGCACCTCTGGGGGCATTATTAGTTCATGCGGGCACCTCTGGGGGCATTATTAGTTCATGGGGGCACCTCTGGGGGCATTATTAGTTCATCACAGCAGGGGATCCTACATACAGGGGGCATCCCACATTCATACTCGCTTTACTGCACATAACACCAAACAGCGCAGTTACTATGGGAGCCTACAGGAGGGAGAAAGGAAAGGAAGTTGCTAGAAATGTGCGGAGCCTAAATTGTTTGTCTCGCAGGTTCTGAAGAGATGAAAAGTAGCTGGAAGAAATCATCATGGCGGATGGAGAGGAAAAGGGAAAGTGACTCCTCAGATCAAAGAAGACGTCACCTGTGAGTCACTGTATGACGATTTTCTTATTTTGTAGAACATTATTTAGTAGGGGTGCCCCGAGGAAATTTTTTTTTCCAAGGGGTGCCCCGAGGTGGAAAAGGTTGGGAAGCACTGCACTAGACGCCAAATCTGCTGCTGCTGCTGCTGCTAAAATGAATGGGAAGCTTTGATTTACCTTTAAAGTGACACTGTCACCCCCATTTGCATTTTGACTGCTTTCCACAGGTGTAGAGGGTAAATGTTACAGCTTTCATTAATTATTTTATATCACACCTCATGGTGCTTGTTCTGGTAAAAAGTCGTTTTTATCACCTGTGGATTAGTACATGTGGGCGGGGCCTCACGGCCTATGTGCCACATTGCTCCGCCCCACTTAACCCCGTCCATCTGTGACGTCATCACCACATAGGCTCCACCCCCTCAGCGACCATTGGTGTGGGGCAATCTAGGGGGTGGGGCCTAGAGCTTTAGGCTGGCCTTCCAATGGCTGCTGAGTGGGCGGGGGCCTATGCGGTGATGACGTAACGGATGGGGGCGGGGGCTAAGTGGTGCTAGGGGCGGAGCGATGTGGCACATAGGCCATGAGGCCCTGCCCACATGTACCAATCCACAGGTGATAAAAACGACTTTTTACCAGAACAAGCACCATGAGGTATGATATAAAATAAGTAATAAAAGCTGTAACATTTACCCTTTACACCTGTGGAGAGCAGTCAAAATGCAAAAAGGGGGTGACAGTATAGGGTTATTAGTTAAGCACTCTATGGTAGTGCTTATACAAGGATTCTGTCACACTACAGGGACACCATAGCATTGTTAATTATGCAACTGTATGGAAGTTTTATTTGGCTAACATATGGCTCTGATATTTGGGCACAATACTGTATGGCCATTATAAATAGGTACAGTATATACTCTATAGTTCGCTCTTAAAGGACTTCTTAACCTACTAAGAAACAACTTACCTTGCAAAATAAAAAGCCATATATATATATATATATATATATATATATATATATATATATATATATAGTTATGGTCTTAGAAACCAAGCATGAAGAAGGAAACATTGTTGGTAAACATCACTGTAAAGAGAAGGGTTAATGGAGCCAAATGGTCCCTATTCCTAATAAAAGATACTTACACCACGACAAGCGCCAGGACACGGACCTAAAAACACTGAAGAGAGAAACCCCAGGTGGCTTATATTATACTGATCTTTATAGGTGTATATATATATCTGTATGCTGGAGGCACAGCCCATAGAGCCCATAGAAGAAGTCTGGAGCTCTATTTATTTTGGTTAATATAATTAACAAGAAAATCCTCCATCTGAAAATGCATTTTAGAGGCTTAGCCTGAAGTCTTCCCTTACATGGCTTTACACTTGGTTTTATAACAGATGATGTGATTCTTTACACAAGTGTCGTAGCCGATCCCGTGTATATGGCGGACTAATGGGAAAGTATACACTACCCAGTAAAAACAATGTCGATGGAACTGAGGCCAGGCAGCGCAGCTCAATGCCAGACTTCAGGCTTTCCCATGCAGCGCTCCATTACCTGATGGCCAGAAAATATAGCATTGTATGGGAAGCTGCTGGTTTAGTTGTGGGGTGGAGATGTAGCAGAGCTAAAGTGCAGATTAAGACTGAGAAGTCCACTCGTGTGTGGGATAATGTGGATTCAGTTGAAAACAATGTTCCCCAACCTGTGCTTCGCCAGCTGATGCAAAACTACAACTCCCAGCATGCTCTAATAACCACCAGCTGTAAAGACATGATGGGAGTTGTTGTTTTGCAACAGCTGGAGAACCATAGATTTGAGAACATTGCTTTAATTTAAATCTTTTTGCAACTATTTTTTTATATGTATCCATGGTTACAGACTACATGCAAGCTCTTTGTAGTCTGTAACAATTGGGGCTTCACTGAAGGTGAAGCAGGTTGTATTCCCTATGTGTTGGCTGGACCCATTTCAGTGAGACTTGTAACCCATCTAATGTGTATGGTGACCTCACAAACCTCTTCCTTTCGCAGGTGTTAAAGGGAGAGAAGGGTCAGTCATGTTGCATTTTTTTTTCCTTTTATTCTCAGGGACATGAGCCATTTCCAAAGGTCCGTTTGTGATGCAGTCATTCTCCATACAGTTGAATGGAACCTTCATACCCTACATAACACTTAAAGTTAAAGCAGTCTGTGGGAAGGTCATGAGACCAAACTCTTTACATTCTTGACATGTGCCCACTGGGTGTGCCAAATACAAGCTGTTTCAAACCTTGCACTTCCCTTATACTACACATACGATAGTAGCAGCGTAAAAAGCAAACTGATAGTATATAAAAGCAAAGCTCTAATATCCAGACACAACTCAAGACGCTTTGCAAGCGATTTGTGAGCGACAACTTTAGACTTTTGTTACTGGGGATACTGGTATCAGGACACTGCACATATAACAAAGGTCAGCAAGGTCGGGTCATAAGGTCCTCTAGATCAAAGGAGGAAGTCTTGATCATTGCAAAATTTATAAATGTACATCTATAGAACATGACACTTCTGATTCTCAGCACAATTCTGTTGTGCACTCTGTTGGGTGGAGAAGCTCATGTATCACATTGTATACATTAAAGAAGTGAGCCTGGCGGCCAGCACTACCCTGCCTGCTGCCCATTAATCCTCGACTGGACCATAAATAATACTAAGTCGCCCAGCAGTGTAATGAGGTGATAGCAATGGGGGATGGGCGCTTACTGGAGAACGTAAGAAAAGAAAGCTAAGCAACCACTATACACCCTGCTTCATATTCCCATAGAGATCGTGGTTAACAAAAAGATTTTAAACTCACAATAGTAATCCAAGAAAGCGAGAAATCTAAGAAAATCAAGAGGGAGAGAGCGGGCGTCTAGGGGATAGTATAACACAATATAAGCTTAGGGTAAACTGTGCAAAAATATAGAAAATATAAAGAACTATGTGCAGCAATGTACAGATATCAGTTGTTTTTCATCACAATAGTCATATAAGAGAATAGGGGATGGAAAACTGGGCATCTGTCTAGGACCACAGAGTTTAGGGGGGACCAAAAGACTGGGTAAAATATGTATGTGTCCTACATTCAAACCTCTCCAAAAGACCAGCTCATTGTGAAGACCTTCCCCTATAATGGATTTTCATGCCCCATATATTATGTGTAGGGGATATTTTCTTCTTTGAGTGATTTCCAGGGTCCCTTATATATAGAATAAAAAAGATCCAGTAGTTATCCTTGCAAATAGGGGCAGTATTATAGTAGTTATATTCTTGTATATAGGGAGCAGTATTATAGTAGTTATATTCTTGTATATAGGAGCAGTATTATCATAGTTATATTCCTGTATATAGGGGGCAGTATTATAGTAGTTATACTCTTGTATATAGGAGCAGTATTATAGTAGTTATATTCTTGTATACAGGAGTAATATTATAGTAGTTATATTCTTGTATATAGGAGCAGTATTATAGTAGTTATATTCTTGTATATAGGAGCAGTATTATAGTAGTTATATTCTTGTATATAGGAGCAGTATTATAGGTGTTATATTCTTGTATATAGGAGCAGTATTATAGTAGTTATATTCTTGTATATAGGAGCAGTATTATAGTAGTTATCGACATGGATAGAGAGAAGCGGCCGCACATCCCACATATGGCTGACACTAGTGCCGCTAGGCCTATTTTAAAAACCATCAGGGTGTCGGTATATAATTTGATCAAACCATAATAGCCCCGTGTACTACGTGCAGGTCCCCTTGTTCACACGGGTCCCTACGCTAACTCACCACCGTGTCGGTCAGCGACCGCCACCCCCGCAAAGTGTTTGCACGTGCAGGGAAGGGAGGCCATGGAATGGCCTTGCAACCCCAATGTCACAGGACCAAACCCAAAGTGCCCCCCCAAAACCTGGCCGGCACCACCGGCGGGGAAGGCTTCCCCCAAACAACACAAGTATGAATGTGGTATTGCGCTCACCAATGCTGCTGCAAACAGAATGGGAAAGACATGAGGTACTGACATGTAAGCACAGGTATATCCTGCCAATTTGGATCATGTGGGTCTTAAGGGGGAGTGCCAGCTGCTCAGAAAAGGGAGAACTGTAAAACACGACATGGGGAGAGAGGAGCGGCCGCACATCCCACATATGGCTGACACTAGTGCCGCTAGGCCTATTTTAGAAACCGTCAGGGTGTCGGTATATAATTTGATCAAACCATAATAAATATTATATAATAATAATATTATAGTAGTTATATTCTTGTATATAGGAGCAGTATTATAGTAGTTATATTCCTGTATATAGGGGGCAGTATTATAGTAGTTATATTCTTGTATATAGGAGCAGTATTATAGTAGTTATATTCTTGTATATAGGAGCAGTATTATAGGTGTTATATTCTTGTATACAGGAGCAGTATTATAGTAGTTATATTCTTGTATATAGGAGCAGTATTATAGTAGTTATCGACATGGATAGAGAGAAGCGGCCGCACATCCCACATATGGCTGACACTAGTGCCGCTAGGCCTATTTTAAAAACCATCAGGGTGTCGGTATATAATTTGATCAAACCATAATAGCCCCGTGTACTACGTGCAGGTCCCCTTGTTCACACGGGTCCCTACGCTAACTCACCACCGTGTCGGTCAGCGACCGCCACCCCCGCAAAGTGTTTGCACGTGCAGGGAAGGGAGGCCATGGAATGGCCTTGCAACCCCAATGTCACAGGACCAAACCCAAAGTGCCCCCCCAAAACCTGGCCGGCACCACCGGCGGGGAAGGCTTCCCCCAAACAACACAAGTATGAATGTGGTATTGCGCTCACCAATGCTGCTGCAAACAGAATGGGAAAGACATGAGGTACTGACATGTAAGCACAGGTATATCCTGCCAATTTGGATCATGTGGGTCTTAAGGGGGAGTGCCAGCTGCTCAGAAAAGGGAGAACTGTAAAACACGACATGGGGAGAGAGGAGCGGCCGCACATCCCACATATGGCTGACACTAGTGCCGCTAGGCCTATTTTAGAAACCGTCAGGGTGTCGGTATATAATTTGATCAAACCATAATAAATATTATATAATAATAATATTATAGTAGTTATATTCTTGTATATAGGAGCAGTATTATAGTAGTTATATTCCTGTATATAGGGGGCAGTATTATAGTAGTTATATTCTTGTATATAGGAGCAGTATTATAGTAGTTATATTCTTGTATATAGGAGCAGTATTATAGTAGTTATATTCTTGTATACAGAAGCAGTGTTATAGTAGTTATATTCTTGTATATAGGGGTCAGTATTATAGTAATTATATTCATGTATATAGGAACAGTATTATAGTAGTTATATTCTTGTATATAGGAGCAGTATTATAGTAGTTATGTGAAATGGAGAGAAGAGTGCAGCTGCACCTCACACCTATGGCTGATACTAAAGCCGCTAAGCTACTTTAAAAACAAACACCAGGAATTTGGTATACAATTTGATCAAACCAATACGCCCCGTATACCACGTGCAGGTATCCTGGTTCACACGGGTCCCTACCCTACTGTACTCTGTACAGTGTCAGTCAGCGACTGCCTCCCCCGCAAGGCGTGCACATGCTGGGAAGTGAGGCCGTGGAATGGCCCTGCAACCCCACTGTCACAGGACCAAACCCAAAATGCCCCACACAGACCCTGCCGGCACCACCGGCGGAAAAGGCTGCCCCCAAATTACACAAGTATGAAAATGGTATCACACTCACCACACTGCTGCAGACAGAATGGGAAAACATGGAGGTACTGACGTGTGAGCACAGGTGTGTTCTGCTAATTTGGGTCACGTGGGTCTTATGAAGGGGAGTGCCAACTGCTGAGAGAGAGGGAGAGTTACAAAATGTGAAATGGAGAGAAGAGTGCAGCTGCACCTCACACCTATGGCCGACACTAAAGCCGCTAAGCTACTTTAAAAACAAACACCAGAAATTTGGTATACAATTTGATCAAACCAATACGCCCCGTGTACCACATGCAGGTATCCTGGTTCACACGGGTCCCTACGCTAACTCTCTACCATGTCAGTCAGTGACTGCCTCCCCCGCAAGGCGTGAACATGCTGGGAAGTGAGGTCATGGAGTGGCCCTGCAACCCCACTGTCACAGGACCAAACCCAAAATTCCCCACACAGACCCTGGGGCATTTTTGGGTCTGGTCCTGTGGCATGGGGGTTGCAGGGCCGTTCCATGGCCCCCCTTCCCTGCTCATGCACACCTGCGGGGGTGGTAGTCACTGACTGACACAGTGTGGACTTAGTGTAGGGACCCATGTGTATCAGATACCTGCACGCGGTACATGGGGCAGTGTGGCTTGATCAATTCATACACAAAATTCTGATGTTTTTTATGCAGCCGAGAGGCACTAGTGTCAGCCATGGGTGTGAGGTGCAGCGCTCTTTTTCTTGCCTGAACCGTATTTTGTTTCTTTCTTTCTCAGTGTTTTTCCACTCCTCCTGAAAGACCCGCATGACCGCAATTAGCAGGAGACACCTGAGTGCATGTGCTTTTATCCCTCCTGTTTGTACCATTCTATCTGCAGTAGCAATGGTGAACGCAATACCTTATCCAGATTTGTGCTGTTTGGGGACAGCTTCCTCCGCCAGCGGTGCTGGCTGGGAGTTTTTTTTGGGGGGGGCATTTTGGGGTCTGGTCCTGTGGCATGGGGGTTGCAGGGCCGTTCCATAGCCCACCTTCCCTGCTCATGCACGCCTGCAGGGGTGGTGGCCACTGACCGACACAGTGTGGACTTAGTGTAGGGACCCATGTGTATCAGATACCTGCACGCGGTACATGGGGCAGTGTGGCTTGATCAATTCATACACAAAATTCTGATATTTTTTATGCAGCCTAGAGGCACTAGTGTCAGCCATGGGTGTGAGGTGCAGCGCTCTTTTTCTTCCCTGAACCGTATTATAGTAGTTATATTCTTGTATATAGGAGCAGTATTATAGTAGTTATATTCTTGTGTATAGGAACAGTATTATAGTAGTTATATTCTTGTATAGAGGCAGTATTATAGTAGTAATATTCTTGTATATAGGACGCAGTATTATAGTAGTTATATTCTTGTATATAGTAGGCAGTATTATAGTAGTTATATTCCTGTATATAGGAGCAGTATTATAGTAGTTATATTCTTGTATATAGGAGCAGTATTATAGTAGTTATATTCTTGTATATAGGGAGGCAGTATTATAGTAGTTATATTCTTGTATATAGGAGCAGTATTATAGTAGTTATATTCTTGTATATAGAAGCAGTATTATAGTAGTTACATTCTTGTATATAGTAGGCAGTATTATAGTAGTAATATTCTTGTATATAGGACGCAGTATTATAGTAGTTATATTCTTGTATATAGTAGGCAGTATTATAGTAGTTATATTCCTGTATATAGGAGCAGTATTATAGTAGTTATATTCTTGTATATAGGAGCAGTATTATAGTAGTTATATTCCTGTATATAGGGAGGCAGTATTATAGTAGTTATATTCTTGTATATGGGAGCAGTATTATAGTAGTTATATTCTTGTATATAGTAGCAGTATTATAGTAGGTATATTCTTGTATATAGTAGCAGTATTATAGCAGGTATATATTTGTGTATATTCTATAATGTGTTTCTATACATTATATCCTTTTATATGTCAAGATTTTCTGTGCCAGATCATTAGTCCTGTATAATGAACTGTGTGACATTGGTGTTCATGGTGATTCATTGTGTTGTGGCTCTTATGTACTGTGAAATAAGAGACTTCTTTACTCCCTGTAATTCTTGTTACATCAGGGAGGGTTTCACTTATATTCTTAACTCCTGGAGTAGTAGAAGGATTTAATGTGTCAGGAACAAGACAGAGGTCGGAGGTCACAGTAAACTTTCTTTTGCCCCTACGAGCAGACTAAATCTATGATTGCATTGTGGTCATTAGTTACAGAATCCGAACTGGAGACACTTAGGTTAATATTGGAGAAATATTTTAAAAAATGTCATCATGCATTACTAATAGAGATGAGTGAACCTGGAGCATGCTGGAGTCGATCCGAACCCGAACTTTCGGCATTTGATTAGCGGTGGCTGCTGAAGTTGGATAAAGCCCTAAGGCTATGTGGAAATCATGGATATAGTCATTGGCTGTATCCATGTTTTCCAGACAACCTTAGAGCTTTATCAAAGTTCAGCAGCCCCTGCTAATCAAATACCGAACGTTCAGGTTCGGATCGACTCGAACCTGAACCCGGTTTGCTCATCTCTAATTACTAATATATATATATATATATATATATATATATATATATATATATATATATTTATATTTATTTATTTATTTATTTTTTCCCCTCCATATTTCAAAAAATATTTATTGGATGTTTTTATATGTTGTCTAAGCAGTAGGCTACTTCCACTTTGCTCTCCATTTTATTAAATTGACACGGGTTGCGCAAATGTTAATATAAGGTCTGGTCCATCCATATTGTTATAAATCTCCCTCAATGTATCTTGTTTCTATTATTACAATATATCTACAGTATAACTTACATATATCATGTTTTCTTAGTACTTTTTTATTAGTACACCTGTGAATGGTGCACCGGGATTTACTCTCGATGCATTGGGTAGCACAGCTTAATCAATTGGCGTTATTTATGAAACTGCGCAGTTTGTGGACTGTTCTTGTGCTACTAGGGTGAACATGTGCGGTTAAGGGACAAATGGCGCCATTGTGAATAAAAGGCGTGGAAACTGTGAAGCACCACATGCCATTGATGGGAGTGGTAAACATTGGCTACAAAGAAGTGTGATGGTGGACCAACACACTACGGAGGCACAAAAATCACCCAGATCTACCAGATATGTCTAACACAACAGTTCCGCACATTGGGGGCCATGATCGGCTGTTGGGGTTCAACATAATGCTGGTGGCAGTGTCATGGTTTTGGAAATGCTTTCCTGGCATGGCTTAGGATCATTGTTCCTAGTACAGGGATCATTTAGTGTATACTATCTAGGTCCTCCCTTCTCTGACAACTTCATCATGCATGGTGATAGTTACTGACAGGGCCGGCGTCAGTACCCGGCTAACTAGGGCAAATGCCGGGGCCCACAGCTCCTCTAGGGGCCCACTCCCGTTTGTTACTACATTTTTTTGTTAGTAAAAAAGAAAAAAAAGTGTAGTAACAAAGGGGACTGGGCCCCTAGAGGCCGCATGTGACAGTTATGGGCCACGCCGATACATACTGGGGCCCCCGGGCACCTGTCTTCCTTCACAAATCTTCCCTACAGCCGAGTAGGAGTAGGAAAGGACCTTTGAGTGTGTAGGACCTTTGATGATGTCACGGGTCATGTGATCGGACACCTGACCTGATAGAGGGCAGCACGGTAGGCTCTGCAAACTAAGTGTTCTGTATGTGCTGGTTTCTAGTTGTTTTGTGTATAGAGGTCCTGCTGTAATATATATATATCTATTACAGCAGGATATATATATATGTTACAGCAGGACCTCTATACACAAAACAACTAGATATCTGTATCTATATATGTATCTATCTATCTATCTCTTATCTATCTATCTCTTATCTATCTATCTCTTATCTATCTATCTCCTATCTATCTATCTTCTATCTATCTTCTATCTATCTATCTATCTATCTATCTCCTATCTATCTATCTATCTATCTATCTATCTATCTATCTATCTATCTATCTATCTATCTTCTATCTCTCTCTGTCTCTCTGTCTCTATCATATAAACATGGTGAGACCCCTAGTTCTCCTATATACAGGTCCTGCAGTGATGTTCAGTGTGTATGTATATATATATATATATATATATATATATATATATATATATATATATACACTGTATATCACTGCAGGACCTGTATATAGGAGAACTAGGGGTCTCACCATGTTTATATATATATATATAATCATGCTGGTGCTGCTAGTTCTCCTGTATACAGCTCCTGCTCTGTGTGTGTGCGCTTGTATACACACACACACACACACACACACACACAGCAGGAGCTGCATGCAGGAGAGATCAGGAGATACAGGAGGAGAAGGAGATACAGGAGGAGAAAGATATGCAGCAGCCGCATGTTTCTTTTGCTGCACATCTTTCCTCACCTGTCTCTCCATGATTTGCTCTTCAAAGGGGCCTGCCGAGGCTCTGTCGCCCGAGGACCCACAAAAAGCTGGAGCCGGCCCTGGTTACTGACATGTCTGGAATTGCACCATGTTACAGATCTGTGTAAATTATCTGAAGCTTTTGCCATTCTTCAGCTCAACCTGCACATAGAGCAATCAGCTGGCGGGCGAGAAGTCACTCCAAATGGGTATCTGACACTTTTGGCAACAATCACTGACAACCTCAGAAAATATAAATCCACACAAGAACTGCAAAACCTTAATGTATAACAAAGTAACCCTCCTGGACCCGTCATGTAGCAGCACTCATAACATTAGCCCGCAGCACCCCTCAACCCTGCACCCGCAACATCTTGTTTTCATTTAGCAAACTAAGAGTTCTCCTGGGACCCCCGGCCGAAATCAACAAGAGGGCAGATTTGGGAAGTTAGGAGGTCAAGTTTCTTTGCACGTGTAACGGCAAAGTTCATGTTTGTTGGAGAAAAGAGAACTCTGCCAGCCTGAAAAAAGCCTGATTCATGTATCTGCCAGGAAGTAAATACACAAAGAAGGTCACAAACTCTGCAAATTCTAAGAGAGTCCTGATAATATAAGTTGTATTGAAGTAAATAGCTGCTTGTTTAAGTGCCGGAACTGCAACCACAATTTTTAACTTTGATTTGTGGTCTCCCACAGTTCGCTGCTTGTTCAGGGTCTGCTCTAGTGATCTGGATATCGGAATGTGGTGTCTGTATATCGGGCACTCTCACTCATCTTGTATTGTGGAATTCCAGATTTTATCCCTAAAAATTGTTCCTTTACAAGAGATCAGGTGGGGAGAGACAAATTATTTTTTTTTCACGTGCAGTGGCACGACAATGTTGATGGTTACAAATGCAGTCACAAAAGCTTAGTGATTATATTCATACGAGGTGGTGTTTCGGGTAATATGTGTTAACAAAATAACAATGTTCTATAGTTATAATGGATCTCAGTCTCTTGTTACTTCACACAGGACCACATTATTTTCTCAGTTTCTTCTGTCTATCTGGTGACTATGTAATTTTAGAATATACAAAAGAACACTGCAGAGACACCATCACATGTCTCGACGTCAGTGAACTAGCCAGACCTTCCCTCCGGGAAGGAACAACCAAGCCAAAGGCGTTCTCCAGTCAAGGAAACCACCTCAGCAAGGTATCCATCCACAGACAGCTGTTTCGGTGGTTTTTGCCCCTCATCAGTGTGGAGTAGGTTTCTGGCTAGTGGGAGCAATGACTAGTAAGTGCATGCAAAAGGAAGCTGGTTGACCTCAGGGAGATCAACCAAAACACCGCAGAGACACCATCATGTGTCTCAACGTCAGTGTGTTCTAGAACATTGCCCCCTGGGAAATCAAATATACAAAAGAACACTGCAAAGACACCATCACATGTCTCGACGTCAGTGAATTAGCCAGACCTTCCCTCCGGGAAGGAACAACCAAGCCAAAGGCGTTCTCCAGTCAAGGAAACCACCTCAGCAAGGTATCCATCCTCAGACAGCTGTTTCTGGGTTTTTGCCCCTCATCAGTGTGGAGTAGGTTTCTGGCTAGTGGGAGCAATGACTAGTAAGTGCATGCAAAAGGACGCTGGTTGACCTCAGGGAGATCAACCAAAACACCGCAGAGCCACGTGATGGTTACAACTCCACCACTCATCCTGTATAGATTACATAGGGTTTACATTGTCTCCAAACCCCCATTAGATTTTTCTAGGATTACATCCCATGTGGCTTTAGCAGGGGACCAAATTTAATACTGCAAGCCACTCACTTCTATGGCAAGTCCCGTTCAAGCCACATGATGGTAGAAGCAGTCAGATGACACTGCAGTCAATCTGTGGCCTTAGTTGTCTCTTTGTGCATGTAGGTCCATGACCACTAAGGCCAGTAATTGACTATGATAATAGTCATTGATAACTATGACAATGGGACTCTCTTAGGGTGATGACATAACAAGTCACTTGAGTGGTATAAGTTGCTTTTGTTAGAACCTTCAAAGTCATAGTCCAGCTGTAGCCTAAGGGCTCATTCCAATGTCCCATATTTTATAGATGAAGAAGCCCCGTAGTGGAGTGTTTACCTGCCCGGCAAGATTTATTAATATAATGCTGGGAGCAGGAAAACTCTTTGTGTGGTAGCGTTGCTGTTGTACTCCGCTTCCTGCACCCAACCACCGGGATGATGTTAGGTTGGTGGTTGGCGTATAGCTCAGGCAGGGATAGTACAGTTGTGACGCCAATGCTAACTCAGCACACAGGTGTGGTGGTATACCTGCTTTGTTTAATGGCTGGCAGTACTGTTCCCCAATGGTCAGGGACCTGACAGGTTGTGATGGGTCCCTTGGGCTTTTATAGTGGTCTGGAGTGGGAAGTTGACCCACCTGGACTGTTGGTTCCGCCACCCACAGAAAGAAGAAAATAACCCAAGGATGGTGTAGCTGGTTTGTGTAGGTTCTGGTGTAATAATCACTGAGTTCCAGTAGAATAAATAAATTAGTTTTACTGAAATCTGAATAGCTTTTTACTAGGTGACTTCTGTGATACAGACTCAGGCTCACTGAATCTGTGTTGAGAGATGCTTAAGTGCTAAGGTAGAGTAGCAGTGCTGTCTCAGTCGAGTGTTGAGAGGAGCTTAGAAAAGTGGAGAGGAGTTTGTCAGGAGAGTAGAGAATTTTGTCGGGAGAGCCCTAACCCAGTGTAGTAATGTGCTCTGCCAGAACTTGAGAGAAGAAATACTTGAAGAAGAATACTTGAGAAGAGAATACTTGTGCCCGAGTTTCGACCTTACTGTCCCTATACCACTTTTTGCCCTGCAGTGTCGGGGTACCCATCCTACGAGGGTGACACAAGCCCCAGTCTTGGTTACCTGAGAGTAGCTAAGTATCTGAAATTATCCAGTGTCACCTGCGCTGCAAGATAAAGTATGTAGATCTTTATATGGTTGCTTTGCTCTGTCCGGGTCAGTTCCTCGGTCTAGGATACCACCCTGCACTGTTATTAGAGGTTCTTGGCGTGGGCTGGGGTGATCTATGACTTGTCCTCTTTAAGTTGCTTTAAACTGCATAGTGTCTGTAGTTATAGCTTGTGGAAAGAAAGTCTCTGTGTTCTCCATAGTGTGTCTGTGTCCATTACCACAGCTGGTCTGTCCCGGGCAGGGGACCTAGCAGAGCCAGTCCCTGGCTAAGTACAGCAGGGATGCCTGGTCTGTGTGTGTGTCCTACTCCTCCGAGAATCAGAGGAAAACTAAAACTAAGTGATGCTACACTTCCTCTCCCCATGTGACTACTTCATACAGGGTGTGTAAGGGTCCCTGTGAGTTGTGGAGAAGAGAGTGTCCAGAAGAAGGAAGATAGAGATAGGTAGAAGGAAAAGAGCCTCTCCCATTGGTTCACAGACTCACATAACAAAACAGTAACTCTATAGTGACTATAGCTGTGCAATATATACATAGTTAGATACACTGACATGGTGGTGAAAGTTACATATAACTTCATGAACACCTTACTTTAGAGGATAAGACTTATGACAAGTGTAAAACTAGAGACACCCGTGGTGGGACACCACATCTGTGTCACTACAGGGCTTCTCCATCCCTTACTAGCAATACCAGAGGCACCAGCTAGGACAAAGAAAAAAAAAATAATTAAAAATTGGTCTTCTTTGGGGGTGGTCTTTTAAAGTAAAATATGTATGCATATCTGATTACCCATCACACAAAATTCGGCCTGGATAAATGGATAGTCTTCTCAAAGAAGTGGTCTTTTGAAAAGGATTCCCTATAATTTTATAAAGTCTGGAAGCCATTGACATTGGAAGTGTACTGGTTACAGTAGTGGAGGGGTTTGAGACCAATAATATGACTCACTGGTTGGTACAGATTTTGCATTGAGGGTCAGGAACTTCATGTCTGTCTAGTGTGAACCAGCAGGAGCGTCCCATGCATAACTTCAGATCAATGGTTGACGGAGCAGCGAGTGTTGCAGAATGCGTCTCTCCTGTGTCCATAGACGGCTGATTTGCAGAGTAAATATCCTTCTTTACAGTTGGCTTCAGCTCTTTAATATAACATCAAGCTCCTAATGGTGTGTGCCCCGGGATCATTACTCCCGACATTCCAGCAGGTTCCATGTTCTTCCAGCTCTGAACCATTAACTATCATTTTGTTCAAACATCTTTGCCGCCGACCGGGGCAAGTGCATCACAAGACGCCACAAAGAAACCTTTCAGAGGTTTTCTTTAATGTGTAAAATGGAAACTTGATCTGTGTTAATCACCGAATGAAATCTGCGGCCGATATTTAGCCTTTACTGAAGTCTGACCTTGTTATGAACTGAATCTTCGCAATTAGGGGGCTGCCGGGGGGTAACGGGGAGCATTGCTCCAAGACCCGCACAGCATTGAGAAAATGCAAGCTGACACCTAAAGTGCAACCTTGTGTGGCTTTTAAGGAATTCTTCTGCTTTTTGTTACAGTTTTTTGTTTGGGTAAATAAATTTTATCCCTTGCATTTACTCCCTAACTATCTGTACCCAATCTTAACCAAAAATAAAGATAATAGTAGCCATTACTGTTCCAACAACAATGGTCCCCAATTTTTTCCTAGGAAAATATGGTAAATTCCATTAAAAAATATTAAATCAAATTTACAGTTATATTCAACTCCATGTACTTTTGCAACCAACATTTTTCAATTCATTTAGAATAGAACACTATTTTAGTCCGATTGTTTTTTTCTGTATGTAGATCCTATGCAAAACTTTATGTCTCCATGGTTACTGACGACAAACAAACCCTGTGTAGTCTGATATTCAGCCTTGTGTTACTCTTTTCCATCTGCCTCCTCTTCCTGCTGTCTATAGGGTATCAAAAAGTGGGCTGAGGGAGCAGGGTATCTCATGACTGGAGGATCTGACTACACAGAGTTTGTTCGTAGTCTGTAACCATAGAGACACACATAGCTTTATATTGGAGTTGTATTTATTAAACAGTAGGAGGATTTTTAATCAAAACTATTTGCGAAATTGCATCTTTAAAGAGTCACTGTCGTATTTTTTTTTTTGCAGAAATCAATAGTCCAGGCGATTTTAAGAAACTTTGTAATTGGGTTTATTAGCCAAATCTGCCATTATCTTTATAAACCCAATTACAAAGTTTCTTAAAATCGCCTGGACTATTGATTTCTGCAAAAAAAAAATTCACGACAGTGACACCTTAAGTGTTATCTTGTGAGATATACATCATCTCAGGTAATGCTAAGAAGCACACAGACATCATGATTGTAGGAGGCAACTTGGCAGCTGCCAACACAGGCCAAATAAAAAACAAAAGGTGCAACAGCAACCCACAGGAGCAAGGGCTTACCGTAAACACCTGCTCTGTAGATATTAAAATATATATATTTTTTTTTTAAAAAGTGAGGATCTTAGCAAACTATTTGATCTAACAGAGTGTACCATGTCGCCACATTAAGGTGTCCTCGAGACACAGGCCAGATCCCAGGACTGGCACTTTTTTTTCTATCCTCTGTCCTGGGCTATCAGGGAGCCCCCCTGGGGATCTGGTGTGCGTTGGTTGCTCTGGGGATTTTGCACTAAGCAGAACACTTTTGCCTTGAGTCCTTAAATGACAATGTTTCCTTCTAAGACACTCACAGCCTTTGCTCATTTCTTGAAGCAGCAGACAAGCCTTTAGCAGTATTTAATTAACCCAAAGGATAGAAAATCCATCACCCTGACAGCGAGTTAATGTCATGTGTACACCGGGTGAAGATGGGAGTATTCGAGGGCTGAATCAGAACTTTAGTGTAAATGTCAAAGGCACCAGACATGTTTCCTGCAGCCCACAAGACTCTCCCAACAGCTGCAGCGGAAAAAAGAGAGGTTCCATGACAGGCAACATCAAAGCCACCCGGCCTCCTGCCCACCTTGTATTCGCTTATGACATTACTCGCTCGCTGTTATTTGTTTGGCTTTCATTACCTTTGTTTTTGCTGTAATGGCAAAAGTCATGCTGAATATCTACTTACTGGCATAAGGAGGGAGCCTGGGAGGAATAGTCATGAATCAGCTTTCTTAAAGGAATTTTTAGAGGGATGGTCCCTTCCTGACCTTGACACTCGACAAATGAAGCTCTATGAGTAGACAGTGACTCCCTGACTCCTTAGTCGGTATTTGCTCTTCATTTATTCTGCTCTTTGGAATAAAACCTCATGGCTTCAAGCTATATGTGATAAATGAGCTATACACAGCAAGTAATTGCCGCACATGATGTCTTATGGGAGACACGACAGCTATTCCGCCATATTGGAATGTAAGGTGCTACCCCTGACCCCATAGGTTATTTCAGATTAGTAGGCAGAAATTTAATTGGCCACCTGTCCATCCTTAATGCAAGATATAATATGATGGATGTTGTCTGTAAATCATGAAAAAGGAGATGTACACAGATGTGATGCCTTTAAAGAAATTCTCCATTGTATTAAATATATACAATTTTTTACTTAAAACATTAAGAATTTTTACAAATATTATTTTATTAATTTTGCATTGATCTTCAGTTACTCATGCAGAGCTGCATTAGAATTGTTGATTTTCTTTGGCCGGGATGAAGTGCATTATGGGAGTGCTAATGCCAGGTAAGCTGGCCATACACTTTAGGAACACTTGTTCACTCAACAACAACCAATCCTCCCATTCTCAAAGAGGAAAGCAGAGTAATCTGCTAGAGTCTTCTGTCCTCTCCAGCGATGTTCCCCCTAAGCTTCAGCCACTGCTGAGCCGAATAGCAAGAGAGCTGGGCAAAGTTCAAGCAAAGTTGGGCCAACCAAAAATTTAACACAGAGACATTGGTCTTGGACTTCGTCTAAAAGCTAATGTAGTATAGCAAATTAATTGTAGCAGAAAAGTTAGAGTACATTCCCATGTACGTTTGCTTTCAAATGGTAGTCAGGCCATCCATGAGACCCCTCTGAAAGACATATAGTATTAGGCCCGCTCTGTGTCTCCTTTAAGTATAGGCCCTCTTTGCTCCTGCATATAGTATAGGTCCCCTCTTTGCACCTCTGTAGTATAGGTCTGTAGTATGGAGCCTCCATATAGTAGTTAGACCTCTCTGTACCCTATACAGTAGTTAGATCCCTCTGTTTCCCTAAATAGTAGTTGAGTCCATCTGTGCCCACATATAATTGTAAGGTCTGCTCTGTGCCATTAAAATAGTAATTAGGTCCTCTCTGTTTCCCCATGTAGTAGTGGGGCCACCTGTGTGCATCCATATAGTAGTTAGATGTCTCTGTACTTAGACGTTCTCTCCATATAAATTGTATCCTTCCAGTTGGTAATTCCCTGTAAATAGTGCCCCTTGTAGGTAGTATCTCATATAGATAATGGCCCTTGTTGACAATCCCCCCTCAGATTTCAGATCTCAGAGATCCTGGGCTAAGCAGATGACTGGCAACAGTGAGCAAGGCTTCCCTTTAAAGGGGTTGTTCACAAAAAAACATTCTTTCAAATCAACTTCTGCCTAAAGTGCCAGAGATTTGTAATTGACTTCTATTTAAAAATCTACAGTCTTCCAGTACTTATCAGCTGCAGCATGTCCTGCAGAAAGTAGTGTATTCCCTCCAGTCTAACACAGTGCTCTCTGCTGCCACCTCTGTCCATATTAGGAACTGTACAGAGCAGTAGCAAATCCCCATAGAAAACCTCTCCTGCCTTCAAGACTGAAAATAACACACCACTTCCTGCAGGACACACAGCAGCTGATAAGTACTGGAGGACTGGAGAAAACTTAATAAAAGTCAATTAGAAATCTCTGGCACTTTCTGGCACCAGTTGATTTGAAAGAAAAAAAGGTTTTGGTGAACTACCCCTTTTAACCCCTTAGTGACCGCCGCACGCATATTCACGGCGGCCACTAATGGGCTTTATTCGGATGCGTACCCCTTTTAACGGCGGGCGCATCGGAATAAATTACTGCCCGGCGGCGGCAGCAGAGCGGGTGATCAGCGGTCAGTGTGACCGCTGACACCCTCCTGTAACTGCCGCTCCGCGCAGTTTAACCTGTTAAATGCCGCTGTCAAACCATGACAGCGGCATCTAACAGGTGTCGGTGTGTCCTGGTCGGCGGCGCGGGTCACTTACACGACCGCGATGTCCCGTGGCGCCGTCCGGTGTCCTGGTGGTCCATGGTGATCCGGGGTCCTAATGAAGGTCCCCGGGGTCTCCATGGAGATGCCTCATGCTAACAGGGGTGGCCGTGGCTATTGCCTGTCAGCATGAGGCATGATACAATACACTGCAGTACATTAGGTACTGCAGTGTATTGTATCAGTGATCTAAGTATTTTACACTAGTGTACAGTAATGTACACTAGTGTAAAAGTAAAAAAAAAAGTAAAAAAAGTGTGCACCAAACACAACACAGCCCCCCCCCCCCAATTATAAAGATGCATTACATTCCCCATACGCAATAAAAGTTGACATAAAAGTGATCAAAAACACAAATCATATACATATTTGGTATTGTTACGTCCGTAACGACCCAATCTATAAAACTATATCAATAATTACACCGCACAACACACGCTGTAAAAAAAAAATAAAAAAAACAGTACCAAAATAGCAGTATTTTATCAATCTGCTTTAGAAAATATGTTATAAAAGAGATAAAAAAGTCATATACATATAAAACTTGGTATCAATAGAAACTACAGATCTTCCTGCATAATATAAGCCCAAAACCAGCTCTGTCGCGCAAAAGATAAGAGCGCTATGGATCTTGCAATGTGGCGACAGTTTTTGTGGGTTTTTGGTAGGAAGATACTTTCTATTGCGCCAAAGCGGTAATAGTTAAAAAAGAAACTACACAACTGTGGTATCGCCGTAACCATAGTGACCCAGAGAATACATGTATTATGCTATTAGTGACCGCCGATACGGATTTTTACGGCGATCACTAATGGGCTCTATTCTGCTGCCATCAGCTCTTTATGGCGATGGCGCAGAATAGTGCAGCAGCACCAGTAAGGCCCAGCAGCCCCCTCCTCTCAGCTATCGGAGGTAGCTGAGGGGTCGGGTAGAATGTGGGGTCAGTCCCGGCCAGTCCCCTCACCGGCGATTGCCGTTATTACCAGTATAACGGCGGCCACCGGCAACGGGCATTGCGAGCGCAGCTGAACGCTTTCATCTCTTCTCACAGTAAATCCACAGTGAGAGGAGATGAAAACATGTCCCCCCCCTGTGCCCGGAATTAACTCTATTGACCTGGTCACTGACCCTCCCCTCACTGGGCGGCCATCTGATCCAAGATGGCCGCCGCCATCACTGTGAACAGACTCTGTTCACAGTGATGGATTCCTAAAAATGATCAAAGCTTGATTCTCTCCACCACCAGAGGTGGCAGAGAGCATGGGGCAATGATCGGGGACCACCCGGTGTGGTCCCAGTACAAGCGATCAGCGGTATATACTATATACCGCTGATCGCTTGTTCCAAATGGTGCCGGCACTTTTTTACCCCTGTCACCAAAGTCAAAAGCCGCCCCAGATTAGCTGTAACCACTCAAGATTACCCGTAACCACCCCAGATTACCTGTAACCACCCCAGATTACCTGTAACCACCCCAGATTACCTGTAACCACCCCAGATTACCCGTCACCTCCCCAGATTGCCTGTAACCACCCAGATTTCCCGTAACCCCCCCCAGATTGCCCATAATCCCCCCCAGATTGCCGATAACCCCCCCAGACAGCCCGTAACCATTGCAGACAGCCCGTAACCACCACAGATTGCCCGTAACCATCGCAGACAGCCCGTAACCATTGCAGACAGCCCGTAACCACCACAGATTGCCCGTAACCATCGCAGACAGCCCGTCGCCACCCCAGATTGCCCGTCGCCACCCCAGATCACCAGTGAACACCACCAGATTGCCCGTCACCACCTCAGATAGCCAGTGAACACCACCAGATTTCTCGTCTACACCCCAGATAGCTAGTAAACACTCCCAGATAGCCAGTAAACACCCCCAGATTGCCCGTACCCCCCCATATAGCCATTAAACACCCCCAGATTGCCCGTAACCACCCCAGATTGCCCGTAACCTACCCAGATTGACACAGACTACTCGTAACCACCTCAGATTGCCCATAACCGCACCAGATTCCCTTTCGCAACCTCAGATAGCCAGTAAACACCCCGAGATTGTCTATTACCACCCCAGATAGCCAGTAAACACCCACATATTGCCTGTAACTAAAATGACACTCCTTCCCTTCTGAGCCCTGCTGTTTGCCCATACAGTGGTTTATGCCCACGTATAGGGTACCGTTCTACTCAGGAGAACCTGCGTTACATATATTGGGGTGAGTTTTCTCCCCTGTTCCTCGTGAAATTGAGAAATTTCAAACTAAAGGAACATATTATTGGAAAAATTCTATTTTTTTCATTTTTACTGGCTTCTTTTGAATACTTTCCTCCAATACCTGTGGGGTCAAAATGGTCACCACACCCCAAGATGTATTCTTTGAGGGGTGTACTTTCCAAAATGGGCTGACTTTTGGGGGGTTTCTATTCTGCTGACACTATAGGGGCTCTGCAAACGCACCTGGTGCTCAGAAACTTCTTCAGCAAAATCTGAACTGGGAATGCTAATAGGCGCTCCTTCCCTTCTGAGCCCCGCTGTGTGCCCATACAGTGGTTTATGCCCACATATGGGGTACCATTGTACTCAGGAGAACCTGCATTACAAAATTTGGGGTGCATTTTCTCTCATGTTGCTTATGAAAATGAGATACTTTAATCTTAGCAAATATATTATTGGAAAATTTCTATTTCTAATTGTGATTACTTTCCTCCAGCCCCTGTAGGGTTAAAATGCTCATTATACCTCTAGATTAATTTCCAAAATGGGGTCACTTATGGGGGTTTACAATATACAAGCCTCCTAAATCAACTTAAAAAAAGAACTGGTGCCTAAAAAAAAATCAGTTTTGGAAATTTCATGAAAATTTCATAATTTGCTGATACATTTCTAAGCCCCATAACACCCTAAAAAAAAAGTGAAATATGTTTACGAAATGAAGCCAGAATACAGAGGACATATTCATAATGTGACTTACGAACTATTTTTTGTCATGTGACTTTCTTTTTTTAGAAGCAAAGAATTTAAAAGTTCGTAAAGTGCAAATTTTTCAAATTTTTCATGATATTTTGATGTCTTTCACAAAAAAAACACACAAGACAGTGACCAAATTTTGCCACTAATATAAAGTACCATATGTTACGAAAAAACAATCTCAGAATCGCTAGCATACGTTAAAGCATCACTGAGCTATAAGCGCATAAAGTGAGACAGGTCAGATTTTGAAAAATGAGCCTGGTCATTAAGGCCCAAATAGGCTTGGTCCCTAAGGGGTTAAGTTGCATGGCTGTGCACCACGCAGCTTGGAGGGAACACTGATCTCCAGACCCCTCTATTCCCTCCATACCCTCCTGTCCTCTGCAGACACCTCTTTGAACCTCTGGTCACCACCACACTTTTCTGTCCTCTTCTACCCTATCCAGAATTCTCTGTCCCTCTCAAGCTTCCTCTGTGCATCTCAAACCTTCTCTGTCCCTCAAGATCCTTTGTCCTCCCTAAGTCTGCTCTTGTTTATTCCAGGCCCCTCTATCCCACACAGACCTCTTTGTCTCCTGAAACTTGTTTTGTAGTATCCTCCAGCATGATGCAGCTACACAGCCCTGGCGAGAAGCCACATGACCGTGGGATGGTCAAGTGCTATCCCGTGGATGTTGTACAAGGTCTGCTGCAATCTGCAAGAAATAGGTTATAGTGATGCAGAGATCGTGTTACTTGTGTTGACAATTGTAGCTCAAAGGCTGCATCCATGTTTTCCAGGACTCCCTAGGGCTGCATCCATGTTTTCCAGGACTCCCTAGGGCTGCATCCATGTTTTCCAGGACTCCCTAGGGCTGCATCCAACTTCTTCAACCACCGGTATTCAAATGCCAAGCAATTGAACATGCCCAGTCACACTCATCCATATTAGTGATCGCCACCATGTGGTTAGAGAATGTTGCGCCTTTTTAAATGATATACTGTAAAACAAAAGCAAAAATAGTGATTATACACACGTCTCCCGTAAAAGGAGAGTTTCTTTATTTTAAGGGGTCATGTCAATTTTAGATTTGAAAAATTTGTCCACGAAGGTCGATCTTTAAAGGGGTTGTCCAGCGAAAATCTTTTTCTTTCAAATCAACTGATATCAGAAAGATATACAGATTTGTACACAGTGCTCTCTGCTGACACCTCTGGCCGAGACAGGAACTTTGTCTTGGTTTTATTTAAATCCCCATAGAAAACCTCTCCTGCTCTGGACAGTTCCTGTCTCGGCCAGAGATGTCATTACAGAGCACTGTGTCAAACTGAAAATAAAACAACACTTCCTGCATGACATATGGCAGCTGATAAGTATGGGAAGACTTGAGATTTTTTAATAGAAGTAAAATACAAATCTGTATATCTGTCTGACACCAGTTGATTTGAAAGAAAAAGATTTTCGCTGGAAAACCCCTTAAAGTTTAGTGTCATAATAGGGGAAATTTCCTAAATGTCATAACTTCATAAGTGCAAGATATATCCTACACTGAAGAACAACACAGAAGACCCTATAAGTAAACCACTAACAATAAAAGAAAAAGAAAATCCCATGGATTACTGACGTAACATCTTTGGGAAAACAACCATCAAAGTGCAGCTCACAATTTTAGATTTCTTTGGGGAAATACATGGAATTCCAGGGCTAATAATTCCCACTACTAATTGTTCCTCAGCCGTCCTAGGTCAAAAGCAGTTTCCCTCACTACACGACTCTGATCTGAATCATTGTCATATGTAAGCCAAAGGGGAAACAAGACCCTAATTACTTTCTATAGCAAAACATTACAGAATGGTCGAATCCTGCCTGTATTACGGTAAGACCAGCCCTCATCCTCCACAATACAATATGTCTAGAGTTTTACTAAATTTCTCAAGAAAAATAATGTAAATACCACACATTAGCTAATATAATACTACCTCCTATGTACAAATATATACCTGCTATAATACTGCTACTATATACAAGAATATAACTACTATAATACTGCTCCTATATACAAGAATATAACTACTATAATACTGCTCCTATGTACAAGAATATAACTACTATAATACTGACCCCCATATAGAAGAATATAACTACTATAATACTGCCCCTATATACAAGAATATAACTACTATAATACTGCCTTCTATATACAAGAATATAACTACTATAATACGGCCCCCTATATACAGGAATATAACTACTATAATACTGCTCCTATATACAAGAATATAACTACTATAATACTGCCTCCTATATACAGGAATATAACTACTATAATACTGCTCCTATGTATAGGAATATAACTACTATAATAAACAAAGTAAAAATATCAAACAGACGTGCACTCACCGATGTAGTGTGCCGCTGGGGAACTATAATAGAGGTTACTTCCACACATGCAGGGAGGGGGGAGTGCGGGCAGGACTACTATAATACTGACCCCCATATAGAAGAATATCACTACTATAATACTGCTCCTATATACAAGAATATAATTACTATAATACTGCTCCTATATACAAGAATATAACTACTATAATACTGCCCCTATATACAAGAATATAACTACTATAATCAGCTCAGGGAAGAAACAGAGTGCTGCACCTCACACCTATGGCTGATACTAGTGCCGCTAGGCTAAATAAAAAACACATCAGAATTTTGTGTATGAATTGATCAAGCCATACTGCCCCATGTACCTCGTGCCGGTATCTGATACACATGGGTCCCTACAGTAAGTCCACACCGTGCCAGTCAGTGCCCACCAACCCCGCAGGCGTGCACAGCCAGGGAACGGGGGCCATGGGACGGCCCTGCGACCCCCATGCCACAGGACCAGACCCAAAAACACCACACCAGAACCCAGCCAGCACCGCCGGCGGAGAAGGTTGCCCCCAAGCAGCACAAGTCTGGATAAGGTATTACACTCACCATAGCTGCTGCAAACAGAATGGGAAAAAACAGGAGGGATTAAAACCATGTGCACCCAGGTGTCTCCTGCTAATTGCGGTCATGTGGGTCTCACCAGGAGGAGTGCAATACACGGTGAAAAGAGAGAGACAAAATGCGGTTCAGGGAAGAAACAGAGTGCTGCACCTCACACCTATGGCTGATACTAGTGCCGCTAGGCTAAATAAAAAACACATCAGAATTTTGTGTATGAATTGATCAAGCCATACATGGGGCAGTATGGCTTGATCAATTCATACACAAAATTCTGATGTGTTTTTTATTTAGCCTAGCGGCACTAGTATCAGCCATAGGTGTGAGGTGCAGCACTCTGTTTCTTCCCTGAACCGAATTTTGTTTCTCTCTTTTCTCCGTGTATTGCACTCCTCCTGGTGAGACCCACATGACCGCAATTAGCAGGAGACACCTGAGTGCACATGGTTTTAATCCCTCCTGTTTTTTCCCATTCTGTTTGCTGCAGCTACGGTGCTGCAGCTACGGTGAGTGTAATACCTTATCCAGACTTGTGCTGCTTGGGGGCGACCTTCTCCGCCGGCGGTGCTGGCCGGGTTCTGGTGTGGTGTTTTTGGGTCTGGTCCTGTGGCATGGGGGTCGCAGGGCCGTCCCATGGCCCCCGTTCCCTGGCTGTGCACGCCTGCGGGGTTGGTGGCCACTGACTGGCACGGTGTGGACTTAGTGTAGGGACCCATGTGTATCAGATACCGGCACGAGGTACATGGGGCAGTATGGCTTGATCATTTCATACACAAAATTCTGATGTGTTTTTTATTTAGCCAAGCGGCACTAGTATCAGCCATAGGTGTGAGGTGCAGCACTCTGTTTCTTCCGTGAACCGCATAACTACTATTATACTGCTCCTATATGTAGGAATATAACTACTATAATACTGTACAACATAACTAAAAGCATCTAACTAAGAAGAAATGCATATGTTTCTTTCCCTTTAAATACAGATACTTGCTGTGTCCTAGTAGAAAGTTTTTGGATACATCACATCAGTATAATAACTCTAGACAGGACTTTCTGATTTAGTGGTGTAAATGACTTAATAGATTAATAATTCTCAGTTTTGTAAATAGAATAAATCTTTGGCTTTTTGATGTTTATTATACAATTCCCATGGACTTGTCCAAAAAAGCATTTAAAGAATTTAGATTTCTTTTTTTTCCTCTTGTTTTTATGTCAGTATAATTACAGTCTCGCACAGCAGATGTTTCACAATGTTGAACTTGTGGTTTATATATTATCCGTAAAGATATGACCCTGCGTATCTCATCTGCACCAGTCTTTCTGGGTTGGATTTGAATCTCCAGGTCAAGAGATGACCGAATATGTTGCAGTTTCAGTGGGTGAAAGTTACCAGTGTGTGCCAGATAGAGGAGACCATAGCATGTACAATGCCACCAAAAATCTGCTCAGGTGAGAAACACTGATGATAGCCATGACAGTATGCCACATCCATCATACGACAGATCCCAATGCTGTCTGGTGGATCCTTAAAGGGATTTTCCAATTAAAACTCACTTGTCCTCTTATCCACAGGGCAACACTCGGCTCTGTCCGATGGCCCCATAGAGAATGAATAGAGCTACAGGTCACATGCCGACCCACAGCGGTATTCAAAACTAGCTCCTATCTTGTGTATAGGGGACAAGTAAGTTTTAATCGGAGAACCCCTTTAATTGAGGTTATTGTAAGTAGAAAGTAGTAACTCGGGGGTGGAGCTACCTCACAAGATCAGCCCCTCAGTGGGAGGGACTATTACATTTTGATATAAGTGAGGTTTAATATGTATCACCACTAATACAGATACATGTTTGAGGCTTTTTCTCCTGACAACGAAGGGTGGTGGTTGGGGTGGGGGGTGGGGGGTGGCACAGCTCAGACATTATAACAGAGACTCAGTAACAAGATCAGTATATTCACAGCCCAGAATGTGTTTATGTGTCTGCAGTAATTGTACGGTGCGGTCTACATGCTGCATGTTTATATTCTCTTAATAATAATAACCAGATTGGCGCTGATGGTATGTTCTGTGTAAATATCGCTGTATATTACAGGGGCTGGAATTTATTTGTATGAGACTGGAGTGAAATATACAGAATTGCTGGTTTTCCTTTTAATGTGTCATTTGCTAAAATAAAACATGACCCGGGCGCAGTCAGTAAGCTTCTGTGTGTATTGGGGCAGAGGGACAGGAAAACAAGAGACTTTAGGCGGCACATTGTGGCTCATCAGAAAGTTTGGTTTCAGAGTGTACAGTATATTTGGGGTTGAACTGTATCTGCATCTGACTTAGCTCAATGCTCTAAATTGTTGATGCGTCCGGATGGGGCTTCAGTGCGGGCCCTAAAACAATAGTGCATTAAAGGGGTACTCCGGGCTGGGGGTTTCTTTGGCTAAGACAGGGGAGGAGGTGGAATAGGGCAACGACGTCCCCTTACCTACCCGGTTCCAACGTCGGATCCCGGATCGCGTCGCACTGGTCCGCGCTGCCCGGCCTCTTCCTGGTCTCTGAAGCAGGCTTGAGACATGACGTTTCAAGTCCGCTCAGCCAGTTAGTGGCAGAGGGGGGATCCACTGCCACTGACTGGCTTCGCAGACTTGAAACATCACGTCTCAAGCCCCTGCAGAGACCAGGAAGAGGCCGGGCAGCGCAGACCGCTGCGATGCGATCTGGGACATGGCTCTGGAACCGGGGAGGTAAGGGAACATTGTTGCCCTCATCCACCTCCTCCCCGGTCATAGCCGAAAAAGCCCCCCCAGCCCGGAGTACCCCTTTAACTTTCGGGTGTCAGCAAGAAGGATGCACAATGCTAGTAAGTTTTATTGACCAAGTTGATAAAGATTATGGTTCCTCATAAGTGTTAAGCGAGCATGATCTATCGAGCATAGTGCTCGATTTTTGACCAAGCCCTTTGGGGTGTCAGGTAAAGGGAGGGTTCTGAATATTTCATTTACACATGCCTTGAAAGTGAACCAGGCACCCTCTGATCTGCAGAGGACACCAGGTTAAAGCTCTAGTCTTCTATTGATTTCCATTGGGCTTGTTGCTTGAGTTAAGCACTTGAGCATTGGAAAATGCTTCATTCAAGTAACAAGCACGCGAGCATTTTAGTGCCTACTCAACACCACTCATCACACCACCAAAAAATTAATGTTCTCCAACAAGAGAACAAATCAAATCCCACATGGCTTACAACCGAGGTTAGAAGGGCTATAAATGAGAAAAAAGGGGCATTCAAAAAATACAAATCAGAGGGGTCAGCTTTAGCCTTTAACCCTTAGGGGACACAGCCAGTTTTCATTTTTGCGTTTTCGTTTTTCCCTCCTCGTGTATATAAGGCCATAGCGCCTGCATTTTTCCACCTAGAGACCCAAATGAGCCCTTATTTTTTGCGCAACTAATTGTACTTTGCTATGGCAGATGTAATTTTTGCCTAAAATGTGCCGGGAAACCAGAAAAAAATTATATGTGTGGTGAAATTGAAAAAAAAAAATGTTTTTTTTTATTTGGGGGGGGGGGGGTTGTTTTTACTATGTTCGCCCTGGGGTAAAACTGACTTGTTATATATGTTCCTTAAGTTGTTACGATTACAACGATATATAACATGTATAACTTTTATTTGATTTGATGGCTTGTAAAAAATTAAAACCTTTTAAAGAAAATTTATGTTCCTTAAAATCGCTCCATTCCCAGGCTTATAGCGCTTTTATCCTTTGGTCTTTGGGTCTGTGTGAGGTGTCATTTTTTGCGCCATGATGTGATCTTTCTATCGGTACCTTGATTGCGCATATATGACTTTTTGATCGCTTTTTATTACAATTATTCTGGATTTGATGCGACCAAAAATGCGCAATTTTGCACTTTGGGATTTTTTTGTGCTGACGCAGTTTACCGTGTGAGATCAGGAATGTGATTAATTAATAGTTCGGGCGATTACGCATGCGGCGATAGCAAACATGTTTGTTTATTAATTTATTTATTTTTATTTATAAAATGGGGAAAGGGGGGTGATTCAGGAGGGGATTTTGTGTTATTAAAAATACTTTTTTCTTTTACTTTACACATATACTAGAAGCCCCCCTGGGGGACTTCTAGTATATGCACTCTGATCTCTCATAGAGATCCATGCAGTATAGTTATACTGCATGAATCCATGAGATCGGTGTTCTATTACTTTTGGCTGCTGCAGCCAAAAGCAATAGAATGCCGAGCCGGGATCAGCGCCATTACGGAGCAGACCCCGGCCCGGGATGGATGCGGGGATCGCCCCCCCGCAATCGCGCCGCAGGGGGGCGATCCCCCCACTAGACCACCAGGTATGCATTTGAGCAAGTATTTAGAAGCAGCTGCTTCTAAGTACTTAATTAGCGGGCACGGCGATCGGACCGTGCCCGCTAATAGCCGCGATCCCGGGCTACATGCGGCACCCGGGATCGCGGCAGTTCAGAGGGGGGTCGCCGCGCGACCCCCCTCTGAACTCCCATAGCGGCACGAGGACGTTCAATAACGTCCTGGTGCAGCTGTGGGTTAAACACTACAAAGAAGTCAACAAAACCTGTAAAAATTTAATAAAAGCAGCAAAAATTCACAATGAAAGGCAGGTAGCTATAGATAGCAAAAGAAACCCCCCAAAATTCTTCAAATATATTAATGCAAAAAAACCAAGGTCAGAGCATGTAGGACCCCTAAATAATGGTGACGGGGAATTAATAACTGGGGATCAGGAGAAAGCTGAGTTACTTAATGGCTTCTTCAGTTCTGTATATACAAAAGAGGATGGAACTGTGGTGGGTGGGGCCAGTACTGAGGTGGGTGGGGCCAGTGCTGCGAACACATGTAATGTACTGAACTGGTTTACTATAGATATGGTCCAAGATAAATTAAATAAACTCAATGTAGCCAAAGCTCCAGGGCCTGAAGGATTACACCCCAGAGTTCTTAGGGAACTCAGTTCTGTAATTTCTCTACCCTTGTATGAAATATTCATTGATTCTTTGCTTACTGGTATTGTGCCGAGGGACTGGCGTAAGGCAAATGTAGTGCCGATTTTCAAAAAGGGCTCTCGAACTTCCCCAGGTAACTACAGACCTGTAAGCTTAACGTCCATTGTGGGGAAACTATTTGAGGGGCTTATAAGGTACTACATCCAGGAATATGTAGTGGCTAATAGTATTATAAGTGATAACCAGCATGGTTTTACTAAGGACAGAAGCTGTCAAACCAGCCTAATATGTTTCTATGAAGAGGTAAGTAGAAGCCTGGATGGGGGCGCAGCTGTGGATATCGTGTACCTGGATTTTGCTAAAGTGTTTGACACAGTTCCTCATGGACGTCTGATGGGTAAGTTAAAGTCTATGGGTTTGGAAAGTTTAATGTGTAACTGGATTGAAAACTGGCTTAATAATCGTACCCAGAGAGTGGTGGTCAATGATTCCTACTCCGAATGGTCCCCGGTAATAAGTGGTGTACCCCAAGGGTCAGTACTGGGCCCTCTTCTGTTTAACTTGTTTATTAATGATATTGAGAATGGAATTAACAGCAATGTTTCTATCTTTGCAGATGACACCAAGCTTTGTAGTACAGTACAGTCTATGGAGGATGTGCAGATGTTACAGGATGACTTAGACACACTGAGTGTTTGGGCGTCCACTTGGCAAATGAGGTTCAATGTAGATAAATGTAAAGTTATGCACCTGGGTACTAATAACCCACATGCATCATATGTCCTGGGGGGAGTTATTCTGGGAGAGTCACTGTTGGAGAAGGATCTGGGTGTACTTGTAGATAATAGACTACAGAACAGCACACAATGTCAGTCAGCTGCTTCTAAGGCCAGCAGGATATTGTCATGCATTAAAACAGGCATGGACTCACGGGACAGGGATATAATATTACCGCTTTATAAAGCTTTGGTGCGGCCTCATCTGGAGTATGCTGTCCAGTTTTGGAACCCGATTTATAAAAAGGACGTTCTAGAGCTGGAGAGGGTACAAAGACGGGCAACTAAACTAATAAGGGGAATGGAACATCTTAGTTATGAGGAGAGATTAAAAGAATTACATTTGTTTAGTCTGGAGAAGAGACGTTTAAGGGGAGATATGATTAATTTATTTAAATATATAAATGGCCCCTACAAGAAATATGGGGAAAAGATGTTCCAGGTAAAACCCCCTCAAAGGACAAGGGGGCACTGGCTACGACTGGAGAAAAAAAGGTTCAATCTCCGGAGGCGACAAGCCTTCTTTACCATGAGAACTTTGAATCTGTGGAACAGTCTACCACAGGATCTGGTCACAGCAAAAACATTAGAGGGCTTCAAAACAGGGCTAGACAAGTTCTTAGACCAAAATAATATAAATGCATATGTATAGAACCTATCACCCCTCCCCCTTCCCTGTATCCATCCCCTCCTTGGTTGAACTTGACGGACATGTGTCTTTTTTCAA